>NW_023597055.1:11782985-11827985 GCF_011947565.3 Pollicipes pollicipes
TCTCTCTCTCTCTCTCTCTCTCTCTCTCTCTCTCTCTCTCTCTCTCACTCTCTCTCACCCTCTCTCCCTCACCCTCTCTCCCTCACTCTCTCTCTCTCTCTCACTCTCTCTTCCCCCCTCTCTTACATCCTCATCTGCATTCTCTTTGTTTCCCATAGCCCATTGGCCGCATCTGTATTTTGTTCGCTCCCCGTTGGCCCAGGACTGGTTCCTCGGCCCTCGGGTGCGCTGAGACCACTCAGAATACGCGAGAACGCCTGATAAGGCCGCTTCCAGGAGGCCTGTCGGACCCAGAGGTAAACAGCGCCACCTCAGAACGACTCCGGGTCGTGACGTCAGAGCCTCGGACGCCGCGCGCCGTGCCAGCACCAAACCGGTGTCTGGGGACCGCTGACCCGGGCGGGCGCAGCACGCGGCAGGGTCATCGCCAGCCCCCCCCCCCCCCCCCAATCTAGCGGATTCTGGGCACTTCCAGTCCTGCATTCCATGGGAACGCACCGGCATTAGCCACTACGAACTTCTGTGTCGCCGTCCGTCTTGTTGCTCTCAGTGACTAATATTGGTATGAGAGAGGGGCATTGCTCGCAAATCTGGAAGGGTCGCTGAGTCGGGACAGCGCCCCCTTCCCCACATGCCGGTGTTCCTAAGTCTTCTTAAGGACTGTGATAGCCCGGGACCTTTTCGACCTGCATATATTACCACATACAACACATGCAAGACGGGACATGTGGACGGATAATGTACGGCTTGGATTTGAACGCTGTCACAACGTCAGCGTGCCAAACCTGAGCTCGCGAACGACTGGAGCTGCGTCGTTTTTAAATGGCGGATCCGCGAGAAGAGCAGAGGGCCAAACACACGGCATGTGTCACGCCCAAGGCGGGGGATGCTGCTTCAGTTAGTTTCCACATGTCTGGTGTTTTCCGGCCCGATGCAGGAAGGGGCGTGCGTGCGTGCGTGCGTGCGCGCGTAGTGCGTGTGTATGTGTGTTATTGGGGCTTTACGACGCACTCACCTGCTGAGGCTATATGACGTCGCCTGCCTCTCATCCTGGCAGGAAGGCTGGGCACTACGGAGAATCCAGCCCCGTACCTCTGGTCTCCTACATGCGCAGTGGTTAACGCAGGTGCATCAACCACTACCCTATCGTCACCCTGGGGGCTGGGGGTATTTGTGGCGTCCCATGATCACAATGATCAATTTGTAATGGCAGGAGCCTGAGCACGGAGCAGGTTGCTGTGATGGTTGTAGGACCCTGCTCCCCATCACTGTCTGGAAGAAAACTTTCCGACGCAACAGCGCTATTGGTGGCCTTTGTAACCATCATTTAATGGACAAGTTCATCAAACAACACGGCACAACGACGACTCCGGATGTGGCTCATCGATTCTGGAAAACGGTCCACGTCTCCAGGCAGTATAAGCAGCCCAAGCCGTTCCGGCCATCCAGGAGATCGTCAATACGTGGCGGATGCTGACCAAGAGCCAGAAAAACTGCCAGAAACGTTCACGTTTCATGATTCACAAGGACACCGCATCCGATGGTTCACTTAAAGGGAATGTTTTACGTTTGAAGATAATGAAGCAAGCATCAGATATGATGAATCAAGCTCACTTTAACTGCTGGTATGTTTTTTAAGGGAAAAAACTGTTCTGCACAGCACAATCCTCTGTTTAGTAAATATTCTCCCTGAAGTCTTATGGCTTGGATACGTCATCGTACCTTGCACGACAATGATAGAGAGCCAATTAACGGCCGTTATATCTGGAAACCGCGCTCACGAACGCCAAATATGAACACATCGACAATGACATTTTTCTTCGCCTTGATCGTCGCATGGCTCATGGAATGGCAGGATCTGAATAACGTTATTATGACGTCAGGAATGCCAACGTGACTTTGAAACACTCGCCTCGATATAGATTTCTCCTTTTTTGCGGGCGTATAGCTCGGAAACTGGCCGAATTTAGGTCTTACGAATGACAGTATTGTGAGCAGCACCGAAAAGTCTTCCAGATGGCTGTTTCATTAAAAATCCCCCATATAACTGTGGAGCACTCCCTTTAATGGGTTGTTTGACGGAGCGCGCTACGACGCCCCGGCAGTACAAAAAATGGGAGAGAATCGACTTTTCTTAACAACTGAGACCGATAACGGACGGGCTGGCACCATGGGGCCGGTCGACAACACGCTGTATAAAAATAAAAATAAAAGCGAGCACTACGACTCCGAGGCGACGGGATGTGAGTGAGCCACAAACGAGCCGGCTCGAGAAAACGATCGAAGCGCCACCTACGTGGTTAGACTCAGAGCGCGAAGCCTAGTCCGTGATATCTCGGATCTGGAGACGAACGGATCGTAAATCCGCCGCCAGTGCGTCCCGCATCGCAAGTCCAAATAGGAATGCTAAAAAGTCTGTCCCTCAGCATTCCTAGCAGTGCACTGGAATGCGAAGCTGATGAAGGCGATATCCGTTGGGAGGGATGTTCTTAATCATTTCCCAGTCATGTTCTCACCCAATGGAATCAAGCAGCTGCTCGGCGTGCCAAAGCTTTGGATGACGATATCAAATGCAGTAGCCATGCAGTAGCCAAAAATGCAGTGTTAGGTAAGTCATTCACTCATCGCGAGTCGCAAATAAAGCTCTTGAAATCCGCTCCAATGACGGCAGCGAACGCGGGAGCGAGCAACGGTGCTTGCGCTCAACTTGAAAAAAGTTGGAAAAGAACACGCTCACTCTGGTTTGTCGGCGTGAAATCCCCGAGACTGTCTCGGAGCTTGCAATTTTTTTGCGCCTCTGGAATCGTCAACTGGGCTGGAATTCTCATTTCCAGAAAGTTCCAAACATACTGTAACCGCACTCACCAAGCAACTCCGCCTTCTAGACTGAGAACGAGTTTGTTGTATAACTACCCGCGAGGCCTCTAACAAGGTTCTTTGATTCACCGATAATCGATTCAAGGTGCACCAACCGCACGAAAACCACCATGAGCTCTGAACTGACAATCACTTTCGTTGATACCATCCCGGCAGGTAGAGCCTTGCTTTGCGGACCCATGTAGTCTACATCGAGCCCGTTGAACAGCTGACACCATCAACGCTACGGGAAGCGTCGTGTGTTCTGGAAGCGATTGTTCTGATGTTCTGGAAGCGATTCGCGATGTTAGCTAAGGCGAAGATTGGAATTTTGAATGTCTCCACCGTTGTGGCCGGGGTGAAGATCAAGACGTAGTGCATAGATTTCCCTCCAGCCTCGCTCCAGCGTGGCACTTCAGATTCATGAAAGAGCTCAGTGAATGCGCAACAGTCAACACTGCAATCTCAAAGTGTTTCTATGCCACCTCCGGTGCTTCAGAGAACATTTAGCCGGATAAGCCCTCTTCGACGAGACCTGTAGCGTCCATGATGAGCGGAAAATGATAACTGCTATGAATGGGTATGCAAAGCGTCCAAAGAGCGAAGGTGATAACCTTGGACGGCGGCCGTAGGTCCAAGCACCAATGGAGCAAAAGACGTGAAACCTTCTTCACGGGAAAAAATTTCGCTCTTTCAGACGAGCCCTTTTACATGGCGGGGCTAAGGTCTGAGTTCCTTGGGGAGCATCCAGCACGGTGGATTTCGGATGAATCGTCTGAAGAGTCACCTGAGGCTGTGGCTCATTTCAAGGTGAACCACAAATTGACGGAGTAGAAAGTGGCCCACGCAGAATATAAAAATTATCCCATAACTGTCGAAAACGAACAATACAGATATATGATGCGGGTGGCTATTGGGCATGGAAAGTTATGTATGCATGCAGAGCAATTATGCATCTTGTTATGCTGGTGACGTTTGAAAATAACAGCACACTTCATGTCTCGGCCCTCTGGCGTTTCAGTACACACGATTTCCACAGCTCGGATTTTCACTTGACTTCACAGGCAAATTTGGAATCAAATTTCTGTCCATGAATGAAGGTAAAAATAACGGAAATAACGAAAATAACGAATAAAGTCTGTGTTAAGAATCACTTGTTATCTCCAGCACTGACCCAAGACTTTTGCAACCATTTTTATCGCAGCGCAAAATGAGGCCTAGCCTCAGCTTCTGACATCATCCAATAAAAACTGTCAAATCAGATATATTTGATAATCACCTTAATCATAATCATATTTTTTAATCATATCATAATAACCTACCATCAAAATAATTTTGCATTCAGTGGTATCCAGTGGCGTGGCATCCCAAATACCACCCGGTGTTTTATATTCACCTTGGTAGCTGGGGGCATCCAAGTCTCTCACTGCCCAGTAACCTTGAGAGGCGGAGGCGGCAATGTAGAAAAGGCTTTACACTTCAGATCGTGTGGCGGGGACGGCTCCAAGAGCTTTTGGGAGGGTGGACGGGCCAACACGCATGGCGGACTCTCACTGCCAAAGGGGACACGTCTTACCAACTCGCAACGGTCTGGGTTATGCCTGTGCCTGTTTTGTCATACGATGCTCAATTGTGTACGCATACATTTCGTAGGAACAGCGACGATGACAAACTTCTCAACATCCTACACCCGTTTCCTGTATTCAAGCGCATGTTCCATATTAGAAGATATTGAAGCAAGCACCAGATATGATGGAACAGGCTCACTTATAACTATTGGTATACTTTTGAGTGGAAAAGACTGCTCTGGACAACACAAATTCTCTGTGCAGTAAATATGCACCTAAATACGTCATTGCTCGATTACGTCATCGTAGCTTGCAACACCTTGATTAAGAGCTAATTGATGACCGTGAAATCTGGAAATCGCGTTCAGGAACGCCAGGTGTAAGCGACTCGGCATTTTTACCTTTGTTGGCCTTGATCGCGGCATGGCTAATAAATCAGCAGAACTCGAATAACGTTATTATGACGTAATGGATGCCTAGAAAACCTTGACATAGTCTCACCAACATAGTCTTTACATCTTCCCGGGCGATCAGCTCAGAAACTAGAAGAGTATAGGTCTCAGTTATGAGTTAGAGCTTAGAGTTATGAGCATGAGCTAGAGTTATGGCTGTGACCCGCACAGAATGATTTTCAAGATGGCTGTTTCAGTTCAAAATCCCATACAGATATGGAACACTCCCTTCAAGCTGGGACCTTGTCTCAGTCATGACGGCGGTCCTCTCGCTGCTTTCATAAATTGTCATGGCTTTAAAGGTCCCTCTAAAATTTCAATGTGAGCAGCACACGTGTTCGCCCAGCCTTCCTAACAAGAGGGTGGACAGCTGTTCATTGCCCAACCGAAAGCGCCTTTGTCGTCCAGTGGCCCCTCCTCGATTACTCCTGCTGGTTACTTTCACTGGATCTATTTCCGCGGTCGGCTTATTATTGTGGGCATATTCAGTAGATGGATGCGTCAAGAGGCCATCCCAGAATGTTAACTCCTCAAGTGGCTTGTCCCTTAACATTTCCAACGAGACGTGACGGTCGAACAACAACACGGCGTATTCAGTGGCTTAGCTCGAACCACTTTGCATCCGCGCACCATCCACGGAGCCCGAACATCTGGAGGCGGAATCGCCGCGTCAAAACAAGCGCCTTTCCCGCCGGGGCGCTCCTGAAAGCCGAACACTCGCTGGCAGCCGTCCACGACCTCTGACGGCGGCCAATCCGCGCGCCGGAGCGCATCAGCTCATCGTCTGAACATGCTGACCCCGGTGCCGAACACCTGATGGTCAGCACCCGCGCTGGGGTGCCATATGCACGGCGGGCCATATACGGGCCGCGACGAGGCGGCATGCAAAGAGACTCGAGACGGCGATGCTACGACGTACTGGGAGTTGTGAGAAGGCCACTCCTCCAGTTTGACGACATGTGAACATGTGTCCTCATCCATGCGGCGCGTGCCACTGCCCTCGGCGACTGGCCGCAGGGTGTGGCTATGCATCTGACTACGGCGGCTGGGCGGTCAGAAGTTCGGTGGTGTTTGTTCTCAGCAATGCCCAGCCGTGAAGCCAGACATGACCAGCAGTACTGGCACATGACGGGTCCTACGCTATGTGTAATCATTGGAAGTAGCGGGCGATACAAAGAGGGCAACAGAGAATTTGCACACTTGTGATTTGCGTCTGAAGCGAACACGCGATAAAACATGGCGGCCTGCCTTAAGCGGACAACGATGTTATTATGGCATTAATGCATTCTGGTGACGACGTTTGAAATCCGTCGAACACGACGCCTTAGCGGCATGATGGGGCTCTTAATCAGAGACGGCCCCGGATGTAAACCATGTTGGGGGCAAGTGTGGAGTGTTCACTGGTACTTGAATGGTGTGAGATCATCAGGGTTCGGGATCCTGGGTGTCGAAGGACAGAAACCTGAATATTAACAATGAATTGCATTGAGGTCTTCTCCCAAAACTTGACACATTGCGACATCAAGTAGCTCTTCACTTTGCACACGAAAAAGGTTCGGAAACGGCCATACCCTGCTCTGGGGTAGCCTCCCACCCAGAGACGCCGAGCTTGCAAGGACACCGGCACAGGTAATACCACATCAAAATGCAATTATCTGTAACCAGAGCATTAATAGACAATTTCACAGCAAAACGGAAGAGCAGCAAGCCTCCCTCATTTCTACCGTGCTCTTCACCTCCCGGCTTTGAATCCCCCTGGCGGTCACAAATTATTAAGGGTAACACTGGGACCTTGACAAAATTAGCACGGTCCCACCTTTTCAAGCTTTCATGAGCCACCAAAGCACTCAAAAGCAGCCGTCCATAGTGCTCGTGTTTGTTTCATGGTACTTTGTGCCCCCAACCGGGGCGTTTTTAAAGCTCCACACATTGGCCGATACAATAGGCGCCGGTTCTCTACAGTCCGCAGTTCCGAAGCAGAAGTCTTTTGTATAGCTAAAGGGCCCTCCGACACTATCGGAGGGTTTGTATGGACCTTTGCGTGCTGAAACGCTCGTGCTGGGCTACGTTCGCCTCTCCTGAGAGCTTTCTCGCGAGACCCTTCACGATCTTGTGGTCTTCTCATGTTCCTGAGGCCACGCAAGACCCCGGACACCCTTGCAGCCCTACCAAACAGCTGTGGTATTCCCATATTCCTGAGACCATGCGATATTCAGGACACCCTAACAGCCCTACCAAAGGACACCCTAACAGCCCCACCAAACAATCATGACATTGACGACATTCAGCGCACCATCTTCGCTTATAAAGGCCACGAGCAACATCTACGTAAGAAATCGTTGGATTTCTTACGTAGATGTAGATACCACAAGAAAAAAGAAAGCTGTTGGATGCACCACCAATCCACCTGGGATCCCATCTTTCAAGCCAGAGGCCCTTGACGTGACTTTCCTCTTTCAAGTCCTTGGGGTCATCGACGTCGCCTGCATTTCAGCACGCTTTCTCCGCGAGGACGGGCCGCTGTTTGCAAATCAAATCCCCATTTCTCTTTAGAGAATCTACGACAGCTATTTATCCTGAAGTCCAGCCCACTCTTTCTAATGCTCTGATCACGCATAGGATCGGATTCGGAATTCCTTTCAGGCCACGACGATCTCATGTTGCTTGTCCCAGTTCCAGTTCTCAGCTTCTTCCATCTTTGTTTGTTTCGTTACTTTAGCCCCGGGGGCAGTATTCCGGGTCTCAGGCAGTCCCCTGTGCTACAATGTTTCCAGTTTTCCGGCATTCACCTTCGCATAAGCCAAAATTTTACTTTAGGAATCTGTTTTTGACAGTGACGACCGGCTCCTATTGCGAACGTGCAACGCGACGGGGCAGACTTCCTCGGCTCTCACTCTCCCATCCCAATCCGCTTCTGTTGGGCACACCTCTGGCCTCGTGCTGACGGAGCAGACTTCCTCGGCTCTCACTCTCCCTTCCCAATCCGCTTCTGTTGGGCACACTTCTGGCCTAGGCTAGCACAATTATTGGTGATTGAGTTGTACTGAACGGAAGAATGAAGCGAGCCGTGTTGCATGACAAAAACACGTGCCACACTCTATCCTACAAGTGTAAATAATTGGAAGGTGAGGCGGACTACGGAGTTTTTTTTAAACAAAGCATTATGCAAGCGGAGCCAACAAAGCGTGCCTTGGGGTGGTGACCCTGGTGGGACCGCTTGAAGCTTCGCCAACGATGTGACCGTGGGCCCCTGCCCTTTCAGTATTTGGCACAATATTATGTGATCAGATACGCATTTCGCGCCCGGATTACACCACAGGCCTTCTTCTCGTTGTGTTACACGATACATATCCCCAAAACAGGTCGGAGAGGCCGAACTATATTCATCAGATCGGGTGGATACAGAGATCGGATGGGATGCACGAATGCTCTCGTACGACGCGGAGGTCTCTCCAATGATTCAGCTCAACATAAGTTGTACTAAGTTACTAAGTTCCGCCCAGTCGAGGTGCGGCTGGCCAGTCCCTGCTTCGCTATCACGCCAGCTGAAATTGAATAATGCGATGCCCTGTGTCGCCGAGATCTTTAACCAAATCTTCAAAAGCAGAAAAAAGAAGAAAAACGTTCGCACGGCCGCCCTCACGGCAGAAAAGTCATTAACGCACCAAGCAGAAGGTAAAAAGAAAAAAAACAGACCAAAAGGAGAAGGTCAAACAGCAGACCCAAGTAGAAGGCGCTGTGGCTCCCTGAACTTAGCCCGGGCTACGCGTGATCCTGTGCGGGGAGCACCAAAGCCGGCTTCGGAGCCTCCGCGCTACAGCGGGCTCTGAGAACGTGAGCGACGTACCGCCACACCCTGAACACGCCGCCGCTCTTCCCGCTAAACACGGCCTGAGCGGGCCGCGCCACGCCTGCAGATCGACAGCGCCTGATGGCGCCGGAGACATGCGTCATTTACGACCGATTTCTAACGCTCTGACGTCACTGGTGCCGGCCGCGCGCTCTCTCCAGCGGCTATCGGATATTCAGCCCGCCGAACAGGTACTGGACGTCACCGCGGCCCAGTCCCGTCGCCCCGGACCGTCAGCACAGTTGAGAGGTGCGTCACAGCCCCCCCCCCCCCCCCCCTCCTCCTCTCCCTGCGGCGACAGTGCGGCGGATACGACACCGTGCGGCGGAAGCTCGGGTCCGTGGCGGCGGCCATTGGCTCATTGACAAACAGCTGATCGTGTTTCCAACCCGTGTCAGCTGGCAGTGACGCCTGGCGAATTTTCTAAGCCTTATTTCTGAAATATGTGAGCAAAAACGCAACCTTTATAATCAATGTTGTCAACGGGAGATTCACATAAGAGTTTTGGAAGGCGTATTCAAGTAAGCGAGTCCAACATTCTCACAAGGAGGCGCTCACCGTGGCCCTCAATCACCCCATCCCCTCTCCTCCGCATACACAATTCAAACGCATTCTTCTTGCTGGATGTCTAATTTAGTTGAATTAGTGCGCACCATTGTGCATGTGATGCACCGTAACGGATATTAATTGCGAGGCGCGTCGAAAGAAGTGTGTCCAAAGTTATCGATCCAAAAGGAGCTTAGAAGCTCTTCTCTATTATAGCTTTCGGTGCACTCTTTTCGTTGCCATGAGCATAAGGACAGTCACACGTTACATACTTTGGTATGCCATTGTTCAGCTACGTAATTTGCCTCATGCAATCCAGGAACCGGGGCATCCAAATAACACCACACATATGATAATGGAGGGAGGGGGCGGGCGCACTACGACGGGCACATCGGGCCAGTTCGAATCCTTGCTCTGCCATGGCCTAGAGAACTGTTACAATCGCTAGCGCCCCACAAAAGCAGCGACGAACGCCGCGCCCATTTCAGCAAAAAACAAGCACGGCAGTGCCCCAATCAAGGAATAAAATACCGTGACATGATCCTAGCCTAGACGTATGAGATTGGTAGGATGATGGGAATCCTGCTTATTTTCACCCCCATCGGCGTTTCGGTCATTGATCAGTTTCGATATTTTCTTTAAAAGCTCTTTCCCTCTTGCAGATACAGAGTTTTAGTTCTGCAGCCATCAAGACTCTTTATCTTGTTTTTAAATCTTAAAACAGCTTCAGCAAAATAGATCAGGAAAAAACAGTGAGCGTTTCTGATTTTCTCAAAGAGTGAATCCGTGCCACATATTTTTGAACATGAGGGGATGAGCAATGTCTAACGTCTGCAGAAAACTGCTTGCCATTAAAGCTTTGAGCTTCTGGCATTTTGGCATTGTGATCCGAAAGTTCTTGTGCTGACAGCAACCGACCTTCAATGTACCAGGAGGTGTTTACTGGTTAAACAAAGTTATGGAGTAAGCCTACAGACATACGGTAGTTTTTGTCTTGTTGACGCCGTCTGCGAGAAAACCTCCCACTTTGCAGTCATGACTTGGTAGAAAGGACCCCAAAACTCATTTTACACCATTTTCAACGACGATATTTTGACCAGATTTCAGGCCATCAAGGGTCTGGAGAGGCCCTCTGCACCAGTCCGATTCCCCAAATCACACAGGTCTGACACTCAGGAGAGAACGTGAGCATGGTGGGAACTGGGGACACAAGTTTTCGCATGGTGCGGCCACCTTGGAACTTCGACTTTCTAGCTCGCTTCAAATCCAGACAAAACACATGAAACACGGTGTGCTAACCACAGACGCATCCGAAGGAAATTGTGGTGGTGGTGGGAGGGACAAGGGGTGGGGGGTCAAAGCTCTTCACGGACTACGGTTAAAGCACTTCGCGTTTTCCGACCCGCAGATTGAACTGCATCAGAAATTTCCACTAACAATTAGAAACGGACCAGCTTATGAAAATGCTAACTTACACGGATTGAACGGATGGAAAGCCAATCAAATGGACCTATGGCATGGCTGAACATGTCACCGAAGCCCACCCATTCACATGCAGATTTGGCAAACTTAAGAGCAGCTTGTGGGATCACCCGAGCCTTTCGCAAGTGATTAACACTTGCCAAAGTGCACTATCCCTTGCACTTCTTCATATGAGACGTCAAAGCGCATGGTCATGACAGATGTCAGATGGCGGGCGAAACGCACCTAACTCTCCCACCGCGTTTTGTGAATATGGGAGGATCATATACTTGTGTCTGTGGCAGTCACGGCGCAAGACAGGTGTTACACACTCTGACTAAAACGCTGCGCCATCTAATAAAGTGTTTATGTTACCTATCCCAGCGTGCTGAAAAAACGGATACAAAAGTGACATACCATTTCAGTATGCTTAGAAAAAGTTGTTTTTCATGCAGCTGGGCGATGCACAATTGCAACTAAAAACTGTTTTCGTATTTTTGACAGTATAAGCAAAAAGGGAGAATTGGTGGCGTCTGACACATGAGCAATGGGGGTTCAAAATTGACGCATTGTTTCATTTTCCTGGATAAAGGAGTGCTGTCAGGAGGGTAATGGATATGTCTGCCTAATACCTAAAATAATAATGGATAATGTCTACCTACTGCAGACACCTTCCAGTGGACAGTCGTGCACGTGGATCATAATTTCGACGCAGCCGGTAATCTAGCAGAAAATAATGATCGCAGTTGAGGTTGTTTCGCCTGCTGGTGCGTCCGAGAACCGACACACATCTGAAGCATCATATGTGAGGTGAGATGGTCGCTTTACCTTTTTAGAAGGCGTACCAGACGAGTGCCGTTCTGCATGTGATAATATTATAATGATGTGCCGTATGATAATATGATGGGCTTTTTTGTTCTCGTCCTCATGCAGCCCTGCATATTAAAAGGCAGCAAGCTGTGTTAGATATCTTAGCACCCACTAGCACCCACTGTACAACTTTTGCAAATAAATCGACAGATAGTTTAAATTCAGGACACGTAAACGGACTGAATCTGCTTCTGTTTTCTTTTCAGTCCTTAATGAGGAAGCAGACTGGCAACGATTCATTTAATAAACTTTGTGGTAGGTTGGATTGAGCCGGATCGGATTGCGAAATCTGGGAGAAGCGGATTGGCCAGCGGATTGGATCTGGACTCGCCGGACTGGGCTGGACCGGTGGACCGGACCCCGAAAATTCAATCCATGAATTGTTCTAAGGGGCGCCTCTCTTAACTCCGCATTTGTTTTCCTTTTTAACCATGTATTTCAACCGTAACTCCTGACAGAAAGTTAAAATCTAAGCAAATGCTGGCTGCACACATGGTGCTAACAAATAAACATGTGACACATGACACTTAACATCAAATATCAAATATACACCAACGCGTCAGTGTAGATCTAAAACTACCGTCACGACTAAACTTTCAACACGGAACAAGACGTCGAGTCTTTGCAACAATTCTAAGTGAGTTCTGACTTAAAAGTTTAGAAGCAGCCGCAACACATAGTACATCAGAGAATTGCAGATGGCGTGCTTTTATTAACTTGCGACAGTGTCATGTCGTGGTAACGTCTTCAGGGGAACAGAACGTATGGTTCAGCAGCACCCGCCTGTCACAACCTCAGCCAGACTGATATAACCATCACGTCGTGGTAGTTCCGATGATGAGAGCGCCTGCCTTCCCATCCACACACCCGAAGCGAGATGGGTTGGCGATACTTGAGGAGCTGGCTATTCACCGTATGACTGGGATGCCCTGCGGGCGTTGGCGGGGGGGGGGGGGGGGCAGTGATACACATCGGGTGCTGTCAGAGGGCGGGGTGGACATTGCCGAGCTTTGAGGCTGCGCTTTCGTCTCAAAGTGTTGCCGATGACCCGGCACTCCTCGATCTGGTGGTGGGTTCAAAGCTTACGCAACAGGCACGCATTGGCATGGGCGCTGATCCTAAAAGCCTATGTTAGCAAAAGTCTCGAACTTTATCATAAAGCGGAAACTGAACGCATCCTATACCACTGCTCCTGCCCACGGTCGGATGCCGTAAAGGCAGTGCTCTTTGAACATGTCCGTCATCTGTCACTGCACCACATCTGCCTGCCAGAGACGAGGTGCTCCAACGACGTCATTGCAAGAGTCTCCGGAGAAAGTGCATGAATTCCAGAGCTGTGTGAGCAGGTGGCTTCTGATCCTCTGCAGGGCCCATCTCTGCAGTGTGCTCGTGATGTGCCGAGGCTGCGCCCTGACCTCTCCCGGGTCGATGGACTCAGGGGTCACATCAGAGCGTCATCACCAAACCAGATGGCCGCACCAGAGTGTTTGCAAATTCTCGCGGGAGGTTCTTCAACAAGTCACCATGCCAATATGGTAGCCGGATTCGTTCCTGGTGATGTTTTCATGGTGCGTTGGTGCTTGCGTCCGTACTGCTTGCGTTCCAGAGCGTAAATAATGTAACGCACATCGACCGCATTTCACTGCTGATAACGGGAAATTCAAAACCGGGTTCTTCATAGCATGGATTCAGTACAACCCTGAAGTATCTTAGACGATCCACTTCATGCAAATTCCTCGGACATCCAGAACTGCATCATCACGATGATGTAGGTCAAGATGGTGGACGATATGCTGAGAATGGTGGAGCGCTGCAGGCGGAACAACCCCACGTCGCCCAGCGTGTCCACATGGTTCCGTAGTGACTTTTGCAGCAGCGACGCCTCCCTGCCGAGCTCGGGTCGCTTCCACTCGATCTCCAGCAGCACGGCTTGGCTCTCCCCGGCCAGATTCAGGACCCGCTGACTCGTCTCGCATGGCACAACCAGCGCCAGGGCAGTGTGCATCAGGCTTGCGAAAATAGCCAACACCCAATGTCCTCTGACGCTCATGCCAACAGCGAACAGAAGGGACAGCAGCATGGCTGTTTCCATGACAACTCCGTAAAGCATAACCAGAGCCAGCTCAGTGGCCATGGCGGTAGTGAGCCGTGATAAACTGCTAAACACCCGCGTCTGCAGGCGCCCAACGCGCAGCAAATGAGCGCCGTCCAAATGATGGCTGCCGGCGGCTATGGCTTTGAGCTCGGCATTCACATTTCCCAAGCCGGATTTCAACAGATCCGTCGCGAACGCAAACTTCAATGGAATGAGCTGGAGGCAGGTGGCGGCGAGTGTGTCCAAGACGAACAGCAGCAGACCCCACAAACAGGAGGCGGACAGCATGTGACAATCAGGCCAGGAGAACAGACCCACGCTGACCGACGAGACGATTACAGTGGCCAGGAATGCGGCTATCAGGAACTTGGCGCTACGCCCTGACCTCCCGACCTGCTCGTCCAGACCCCGCAGCTCGGCCGTACTCCCAAGCAGCGTGAGGATCTCAGCCAGGAGCTCGGCGTAGCGCCGCCGGCCCCCTCCCCAGGTCGCAGTGAGCGCCATCCAGTTGACGACGGATGTCGCGCCGA
Source organism: Pollicipes pollicipes (assembly GCF_011947565.3). Classification (NCBI taxonomy): domain Eukaryota; kingdom Metazoa; phylum Arthropoda; class Thecostraca; order Pollicipedomorpha; family Pollicipedidae; genus Pollicipes; species Pollicipes pollicipes. Next base: position 11,797,214 of record NW_023597055.1, read on the forward strand.
ACATACCCGAGAAACTCAAGGCCTCCACAATCGGCTTTCTGCCGTTGATCATCGACAGACCATCCCGCACGGCGAAGATAGTCCATCTGAACGCCACCCAGGTCAGAAGGCCGTAGATGAGGGTGGCGTGCAGGAGCCAGGGCCAGCCCGGCCTCCCGGACATGCCGGTGGCCTCCAGCAGACGGATGAAGGCTCGAGCCGCCCTGGTGATCGGGCTGGACCTCGGGGCTGCCTCCCCGGCACCATCTGGGTCTCCCGGCCGGATCACAGGAGGACCAGCTGACTTCCAGGCAAACTGTACCATGGCGGCCCTCAGCACGCCGCAGCGAACCTGCTTGATTCTCGTGAACTAGGTTCTCGTGGACCTGCTTGGTTCTCGTGGACTGGGTTCCCGTGGACCTGCTTGGTTCTCGTGGACTAGGTTCTCGTGGACCTGCTTGGTTCTCGTGGAATAGGTTCTCGTGAACCTGCTTGGTTCTCGTGGACTAGGTTCTCGTGGATCTGCTTGGTTCTCGTGAACTAGGTTCTCGTGGACCTGCTTGGTTCTCGTGAACTAGGTTCTCGTGGACCTGCTTGGTTCTCGTGGACTAGGTTCTCGTGGACCTGCTAGGTTCTCGTGGACTAGGTTCTCGTGGACCTGCTTGGTTCTCGTGGACTAGGTTCTCGTGGACCTGCTTGGTTCTCGTCGACGGACACCCTCAGCAGAGGATCTGCCTTCGCGGAGTGGACCTCGGCGTCCACAGCCGGCGGACGCGGGCTGCTCCTCCCTCGCCCGTGCCGCTGACTCTGCCTTTGTGTGGAACTTGAACAGCGCTGTGAGCGGCGGTCGAAGCTGAAACGACCCCTGGCGGCGAGGGTCGGGGGCCGCGTGCCGGAGCCACAGACGAAGCTCCCCTACCCCGTCTCGCCGGCCACCTGAAGTGCCAGGCGCCGGTCGGTGCCACTACACTCGTGCCGGCATCGACCAGGGCGCTACCGACAGCGGACGGTGGACACACGGAATGGACGTTCGTTGGATGGGAACGTACTTTGGTCGTTGTGAGAGCGTCTCGCTAGGCGACACCATGACTAATGCGAAATACCGGCTCTCAATGACGGTAGAACCCAGTGCGGCCGTGGCGCGAACTTCGTATTGGTTGCACGAATGTGCCCATAAATTGGCTTCCTTCCCCGCCAATGCGCATATGATAATAGTGCTCGCATGGCTGAGGCGAGAGATGTCCCCTGTAACGAAGCCATTCATAACGTCCCTAACAGAGCTTCGGCAAACGTGGCACACCCAAGAACCTATAGTAATGGCGTTTAGAGTAGCGTTTTACGTCATTCGGCAATCACTGGCATGGCCCGCAAAGCAAGAAGAACCATAATGGGTGCTGCCCGTGCTGAGCAAAATAAAAATGCTGATTACGCAGTGCCTGTTATGTCGATTTCAGGCACCGTCCACATTTTTTGAGAATGACACAGCATGGAAGCAGCGTTTACGAGATGCGCAAGTTGGTCAAAGACTGGAAGTGATTCTTATGCTCACACTTCAAATACTTAGCTCCATGTATTGCAATGTAGATAAGACAATACTGCACGCCAGGTCACATGGTACAGAGCGGACAACATTCCAGCTCTGTTGCCCGAACAGCTGTTTCTAGTCACGGGAATATTCAATCGCCTTGTTTCTCATACGTCCTTGCCCGTTGCTAACAAAACGAGCGAGACAATGTTCGTCAAAACGCACCGTTGTAATTTCTCCTGTAACCAACTTAAATGTCTTTCATTCATTGTAACGAAAGGTGCTATTTTTGGGGGACATTGTAACAAGGTCAGTTTTTACGTGCTTTAAGATGAATTGCATGCCACTTGCAGCGATCGTAGATCAAACCCCTCAAACCAGTTGTAAACAGTGCAGCGACATCATGTCTGCACTGCTCGCAAGTGAGAAGGCTTACGCTAAATGAGGTGAAGCCAAAGACAACTGACCGAAGTCTGCAAGTGTTCCCTGATTTGCGAACGTAAAACGATTATCTGAACAAGAGCAGAACCTTTGAAAACGTTTGTTTCGGCTTTAAGGAAGATAAAGTTTTGTCGCGTTATAATATCTTGTATTGCCTTATTGCCAAGCATTGAGAACGTAATAGACTCAGACCCATATAGCATAATGACTCACATGTCAATCAGCGGCCAACAGTGGTGGATTGTTGATCTCATAACGTAGTGGTTCCTACTGCACGTTGTAATAAGTAACTGTAACTCTCTGAAAAAAATCTCAAAGAACACCGTTGCAGTCAGTTTCGCTTCGGGCAGCAGTGTTCGTCTCGGTCACCTCAGTAGCGTACAGTGACGTCCTCTGCGGCCAATAATCTACTGCTGATCGATACATCATTCATAAACTGTTAAAATGACACTGAATGCACATGGCCCAGTCCTTAGTTAAGTCGATAAGCCGCGACAGGGAGGCGGCGGCACCATTACGCGCGTATACTCTACGTGGTACTTTGGTCATAAGTCTATAGCATTTTTTAAATAAAAAAACAGCTACATCACATTGTGGCACCGCAGCTAATCAAGAATCCGCATTTGCAGCTCTCTCGTAATATGTCTCAATTGATAAGCAGCATAGCATTTATAACATCCCAACAATGGTGGCGTCGGAAGCCACTAGCTTTACTGAAAAGACACATATTCGATACGTGCAGGCATTATTGGTGTGTACGGACATTTAAAACACGTGGCGTGCACAATCGATTCCACTTTGTACGTAAGCTTTCGGAACTAATCTGATTACGTCGTGCAACGTTGCGTTGTTATTACGTCGCGCAACGTTGCGTTGTTATGCAACCGGGCCATGTCAGCTTGCACCTACTTCAATTTCATTAAAAGCGAATTTTTAAGAACTTCTTGTGCGACAGCAACTGGCATAAAATTCTGTGCTCATTCGAAGATGTCCGATTCGGTCCCACCCGGCAAACGCAAGTTCTTCAAATACAACTGCGCGAATACTTGGCGTTTGCTTTACATAGCACGGCAAGGGGTGTGGAGATATCTCCAATTATCCAATCCGATGACTAGTGCTCGTGATCAAGAGCGCTAGGCGCTTTCGTCACGGGGAAAAACTGGCCTAACGGGACCCTTACATGTATCCTCATCCGGTCTTCTCTGGGGAGCGGTAGCTACATGTCAGCACAATGTCTTCTTGTCTGTGTGGGCTTTCTTACCGTACAACAATGTGCAGTACTGTAGGGAATGACATGAAGCTAGGGGCTCTTTAGTGGCTATTGCTCCACGTTGTTTTCCAATTTCAGGAGCCTTTTATTTACAGCGGTTCCTTGTGTGCACCCCTCAGTAAATGCACAGGTGGGCCATCATAACTAACGTGAGGCTGGACACGCGGGGAGACTCGCGGAACGCCCTCAACTCCCAGATAGAACTGTTTGCTGTAAAAACACGCATTTGAATTGCACAACACAGGTACTTAGCTAACTTACTGGCGGAGGGCTGCACATGAAGTAAGAATATTTAAAACAGTGTGAGGGTCGAGGGGAAACTTCTTTGTTATGTGGGTCTGTTTCGTGCACCACCATAAGTTTTATGTTGAAGCTTCACGGAAAGTGAGGCAACGATGGTGCTCTAAGGCCTCTGGGTCCTCATGCCTCGATCCAATATAACCACAGCACACCCGCAAAGCTTTTCAGCGTCGTTTGACGGTAGCATAGTCCTTGAAAAAGTAGCATAGTTACAAATGCCTGCTTACAAAATATGTGAAGAATGCGGTCCATTGTGCAGTACGGTGACTACTGCCAAACATCGATTTTTATCGCTGGTTGGTGCAATGAGGCTGGGGAACTTAATTCAATGCTTGCTGCATAAATGCACTCCGTTCGTCGTGTGTTACGTCGTGTTTGGTTGATGCCTGTGACCACATTGCCTCAAAGGGCGGGCGCCAGCATCAGCCATTAGTCAGTCACATAGAAAGCTCTTCGAGCTTCCATACGTTCTCAACGGCCCGTAATGACGACATTTGATATCTTGCGCTCGAAAGGAGGCAACCCAGCATAGATTATGGGGAGAAGAATGAACGCTACTGGTATCGAATGTTTAAAAAAATGTTATTCACTTCATTTTCATCGCGTTGGGACGTGGACGGTCCGGGTAGCAGTACGATTGGAGAAGCACCGCTATATCAGTATATGCAACCATGTTTGATACACTTACGGCGGTGGTGCGGTGTGTAGGCAATTGCCATCAACTCTTAGGCCATGCATGAACAAGTTCATTGAACTTCTTGATACTGCCATCGCCATCGTCATTAGCATTATTATTATTATAATCAAACTTGTTGTCATCACCATCGTCATTATAACTTAAATCAGTTATGTCCTGTCTGATAATACATAACGAAATGGCGCGCACCTGTGAACATGCAGTGGCGCAAATTCAATATCCATGGACACTTCACGAATCGACACGTAAATTGTGTACAAGGCTGCCATTTTTTGGGTCTGTTCTCGTCAAGAGCCCTCTAAGTGAGAGTCACACCTCAATGCGGATAAATTGAAGGAAGCAGGCAGTCATCCATGCGCTCGTAGGCCGAGTTTACGAGTTGTCCCAATCTTGACCGCAAAGCAAAAAAGCAAGCCCACCAAAGCTCTCAGAAGGCTCACCAGCGCGTACCAAGCTAGGCTACAGGTCTCAAAATGAATCCCCGCAAGCATTGGGAAGAACGAAACAGGCTGCAGAACTTTCTGAGCACAGCGAGCCTCATCCCACATCCGCGGGGCACGCAAAGCCCTGAGAAGGCCTGAGGTATGTGTCCAAAGTCCTTAGGTCGAGTTAACGATACTTAATATACCAGGAGATGCTGGTTAAATGACGTCGTAGTGCTAAACAGGCACTGTATTGATGATACTTGAAGGGAGTGTTCCACAAGCGTATGAGGTTCTGAGCTGAAATAGCAATTTTTAAGATAACTTGGTGCAATTCACAGCCCTACCTACCATTACTGAGACTTTACGCTCTTTAGTTTTTGAGCCCGCGAATATGTGCGAGCTATTTATTTCGTGCAGACTATTTAGAGGCCATCCAAGCATGCATGACACCTTAGCATGGTTATTCAAATCATGCCATCCCACTGGTCCGAGAACCTTCATGGGCACGAAGAATATTGTCGTCCGGTCGTCCAGTTCTGACGTCCGTGAGAACCGGTTTCAAATAACAAGCGCGACAGTTGGCTCTCCAGTACTGTTGACCAGCCTGTACAAGTTTCAGACACAACCCGCCTTTAAGGCTAACTAAGATAAGGAGTTGGACATGGCTCCTTGGCTTGCTCCTTATTACGGAAATAAGATTTGCAGTCGAATGACTTAAGAATAGCGTAATAACCGAGCATGTGAATACCAGTAAACATTTTAAACTCACAGACAAATGTGCAGGAACACCAGGAAAAAGAGCCAAAACACGAGCACACAACGATATTTCCCTCCGGGGGCACTTCCGTCCCACGCCGTCATCTCTCAACGATTGAAGAACTGCAAGGAAGTGAGAATTTCGCACGGCTAGTTTGGTAGCACTTCAACGACATAAAACACCGTTTCATGACGCAATCATACCATGACGCATTGAGAACCACGCTTAATAAATAGAGAAGCTGTGTTGTCTAGGGCAGTCTTTTCGACTTAAAAGTGCACCAGTAATTATAAGCGAGTATATTTCATCATATATGATGCTTACTTGAATATCTGCAAATGTGGAGCATTCTGTTCTTCGAGCTGTTCGCCTAAAAACACAGGAATGGCTTTTGGTGTACACCAGAGCTGAGTGCACAACCTCCTAACGCCACCTCGCGTCGAAGCCTCCAACAATCCCAGCATACGAGTACGTGCGCATCGCTGGGGAGGACAAGTGGGCCGTCGGCATAACTCACTACTGGGAGATGGGAACCATGGAGGCACACTCCAAAAATCGCCGAGGTCCAGCTGTCTAATGAGTGGAAACAGAAAAAGTTTCCAAGTTGAGGTGTCAAAACCCTGACGCTGTCGAACACCCATGGCCAGCGGGCACCTTAACGATCGCTGGCCACCAAATGATGCACATGCTGACATGGCTATCTTCGGACTATCTCAAACCGAAATAAAACACTTTTTTACAAGCCGAGGTGCTAGACAACATCACAAGCTTTTGTGGCGTGAGGCAAAATCAAGAAACGTAACTTCGCAACATTGTTAAGTACACATTTAGTATAAGGTCACTACTTCGTCAGTGGGTCGCCCTTTGTTTCTCTAAAGTCAGTGAAATACCTTTCAAATGAAAGAAAAGGTCCTTGCTTGGCGTTATAAGTTAAGTTGTAATGACCCTTGAAACCTATCTTTGGACGGACGTCGTCGCTTAAAATGTCTCGAAACGAACCTTGGCACACCGAAACGTAATTAACTGCATGGTGTAGTCAAAAGACTGTGCTCTTATTGGTAGAAATTAACCTGACACACACATGTTGAACACAGCCGTTACCCATATGCACGTACTGTTATCCGCCTCGTGACATATGTTACTCATATCCGCCCTGTGACATGAGGCAAAAATCGTGCCAGAACTGAAACAAGCATCTCTAAAAATGACGTGCGTCTTGATGTTCATGTAGCATTTTCTCGCCCTGCGGTTGGCATCAATTCTAATTGTCTGGTCCCGCCTTTTACGGGGTGCTCCCGCTGTTAGCCCGCCCCCCCCCCCCCCTTTATTCGAGCAGTAATAGTATCGTCAACAAGAAGTGCCCGGACAGGAGGTCACCATTTCCGGAAAAAAATATACGCCACCACTAATAATAGCATCACGCTACCTTCAGCAACAGGAGGTGTGACTGTAATACCTGTGCTGCATAAAATTGAAACCGTTGACTGCATAAAATTGAAGCCAAGTACGCTTGCGTTCAAGTATGTACGCAAGTGTACTCAAGATGGAAACGAAAACACACTGTCCACATTCCACGCCGATGATCCTTTTGTAAATATATATTGCATCTCGGTGAAGTTGCCAACACGTTCGTTTTGCTCCAAAAAGCGGGATCATCGGATTCAAGCCAGCTCTCGAACATTTTGATGCTTCAGACACCTCCGGAACTCCCTAGGCCCTGAGATTGTTGTGAGTGATGCTTCAGCACACTCAAAACAATGTCCGGCACCATAAAAAACAAAGGACAGGCGAAGTTCCAACCGACGCACGGCCTGAGTCCTACCGCTGCGACACGAGCATGCACCATACCAGCGTGTCGGAGATCCTCATTATCCATAAAATATGAGACGGAGGAAATTCGATGATAAGACAGAGCACTTACCGTCCGGCTCCATCTCGGCGATCCTGGCTAGACCTAATAGCCAAGCAACATCGTGAAAGGAAGGCAGGATATAGCGCGGTGCACCGTCTCCAAACGAAACCGAGAAGCCGGTAGCCAAACAGCCAAAGCACTCGCATAGAGACTGAATGCGCAAGATGTGACGAAGTGAGGACAGATGCGTACAAATGCAAACCGATAACTTAACTGATTACGGCCATGAAGCCGAGCAACAAGTCCAACTACAAGGCAATATAAAGGTGCAGGATGTCGTCAGACCTAGCTGCCTCGGCAAGTGAAACGAGCTCACATTGCTGGTTGCGTGTGGAAAGCAGTCAGATGTTTCTAACTTGGACGCGACCAGAACTACCCAACGACTGGATACCGGGATCACGCACGCACGCAGGCACGCACGCAGGCACGCACGCACGCACGCATCCACACCCACAAACACCTGTAAACGGGTTGCGAACGTGTGTGTTCACAAATTTCGTATGACAATTGTCCGTATGCCTAAATTTTGTCAGGATTAAGCACGACGGGTATCTAAAAAAGCTCGTAACGTCAAGAGTTCGCCGTGCAAAAAGTTCGTATAGGCTTCAGTTCACGTGGTAAAATGTCCGTCTGGAAAAAATTCGTACGCGCAAAAATTCGTATGAAAACGGATCGCAGCAATTGTTCGTACGGAAATGTCCATCAGGGTATTCGCGATCACCGTCATTGTCGCTCGTCGCCAGAGTTCGTCGGCTTCACCGGCTTGTATGACAAAAGTGCGCACGGAAAGCTTCGCGCGCCGATGTGTGATGTAAGTTTGAAAGTAGACCCCGTGTCATGGCGCCGGGCCTCGGGCGAATTGCCAGGATCCGGCACATGGGTCCGAGTCCTTGAGGGTAGTGCAAAATGACACTGGTATGGAAGCGACCTGAGATTAAAAACTGTACGGAAAACGTGCTTTCCAGAGCATCCAACGTGTATATTGTGTACCCCACGCATCCCACCCTGACGACGCCTCTGTCGACGCCCCCGTCTGACGCCTCCTGAGTGCGCCACTGACGCCAGCTGTGGCGGGGTCAGCTGATTAGCGGAATGCGGTGGAAGGACGCGCGAGTGACGGTTCGTATACGATTGCTTACGTAAACTGACCAAGAGCCCAGGAAAAAACACGTGCCCACTGTACCCGCTTTGATGCGCCGACTTTGGGTCAGGGCCTTGTTTGCACTCGACCCAATACTGTTAGAGAACATGACTTGGCTTGTACGCCGGATAAAGCCATGCATTGCACAGTCGAATTCCACGCCTTTAGATTATCCCGCAAAGACCTGACAGAGCGCGATTTGGCATCCGGGTAGTCAGTCTGTCCTGGAATGTTCCCCATAGGAGTACTATCTACGGAATGACGTACCCAACGGCTTGTTAACAACTGCGCACATTCGATACCCATTTTCCACACGAATTTTGTCCTGACGAATTTGTCAATACGGACAGTTTACAGACGTTCTTTATACCATACGAACATTTGTCTATGAAATTTTGCGCACGAACTTCTGCGTGAGTATCTCTGCCGCACTACCTTCATATATTACGTGCATTTGCTCACGAACAACTGCGTATGTTCTTTATGCAAAGACTTTTCACATTTGCACTTTTGTCCTAAAACCGCTGTAAACACACAAAGCTCAGGACTCGATTTTTTTGTGCAACAGTTTTATTAGCTTTTAAATCTATGATATATTTAATTTATTCATATCTTTCATCAAATTATTCATTTTTATATTTTTATTAGCTCTTTTATTAAAATTTTTAAAGTTTTTTTGTGACAAAACCTATCCTGGCCCGGGGTTTGAGCGAGGGATCCGAAGCCAAAGGCGTGTTCAAGCTGTGGCCCTCTGCGCAGCGGCAGCACTGGTCCTGCAGACGGAACGCCTGCCCGTGGCTGGCTCGGATGGGGGGGGGGGGGGGCAACGAAGCACTGCCGCCGGCGGGAAGGACGTACCGTTCTGACGTACGGGCCTGTACCGGGGCTCTCCCCTCCTCTGCATCAGGCGGGCCTAGCAGCCGGTCATCCCGCCTCGGTCGCAGCCGGCGAGGTGGGTCTGTCGGCCAGGTCACGGGTCACACGGCAGCCGACACATAAACACACGCACATACACAAGGGCGCCTCCACGCGGTGTTCGGGGCGGGCTGTAGCTCTGAATAAGCGCCACTCTGCGGGCGACACATCGCGGGGTGACCTGCACGGACTACGGCACAAACACCACTCCTGTGGACTCAGACCGTGCACAGAAACCACTCCTGTGGACTCAGACCATGCACAGAAACCACTCCTGTGGACTCAGACCATGCACAGAAACCACTCCTGTGGACTCCGATCATGCACAGACACCACTCCTGTGGACTCCGATCATGCACAGACACCACCCCTGTGGACTCCGACTGTGCACAGAAACCACCCCTGTGGACCCAGACCGTGCAGGACACGGCAACCGCGACAGCTCAGCGCACGGACCTGCAGACACCAGCTCAGAGGGTACAGCCACCCCGCTACACCCGACCGGAGCACACCACAGCAGAGCACGGCCTCTGAAGACCCGTGACCCGCGCCGCGCCGGGGGGTAGCCGGCGCTACGCCACGCCGGCCCCATGAACCGGCGCCCTGGGCCAGGCGGACGTGAGCAGGACGGACGGAAACACTGTTGGGTCACCGCTCGGAGCACTCGGGAGGATGCCGCTCCCTTGGCATCAGCAAGAAAGGCCCTGCACTGTGGGTTTCGACGCTTTCCAGAGCTATTATGCTGACTCTACCTTCAGTATTCCAGGGAAGGATATTATAATGGAAATATTGATCATATTTCCAGTACTCGACGTCTGAAGCTATACTGATAATCACATAAGCACAGCTTAAAACACCAGAATCATATTGACAATGCATATATTGACACTGGCCATTATTAAGACATGCTATGCACATATTGACACAGATTGTGACATTTGGTCATATTGCCAAAATGTCTTCGTTTAACCAGTACCTCCTGAGGCAATCAGGCCGATAACTGTTGTGATGAGGTCGATAACTGGGAACCATGAACTCAGAACGACACCAATTGCTCAGCTCATTGCGTCACGGCATCACGAAGTGATCGCCGTGCATCACGTGACTCGCATTGACACCCAAGGTCCGGTGATGCAATGCAAAAATAACACCGAAATTCCGCCGAGAGGTATTTGGACGTACCAAAAATAACTAATGTGAAACAGAGCACGCGCTGTAATTTTACTTATCACAAGAACATTTCGTAGAAAACTTCCAAAAAAGACACTAGATTCCAAAGATGCTAGATTTTAGCCAGGTCATGACTTACAGCGTAACAACATCAAAGCGAATCAATCAAGTTTATGAAAAACATGCCTGCAAGTGCATATCATTCAATTTACTGGCAGACAAAATTAGGCGTCTAAGAAGCACGCAGCTGACACACCGGCAATCTTAAGGGTCACTAAATATGAACGATGAGATCAGCCACGTTCGCCAAGTTATTTTCACATAAAGATGCAGGTACCAGGGCGCAATGGACACCTTTCGGGATAGGCCATTGGCGTCCCAAAACCCGTAAACATGTCTCAATAGCATGTGATAACAGCATGGCAGAAACACACACAGCGCTTCACGGCGTGATGCTCAGCATTGCCTCTGGAAAGGCGTAAAAATTTCCAAACATGCCTTGCCAGCCTCGTTCTCCATCCAGCATACAACAATACAGAGGTGTGGATATGGAAACAAAGCGGTGCGAAGAAGACCGGCAGTACAGTTTCCAAGCTGCGTACATTTACAAAAACCATAATCACAAGTTGACAAACAAGACACACGCGCAAACACGGAATCCATTATTCAGTTTTCAAGACAGTCATTTCGCAATGTCATGAAATTGAAAAATGCATCAATTTCATTCTTTTTAAGCTCAGCAGATCGTCACGCGCATTTGCAAAGAAATCAACGCCGTGAGAAGTGTAACACACCGGCAATCCAGCGGCGCTGGGTTCGAATCCCACGGAAGGCGCACAAAATGTGGTCCTAAGGGTTCTCAAATGTCAGCTGACATTTTTGGCCATTTCTTGGTAATCAACGTCCGTAGGAGAGACCACAAATTTTCAGAAAATTGAGACTCAGCCACTGCCCCCTCTACTTCGCGCGCCTCTGCTAGCACTTCACATAATCTACTTAAGTCGACATGGACTCTTATCCAGTCACGGACAACAGGTACCCGCGGTATCAAAACAACATTGACCTAAGCGCGCCTGCCTCGGCAAATATTCTTTGACCTGATGATGGTTTTAATGTATACAATAGTATTCAAGCTCAGCCGTGCTGAACAGACCATGGCGAAAAAGTTCACCACTTGATATCTTACGGCACGATCAGTCGCAACAGCTACAGACGTGCACGACTGTCCGGTGGGATGGTCCCAGCTTCCAAATAAGAAAACAGAGCAGATTTCCGTCCCCACACGATGTAGGCATAATAGCCCTTGAAGGTGAGCCTTAGAGAACCCGGGCCCCTGGACCTTTTGACCAGGCGCCTTGCAGATATTGCAGCTGCAACTGCAACTTGGGATCAGCCCCATGCCCTCGGACAACCAGCAACCTGAAAACCCGACGAAGAGACCAATTATTCTGTGGTTTTGTACGTAGTGCATCTTTGCAATTGAAGACATGCTCGGGTGCAAAGTCTCGCAATATTTGTTAGCGGGTAAAGCCAGGAAAATGGCTAAGGCATCCTCTAAAACAAAACGTTTCCGCCAGATCTGACCCGCTTCCCCATAAGGTTGGTGAGGATGGGATTGCGGTGGGGAGGGGGCTGGGGGCAGGGCTCGCTGAATAGGAAGTCCCGTTATGACTTGCTCCATTCCGTTTATCCATCAGACATACAACGAAAAAAAGGCATGCAAACTCAGCCCATTGCTAATAAGCACAGCATTGTAAAACAGTGCACAGGGTGAACTGATGGCAAATTATCGTTTGAGCAAGTCGACGCATGGAAATTCATCTCTATGAGCACCAAATCCAGAACTTGCTCCCGAACGTCGAGGAAACACCTCTTATGTATCACTTTAAGTCCAGTAACAACGACAAAAAAACTTTACAAAGCAACCACAAAAAAACATCAACAGCGGGCAAGACGGCACTTAAAAAAAAAATCCGCAGAGTAGAGCAGACGCAGCCTCAGCTGGAGGCCGGCAATCGACGCCTAATCACGGCCATGCGTTGCGGCGGCGGGCGACGCTATGCTACGCTATGCTATGCTATGCTATGCTATGCTATGCGACGGCGGCGGGCGGCCGGCGGAGCCGGACACGGAAATGAGCAATCTGGGAACGTCTGGCAATGAACAGCCGCCATTCGCCAGGACCTCCAGGACAAGGGGAGCCGTCAGAGCTGTTTGGGCCAATCGCGCGGCGGGGGTGCGTCGAATGAAGGCCATGTCCGGGTCCTCGGCAGGGGCGGAGCCAGCCGCAACAACGGGGCGGCTTTACCGCACGCCTGAGTCGTGGTGTTGATGGCTTGTCTGAAACGCGGTTTTGGAGCTTGGTTTTCAGCAATGCTATTTGCTCTTTGCCACCGCCATATCGTAAATATCGTGCAGGTTAACCACGGAGTCAGACATCAATCATGACAATCCGGCGAGCAGTAATTGTTCCATAAAGCCACAAATGAGGAAGTCCGTGCAGGATGGGGACTGGCGGGAGCGGGGGGGAGGGGGGGAGGGGGAGACCAGGAGCGGATCCAGGGAAACGCGGGCCGAGAAGATCATGTAGACCCATAGGAGATAAAAAAACATCAATAAAGGATCGAGGTCCCCCCAGGCCCCCGTGCACGGATAAAAAGACACCGGAAAAGCAAATAAAATCATCTGAAGCTCGGCAAAATCAAATTTCAATGCTAAACGTTCTTCTTTCTTTGCTGAGACGTCTAGCCGAGACGTTTATCCGTCTCATCGTTGCGGTGTCATTGTTATACTGAGGAGCACCAATACAATAGCTTACTCGCCAGACATGCCTCCCGTTTGTTTGCAAACAATTTGGGGTCAATAACCTGCGTGGATCGCTATAGTATCCGACGACATGCTCAGTAGATCTCGTTGTTTATGCCTCACGACAAAAACGAGCCCGTAGCCCGCGTTGCCGGACCCCACTGCGTGCAAAATTCTTTGGGATTGTAGGATGCTGTACCGCACAGTCTCGCCAAGCCAGGCCATAGTGACGTCACGGGCGCGACATATTGGGTCAAGAAAGGACGCTGTTTTACACATATTATTACACCAGCGTCAACGACTGACCCGATGTGGCAATTATTTGACCCGTGGCCTCTGAACTGCAGGCGCCCTCGTGCTTCTCGGGCACTCTGAACTGTGTCACGTACTCGTTATCATCGCCGGATTGTATCAGGAGGCGTTACTGAAATCGACGTGTACTTGAGGTCGGTCTCTCTAACAAGCGATCTCCTTTAGTGGAGATTATACCCTGCTGAGCAGCATAGCGGGGACGTGAACGCGTTGGTCCTCGTGTCGGACCTGTCCGCGCCGTCCACGCACGGCGGGAGGCGCCACGCTCTCATGCTGGCGCGTTATCGGTGTTTGCTCGTTTTATCGACCACTTACCCGACTGGTGGCCACAGAAGCGCTGTCTGACGTTTACCCACATTGCCAGGCTGTGTCAGTGCTTCAGCCAAAGGCCGTGACAACTGTGATGCATGGGCAGACTGCCGATCGCTGGCCGCCTCCACTGCACGGCACGGCGGTGCGGTGAGGCAAGGCGTTAAGGCGGGCGAATGGCAATTTGAACCGCCGTCCTGATCGATGGTATGACACTTACTCGTCACAAGGGAAAGCTAGTCGATGCCAACGTGCAAACACGAACATGACGGACGAACACGGCGGTCCGAGTAATCATTACACTCAGCATGCGGCGCCAGTCCCTCAAATGTAGCCGGCACAGAGGAGGACAATGATGAGGCCGCTGCGGACTTGCTAATGGCAAAAGTGCCGATAGGCCAGTCCCATCCTCTGACGGTGATGCAAGTGAGGCCAGACAACACGTGTTGGCTCACCAGCGACTTACATGGTAAGTGAAACAGCCCTTTTCAACGGCCATGCCATTGATGAATAGAGAGAGTCGATGAGGTGAATAGATTAGTCTGTACGTCCGCGCCGCACTAACAAAAAATGCGTCCGCTCTCCCGTTCGCTTTATCTATTTTGCCGCAAGTGTGTGAGCCATTCAGCTGACGTCGCCGGCACGTCTCGCCAGCGCAGGGGCGTAGCTACGCAACATCCGTTGGAGGAGGACCACCCCGGAATGATTGAACGTGTTGAGTACTCAAATAGTCATTGCCGGATCCGGGCCAAATCATGGTTCTTTTTTACGATCAGAGACAAGCAGTGACCAGTAGCAGCTGAAGTCAGTGCGTCAGAAGTATCAACATGAAAAATATGAACGAAACCGTGCAACAGGTATTACCAGGACCAGTATGCATCGATCGTCAGGATCGTTATGATCATCGATCAGGAGCAGGATCGTGAATCAGGATTTAGAACATCGAGTGATTATTGGCTTTGGTATCGTCATTGACAGAGTCCGCAAATATTGGGAACATCTGTCTTTAACACACCTTAGCTTTTTTAATGCTAATCTTTACTTAGCATTGTTCCCTCGTGACCATAACTGCTTCCTCGAAACGTCGATTTGCTGGTGACATCTCAATATTTTATTGATGCGTCTGACCTGACCCCCCCGCTATTTTTAAAGTTAATTATTTTTGACATAAAACTTAATGCTATTCGCTATGCTATGCTTTGGCGATACGACCTGCACCGAATCGGGCCGTACTGCTCGGTAGTCTGAGCTTATTTTGTGTGTGGAGCCTCCATCAGCCGCACATGGTGCTAAACACCTATACCACGAGCCTCGCTCACATCAGCGATGTCGTTACAGGACTGCTAGGCTGTCGCTCCTGTTCCGAGCACCATTGTTCCACTGATGCGCATCTGTGTGTGATAGCGCTTATCAATTAGACGCATAGTTACTGTTGATGGCTCCTTTTCTCCGGGTTACCTGTATTAGCTGTTTTCCCGGCATTTGCATCCGTTTAAACATTCAGCTCACCCATATACTGATCTGAAAATAGCGCGGGAGCATGCCCTTGTCCGAAACTTCATGCACGTGTCCTCGTGCTCGATATCGATCTTTTCTGACGTCTGTGATGTCGTCTCACTGAAGACACAAAACGACACAGCACACAAATGGCACGCTTCACATGTTCTGGCGCGACTGTCGTTCTGATGTCATCATTATTACGCCGATTACCTTCTTTTTTACTCGCCTCTCTCCGGTTCGTCTCCCCGCCTACAAGTCTAAAAATGCAATACATATTTGAAGCGAACTTGACTAATATCGCAACAAATATAAAGGCACGCCCGCACGCACGCACGCGCGCCCGCACACACACACACCACACACACACACACACACACACACACCACACACACACACACACACACACACACACACATCACACCACACACACACACACCACACAACACACACACACACACACACACACACACACACACACACACACACACACACACACACCACACACACATACCACACACACACACACACACACACACACACCACACACACACACACACACACACACACACACACACACACACACACACACCACACACACACACACACACCACACACACACACACACACACACAGCACACACACACACACACACACACCACACACACACCACACACACACACACACACACACACACACACACACACACACACACACACACACACACACACACACACCACACACACACACACACACACACACACACACCACACACACACACACACACACACAACCACACACCACACACACACACACACACACACACCACGCACGCACGCACGCACGCACGCACGCACGCACGCACGCACGCACGCACGCACGCACGCACGCACGCACAAAGGGGGGAGACAGAGTGATATATGTGTATGTAAATATACATATATATAAATAATAATAATAATAAAAAATATATATATATATATATACATATATAAAGATAGATAGATATCGCGTACCATGGAGATGAGACACGCATTTGAACCGGTGTGCTCACGGTCAGACTTAAGTGATAAGAACTATGCAAGGAGTTTTGTGATGGAAACTGAAAATAATTCAAGTGATAGGAACTCCCTACAAACATGCACGACAAATAGACACGAACACATGAGAAAGGCAATCAATATGCGAAGGCCATATCGTCATAGTATAAGAGTATAGTGGGCTATTTGGGGCATCACCGATCCGCATAGAAATACGACGAACTACGGCTCTCGAAACAAGAACCCCTGCTCGGCATAACGCCGGTCCATACCGTGCGACGAGCAACGGCCCTCGAAGCAAGGGCCCTCTGCTCGGCATAACACCGGTCCATACCGTGCGACGAGCAACGGCCCTCGAAACAAGGGCCCCTGCTCGGCATAACGCTAGTCCATACTGTGTGACGAGCTACAGCTCTCGAAACAAGAACCTCCTGCTCAGGATAACGCCGGCTCATACCGTATAACTCAAAGCGCTTTGCAGCCACGCTCGGGCGGGAGACTTAACTTGCACATTGATTTCCGGCGTTACGCAACCGTTCTATTCTTGTCACTTGATGCGCACGTACTCTAGGCATGTAGCTTTATATTCCAGCATATCACTTAACGGGACCTTGCCATGTTATGGTGAAAGGTCAACTGTTCCAATAGATGGCATCAGGGTGGGGGGAGGGGGAGGGGAGGGAGGAGGGAGGGGGGGGGGCGTACATCTGCGGAGAATCAATGGCCCGATTCTGACCGTAAACGTGTTGGTAATGTCATGTTTGTTTTAATCGCATGGAAACTGTGCGCCGGCTTTTATTCACTCTTCCACGTGCAGTTCTAAGAAAAGGTTCCAAGCTGACCCACCATCCGCCGCAGTTCCATTTCACGCGCAAGAACGAGAACACGAGAAGCAGGGGCAGTTTCGGCAATTCCGCTAATTTCATCCCAATACGACACCGCAGCGTGTCGCGTGAGGACCGTCTCGTCGTCCCGCGCGCCACACGAGTGACGCACGATACGCCGGCGCCACACGAGTGACACACGGGGCGCTGGCGCCTCGCTGACGCGCCCAGTAGCATGCATTGCCTACAATGGCTTTTGTGCGGCACTGGGACACGACCCTGCTCTCAGCTCCGCCCCACGATCCCCATGCTGAGCAGCGGGTAACGCAAACGTACCGCGCCAACCAAACAGCAGGGGGACTGACCGCGCTTCTCGAAATTCTGCTGGCAGCAGTCAATTGTACCATCGAGGCTGACACATCCGCAGCCTGACATTCGTATCCGCCTCAGTGTACGTCTGACGTCGGGCGAGAGAGAGAGAGAGAGAGAGAGAGAGAGAGAGAGAGAGAGAGAGAGAGAGAGAGAGAGAGAGAGAGAGAGAGAGAGAGACAGAGACAGAGACAGAGACAGAGACAGAGAACAAGAGACGAGACAGAGACAGAGACAGAGACAGAGACAGAGACAGAGACAGAGACAGACGAGACAGAGACAGAGACGAGACAGAGACAGAGACAACAAGACAGAGACAGAGACAGAGACAGAGACAGAGACAGAGACAGAGACAAGACAGAGACAGAGACAGAGACAAGACAGAGACAGAGACAGAGACAGAGACAGAGCGAGACAGGACAGACAGAGACAGAGACAGAGACAGAGACAGAGACAGAGACAGAGACAGAGACAGAGACAGAGACAGAGACAGAGACAGAGACAGAGACAGAGACAAGACAGAGACAGAGACAGAGACAGAGACAGAGACAGACAGAGACAGAGACAGAGACAGAGACAGAACAGAGACAGAGACAGAGACAGAGACAGAGACAGAGCAGAGACAGAGACAGAGACAGAGACAGAGACAGAGACAGAGACAGAACAGAGACAGAGACAGAGACAGAGACAGAGACAGAGACAGAGACAGAGACAGAGACAGAGACAAGACAGAGACAGAGACAGAGACAGACAGAGACAGAGACAAGACAGAGACAGAGACAGAGACAGACGAGACAGAGACAGAGACAGAGACAGAGACAGAGACAGAGACAGAGACAAGACAGAGACAGAGACAGAGACAGAGACAGATACAGACAGAGACAGAGACAGAGACAGAGACAGAACAGAGACAGAGACAAGACAGAGACAGAGACAGAGACGAGACAGACAGAGACAGAGACAGAGCAGAGACAGAGACAGAGACAGAGACAGAGACAGAGACAGAGACAGAGACAGAGACAGAGAGACAGAGACAGAGACAGAGACAGAGACGAGACAGAGACAGAGACAGAGACAGAGACAGAGACAGAGACAGAGACAGAGACAGAGACAGAGACAGAGACAGAGACAGAGACAGAGAACAGAGAAGAGACAGAGACAGGCCAGAGACAGAGACAGGACAGAGGACAGAGCAGAGACCGAGACAGAGAGAGAACAAGACAGAGACAAGACAGAGACAGAGAGAGAGAGAGAGAGAGAGAGAGAGAGAGAGAGGAGAGAGAGATGAGAGAGAGAGAGAGAGAGAGAGAGAGAGAGAAGAGAGAGAGAGAGAGAGAGAGAGAGAGAGAGAGAGAGAGAGAGAGAGAGAGAGAGAGAGAGAGAGAGAGAGAGAGAGAGACGGTCGAACCCTTGCCAGGCCTCTCACCGCGAGGTGAGGCCCCCGAGTTTGTTTTGCAGGTTAATGCAGCACTACCTATCGGGCCAATCGTCAACTCTGGAATGTGACCCTGGCCAACAGTGCTGGAGCCAGCCCGATATCGATGGCTCCTGGATGCATTGCATTTGCCTCGCTGCGAATCACCATAGGCATGGCATGAAATGGTTGGGGAATGAGCCCACCTTGCCCACCTGACAGGCCCCGGTACCTGAGAAGGGCGAAGTTTCTTCGACCCCCCCCCCCCCCCCCCCTCCCATGCACCACGCCACCAAATGTTTTCTGCCCAACAAGCCTTTTCGCCATGGGAAAATCTGGTCTCTCGCCCAAATGAATTCGGTGAGATTTAATTCTTGGTACATGTTTAGTTATCATGGCTCTGGTTAAAAAAATCAGCCCATAAAATATATGAAAACGAAGTGCACCAACTAAATGGAACGGTTCATCGCCCTCTACGCGTAGAATGACTTGTCGTTTCTATCCCTTGAGTTTAAAAACGTCCTTGACTGAGAACCGACTGGCCTTCTCTATAAAGCTACACAAGCCCGAGCAATAAATATTTCATTCGCATTGTAATTCAGCGCAGCACTCCCAGCAACTGGCACCAGAAGCGTGCGTACCTTACCACGTTCCACAAGGACGGCAAGCCCCGCATATTTACAAAGTGATCTGTCTGTATCAGCCGCCCGTTAACGGAACGGCAGCGGTAGGCGACATTCCGGGTCCCGAGCCGTTAAGGGTCCAGGGCCGTGGGGTACATCCATGGGCACCACACGCCGACGGGGCCTCTCAGGGCTGCCCTCTCCATCCAGGCCAGTTGTGTTGAAGAGCACTTCCAGTGTCGCTGTGGCGCTGATACATGCGCGGCGCAGTGAACGTCATTTAAGCTAAAGATTTGCGGCATTTTGATATTCGAATCCCAGGGAGGAGTTCGGATTCGGATTCGAATTAAGAATTCGAATCACAATAATACGTGATAAAGGGGAGGTTGGACGACTGTGTCCGATATAGAACCGACAACTACGTGTTGCATTTAGTTCATCCCAATGAAGTGTCAATCTGAGTAATATTGGATACTTTCACTGCATGCTTCGGTACACGACCGTTTCAGGTTTCATTGCGGTTTTAAGGATACGACTCATGATTTTCAGAGTTCGAGTCGCCGTTTTTAGGACTCGACGATGCGCAAGACTCGAATCTTTTCGTACCTTACGAATCCCGGAAATCCAAATCCTTGGCTTTGGTCGTCGTCGTCGAAAATGTTCTCAGACCAGAGCCTGGAGACACTCGAATATATGTGCAACAGAACGCCGGTCACAAATTCAGACAGCTGAAACCGCCTGCAGCTTGTGCAGGTCTCAACCTACCATTCAGTTTCCTGCCTTGTTTGCTAGCGCTGACTAGCCCATGATCAGTAAAACCGCTGATATTTCTTAGAGTTTGCGGGCCTCGACGTGCTATTCAGTTTTTTGCCTTGCTTGTCAGCGCTGACTAGCCCATGTTCAACCAAAGCCTGCACTGCGATACATGCCACAGCTGAGAAGCGAAGGCATCTTTGAATAAGCACGCAAATGCCGACCCAAAGGGCACTGCAATGGTTCATTTCTTACCGGAAGTGTCCACATTACACATTGATCACTGATCGCTGATGGCGTACGGCACGATTTAGCGCCCTCGCGCTGTCGATGACACTAGGTCAAACGGTGACCGATGAACGCCCGACGCGACCTTGAGCTCCAGCGTGCAATGTCCCGACCTGAACCAGGGAATCGCAACACATCTGTTGAGTCGAGCCACGACACGATACATGTTTCAAGAGCACTTTTTCGAAGAAATCGCTTGTCTGCTCATGAACAACCGAGGCGAACAGTGAGCATTTGACGAATATCGGATGGAGATGTATGACCGGCTTCCAATAGAGTGGCTGGGGCGTAACTTGTCCCCTGGATGAGACGTGACCTGTCCCGTGGATGGGACGTGACCTGTCCCCTGGCTGGGCGTAACCTGTCCCCTAGATGGGACGCAACCTGTCCCCTGGCTGGATCGTGAACCTGTCTCCTGGCTAAAGCGTAACCCGTCTCACCAGGGGACCCGTCCCGGCTGGGGGTGTGACCCGTCCCGGCTGGCGGTCACCGAAGGTCGAGGGGAGCGGCGACAGGGGGGAGGGCGGACCGGACCCGCCGCTGGTACGGGTCCCGACCCGCCGGACGGGTCCGGTGACCCCGCCCCCACACTCGTAGTGTCCGCCGACAGACGTCAACACAGCGTAAACGTGCTGGCGACAGCGTGTCGGATGGCAATCGTCAAGTCCAGCGGTCATTCGGAGAAGCTGTAGTGGCCGATACCCGCACCCATCTCGACTTGAATGGTCACGGACCATATGCGTCATCATTCCCAATGCGCGAGAGTTTCGGGCGTCACGAATCCCAGTCACGCTGATGCTCGCGACATGCTTGACGGAATTATTCAACGGCATCGTATGTGATGATTTCCATAGGGGAGTTATCGGTCGTATGCCGTCAATGCACTGGAACAATTCATGCGTCATACAACGGCGCCATTGGCGTCATCTTCACGAGCATCTCGCTTGGATTTTTTCGTAACCGTCAGATGAATATTTGTGACGTCTTTCCCGCACTTTAAATTGCTTGAAAAGACGTGCGCAGTGTCGCCTCCTACGCTTTTAGATAGCACGCGCTACGCAAAAACCTGATCTGAAGTTGCAAGAAAGAGTTTGCATACGCATGCAAATTTTGCCGCACCCGCAGTTTCTGACGGCAGTACTCGTATCACAATGCTTACCAAAATGATTGCACCAGCCTTTCGGCCCACCAACATTTCCGGCATTCGGCAGTGTGGGGGGGGGGGGGGGGGGGAACACTCCCGGCTGTCGGCGCAGCAAGGGGAACGATTAGCTGCCGACGATCAAGGACGCTTAGGACTGCTGACACAGCCGCGGACAGCGCTGGCGGCACCACTGGTGGTGGTTGTGACGCGCCCGAACACCACGCGGACAACTCCCACCTGCGGACGCGCCAGAGAGGACAATCACAGGGCGGGCGGGCCGGGGGACGTTCGCAGCTGCCAGTGCAGAAGGACGCGCTCGCGGCTACCGACGCCACCAAGGGGTGATGCTCGCCGCCAGCAAAACACCGCGGCGGGGACACCTGCCAATGTACGCGCAGCAGGGAAGACAGCCACTGCTGCAGGCGCCGCAGCGGAGTACAGCCACGACCCCTGGCAACGCAGGACTCCCACGGTTGGCGCCGCAGCGGGACGGGAGTGAGCACGAATGCCCGGGAGGCGCGGAACACCAGCGGCTATCGAAGCAGGCCCAATACGCTAGGAGTTGGCCGCACGGCAGAATGCTAAAGGCCATCCAAAATCACGTCGGCAAGGACTGGGTCTTACTAAATCCGCGAACAGCAGAGGCACTGTTGCGCCCCAAACCACGATGCTGTTAAGTTCGTGGGGCGTGCCACCGTAACGTCCAAAAGGCTAAAGCTGGCATGCATGCGAAGAGCTGCCCCGTGTCGAGCATGCTCACCACCGCGGTCGCCAGGCGCGTCGGGGTCCCGTCCGAAACGGCCGGCGGGGAAAGCTCACTGACGCCACGGGCGCACGAGCTCCCAGACTGCGGACGCGAACATCGGACAGGTGGTGAGCCGCGCCGGCACGTACACGGCACAGGTGGCGAGCAAGCGTCGTGACCGGCGCCGCGGACGGGGTCGACGTGAGAGGCGGCGCCGCAAGCCGCCGGTCAGCGCACGCCGAGCAAGGCGGCCGGAGCCGGCACACCAGCCGATGTCGGTTCACGGACCGAGGCGTTGCCAGTGAGCCAGACACTGTCCGTCCAGCGAGCCAGACAACACCGGTGCAGCAAAGCAAGCGCAGCCGGTTAGCTGGGCAGAGCCCGCGCGTGCCTGTATCGCGTGCGCCGCTTCGTCGGCACGTCGGCGGCGGCGGGGCGTTTCGTTGCGTGCGCAGTAGGATCTCGTCGTGTGGAGGGTGTCGGCCGCGGACGTGGCGGGGTGAGTCACGCGACCGGCCGCGGTCCGGGGCGGCACGCACAGCACGACGCCGCCGGGCGAGATTGGTGGTCAGGCGGATGAATGATCGCGCCGACGACGACTACGCATGGCGTGGATTGCGTGCCAGCAGCGTCTCCACGAAGAACGGCACTATGTCGCGTGTTGAATTCCATGCGCTGGTGGATATGGCAAGTATGCTACTTGAGTGGGCGGTTGAAAGGGGTTCCACAGCTGTATGTTTACGAATAGCTTGGCAGGAAAACCGAGTCAAATGCCCTTTCCTGAGTTGCACCTGTTCGCTCCGTTCCGAGGTGCGCACAAGCTTTCATCACAAATGTTGTTATTAGCCCGGTATGCAATGCGTCGGGAAATGTGTAGTGGTAAAGAGCCACACGCACGCTTAGTGAGAAGACGCGAAGTATAGGCCCGAAACATGGTCTTTTTCCGAGATAACGATCGATTACGCTGACTAATGACAGGACAAAACATCGCAACGTTCTAGATCTTCTGAGACATCGCCTGTAAAGTATGCCTCATCAATCGGACACTCCTGCCATTTGGAAGAAATGCCGCGTCACGATTCAACCGAACCCATCAGGACGGGGACGGACCATCTGCGCAACGCTTGATATCTGAGCCGTATCTGACATAACCGTGTTGAAGTAACCCAAAGAACGTTAATGTGAGATAATATGAGCTAAAGACAGACATAACGTGCAGTATCGGCAACGAATAACATGGAACACCAAATCGTCTCTCGGGCCGGATCACATCCATGGGAGAGACTCGAGGGAGCTGGCGGCTCTCCCACGCGTACCGCCAGGCGCCCTGTTTAAGAACTTCGCAGACGGAGGGTTGCCCCCACGACTGGAAATTGCCCACATATCTCCCCGCCCGGCGAAGCGGAGACAGGCGGCAGGCACCTGCCCACTAGCACATGATCTGTGGCGGCTCGGTCAATGCCGGCTACACGGTGACGGGAGCCTGACGCGAGACAAACTTTGTAAAGCGTGCACGAGTCGGATCGGTTGAGCGGGCACCGTCTGTCGGCTCAGGTTTTTGCCCGCGCAGTGGCGCCAGAGCGCCAAGCAGCTTCCATTGACGTTGGATGATTTGAAATCGCTCTTCAGTAGCAGAATCCAGGAAGATTTTGAGCAATCGTGTTTTCAAAACAACTGACCCAGTTCAACGCTGGCGTCTTCTCGGAAAGCTGAAACTTGTGCTTTTAATATTTCGTGAGGCTAACACACAAAAAGCTACACAGATAAGATGATTGCAGTCTGTTGATGGAATGGACTGAACATCCCGGAAATCCTCCGGCCGACAAAACGCAAAAGGCTGCGTCTGCTGGCGAGGAGCGATACTCCCGAACGACCAATCCCTGCCCTAACATAGACAGACTAGCCGACATCTTATGATCCCCATGGTTCCCTGGCAGGCCGCGCCCAACTCGGTGACCTCGGAACATCGGTGTTTCCCCGCGCGGCCGTCAGGTGGCGGGCTGGTACGTCGTCACTGAGGTAGGTGGCACGCCTGACTTGCGCGGCGTGACAAGCCACTATGATCGGCCAGCTGTCGATTCCGGTATTGATCTCCGGGACTCCGGGTGTTGGTTTTTATGGCAGGAGCCTCAGAGAGGTTGCAGTCGGCTCGGTTCCGCACTCTTCGCACTGCCCATGTCACAGTCTGGGGATGAGGCATCCTGGTGGGGCCGCAGAACGGTCCCGCAGGGGCGCGTATCGAACCTTGTTAGCAAATCACAAATGCGCTTATGGGAACGGTATCCGACGCAGTTTTTTTCTTGATATCCCTCCGAAGAGTCTTTGCATATGCTTTCCGACCACTCAGGCCCACCATTTTCGAGGCGATGAGCCATTTATTCAGGCTATGAAAAGCTGAGAGCTACAAGACCAGGCAGCCTCCTCCGCCGTTGTAGTCGGGTTACCGCCAATGACAGACAACGTCGTAAAGCGCGATCTTATTTTATTCCGGTGTGGTTCATGCTCATTTGGCGCTTGTCTTCTTAGACCGCTCTGGCATGTGCGGCAATATTTGTTACCGCTTCGGTAGGGCGGAGGCTGAGTCCCCCCCGCCACGCCCCTGTTTGGCATGGTTTCGGGTCATTTGTTGAAATTGTGACAGGTGTACGTTTGCGGGTGTTTGAGGTCATTTTTCAATGGCACTAGAAAGAGGATGTATTCTGACCGTTCTTGTCTTCAAGCGGCATGGTCCAACAAAACCTCGGGGATCCTTAAAAATTGTGCCTACAATAAAAGTTTTATTTTTCTTGTTCTGGAACGACAAGAAAATCACATCAACAAGCTGCCTTGTTGATGGGGCTGCAGCCTGGATCTGTTGAAATTAAACCCAACAGATCCAGAATGCCTGAAATTTGGACACTCTTGTGCTTTGTGTCGCTCTGTGTGCTCTGAGCTCAGATTCTGCCACAACAGATGCGTCGCCAGCGGACACTCGCCTCCCGGCAAGCCCGCGTCAAGACCCAAACCAGCAATTTTGCAATTTTCTGCATATTCAGCCCAATTATCAGCTAGCAATTTTGCAATTTTCTGCACATTCAGCCCAATTACCAGCTAGCAATTTTGCAATTTTCTGCATATTCAGCCCAAGTATCAGCTAACAGTGCAGCCACATTGCATTAAGAACTGCCATGGCAACATATCACTTCAGCCACTCTAGTTCAGCTGAATCAAAGGGCATGCTGACAGGGGATCTGTCATTGATTTTATAAACAGTTCTGCAGCATCATGCCTGTTAGGCCATTGGGTTGTCTTGTGTTGTCACATCTAGGCAGTGAGACACTGGACCTCCCAATGGTGAATTCTATCTCCAGTGCACAGCGCACAAACTAACATTACACCTGGTGTAAGTTTTTTGCACAAAGTGCACCCCGGAACCAAATTTGCCATCAAGGAGTATAATTCACACAAATGCCTACCATTTTTGGATATGATATCATTGTAGCCTAATGGACATTGCACAACAATAAATTTGCCTATCCAAGGGTGTGACACCCTGTATGGTGGGGGGAAAGGATGGGGAGGGTCAAAGTTCAAACTTTGAGAAGAAGAAAGGAAAATCTGCAGAAAAAATCATTTATGGGCAAAATCTTGGACATAAACTTTAACATTCTTCCTGCTCAGTATCCCCTCACACATTTTGCAAACTATACCTGTTTCTAGCTGACAGTGGCCCCAATGATTAGGCCATTCAGTTTATCTCAGCAAGCATAACTCACGAAATCAATTGTATATATTAGTTTTTATTTTAAAGCCTTGTGGGCATTCTTAGACCATGAACCTCAGTACA
This sequence comes from Pollicipes pollicipes, assembly GCF_011947565.3. Lineage (NCBI taxonomy): Eukaryota > Metazoa > Arthropoda > Thecostraca > Pollicipedomorpha > Pollicipedidae > Pollicipes > Pollicipes pollicipes. The sequence goes on from NW_023597055.1 coordinate 11,823,695, forward strand.
AATACATGATAAAAATTTGTGATCTTCATGGAGCCTGTGGATATCCTGTTTTAGTAAATGTGTCAGCAACCATCCTATGTCATACCAAAAAGTGGGGGCGGGGGGGAGATGAGAGTCACCAGTAAGTCCTGGGCCATAACTCAGCAAAAATGAATCATCCCTCTGATGGCATGGCCTCCTGTCAATGAGCACCTAGTTGGAAAGACATGGTGTGTTAGTGAACTGTCTGACCTTCATCTGGCAATAGCATAGATAAAATAATGGACACTGTAGATTATTAATAAATTTAGCCTTGTAGACCTCACTCTGTGCAAGTAAATAATGCTCCTTTACCTAACAGAGCCAGAGAGCAATAAAAAAACACAAATTTGGAAAGTCAGACATGCAGGGTTCAGTTACTCATAGTGTAATTCAGGCCCCTTATTTATTAATTTGGGCCCCAGTTATTCAGGCCCCTTCCTGCCAGGGTAAGGGGCCAGTGGTGTCATGTAAACTCAGCAGCCAGGTGTGCTGTAAAGCAGCAATAACATGTCTATGGCCGGTATATTTGACAATGTGAATACTGTGTACACTTGCTGGCAGAGATAGCCAAAACAACTCCATGATAATTATTGTATAATAAAGCACTTAAGTATAAAAAATCAGCCCTATTCCCATGTAACACCTAAAGGTCACTGTGACCCCAATACCCACCCAAAACCCACACATACCAATGCAGAGGTTTTTGTTTACACTAGTCATGTCAGCAGCACTGTCATGTAATCACACCCATTTGGTAAGTCCTGACACCATGTCCACACTTAACCCTTGACTTGAAAACAATACCACCTCAGCAATCAATCAAAATTAGTTGGCGCACCTCTCCAACTCAACTAGCCCTATTTTTTTTAAGAAACATGGTGCATGTCATCATGTTCCTTTTTGGAGAACCAGCAATGGCCCAACTGGGAGGGCAATGTCCCCTGGCCATGGTGCCATGGAATTCCATATGCAGCAGGCACTGCATAGATTAGTTCTGGTTCAAATATTTTGTGTTTTTTAATTTAGTTACAGATTAATATACCTGTTCATAGTTTTTTTCTTTTGTGCATATAAGTCATACCCCTTCAGCAGAAATGGTGTCATGCTACAACTGTGCCCCCATATCCTTACCTGGACCAATCGGCTGTTGAACGTTCGTAGAAGCCGGGCAAACAGAAGCCGGGGATTTATGCGCTATAATTTTGTATTTTGTAGCCAGCAATATCACAGAAACCTCAAGGGATACGTGTTGTATCCCCAATAACTGATAAATAAAAAATCGCCCAAACAATCTTGCCGAAACGGACCTGGGACGGGGGGGGCGTAACGGCCAGCTCGGGCTCGCTACGCTATGTTTTGTCTGTATCGCGCCGTTTCTGAACCTAATTATAAAGGAAAAAATATGCCATTTTCAAAAAGTCGTATGCTGCCATATTGCCATCCCCGCTTTCAAGAAATTCAGAATGAGCACCAAAAACTATCCCTTCACGACAGCTATCCATAAAAAAGCAGACCGGTTTGATCTTGGTCTAATTGCTCAGTCCGATTGATCCTAGGTCCATGACATGTGCTATAATTTTAAATGCAATTGTCAAATTGTCATAGCAACTATCCCATAGATGTGCGTCTTCGTCAGACACGCCATTGTCGCATCAGATTGAACGATTCCGTAAAATTGCTTTCGTCACGCCAGGCACGACCTGATTTTGACCTGCTATGGTAAGTGACCTTTCAAGGTTTATCTTTTTTCGTATACCAAGTGATCTGCTGTTCAACTGTCTACAGCTATCGCAGTTTGGCACGGTCGCGCCTCACCGTTCGGAAAATGTGGGGAAGGATCAAATTGGCCCGACCCCCTCCCCATCCGAGTGCGTGTTAATGGGCCCGGGTTGATAACGTGTCTCTTGAAAATAAAGATTAGGATGTCCCGCGATGAAGGTTTTTTGTGCTGCCTCTCACTCAAGGATCAGATCCAGGACATCATCACGGTGAAAGGCACAATATATAGTTATGCCCCTGGAATTTGTTGCCCTTGAGAACACAGGTTTGGAACCTTTTGAAATGTCCTCTGGAATTTGATGCTTCTTGAAAATAAAGTTATGGTGCCACGAAATTAAGGGTTTGGTGCTCTTTTGCCGATTAGGCAAATCCAGGATTTCGACAAGGGACACGACACGGACATCGCGGTTCCCTTGGATTTGGACGACCCGAAAATGACGATTTCGGGCTCTTTGTGTTGCCCCTAAAATTTACTGGTCAGTGAAAATGAAGGTCATGTGGTTCCGAAATGAAGGTTTTGGTGCACCTTCCCCATGATATTTTGGTGCCTCTGCGGGGCACCAAAGCCTCATTGGGCCCAAGCAGTGGCGCGGGTAGGGGCATATGGGACACTGCCCCCTGCCCATTTGGTTCCGAGGGGCCCTTGAAGCCTTCGGGACCTAGGATCAAGGGCCCCGTTTGGGAACCAGAAGGGCCCGAAAGGCCGGTCGGACCCCGCATTCAAGGTCAAACGGGATGCCCTGCGCTCTGTCAGGTGCCCCCTGAATCGATGACGTACATTCCTGCATAACACCACCATAACACCACCATAACATAACACACAGACGGCTCCGTGTTGACATGGGCATGAAGGCCCATTTCCCAAGAAAAGACAAAGCCAGAGACAGCGGCTTACACCGGTCGGCGCCGAACTGTCTGTCAGGGCCCTGCAGTGCCGAACAGGGAACCCTGCGTTGGCAGGGGCCCCGATTCCGCCAAAGTCTCGAAGAGGCCCGAAGAGCCTGGAGAGCCCACCGGGACCGACGATTAAGGGCCCGGTTGAAGGGCCTAAGGGCACGAAGGGCTGGTGAGCGGAGTCTTATTCAGGGGTCCGGCCTGCGGGAACGGACCCTCAAATGACAGCCAGAGGGTCTTCGCGCTGATCGGGGACCCCCTGAGTCGCTAAGGGCATATCTGTCGGTCAGCACCACCAGTGCCAGCCAGTGAGCTCCATATCGGTATGGACCTGACGGCCTGCTTCTCAAGCAGCTACAAAGCCGGGGCCAGCGATTTGCACTGGTCAGAGCCCCGCATCTGTCAGGGAACTACAGTGATTAACCAGGATTCTTGTGTTCGCAAGGATCCAAGTCTACCAAGGACAGTGTTCGAGTTCGCCCGATGGGGGCTTGGACGGACCACCGTAACCCACGATCAAGGATCCGGTTGAAGGGCATGAGGGATAAAAAGGGTAGCTGCAAGTCAGGTAAAGAATCGTAGCCCGTTGTGGTGTCTTCGTCCAGCGGTTCCGCTCAGCTCGGTCAGAGAGAGACGTGTAGCGACGCGGCGATCTGTATTGGACTGAATCCAGTGGCGTCCTGTCCCTGCTATCTCAGGCAGGCACGACGCAACATTTGGTTCGGGTGAACTACCACTATTAAGTCAGTTTGCATACAAGCACCTATCACGCGTCCCGTCGGTCCGCCACGGGACGGCGGTCAGCGCCCGCGGCGATTGGTCGCATTCCACCGCGCGGCCGAGGCCGCGCCGCGACACGGCAGGGACGGCATGCTGTGCCGCCGGGCTGGCTGGGCGTGCTCACAAGGGAAACAAGTGCTTCCGAAAGTTGGGAAAGGGCAAAATGCTTGTTGGGTGCATTCTTTTACCACGTGACACCATCCGGCTACTTTGTATTTTATGTCAGAGTGTCAAGATCGGGAGACAGTGTGTCAACAAATTGCCCGCCACAAACTATCTCCCCACGCGGGGTGCTGAAAAAGCTCTAGGCCACTAAAATAGATTTCCCTCTCCCTGTGCTGTAAGGCGTACAATTTCATAGGAATTAACATTCCGTGAAAGAACATGTTAAAAAGAAGTTTGGACATTGAGAGCGTTCCATTGCCTTTCACGAAGGACATTAATATAACGTTTAACGTGTAACGAAAGGACGTTAATATAACTCTTCCACGCTCGTGGGCGACGGGATGCTTTTTGACCTCTGCATACAGGCACACGCCGCATTTCGACTCCTGCGGGGAGCCGGCACACCTGTTTCACATCGGGACCGCGCAGCGCATGCTGCCTCAGTTGTCACCCAGCCCCGCCCCAGCAGCGCTGCCCTATAGCCAGCTGTGTCTTTCACCCAGTGCTGGGCGTGGCCTGGCAGATCGCCACGCCCCGCACGTCCCCGTCAGGTGTCCTGGAGTGCCGCCTCTCGCCACCGCGTCCGTCAGGTGTCCTGGAGTGCCACCTCCCGCCACCGCGTCCGTCAGGTGTCCTGGAGTGCCGCCTCCCG
>NW_023597055.1:11832985-11862985 GCF_011947565.3 Pollicipes pollicipes
AGGCCCACGTCAGCGCGACTTCCGGGATGAGGTGGCACATGGTAAAAGCTCGACAGGCCTGGCACGCTGAACTAGGTTTGAAACATGAAACAGGAAGGCGCCTTTCGCGGCGCGGAGCGAACAAGGTGGAAGCAGAGAAGCAGAGGTGGAAGCCATTCATAACTGTCTTGTTTAGTTTCATGGCGCAGTGCCTCCGGCTCAGGCTATGGCGTAATGTATTCAAACGCTTAAAAAGGCTGCTTTCAACCCGAGTGCTGGCTCGCGTAAAGAGTGTTGAGACGCACAACATTTTTTGTTTCCCCAGGCTCAGGAAAATCGATATCCGATTACAATGCAAATAGTCGATATTATGTTTGCCTGCGGCTTAGGCGCTCTTGAGGCCTTTTTGACTTGTTTTTACGTCCCGTCGAACTCTTTATCGACATGTGATCCGTTTAAGTCAACCTTAGGTCAGAAAAGCAAGCGCAGAGACCAGTCAATGTTTGTCAAATCTGACTTTGAGGTGTGTTATGTTTCAGAGCAAGCTTGAGGCAAGGCCGCATTGGCAACAATGAGTTGTTCTTTTGACGCTCTTGACTCGGCACATTTCGAAGGAGAGCGTCCGGTTCGACCTTAATGAAAGGCCTATTGCACCCGCTGCAGATGTCCTGAAAGCAAACCCTTTCGTGCAGCCCGAAGCATCTACACACAGTCTGCTAAATGATGATTACACTCCTTCGACGTTGCGTGCACTGTAGGGACGGACCAGTATAGAGGGCAGTGTGAGGGAGGTCATTGCCAACCCAAGCGATGAAAAACGCCCCTTCCTTTCCCTGCGAGTTGATTTCGGTCCGCTGTCGCGTTTCTGTGAGGCTGACGCTTCGGAAAATTTCGCAGTGGATAGCACAGCATCTATACTTACTATATTATAGTGCAGACTTCCTAGCCCACCTGATAACAGACGCGGAAGGCTGCTATGAACCATTTACAGCCATGCACGTCATGCATGCTTCCCTTCCCAGGTGATAATACAAACGGAAGGTCACTGTGAGCCATTTAAGCGATTGTTGTTCGTCGTACAATGTTCGTGGATAGAAACCTTGAATGGTCTCTTACATGCGGATTTGCAGTGACGGCGTGGCGACCAGCACTCCTGTGGGCCTCAGCGACGGCTAACACAGCTTACAAGTATTGAGCGAGCGCTTGCGTTGGCATTAATAGGATTTCGCCAGGCCGAGCAGCGCAAAGAAATTAAGCGTGCCGTGAACAAAGTGGCAAACAGAAAAACGAGGCTTTAAATTGCAAGGCACCTGCAATACGGGCGTGACCGCCAACTCGTCAAAAATCACGCTATCGAATTCCAATCGCAGGCTGGTTCTGCTAGCACTTCCCATGCAAAACAGGGCAAGCTCGTCCTGCAAGCTACAGCCCATTAACTTGTGTCACTTACTAGTTATATCGACAACGCTACACAAATTATGGAATGAGCCGACCCTGTATTGGGCCATTTGCTCGGACACCTTATGATCCTTAGTGCGGGCCATCGAGCTATTAGCGTCAAATAGTGCGATCGCTTTGTGATTATGCGCTGCGTTAAACGGCCCAAATTGAATGTCTTGGAACGTAAGAATATTTCTGCAGCGATGTCAAAGTGATAGAACTTAATCCATACGCTGGCTGGCGGGGGAGGGGGGATGATTCTGGCTCCCATTCTGGTTTCACCTTGGTGTCTCGACGAAGTGACGTCAGTGATGTGATGAAGTGATGTCAAAAGGTATATTCACATTGTTACGTCACACTTATCTGATGTGGTGTGATAAGAGCTCTCCGATGCCAGATTTCCCGTGGCTCTATATAACTTAACTTCATAGACATCAGGAAGTCTCTGAGGCCAACTTGTAAGGCCCAGGTGAAAAAGCTTCTGTGCACGAGGGTTGAATTCCGCTAGATTTCCTCATGATGCAAAATTTTGATAGACACACGCAATTCTCCAACATGGTAGTTGCTGTTGCTGTCAGGAAGTATGAAGACAGTTGAAGCATCTGTGTATCAAGCAGCTTTCCGTCTCGGCCGAAACAACAAAATTCCTTCGTTGGGCCTGCATTAACTGCGCCAACAACGTTCCGCACAGGAAGTCCCGCTGCGACTGACGGGCGGTCCACCCGGGTGTGTGGACGAACGCCTGACACGCGTTCGCCGCGCCAACGCCACCGCCGCGAGCCTCGCGGACCGAGCCCTCCGGTCACTGAGTGCTAGAGGCTACCAGTCCGCCTCGTTTATTCGCGCTCCTTTGTTCCCTCAAATCATGACATGCTGACAAAGCTACTCAAGTCACGCCACGCTGTCGGGCCGTGAATCATGGAAATTGCACTCATTAAGATTATGTGCTGGAGGCCTTGTTCTAGTTGTCACGAAAATAGCAATCCATGTCTGTGTATTCCACAACGATGTATGCGTTTTCAGTGTATCAAGACGGCGGTTTAGGCGCAACCCGCTCAAAGGGCTGAACAGGCACGTGCGCCCACCCACAGACTGGCTTTACTGCTTAACTTAACTTAACGGCCTTGAAACAGCAGCGAAAACTGAGCTGGATGCGCTATTGCGACTTCACATATGATCTCAACATAGCACGTACGGCACGGCCATCGGGACACCGCACTTCATGGCAACCAGGAACGTCAAGTAGTGAAGAGGAGGAGAGCAAACACACCTTTTATTTTAGGATTATTTAGGAGCAAACATATTAGGTTTATATAAGAGCAAATACGCCTATTATACAAAGCTATCTGGCCTTCATAAAAACATCCTTGAAGACTTGTCTACCAGAAGTAATCACTTCGTTTCAATGACTATCATTACACTCAAGGCACTACGGAGAGTATGGACATGTCCACAGCTCCTCTGTATACGAAAACGGCACTTCATGCCACACACAAGAACGGAGACATCATTACGCCGCGTATTCCGCACGCTCTTTGGTAACATGCTCCAGACAGCCAGCAACCGAGTCACATTAGACAAAAAGGTACTGTAAAATGCATGAATTCCCTTCCTCGTTGCATGCTACCGCACCATACACCGCTCAATGCATGAGGACCATGTCCCAGTGTACTACGTTGGTAAATGATCACCGGGTGGCGGTGTGTTGGCAACGTCACTGTCGGCACGGCACCGCTACCGGGCAGGTACAGCTCGTCGCTGGCTGCTTTCGCGTTACTAGCGACAAGCTGTCACGTATGTGCAGCTGAAAATCCACTAAGGATTACGGCGTTGCACAGAAGAAGCAATCCAAAATTGCATTTGCACCGTTAGCATTTGCTGCATAGTTTCAGTTCCGAGCTCATGTATATGCTCAAAAACGATTCAGGCATCGCTATTGCCGAAATTATGCGAAATCAGATTGCCCATGTCTTTCCGGCTCATCCGCACAAGGGAATTCCTTCTGTCTCTTGTAACATTGAATGCAGCCATTGCCGTCTTCTCTGTGGTTGCACACTCGAATATTACCCCTGTATCGAGGTGACCGTTTGTTTCCGTGCTACCGGTTTGAAGTAACGCTTCTCTGGACCACAAGTCCAAAATAGTCCGTGACAGGGTGATGATCATGTCAAATGTTGGTAAGCCACGCTCATTCGATGCAAAGTATGGTGCAGGAATACGAGCTGGTATTGTAATATTTGACCGGTCACAACTGATTCAACCCCGGGCAAAAGATGTCCTAGCAAACGTCTTTGGACTCATTTTGTGGGAAATAATCGCTTGGAAGAACTTCGAAACGACAACTGAAAACTGACATTGTGATTCCCTTCAACAAGAAAATGCCCTGGGGCGTCCCCATGGTGACGTCATGATGGGGCCTGATCCCGACGGCTAGGTGGCCTTCCAGGGCCTCGCATATCATGACTTATGTCCCAGCGTGTTGCATTTGAGATGAGACTGTGACAAGGCGACATTTCCCAGCTCCAAAAACGAGCAGATTTTCTGGTTTTTAGGAGCACGCGTGACAGAAGGTACGCACCGCCACACACTTTTGTCGAAATACTTCACTAGTTATTTTCCTCTTAGTCAAACTGGATTGGCCACGTGTGAGCTTTGAAGGTGCGCAAAAACACGACTGCGGTACCCGAGCGAAGACGTGATATCCCAATGCACTGATTATCTACAAACACAAACAGAACCCAAGACGGCAAGGCGCGACTCAGCGACATTCTCGCACATAACAACGGGTCTGTTCTCCGGGTGGTCGTGGTTGTTAACGTTAAACCAGCGGCAAGTCCTGTTTGGAAGCGAGTCGTCGGGCACCAGCCTTCACTGCACATGTGAGGTGGGCAGACACTTAACTGTAGATGATAAGCGCACATGTCGAGACGGCAGTGTAATGAGACAGCAGCATCACTGCCCGCAGTCCTCGATGATATCGGGCTCAAATATGGTCGGGTAGCGCTGGCTGTCGCTTTGGGGGCGGCAGTCGTGGAAAGTCAAAAGTAAATGAGTCGAGAGTGGTTTGCTGGCGTGTCTAAGGGAAAAGCAGGTCTTCAAGGGTTTTCAGCTATTGGAGCGAGCTGAACTGGCTGAGGGCTTTCGAGGCCAATCCAGGGCATGGTATCATCAAGCACATCAGCATAACGCGGAATTGAAAACCCACTTGGGCTATCTCGTGTCACTTTCTAGTTCTGATACGCAGAACTGAAGTGCTGAACATGATGCGATATTGTCAAAATTATTTGTCGATATTATTTACGATATTTGTCGATATTATTATATTATTATAGATTACGACATTGTCAAAAACCTCACGCAGTAGTTTAATGAGAATACATGCTTTGGTCATTTTTGCTAGCTCAGGTGTGTCATTTTTCAGTTCTCTACCCACTGACTTTTGTGTTTGATGCCACTGACCAGTCCGTGTCATTCTGTCTTTTTATTTGTTGTGCAGGACATTAATGTCATCGCGAGTGCATATCACGAAGCATGGTGATTGTTTTCACCTAACTGCTGGGTATGGTTAAAGTACTGTTTGTTAGCCAACAAATGCATGGTTATGTCATGCAATTTTGGTGTAAGATTTAGCCGGCACCTTTTGAATGGATCAATTTATGCGATCAGAGCTCGCGCTAAGCTGTACTTATGTGAGCGCTGACCCCTACTATTTGATCGGGAAATTTTTCGTCAACGGCAGAAATTAATGGCTAACATTTAACGTGCCACTATGCTCTCACGGTTCGTCCTGACCTTTGACATCAGGTGACCTTTACCCGCGGCCCCTGCCGCCGGTCACGGGCCGTACCTATCAATGGCAAAAACGGCAGGTACTTAAAGCGACTCAAACTCACCAATTAAATAATTTGTCGGTGATCTTAACCTCTTTGTGCACAATTTAAACCATAAAGACAACATTCTTATTATCTTCCTTACACGCCACAAAGACAACATTTTTATCATTTATCTCTATAAGAATTCCTACGCGGTTGGGGGTGGTCTCCTTATGTCGCTTTGATGTCAGGAAATGCATTGTTTTCACCCGGCAGCCAGTATCAAATCTAGCGGGAAATCGTGAGATCATGGTTATTTAATTTAGGGGAAAATTATAAGTGAGATGCACATAAGAGGATAAAGTCCGACGTGGATTGGATGTTCAAACAAAAGCAGTTGTTGCCCTTGAAGTCCTTACTCACTGTGGTCGTTCTGTGGATTTTCGGTACGCCTTTTCTTTCACCCCAGCTTGCAGTTGGGCCGTTCCCAAGTATCCATTGAGTTGATGATTTGCGCTTGACTCTGAATTGGGTGCTGAGCGTTACCCAGAGAGGCGGCGGCAGTGGCGCGCGCTGGGCGGTCGCATGTCACTGACTGCCGGCTGGTGTACGAGGCTGCATATTTAACCACCTTGGGCTGTTTGTGTCTCAAATTATTGCACGGATATCAATTTTGCCCTAAGACTCTGTCCAGACGCACAAGGGCTGCAGCCAAGAGAGGGACTCATCCCTTTAGCCCCACATTTCGGTCTTAGCCCCCTCTCAGTCCTTTCAGAAAGTAAAATAGGCGCAACACTTGCTTCACCGAGCTCCTGCAATCCCCCCTTTAGAACATCCTGACCGAGCCCCTGCGCGAGCATGCCAATGTTGATCATCAACATGACCAAAGAGGAATAATCAAGAGTTGATGATCGCGCTTCGGTCAATCCCGTCCGCATGGATTGTCATCGGAGAACGTCAAGATAGAGAACGTCGAGATCAGAGAACGTCAAGATATTACCATGGCAATTTTTAGCTCTTTTGGAGAAGGCCGTTATTCTCTCATGTAATACCAAACGAATGTGGTGTCGCGGTACCTTCCGTCAGTCCCTGGAATGAACGGCACATTATTAGTGTTTATAAGTGTCATGAAGATGTAACTGCCCTGTCTCTGCCTCATCGACAGCAGAGCCGATTCGCCTGCGGGAGGGATCCAGGGCAGACGGAATTCTGGGTAACGGCTAACGTAGCCATCGATGTCCTCTTCGATGCTGAGGTCGGCTCCGGCAGTGTCCGTTTCGCTAATGAGCGTCTGGCTCGTGGGCAGCGAGCCGCGGAACCCCATCAGGGTGCCGTCGTCCTCACCAATCACTGCGACGCTGAAGCGCGGACCAGCCCCAGACAAGCGCAGCGATTCGGTCTTGCGGAGGATCGAGTAGTTTCCGTCTGGGTTGTCGATGTCCCGTTCAAAAATGTTCTGCTTGTTCCAACCCTTGGTTCTGCGGATAAAAGGGTAATGCGCCTTAGTCCCGCCGTGAAAAAAAATGTTCTGCCTGTTCCATCCCGCGGTTCTGCGGATACAAGCGTAATGCACCTTAGTCCCGCCGTGAGTTTAGTTCCTGGCGAATGTAAGCCTGTGAAAGCCAGAACGCATTCCAAGTGGATGTCAAAGACTACTGAAACAAAACCCCCTAATTAGGCCACTTGTTGTGACAGCCTGGCTTAGCAAAAAACAGCATTGAACGTTCGAAAATGTTTACAAACCCCGCTTTGAAGTTTCCAATCTTCGTCCAGCCGTCGATGTTGCTGATGGACCTGCAGGAGAACTTCATCAGTGCACCGTCAATTGAGCCGTAGAATGTGCCGTATGCTGCTGCACCAAGAACTTCGACCAGGTCACGGCAGGTCACCGTCCGGTCGGTGGTGCAGACGCGTCCGTAGCATCCGTCGCCGTCCTGCTGGCAGTCGGAGTCGGCCAGACAGAACTGGTGGTGACCGGAGTGGCCCGGCATCACGTACACGTCGGTCCTGTTGTCCACCGTCAGTTGGCTGAATCCCGGCACGGACCGGTACAGCCGGCACGCGCCGGTGCTGGGGAAGAAACTGAGACTGACGCAGTCGCTGTGCTGGTGGCAGAGCCCGCAGCACGCGCAGCTGCTCGGCACTGACGTCATTTCTGGCACCACCAGATGCTCGTCGGCCATCGTGCCCTTCTGCAGGACGGTAGACATGCAGGCGTCTGCGGCAGACGGCAGCAGCAGCAGCAGAAGAAGAAGAGGCAGTAGCAGCAGCAGAGACAGCTTTTGCAGTGGGAGTGACCCAGATAGAGCCGGTCGGCTGATCATTTCGACCTCCTGCGGAAACAAGATGTGTCCGTATCACAGCACCAGTTTAGAACAACCTGGTTTAACCCATCTTGTTCAGATGACGCTGGCAATTCGAGTTAAAACTTCACCTCTGGTATCGGCCCAAAAATCAGTACATTTATGCGTTTTGGGTAAAACGATAATTACCACACCGATCAATGAGGAACGACTCCTCCTCGTCTGCTGGATTGTTGGCTATACTCAATTTACATATTTGACTTTCGACTTCATATGATAACTTCCACTGGAACGAATGGAAAAAAGTACTCGCTGATAGGCGATGCTCAGATATCAGCGAGCAACTGCGACCGATTCTAAAAAACAGCTCCCGCCTCTGAAGCCCGATCCATGCCGGCTCTAAAAAAAAAAACGGCACCCGCCTCTGAAGCCCGATCCATGCGGCTCTGAAAAAAACGGCACCCACCTCCGAAGCCCGAACGACACCGGCTCCGTAACGGTAGCGGCCTACCGCAACGTAGAAATCTCTTGGCAAATATATCTGAGCAAAATCATCCAAGCGAAATTAAAATCCGGTAACATCAGAACCACATGGCCTCTTGCCTAACGGGTCCTTAAGGTTTCGGAGTGAGTCGAAAATTGTCCCAACTATTGACGGAATACGGATGGGATTATGAAGTCTTTAGAGTATTGTCTTTCCACCCGGAGGCATGAAGGTTTCAGCATAAATATTATTATTCACAATTTGTCGTCACTTTGGGCTTCTGGGTAGCAGATAAGGGGATTTTTAAGGGAGTGTTCCACATTTGTATAGGATTTTGAGCTGCAACAGCCATCTCCAAGATCATTATGTGCAGTTCACAACCCTGCCCTTCTTAAGACCTAAACCTAGCCGCTGAGCTAGATGCCCGAAAAGATGTGCAGACTATTCTGGGGAGACTTTTTCAAGATAGCCCAAGCACCCATGATACCATAAAAGCGTCATTCAAATCCTGTCATTCCATTGGCATGCGACGTCCCAAGGCTAAGGCGAGTTGCGATGCCGTCATGATACAATGACGAATTGAGCGGCATAGTTACTAAACAGAAAAATGATACTGTCTAGAACAGCCTTTCCAACTTAAAAGTGCATCATTAGTTATAAGTGAGCATATTGCATCATGTCTGAAGCTTGCTACAATATCTTCAAATGTGGAGCATTTCCTTTATGTGACCCTTTCTCACTTTTTCATTAGAAAAGTTATCAATCTTAAGGGGAGAGGCCAACCTTTGGTGCTTTTCGTCTGATGTTTGATCAGACGGGCGGTTCGCTTTGGATTTTTGGATTTGGATTTGGATTTGGAAAATGGAAACGCCAGTTTTCTTGAAATTCCTCTGAATAGCACAACATTTTAATTTGAAGTAGCTGCCCGTGGGGAAAAATTTCATTGCAACTCCTGCTCACCATGATAAAAGTAGTGCATCTATGCTCTGTTTATCGTAAGAAAGAACGGAATTAAAGCACTGTCAACGATTTTGCACGGTTTTTTGCGCGTGGGTCATTATTCGAGTGTGCTGTAGCCCACAAATTACCGGCATCATGACCGGCATCACTTTGGTGTTGCGGTAATATTTTACGCAGTGAAAAGTTGTTATATTGTTTTACTTGTATATTTCATTGTCTTTTTATATCTTTTATATGTTTTAGTACCTACTTACCAATGAATGAAAAATCTAGTCTAGCGTCTGGAAGGGTTCTTGGGGCACAAAGTAGGGAAATTGTTTATAATGTGCATCAACATTTTGTCGAAGACCGGGACATGAAGTTGAAGGCGGGAGACGACGACGCCGTCCGGGAGAGTCCATTGTTAAGAACAGCAGCTGTGACGGGCGTTGGGAAGACTACAGTCTACCGCATACAACGTGAAGCCCAGAATGGTGCCAGACTGAAGTCGCCAAGCCGATCCCGACCAGCTGCAGCAAGACCAAGGGTGGATCTAGATCCGTTCGATGCTTGCGTGATGAGGAGAATGGTACACCAAATGTACATCGACGGAAAACATGTTACTCTGGATACCATCACGGATGCTCTTCACGAACAGCTCGGCGTCACCATGTCTAGATCCAACGCAAGAAAAGACATACTCGCGAACGGATTTAAGTACCGAAGGATAGACAAGCGCAAGATCCTGATCGAGGAACCTCATACTGCAGCAACGAGATGCCAGTTCTTGCGGGAGATGGGGAGGCTGCGTAGAGAAGTTCCCGATAGCAAAATAATTTTTACCGACGAGACATGGTATAATCAGTACGATATGGAGGACTTGGCGTGGCTGGACAGTAGTCAAATCAACGGACGGAAGGAACGCCATTGGAAAAGGAAAACGTGTTATCATAGTCCATGCCGACTCTTCATAAGGATTTATACCGGGCGCACTTCTCCACCTCAGCACCGATGGCAAGAACGCCGACTACCATACGTCGATGAACGCCGACTGCTACGAGAAGTGGTTCACCGAGTGCCTGCTTCCGAACGTGCCAGAGCACTCTGTGATCATCATAGATAATGCCTCATATCATTCCCGTTTGTGCCAAAAAGTGCCAACTTGTAGCTGGCGTAAAGCGGAAATCCAGGAGTGATTGCAGCAGGCAAGTGTGACCATCGACGAAGACATGCGGAAGATGGAACTGCTGGAACTAGTCAAGTCCCAGAACCGGAAGAAGGAATATTTTCTGGACAACATTGTTAGAGATCATGGTTATCGGATCGTTCGCCTGCCGCCGTATCACTGGGACTTGAACCCAATAGAGTTAGTGTGGGCACAGATGAAGCGCGTGATAAGACGGGGGAACTTGACGGGACGGATGGAGGACGTGGAACGGCTGGTGGAGGCAGGTGTCGCAGCTGTCTCTCCAGAGGACTGGAGTGAGTGCTGTGAGCACGTCAAAAGGCTGGAGCGGCAGCACTGGACGAATGACGGGCTGCTAGAAGATCTCCCACCGGTTGTCGTACCGATGATAGCAGCGACTCCGGCGCCGACCCCGGTAGCGACAACGATGAATGAGAACAGTATGACACATCGATCATGAAAAGTGTTTCCGTTTCGTTCTTTTCAACTGACTTCGTAGCGTTTACGTGGATGTGGCATGTAATTACGTGTGGGGTGTTTGAGCTGGATGCATTGTACATATATCTGCAGCTGAATGTTCAGCGTTTTGTTGAATACCTTCAATGAAACTGAGCGAATTAATTTTCTGTGTTTGGGATTTTCCCATGGTTTTCATGAAACAGCACCAGTTTGGAGCAATTACCGAATGAAAGTATAGCATAACTTGCTTCAAAGGTAGGTAATGAATTAGAACGCAAAAATAATTGCCAACGAAAATAACCCCTGTGCCAAATATATATATATACATATATATATATATATATATATATATATATATATATATATATATATATACATGTTTGATTAAAAACAACTGCTGACACAGCGTTGACGAGCTTTTTGATGCATCGTTCTAGTTTCCGGGCCTTTGACTTGGCTTATCACCATCATCGCTTAGATTAAAGATGGTTCGCACAAAATTACTCATATATTCATCACTCCTTCCATTCTAACGTTTCGAGACCTTATCTCATCGTCGGAGAAGACTAAATTGCACAAGAAATAAGTTTTGAGTTTTAAAGGATGAAAAATTGTGCGCTGCTGTTGGAAAACATCTTTGGTACGGAGAACATAAATGAAGCATAGCTAATTGAAGTAAGACGGAATCCTATTTTCATTTTCATACATGTAAGAAACACCCATTATGGGAACATCAAAAAGACGCAATGGAAACACTATTGTCACAATCACATCAAAAGTGCTCACCACCCACCACCTAGTAGTTCAAGAGTTCTGCAAGAATTTGTCTGTCTGTTTGAGGCCGGAGAGAGATCGTTAATGAATATGCTTTCCCAAATTTGAAGGCGTCTTCTGTCGCTGCACGTCCGTAATATGTCAGTGTTGTCTGCCAGTTGTTGTCGTGTCAATGTCATGTCGTGTTCCTGTCGCATGTGGTCCAGAGGTGCCCCGTCACGTAAGTGCACTGTCAGACGTCGTGAGAGTGTCGTTGTGGTCACACTAATGTAGTGTATGGGACGAAGTTTGCAGCCTTCCATGTTGCATTGGAATTGATACACTACATTGGTGCATTTTAGTTTGTCGCGTTTGTCTGGGCTGTTTCTCATAAGAAAGTTCGTTTTTTTCTTATTACAATAGTAAATGACAATGCCTATTTTGTGGTCGTTTTTGCCTTTAACATGTCGAGAAACGATCACCGGTAAAGCTTTTTCGTCCTGTTTGTGGGCAGGTGTCATTTGACTTTAATAATACAGTTTGACGGTCGGCTGGATGTCTTACCTTGGTTTGCCGTCAAAGTGTCTTGTCACATGTCGTTGTGTCTCGTTTTCAACATCAGAATTTGAAAAACCGTTGTTCACCAAGATCTGTCTGATTCGTATAAATTCTGAATGTAGTCCTGAATGTAGAATGTAGTTCACAGATCCCTTCACCAACCTGCAGAATTGCAAAACGTCTTAATGGTCTTCTGTCCCCATATCTTCCCATATCTTACAGCTTGTCATCAACGGATGAGTTTATTGATATAGTGCGATCTCGTCAACCTAAGGGCCTAACAGCCTCTCTAGATGTTGAAAATCTATTTACAAACGTGCCCATCGAAAGAACCATATCCATCATCCTTGACCGCGTCTACAATCATCCTGAAATTCCTCCTCTCAAAATGTCAAGGCGCCTTCTTGAACAATTACTAAAAGCCTGTACGTTGGAAGTTCCTTTCCGCGGGCCTGATGGCCGGATGTGTTGCCAAATTGTGGCTGTTACGATGGACTCACCTCTAGGACCTCTATTCGCTAATTTCTTTATGGGACACGTAGAAGCCGACATACTACAAAATGACGACATAAGACCGGACATTTACTGCCGCTACGTAGACGATATCTTTGTAGAAGTTAGGGACATTGACCAACTAGGACATCCCAAAAACACCTTTGAAGAACGGTCTGGCTTAAAATTCACAACAGAGCTAGGTGTGCAAAACGTAATACCCTTTCTTGACGTGGCTGTCGATGGACTGGGACAACAATTTAAAACGACTGTATACCGAAAACAGACTAACAACGGACGGTGCTTAAATGCTGACAGTGAGTGTCCTCGACGCTACAAAACTAGCGTCATAAGGTCCTTCATTAGGCGAGCATTTAAGCACTGCTCTGATTGGGCAGGACTACATTCAGAATTGATACGAATCAGACAGATCTTGGTGAACAACGATTTTTCAAATTCTGACGTTGAAAATGAGACACAACGACATATGACAAGACACTTTGACAGCAAACCAAGGTAAGACATCCAGCCGACCGTCAAACCGTATTATCAAAATCAAATGACACCTGCCCACAAACAGGACGAAAAAGCTTTACGGGAAATCATCTCTCGACATGTTAAAGGCAAAAACGACCACAAAATAAACATTGCCATTTACTATTGTAATAGGAAAATATCGAGCCTTCTTATGAGAAACAGCCCAGACAAACCCGACAAACTAAAATGCTCCAATGTAGTGTATCAATTCCAATGCAACATGGAAGGCTGCAAACTTCGTCCCATACACTACATTGGTGTGACCACAACGACACTCTCACGACGTCTGACAGTGCACTTACGTGACGGGGCACCTCTGGACCACATGCGACAGGAACACGACATGACATTGACACGACAACAACTGGCAGACAACACTGACATTTTACGGACGTGCAGTGACAGAAGACGCCTTCAAATTTGGGAAAGCATATTCATTAACGATCTCTCTCCGGCCTTAAACAGACAGACAAATTCTTGCAGAACTCTTGAACTACTAGGTGGTGGGCGGTGAGCACTTCTGATGTGATTGTGACAATAGTGTTTCCATTGTGTCTTTGTGATTGCTTGTGATTGTTATGAGTGATTGTGATTGTTATGAGTGATTGTGATTGTTATGAGTGATTGTGATTGTTATGAGTGATTGTGATTGTTATGAGTGATTGTGATTGTTATGAGTGATTGTGATTGCTATGAGTGATTGTGATTGTTATGAGCGATTGTGATTGTTATGAGTGATTGTGATTGTTATGAGTGGTTGTGATTGTTATGAGTGTTTCTTATTATATGAAAATGAAAATAGGATTCCGTCTTGCTTCTATTAGTTATGCTTCATTTATGTTCTCCGTACCAAAAGATGTTTTCCAACAGAAGTGCACAATTTTTCATCCTTTGAAACTCAAAACTTATTTCTTGTGCAATTTAGTCTTCTCCGACGATGAGATAAGATCTCGAAACCTTGGAATGGAAGGAGTGATGAACATATGAGTAAATTTGTGTGAACCATCTTTAATCTAAGCGATGACGCCAAGTCAAAGGCCCGGAAACTAGAACGATGCATCAAAAAGCTCGTCAATGCTGAGTCAGCAGCTATTTTTAATCAAACAGGTATCAAAGAAATAATTCTGCCAAAACATTCCAATATATATATATATATATATATATATATATATATGCGTATGTGTGTGTGTGTGTGTGTGTGTGTGTGTGTGTGTGTGTGTGTGTGTGTGTGTGTGTGTGTGTGTGTGTGTGTGTGTGTGTGTGTGTGTGGTGTGTGTGTGTGTGTGTGTGTGTGTGTGTGTGTGTGTGTGTGTGTGTGTGTGTGTGTGTGTGTGTGTGTGTGTGTGTGTGTGTGTGTATTTTGACCAACCATATGAACATGAAGTTGCTGCAAGCAATGCAAACATTCAAGACTGCTATGGCTTCGAACGATCCGCAGTGCTGTCCTGCAGGCCTTCCGACCAATTTTGTTGAGTTTGCAAACACTTCAGCGTGATGCTCGTGACGCATTAATTAACCAGCTTTAATTCCGTACCTTCCTACGATAAACAGAGCATAATTTGTTTACCTTCTCCGACTTGTGTGCTCCCTAATGTTTACAACACATTAATTTACCAAAAAATGTTCGTGTAACAAATGCTACGAAAGCTTCAACACTACTTTAGAGAAAGAAATTTATGCAAACATGAGGCTATCATCCCGCAGTTTCAACGAAACGTGGAGTATGGCTCTGATTTCTCCCCTTCAGCATTTAAGACATCCATTTTTCAATGCGCACTTTGGTTTTGGAAAACGAAGTATTACATGGCCCCTACCGACGCATTGGTTCAAACTTAAACCAAACAATTCGCTTCTCGTTAACTGGACGCCTGATGTGCAAATCGCGACCTCTATTTGCATTGACGTCATTCATACCAGCAGATGTACCACTTTTAATGGGAGAGCTCCACCTCTGGAGCATGTTTCAAAAGTATGCTCTCCGGGGGAGAAATAAAATGTATAGCATTAAGTTTCGTTGAATTCGCACGGCAATAGGTTCATGTTTGTATATATTGTTTCCGTAACTAAAACGCTACGAAGCTCTCTCAGCATTTGTGATACAACAAACATTTTGATGAACTAGTGTATCGCGAATATCATATTTGCTATTTCCAACGATCGTGTTTAATAAGTTATAAACACAATCGTTAGAAACAGCAAAACACATGAAGAGCATTACTTTCGTATCGGTCAGCAGGCAGTCCCATGATGTTTATCCCGCCAGAGCGCCCATTTGAAATAAAAATTCTGAGCTGTTCAGCAGGATTTCGAGACTGATATTGCGGATGAAATTGAACGTGTTGGATAAAACAATAAGTGAAAAGTACAACAAAGGTCGCAAACTCTCTTTAAGCTCACAACGTGCGCGTTAAAACAGCTCAAAAGTGGTGTGAAAGTGGTCTAGCCCGTAACGGTCGACAACGGCTCTCTGCAGATTTTGCCGTTCTCAGCTGACGGCAGTTGCGTTAACTGCAGTTGCCGCAGACACGGGATGCATTCTGGGGTTGCCAACAAGGGAAGAAGTGTAGTGCTTCTACAAAGCGTTGAAAGCGTAATTTGGGCTCAAAACTGACATCTTATTACACATTCATGGTGCTACAGTGGCACTACCAAGTGCTGCTATTACATGTAAATAAAGCTGAGGCTTTGCCGGAGTATAGTTTTTAACTATGCCTCAAACATGGGACGCTCTTTTGAAGATCGGCGGTGTGAGACGGTCCGAATGCACAATGCCGACACTGATTTCGAGTTTGGCGTTGCCTATCCTTTCGTTCCAGTGATGAAAGAGATGCTTTCCTAGCTATGGGCTTCTTGAGCGACTATGTATCGTACCAGAGTGTTATGCGAAGATTGTTCGCAAGTTCGCAACGAACTTGCGACAACGATCAAAGAAAAGCCTCCAAGACTAAATGTCGACCTAACTATATTTCCATTCTCCTGTTTTTTTCCGAGGAAAAGGCCAATACTACTGTCTTATCTATGTGAACAATGTTCCTCGATAATGCATTGAACAAATTACGTGATTATCAATTAGTTTTCACAGATATGTCGTAGGAACAGTCACATCCTTATAACCAAGGTGATCATTTCTGGTAATATATAAAAGCTTCAAGACACTCTTACGCAGCACACGTATACGGAGAACTGACCGGTCAGGTGAAATAGACGGCGGGTGACACGTTCTATCACGGCTGCGGCGGCGGCGGGAACAAGAACGGCAAAGGGTCCGACCCAATGGCAGTACTCTGTTGCCAGCACGACCATCCCGGCAACGCAACAACAGCGGTCACGTGATCGGGTGGCCCAATCAGCGACCTCTGAGGCCTGTTCTGACATATGATCATCGACCATAGATGGGGTAGGTATGACGCAGCGAGACGTGATTATAGTCCTCAATCACTGACCAATTGATGGATTTACACATGATCATTATTGATCGCACCATCAGGATCCAATTAACACGCGCCCGGTTGGCCGATTGAACGCGACGCGCTCGGGTGGGGTAGGGGCAACTGGACCCCTGGAGTCTCAACAACGAAGAGAGGTAGAAACACCAAATGGGCAAGACAGGAAGGCCGATGTCTGAATTCAGTTAATCCAATTTTTAGGTCACCACGTTGTGAGCTTCGGGTCCATCGGTCACATTATTTAGCCTTCAGAAGTTCACGGCAACGGGAGAACTTCAGATCCTTTTGATCTTCGAACCTAACTAAACGTCAAGGATTATGCTAGATGGTAGGTTCCTAGAAGTTAAGATGAGATTTTTAATGACATCGGTGAGATAAAAAAATAAAATGCGTGTCAAAAACTACCACATAAAGGACGGTCGCCTGCCAGGAAAAAAAGGTTTGAAAAAATAGGTTCATATGTGACTAAACGTCCATGAAATTAGTCGCATCCTAAATGACGTAATCCCAAATGACCTAATCCTAAATGACGCAATCCTAAATGACGTTATCTTAAATCATCTATAAAGTAACCTATCCAGCAAAAAGACAGCTTAGTTTTGACCTCGTTTGGCCCGCGGTGTCCGGACCGTGGCCCGCCCACCGCTACTCATCCGAGGCCAGCCAGTGTCCGGTGGAGTGGATGTTCAGCCAGCGTTCCGTGGAGTGGATGTTCAGCCAGTGTCCGGTGGAGTGGATGTTCAGCCAGCGTCCAGTGGAGTGGATGGAATCGGGAGGTACCTTACAGCGCTAGTTGTTCCCAAAGCCACCTGATAACGGAACGTTTGCCTGCCTGCCTGCGGCACCGCCGACCCTCGTCCCAGGTGGTGCTGCTCCAGCTGTCCCAAGGGGCACTGCTCCAGCTGTCCCAGGGGGCGCTGCCACCGTCCATGTGCGGAGCGGCTGCGGTGAGCCCCGGGCAAGCTAGGATGACGGCCGGCAAGCTCAACTGCCAGCTCACCTGTGTGGGCCCCACGCTCCGATCCGCCTGAGGACGCAATCATCGCCGACTGCACGCACCCCAGACCGTCTTCCACCTGCGCCGCTGGCTCACTGTTCCGATCCGTGACGTTGCTAGAGCTGTCACGGCGTGTTCACCGTTTGAGTACATCGCGCATGTTGGGCATGGCGGAGGTCGCACTTCCGACAGCGCACGAGTGTTTTTCAGTCGCCAGTTGGTGCTTTTTTAAAACCTCTTGAACCTATCCCGCAACCGCGACGGTATAGTAAAGGTGTCTCGCCTCACAACCAGACAGCTCCAGACACCCGGACGCGCCACGCCTGCGCTGTGCCAATTCAAATGCCAGGAGACCAGGCTGTACCGCTAGTGTGCTGTCTGAGGTCATAGGAAAGGGAACAAACACAGAGCTAACGGACTATTTGAATGCAACAGGCTTCTGCATCCATCACAGTATGCCTATAGGCCTCGCCGCTCAACTGAGGGTGCCATGTTCGCCGCCGTCGTATCTGGTCACCAGTAATGATAGTCTTACATCGTCAGTGCCGATGATCAACCTTGGAATGGCCTTCAGCGAGGTCGACCAGAGCATCCTCCTCATCGAGGTGTCTTGATATGTAGTTAAGATGCCAAAATGTTGACCGTACAATGTTGACTGCAGGAACTTCCTCGTAAATATGCTCGATATGATAAGGAAACCCAGGCTAGCTTAGCTGCCATTTGTGTAACATAGAGTATTTCTCAGAACTCAAGATGACGACCACCGCCATGTCGAATTTTAACCAATGCTTTATTCTGATCTATATGACATCGATGGTCGTGTTATCTCTCTTAATGGGGGTTATCGTGGGCGACGCGTCCATTTCTGGACTTATTTTTGGGCTACGAGGTCTACAATAAATATAACTTAAACACCAAATTAGAGGTCAAATGTCAAACTAATCATATCATATCACACCACAACTTTGGCGTGCAGTGTCACGACATCTAAAGCGAACTTGAGGGCAGTGCTACCAACCAGCACCCGTCACATTCCTCTGATGCTCTTCATAGTCATCACCACTACGTACACCTAGCTCCCCCTGCACACCAGGCGTGCGCGCCCGCGTATGGCTCCTCCCCGGCACGCTGGGGAAGGTGCTTCATCTGTCTCACATGTTAGCTCATTAACGTGCATAATTGTTGTGACCTGCCATGAAGAAATGCGGCGGCATTTTCTTCAGACAGCGCTACTGAAGGAGGAAGTTGTTCTGCCCTTCGCGCAGGAGCGTAAGCACCAGCAGTGCAGGCTTGAAGAGGCTTTCACGCTCATCATGCTTCGGGTCGGATGTTCTTTGGCTGTCTCCAGGTAGGCTCTTAGCTTTTAGTACGTCTTGTTTTTTAGATTGCATTGCAGCAGAACGGCGATAATGAGGTATCTCCTTTGCGACTCACCCACCAGGCTATGCATCTGCTGCGCTGCAAGAGGCCTTCAAATCTGAACGCGCCTCAGCTCCCGACAAAGACTTCCGCTGAAGAGTCACAGATCGGGAGGCACCTAACAGGGCTAGTTGTTGCCAAAACCACCTGATAACAGAAGGCCTGCCTGCCTGCCTGCGGCACTGCCGATCCTCGTCCCAGGTGGTGCTGCTTCGGCTGTTCCAAGAGGCGCTGCTCCAGCTGTCCCAGGGGGCGCTGCCACCACCCGTGTGCGGAGCGAGTGCGGTGAGCCCCGGGAAAGCTAGGATGACGGCCGGCAAGCTCAACTGCCAGCTCACCTGTGTGGGCCCCACGCTCCGATCCGCCTGAGGGCCCCATAAAGCTCCCAACAAAGACTTGCGCTGAAGAGTCACAGATTCAGTCCACTGCCACTAGGTTCAGTTAACAGTATAAGGCGACATGACTGTCGGAAGTCCACAACACAGAAACGCCGGCCGAGTGGACGGGCTTCAATGCCCAGTCAGACCGTCTGGTGGTAAGCTTTTCCTTGATGTCATGTCCTCTCTCTAACTCGCAATGTTCCGGGTGATGGTCGACTCGCCTCCTGACCGCCAGACGTCTTTCTGTTTGTGTTTGTGTGTCTCGAAAGGACTTTCAATCAGGGCTGGAACTTTGAATCTCTTTATGGGGCCCTGCCCACCAAAAAGTATTGAGCCGGGCTTCCAGTGTTGGAGTGGGCCCCCGCAACGTTGGGCCGTACCCCGCAATATCGAATTGTATCATCATCACTGAATCGAACAATATCGAACCTTCACAATATGGGGCCTGGTCCCAATGCTCAGTTAAATCAGTTCTCTGAAATTAAGGTAGCCTAAAATTTCGAAGTAAAATTTTGAAACATCGGAATAAATCTTTAGTGCCAGGTTATATTTGTGTCTCTAATACAGGACAAATATATTTACTGAACTATTTGGCTCCAAAGGTTGTTGCACTGTGCTGGTGAAATGGGGAGCAAATACCGCGTTTAAGAGACCTGTAAATGTAAGGGACTAGAATATCAAAGAGCTAGAGACAATGCATTTACAGTGTGGGTTGGCCTCTATGTGACTCACTTGTGTTAAAATTTTGAAGTTCACAGGTCATGACCTTGGGGTCAAATAAGGTCAAACAATGTCACGCTTCAGGTTGGGATCCAAGTGTTCCCAGACCTCATGCAGCTGCCGTTTACTTAGATGCTTGTTTTAAGCAAAAGACCATTGGTTTTGTTTAAGGTCAGTGACCTGTTTTGTCCATTAACAGATCAAGATGTCCAAAAACAAGTAGATTGGTTTTACGTTACCACTTAAATAAACGTCAGGGATTGCGCTGGGCGGTATGCTGCTAAATACAAAATGTCGATCTGAGTCATTTTAGGTCAGTGAACTAATTTAACCTTTAAGAAGCTCATGGAACATGTCTGTTACGGAACTCGTTAGTTATGAACTCGAAATGAGTACCAGAAGCTGCCTCATACAGTAGGCTTATCATCAAAAAACAAGATGACCCCGGTCCGTCCTTCACACCTGCCATAGGTGAGCAACCTTACGAGGTACAAAAATTTTGTAGCAAAAGATGCGCTATTCAATTGCCTACAGCTCTCCAAAGTTTAGCGCGACTTCACCCAATCGTCCGGAAATGTTTCTGGAAAAAACCTTCGATGATCAAAGTGCCCCTCTCATGAGCGTGTGTTAATGTACACAAGTACCGGAGAAATGCGAACGCAACTTAGGTACGCCGGAGCATCGAAAATTAGGGACGTTCCACGCCCGTAACATGTCCCGCCCTGCATACCCGAAGCTTTCCATCGCGGAATCACACAATGATTGCGTGCGTGGCAAACATAGCTGCACGATATTCAGCCGTTCTCCGCCGTTATACGATATCCGACCCCAAAAGACGTAGTGCGATGGGATCTGTCCGGGATTAAAACGGCACTTCCACAACGTGCGGTGCCCTTGATCTTAAAAAAGACCTGTTTGTGATAGTGATGGGACTTATTATCTTGGACCGTGTTGCACGATACAAACGCGAGGGGAAGCACTGAACTGACGCTTTCCACGCAAAATATGTCCAACCTGTCTTGATTGCGCAAATTTTTCTGTATTGCGCAAAGTGCTATCGTTTGTGCAAATCATGATTTTAATTCTTTGACCACAGCGCGGTGTCACCCTCGCCGCCAAGCAAATATCCACGGCTGATGCGTAACGGATTTTTTTCGGTTCTTTGCTATCTTCTCCAGTCCAGGTTAGTCAAATGCGGTCCAACCCATTTGATATCAATGTCCCCTTTCCTGTACAATCCGTCTAGTCCGACCAAATTGATCTAACTCTATCCGTTCATTTCCGTTGCTAGACTCTATCCCATTCAGTTCAGTTCAGTTCAGTGCCGGCTCCCTCTTGCCTCCTCGTCCCTAGATTCGTTTGCATGGTTTGCCATTCTGATGGTCTGGTATTATATGATCCGTCTATCGGTCATCATGTCTCTCCCGTTACGACCCGCTCCGTGATACACCTGAATCGTCAACTGGAGGTAAATAACTTAATTTCTGATTCTTCTCTGTCCAGTCAGACCTGCCTGAGTCCAGTCCCCTCAATCGCAGCCTGGTCCACTCCGAGCCGATCCAGTAACTGCCGCACCCTTACGATCCCTTCCCAAGGGGTTCCGACTAGACAGAACTAAATAGAAAACAGAAGCTAGGTATGCCTGTGCAGTCCTCTCCTGTCATCTCGATATCGTTCTAGTTTTTGCTGGCTCGTTTTAATCCTATGCCGGATCTTGCAGTCCTTTATATTCATCTAACGCCCGTTAGGTTGTAGCGCGGCCCAATTCAGTCCAATGCAGTCTATCCCAGTCGGGTACGTTTGTTCCCTGCTCCCAGCCCATTTCTCATTCCGGTTCGGTCTGGTCTTTTGTCAGATGTTTCAATTTTAGTAAGATCCCAGCGCAGTCCAGTTAGGTCCAGTCTGCCGGAGTCAATCCTGGTGTGGTCCGGCCCAGTTTGCTTACGCCCATTTCAACGCATCCCGGTCATATATATCATCTGTTCCGCTCTAGTCCATCCTTTATCTTTTTCATCATGTCCAGCATCCTGCGTTCCCTTCCAGTTCACTCCAAACTGGTGCAGCCCGTTCAGATCAGGTCCGGTTTAGTCTGCTCAGAGCCGTTCCGGCCTTAAATTCTTTGTTTTCTTCCTTTCCGGTCCCATTCGAGCCGAACCAAACTGAAGCGAACCAGCCAGCCCAGTCCCACTTCAGAGAGAGTACGCACCTGGACGTTCATAGTCCATAGCGCCAGACAGGAATTAACCCCTAAATCCCACGTTTGAAGGTTCCATACCGAGATATTTCACTCATTTGGCATTTTGTCATTTTGGCACAAATTGGCGTGTTAGCACAGCTGCTCTTGTGCCAGCCTCCCCTTTTTTCCAGCCGCAGTTCGATCCCGTCTGATATTGCTAGATCGGCCCCGTCCGATTCAGACTTTTCCTTCAGCGTACAATTATGCTTATGAGAGCGCATCTCACCTCACTATACGCGTGTTTGGGCGTTTGGCATGCATTTTGGCAAATCTGTGACGGCCAACCAAAGCTTTCACGGACATCAGGAATAGTCTGAGCAGCAACGTGAATGATCATTCGTTGACATGGCTCCATGAATCTATATCTCCGTCGAGCAGTTCATTTTTGAAAAACGCAGCAGTTGTTTTGAAACCAAGTGAAGTCGTCAACATCACATCGGTTTTTTTGGCACTTTTATCATAAGATAATATTTTTATATGATGCCTTTTTGAAAACGCAGCAATTCCTTAACATCCCCGTTACGTCATCAACATCATGTAAATAAGGAAAAAAACACGCTTCCATAACGCTTCCAACACGCATCCATCGCGGCACTTGTATCAACACTGGGGGTGAGGGAACGCAGGTTCGGGACAGATGGTGCTATGGTGGGGTGATGACGGTATTTGGGTGGATGTAGGGTAGAAAAACGACGATTGTTCGAAGCAATATCATTTAGCTAGCTTATCGTCCAGTTTTCTGCAGAATAACATGATAGGGACGAGAACCTGTTGCTTTTGATCCTTGAAAGTAGGCGATGACTTATTGGAGAGTGCCCGTATGACCAGGTTCGGCCATCGTGTGTGAACGGTATTTTGGAGGTGAGGTGATATCATCCCAAAAGTGTATCTGTTCTATGATTATGGTGTTTCATGTCTTAAAATGGCAGTTGAACTATTAAATATTGCAGCATCAGATACCAATGTGGATGTTGACTGAAAAGCATCATAAGTAAATACCTGTATCAATTTCACCTGTAGGTTTTATTTCTATCACTGAATAGTTTGTGTAGATTAAGTAAAATATAATACTTGAAGTCTTAGGTTGCACATATATTTCTTCCATTCACCTTGAACAAAGTCCATTGAGGCTTTTCTTGGCCGTCAGGATTGTGGCAAAATCATATGAAATGAAAGGCAAATTTCCAAGACCAGTTACCATTTAAGCTGCTCTTTTTTGCTCCTGTAAAGCTTGTTTTTTAAAAAATTAAGAGCAGCAGCAAGGACACAATATGAAAATGTAGCATCATATATGCACAGTATAATCATCTGATGACTTAGTCATTAATGACACCAATGACTTCACCATCCTCATCAAGTATTATATTGTGTGATTATCAACTCCCCAGATCAGAATGACAGGCCAAATAAGGGTAGAAGGCTGCCTTGCCTTGCATTCTCTTAAACACAAGAATGGTGGAAGGTTTGGCAATGTTGCTCAATGATAGGTACTAATCAAAGGTTCCAAAGATACTGAACAGGCTATTCATAGTGATTTTCAAACCATGCTAAATCCCCGAGGCACAACAGGTGCTTTATGTTAACTCCATTTTAAAAGCCTAATAAAATGAAATATTTGAACTTATACAAACTGGTGCCCACACCAACTTCATTCCATGCTTACTAACTGCCTCCTCACAGCCATTCAAATTTATGCTCCAGTTTGTGTCAACCCATTCAAGTCATTTCTTTGGGTGGTTCACATCATGCAACTCTCATCACTTTTGCCTTAGCCCCCCATGCTGTGTAATCTGGTCAGCCATGACATCCCATGCCATTTTCATTCTAGGTACCCAGCACATCGGGACATTGAGCAGTTGCCCCTGCGGTGATGGCGCGGCCAGGGGCACCAGGTGGCCTGGCTGACCTGGGCACCACAGGCTGGGGTGGTGACGATGTGCCACCGTCTGTGGTGCCACCCACCGGTGACCTCCGGCAGCAGCAGCGCCAGCTCGTCAGGGGTAGGTTGCCAGGATGGGTTGAAGCTTCCAAAACAAAACAAGACAAGAGGATGTAACCACCTTTCTGGAAATGCATGGCCATGTGTGGTGTGCAAGAATAATATGGTGTTCAATGTAAGTTTGTTTAAGTTTAGCTGTCTGACTTTGGTAGACTTGGGGCAGACTGGCCTGTCATAAGGGGGGGGGGGGGGGGGGGAGTTAGGGAGTGGAGATAAATATTGAGTTGGCATATCCCCTCCCCCCACCTCTCCTGAAAGATACAAAGTTCCATCCCTGGGCATAGTTGATGGAGAACCAGGAGATGGAATGGAAGACCAGAGAGGTGCTCTTCAGCTTGGCAATGTTTGGGGACTGTGGGGAGGCTGTGAGCACTTCGCGAATCTAATTGCGTCAGTGGCTTCCACAGAGCAGGACGAGGGTCTGGAGGTGCTGGCGTCGGTCATCTCGCGCCAGCGGGACATGGCCGGCGCTATCGGTGCCGAGATCGAGGAGCAAAGCGGTATGTGGTGTCGCCAGCAGAGGACGGCCGGGCCCGACCCGTTCCCTCACCGCCCGACTCCCCGCCAGTGTCCCTGCTGGTTTGGTCTTTCGAAGCGTGAGGCTGATGGACTGTGTTTGTCGATTTGTCGCACTCTAGGCTGACATGGTCTATGGCCTATGGGGGGGTTCAGCGCACATGCAAGGATCCTCGTAATTTCACAGATGGGATGAAATGAAGCATTAACGCCGATGGAATGATTGTTGCGTGCGTGTGGCCGATTCGTACCCGGCTGAGGATTACTTCTTCGCATCCCGACTTACGTGAGCTTGACGGTGTTGTCTTGTATATTTATGCTATCATTCGGAATAGTTTATCCTCACATTCGTCGTGAGCCGGCGAGGCCGGGCGGATGCGTGTTGTGGACGAGCGTGCCGCTGTCCGCAGCGCTGATCGATAACATCTCGGACATGGCGGACCGGAGCGCCGGCCGCATGGTGCAGCAGACGCAGCAGGTCCGCATGGTCGACCGCAAGGCCTCCCGCACCTGCTGTAAGTCCCACTGGCTCTGCAGTGTGACACGTAGTGGCGCCCCCGTCCTCAGACGTGCGTGGCTCTCTTGATGACGCAGTATTCGGTGCCATGTCGTGTGCAGGCTGTGTGCAGATGTCTGCGCGGAATGTCGTGGTGTGTTGCGATCCAAACTGCTCACTGTGCATTGCGTCTGAGGAGTGGGGGTCCATCGGTGTCACGTGCTTCGTTATTGGGGGGGGGGGGGGTCTGTGGGACCCGCCGCCGGGTCTGCTGACGCGCCGTCACTGCCCGTCCTCAGCTACGTGGACCCTGGTGCGTGTGGGGTGGGGGGAGGGGGTCCGTGGAATCCGCTGCTGGGTCTGCTGGCGTGCCGTCAGCGCCTGTGCTCAGCGACATGGACCCCGTTGTGTGAGCTGAGCCGCTCCGGAAGTGAAGCGGTGGCCTCCATGAGCGCCGGCTGCAGCGCCCCCGCCGTGGGACCCGCCGACCTGCTAGGCTGTTTTCCTGGTTTACGCAGTCAGCTGTGAGCTTGAACCCTGAATGCGAGCGCGATCGGCGCTGTCGTCCATGTGAAGGGAGCACGTGGTGGGCGCGGCGACAGTCGCTGCGAAACGGCACCAAACGGACTCTTGCGCATTGCGCGCAACGGACTCCTGGACGCGTTTTCTGCGCTAACGGACGTCGAGAAAGCGGCGCTGTCGGTGCCGTCTGTGCTTCTCCACAATGTGTCTTGCGCTGGATGCCTCGAGTGATGGAAATGAATGCCAGAACAATTTCACTGTCATTGACCAAGTTTTTGTATGCTGTGATTGGTAGGAAAGGTTTGATGTTTTGTGCAAGTGTAACTTTGGACTGCCGTACGACGCCGATGACATCTGATGGGTTGATTGGTGGGCCGTGCCTGTTCCAGGGTACTGGGTGGTGATTTTTGCGCTCTTGGTGGCGATCGTCGTCGTCTTTCTGTGGTGACCCCAGGTCACCTGGAGGTCACCATGCCATCTAAGCTGCATGCTCCGCTGACCCCGGCCAGCCTCGGCATAGAGGTCGTCACAAGGTCGAAGGCACCGTTCTGCGTCCGAACACAGAGGTCACCGACCCCGTCAGGTGTGACCCGAGGTCGATGACCTCTATCCGGCGGTCGCGCGGCGTCTGACCGCGCTGTTTCGCGCTAAGGAAGAGCACGCTGAAAGTGGCGGCTCGGTGACCGGTGACGTACGCGAGGGGCGCGGCCTGGCCCCAGTGGCGGTGATGGGCGTGGACAGCAGGTGGCCTGGGCGGAGGGGCGGCCACCCCTGCTCAGAGTTGGTGGCCTGTGATGGGATGTACAACGCCGCGCTGTGGAAAGTGTCACGAATTCAGCGTATGCCCATGTGTATGTATCGTCTTGTGTAACGAGAATAGTACTTGGTTGTGAACCAACCTTGACCTGACGCAGTGTAAAGCGAACAACCTGAAACAGTGTCGAATGTGGTCGTTTTGACGCCTGTGGTATTTGAAGCTGCTGTGCTTTTGGTATCGGTCCAACGGCTGCAAGCATATGGGGTGAACAGGCCTCGGGCATCTAGCTGGGGTCTAAAACAATTATTAAATGGATCCCGTCCGTTTGCATAACCAAAGTTTAGCGTGACAGGGGAACCGACGTGGAGGAGGATCGGAGGCAGATACTGATCACGAGTTGTGTGCATACAAGCAAAGCGGAAATGTGCCAGTTTTCCACTCGCACGCAGCCATCGCCGGCGTGACCAGGTTGAAGAGCTGGCCTGAGATCTGCTCACCTCGCTGATCCAAGTCCGCTGTGGAGCCATATTGATGGAGCAGCAGCCGGTCGCCTTGGGGCGCCCCTCCTCCATGGCGCTCCGCCAGTCCCGCGTTGGTCCTTGCTGACTAATGTGTGTGGCGTGGCCGGACATGTGAGAGCAAGATGGGGCCGGGAGGAACTGCGCGAACCTCGGTGCCAGATGTTGCACACCATGGATCGTTGCAAAAATAAGGGATGCATTTGAAGTCATGCCGTCGTGATGCGTTTGGCGGCGCGTGGCTGCCATTTTTCACCCCCGCACGATTTTTTGCGATGGAATTTTTCACGCCCACCCTAGTTCAAAAGCGATTCTAGTTCAGTTTTTACATTGTTACGTCCACGCCAACTTGAAATGTATGTCTTTGTTTGCTGGAGCATCTCTCATGGACTCATGAGTTCCAGCTTCTGTGAATTGAGTTTTTCACTCCCATGCGGTCTTTTTGCGGTTAAATTTTTCACTCCCACCGTAATTCAAAAGTGGTTCTAGCTCAGTTCTAGCTCACTGAATTTTTCACTTCCGTACGGTCTTTTTTGCGATTAGATTGTTCACTCCCACCCTAGTTCGAAAGCGATTCTAGCTCACTGACAATACGAATCCAAGCGCACGTCGTCGGGAGACCAAATTTGTGTGTCTCCTTGCGTGAGGGGCGAGCTGATAAGGCGGTCAGGTCATTCATCTGCTTCGGTCTTGCTCCGAACACTGCAGCACGCACTGCTTTTGGTGGCCGTTAGAGCAGTGATGACTTCCGTCCACCATCGGGAAACAAAGCTTGTGTTGATGTTCCACACGGATGCCACCCGGAGGGGTCGAGGTCGTCGGCTTCAGTCGGCTGATCGCAGCTTCGATCCGTGTACTCTCTTCTCGCGATATATCTGCAGTATCGCGGATGTATTTGACGCACAGAGGTCTGCAAGGCCTAGTTAATGACGGGTCACTTCCATCTGAGCATGAGGTTGTGGACGGAGTCTCAAAGGTATCATCATACAAAACAGGCTTTCTTTCGCCATTCCTACATCATTTTCACTGACTGCCTGCTTGTACACTGATTGGGAGGTGGCACCATCGAATGCGCACTTGACTTTGGGAACACCACGTTTGGTCTGTGTGCTGGGTCCAGGCTGGTCTATCAGTCGGTTTAACGTTGCCAGGATGTCTGCGCTTCCACCAGACGGCGAAAAGTACGGCCGAAGAGTGCTTGCGGTCACTTAAGCACTGGTGTCACTGACAGTCATTGTGGCGGCCGGTGGGCAAACGTCGTGTTTCGCTGACTGCGCTTTGCTGTACGCGGGGAAATATGTTGTCTTGATACGTCATGAGCTGTGTTCCGCACCACTTTGAACCCATGCACAGTCAAGTCACTGACCACGCCTAGCCGAGGCTTTGTCAGGTGGCGCGCATGCGACTGGTGGACGGTGGGCTGATAATCTTTTTTGGTATCTCCGTATCGTTTTTGGCCTGCCGGGCGATGCCATAGTTTCTTGCCGGACATGGGACGGATCCGCTGTTCCTCCAACACGTGCCCTCCATTTAGCCACATTCACGAGCTTTCGAGGAATGTGGTCCTGTGATAGATGTTCTGAGGTCCGTCGCTTGGTTCTTTCGCTCAGCTCGGTATGGGGCGCTGTCGGGCGCCCGTCCGTCACCAGCTGCGCCGGGGGTGTCCTGATTCCCGTGTTTCAGTGCCACAATGTCACCCGTACTAAACGGCACCCTTTCAGCCAG
Organism: Pollicipes pollicipes; assembly: GCF_011947565.3. Classification (NCBI taxonomy): domain Eukaryota; kingdom Metazoa; phylum Arthropoda; class Thecostraca; order Pollicipedomorpha; family Pollicipedidae; genus Pollicipes; species Pollicipes pollicipes. The sequence goes on from NW_023597055.1 coordinate 11,861,659, forward strand.
CATCCTGCTCTTGCAACGCCCGTAATTGTTCCCCTTGTCTTGCGAGGCTCGAACAAAATTAGATAAGGCGTGATGCAACTCTTCCTCACATTCGTCCGCCAGCTTAACGCGGCTTGCCGTTTTTCTCTCTCTTTAACAGAAGGCCTCCTTGCACTACTGTGTCAAAGAAGACTACCTCACTAGTACCTCACATGTTGCGCACTCGACAGTCGGAGAAACGACCGTCAGCCTCACTCACTGAGCCGAAAACAATGAGCGACAATGAGCGTGTAACGTGACCAAGCACTTAACCCTCCCAGAGGGCGTCAACTCTCAGCCCATTTCTTCGGTCAGCCCAGGCGAGCGCTGTATTGCGGCCGGCCAGTCGCAGCGCAGCTCGGTGGACGGACCGGCCGACCGGCGGGACGCAGGCCTACTAAAGCCTTTATGACTTTTTGGGCCTCTTCTGCCGCCATAATGATTGTTGGAAATTGTTACTGACCCACAAAGTGCTGAGAACACAGTTTAAAGTGGGCAGTGACAGCCATTTTCTCGTATTCTCCATACCTATTAAATGTCGATAAAAGTTCTGGTATCATGCAGGTGTTCCAAAACAACGTATAATTTCCACTTAAGATACCACCTGGAAAACATTCAATCCAATTAATCGATAGGGTGCAATCTAGCGATTCTTTCGAGATCAAGATATTTTGGTCTTTTTATATGTACTGCCCAAGAATGTGCGATAAACATCTTGTCAATTTATGGCGGAACGGAGGCGTGGTATGCCGATGAACAAGTTTCGGCCTCCTACACATGCGAAGCAAATACTAAGGGGCTCATATGAGTTTCGGAGGAGGGGATTTTACATGATCTGATCAAAACGGCGATGGAAAATAACAGAGGCGGACGGTTTCCAAAATGCCAGGAATTAAGGTTTCGACCACATTTGAACCAGAACTAGCACTGTGTGCACCACTTCTCTGCGGGACGCCGTTCCGATTAAAGCTAAAATTTGGCAGCCAGGCCTTCGAATCGGCCGTTGTTTCAGTCAAACGCATGCTTGATGCAGTCCACCATGGTGCAATACGCACTGCCACTGGGACAGTTAGATCCAGTCCCATCTTCAGCCTCTTGGTTATAGCGAACAAACCGTCACTGTCATTCCGACGCGAAATACTCAGCGCACAGTATGCCTTAAAAATTGCACCTTTTCGGGGCACATCCTACCTTTCGCTGCATCTTTTCCCGACATTCAATCCATCTGTTCGAAATGAGTAATGTTAGCTCGTCACAGCCTATGTGTATGAGGGTCAAGAGGGGTCTGCAAGGGTGTAGCATTAGAAGG
>NW_023597055.1:11867985-11895169 GCF_011947565.3 Pollicipes pollicipes
CTCTTCATCGATGAATCTGGCACGACAGAGTCAGTCACCAGGGAGTGGCACGTTGAGGTCTTTAGACATTTGAGAAAGAGATACAGACCCTGCACGCGTCGCTTATGAGGAAGTTCTGGTTCCAACGTGATGGAGAAAGCTCTCATGCCTCGCACCAGAGATTGGCTAAAAGAGCACTTTGGAGGCCGTGTAATTAGTCTCAAAACTGATTTTGAGTGGGCACCTCATGGCCCAGGCCTTATCCACAAGTTTCTTCATTTTGGGACTATCTAAAGAACGGCGTGTGCAGAGAGGCGTCTAGGACAATCACGGGACTCAATGAAGCCATCAGGAAAGAGATCAGAGCCATTCCTCGGCCGGTGTGTAAGGACGTCATGGATGAATTTGAAGTGCGCCCCAAGAAATGCACGGTGCTTAATGAAGGGTGTCCCGAAAACAGGCTCTAGGATAAAGAAGAGAAGCCTAAGGCTCCCATGTCTTGATATGATCTTTGAAATGCAACAAACTAGGTACAGCCGAAGGTTCGTTCAGTCCTGGCAAAAAGCTAAGAAATGAAGCCTATCAAAAGTTGGGCCCCGTTTCTTGGGTCACCCTGCATATGCCACATCTGTCAGGGATAACTGTCAGACGATCTTAATTATCTTTATGCCACACGATCAAGAATATGAATAGCTAAGCCTCATTCAGACTTAAGATCCGAGACTTGGGGCTTATCCTCGAACCGTGGGTCTTTGGATCATGGCGGTTCTGATTCGCGCTTATGTGTGGTGAACCTGCCGATCTCGGGATCAGAATAGGATTCAAGGTCCGCGGGATCATTGCCTAGCGTGTGCTCTGATCCCCCAGGAACCCATCCATTAAAAACCTCGCATTCATCTTCAAACAAATCTTGCTGGTGCTGTACTCACATTATGACTCACAAAGTGGAAAATGGCAGACTCAGGACTCGGACTCGGACTTGACGAGGAGCTGGGCCTGAACCCGAGTCGTTGTACTCTGACTCAGGTCCGGTGCACCTCGTGTGCACTGGACCTTTGGATGAATCAAATCACCTGATGATACACTTTGGATGAATCAAGGGTAGCCAAAGTATAAAATCACCTGGGCGGTAACCACGGTGACTTTTAACCGCGGTGAATTTACTCGCGAAAAGTGACAGTGAGGTAGCACCCAACCTGATAATTTGATTGTTTGCACACTTCCATTTCCGGCCAGGCCTCCAATTTCCCTTCAACGTTGTGAACAGCCAGGCGGAATTGCATTCAAACACAAAGACTGGCAAAATAGCCCATACACATTTGAACACATGCCGCATTAGACAACGTTGTAACGAGGTCGGTGCTTCAGGTTTGATGTCGCCTGCATCAAACGCGATTATGCTGATCGTGGGAGAGAATATGATGCAACAAGGATTTCCTGAAGACGGCATGATGTTGACCAGATCAGCGAGGGTAGCACCACCCGCGGTGGTCTTCCAGCAGCCACACGATTTAGCCACGTAAGTTTTACTTCTAGTAACCCAACAAATTTTAACCACGCTGCAAGGCATAAATGAATGTTTTGCAAGCGAAGCGCTGAATCCAAAAACAGCCTTGATATAAAGAACAAAGTGGCGCTAGGTTGAGTGCAAATAAAATGGAAACCTAACGCGCATTGGCAGACTGGCAGCCAGACAGTAAACAAGGTAACTGCAGCGCGGCCAGCTACTATCCCAACCGTTCAATCGAAACTCCTCCCTGCCTTTCGGATAACACACTTTCCCTGCTGGCAGCCGGCAGGCCGCGCGCGTCGAGCGGCAGCTCAGTCAAATAACACAGCCCCCCCCCCCCCCACACACACACCGGCCGCTGTCTGTCCAGCCTTGGCAGTATAAGTGGCGGCCGGGCGCCGCCGCTGCGTCCAGCCCGGCTCGGGTTGCGGCCGGGCGCGGCCGCTGTGTCCAGCCGGGATCGGGTGGCGACCGGGAGCCGCCGCTGTATCCAGCCGGCTCGGGTGGTGGCCGCGCGCGACCTCTGTATCCAGCCCGGCTCGGGTGACGGCCGGGCGCGGCTTCTGTATCCAGCCTGGCTCGGGTGGCGGCCGGGCGCCGCCGCTGTGTCCAGCCCGGCTCGGGTAGCGGCCGGGCGCGGCCGCTGTGTCCAGCCCGGCTCGGGTAGCGGCCGGGCGCGGCCGCTGTGTCCAGCCCGGCTCGGGTAGCGGCCGGGCGCGGCCGCTGTGTCCAGCCGGGATCGGGTGGCGACTGGGGGCCGCCGCTGTATCCAGCCGGCTCGGGTGGTGGCCGCGCGCGACCTCTGCGTCCAGCCCGGCTCTGTTGGCTGCCGCGCGCGGCCTCTGTGTCCAGCCGTCTCGGGTGACGGCCGGGCGCCGCCGCTGTGTCCAGCCGGGCTCGAAGTGCACTGATCGCAGAGCTGACGTTGGTCCCATGCCGTCACCCGGGTGCCGGTCCTGGGGAGCACATCACCATCGCCTCCTCCCAGCACCGCCGAAGTCTTTTTCCATCCGTCACGATGGCTGGACACATGTCGGCTGGTCCCAGATGGCTGGGCACATGTCGGTTGGTCCCAGATGGCTGGGCACATGTCGGCTGGTCTCAGAGGTGCCCTCTTTTAATGTGCGTTTTCCTCTGGGCAGGGACATACTGCTGCTTGAGCATCAGCGTGCGTGCATTTTGATGTGTTTGTAGTTGGGCGTGTTCAGGAGTCACATCATCATGTGCCCATGTGAAACAGAAGCCGTAACGTTCATCTGTTGGTGCACCAACTCAAGCTCAAGACGATCACACTTCGCGTCTTATTCAGCCAGCCTGACCAAGTGGGTGGCAAAATTGCGTATCAGCCGCATTGATGGCTAAGGAAATGCTTGTTTGATTTCTACTGGTGGTGCACATCCACAAAGCAATTGTCTTTGAGACGGTACGTTAAAATTTCGCCCCCTGACACCCTCCAGGCTCCTTGGAAGGTCAGGCCTCTTGGCCCCTCAACCATACAAGCCATAGTGGACGGTGGTGTCTGCGTTATTAGACAAGCTGTGATACTGGGAAACTGAACGTGGGACGGCCCTGCAGCACGTCCAGTATATCAGACAGTCATCCTTCGTTCCTCCCCAGTACACCAGACAGTCATCCTTCGTTCCTCTCCACTACACCAGACAGTCGTCCTCCGTTCCTTTCCAGTACACCAGACAGTCGTCCCCTGTTCCCGTCCAGTACATCAGACAGTCGTCCCCCGTCCCTGTCCCATATATCAGACAGTCATCCTCCTTTACCTTGACAGCAACCACAGAGGTACAGCTGTTCTACCGAGTCCATCCACATCGCCTGCGTCCTGGCCGGGGATTCCAGGCTGGGGTTGTCCGCTTTTATCGTCCACAATCGGATCGTGCCACTCGGTTTCTTGCTCATTAACTTAACTTAACATATTAGCACCATTGGGATTTACACCTAGTTAAGTTACGTTGATTTTTGTTAAGTTACCTGACTAAAAGTCCGCCTCATTTTCCTTCGGGTACACCCCAGCTTTTTGCGGGCATTTTTGTGGTTGTATTCTGACCACCAGCTCTTCTGAGAGTCATGCCTCCGTCACATGTTTCCAGAATGTCGCATACGGTTTTTTAAGGACGTGACCGTGAAGTTTTCCACGTTGTATGATTTCTCTTTCCGACGGCGATCGGTGCACGGCCATCAGATGACGCTGACGCTCTGTTTTGCTTTGTAAAGTGAGCTGCCTCTAGTGCCCGGCATCCTCGAATGGGTGAACAATTCATTGACAATTATTTTAGTTTCATTAAATTATTTTGTTAGATCATTTTTATTATTATTTGCTAATTATTTTATTAAATTATTTATTATTATTTGCTAATTATTTTATTAAATTATTTATTATTATTTGCTAATTATTTTATTAAATTATTTGTAAGCATGTGAATAATGGACATTATTTGTTAATAATGTAGGTTTCACCGGGACATTCAGTGTCTTGTCGACGTCGCTAGAAGGTGCAACTATTTTAAAGCCTTTGTACCTTCAGTGGTGGGCCTTGAGCTACCCCCATACATTACAAACGAGCGCTACATATTCCGAAGGTCAGGACCCGGACGTCACGGTTTGCCATGCAGGCAGGTGTCACAGTTTGCAATGCACGCATGCTGGCGGTATGCAATGTATTCACGTATCGTTGTTTGCAATGTACGCAAAAAAGAAAACGTACTAGCTTGACGGATTTTCCGTCGCATTTTCTTCGCTCGTCCGCGCGCGAACTCATATCCCAGACAGCCGGGGTGCGTGACTGCCTTCTTTGTTTGCAATGTATGCAAGCAAAGAAGCGTACTAGCACGGCAGCTTTTCCGTCGCATTTTCCTCGCCCTTCCACGCGCGAACTCATATCCCAAACAGCCGGAGTGCGTGACTGCCTCCATGGCTATTGCCATGTAATGGTACAGCAGAGCGATGCAGGAGACACGATACGGGTCGGGCGACGAAGCAAAAAAGCCCACCCATGTAGGCGATTCCCAGGCGTCACGAACGCTACGGAGCCCTGTTTTTGCTGAGCTTCTATCATGCTAGCGAAATATTGGGGCTCTTTGTGCATGAGTGGGACATGGCTTGGCTTCAGTGGGGCATCAGTGGGGCTTGGCTTGGCTTGGCTTGGCAGCCTTGTTCAGTATGGCTTGCCGAAGACGTAGCCAAATGAAAATGAAGACGGTGTCGGTTGGAAACACGTTGACCGGAGCCTTTTGCCGGCTTGGGTGGCAGCTGACACTAACGACGTTCGCCTGGGACCGCTCTCTGCGAGCGTAGGTATCGGTGGAACAGAGGGTAGGCTGTACGTTGCTTGTCTGGAAAAAACAGACATGTTGTTCGAACCTCGTGGTGCCCACCTTTCACGCCTGGGTAAAAGGCAGCTGATGCTATATAGCCTTAGCAACCCTGTGCGCCGCCAAGCCGCGATAGCGCACGCTTTCTGCGAGCTTGTTCACGTCCTAGCAGCTGTTCAAAGTGATCACACGAACAATCTGATGCCGTTGGCTAAGGACTTAGGCCTCTCAATTCTCCCATCTTGTTATCAACCAAGTTCAACCTGCCTGTCGCTCCTGAGTGGAAAGTTTGCTTCCAGACCTCACTGCTAGAGACGTTCCCGAGCTAAACGCTCCTATTTCATCATTTGCAACATTTGGATCTGTTTTTAATGCCATGACCAAACGTCTATAAGCACCGGTTCAGAAAAAGCGGCTAACTTATGACGTTTGGTAACTATGGACCATGTATGTTCTAGGAAAGCAAGCTTGTGATCGTAATGAAGCGAACTAACAGCAACAGATCTGTTGCCAAGGGGAAGAGTTTCTATTGAAAGGCAGCGCTGTATATCACAAAGACACCGCTGTGAAAGGTGTACTCAAACACACTTTTGTTCGTCCTACACTCAACCAGGAGCATTCTTGTTCCAGAGGGGCAAATTTTGGATCAATAAGTAACGGCCGGTGTTATATCCTTGGATAACTATGTTACTGTAAGGTGTATCGAGAAGGCATCGCTATAAAATACATTTCCAAACCCAATACTCTTCCTTTTTCCGGAAATATTTTCCAGGACCGGCCATGCAGTTGTTATTGCCGAGAATCCCTGACCAGTCGCAAATAATTTACTAGGATACACTGCCTGGTAGATTGCCAGCGACGTTTGATGTCCGGACAGAGGACTTAATCAGCCAGCTCCCTCAGCGCCACAGAACATTCCCTCCCCCGCTGACTATAAACTGTACCGCGAGCCCATCCTCCCGCGTAATCATTGATTGAGAACCCAAGTTCTCAATGAGCTCGAGACTGTATCCACAGCTCCTAGCCTGCCCCCAATGGGCTCCCGGATTCAGGATGACTTTTTGCCAGCTCGCGATACAAGCACATCGCCGGAGAGCATCTGTGGACGATGCCGCGCTATGCCGCTGTTGCCAGAGATCGGAGTTTGCGTGCCTGTTTGGAGATACATCCTTGTTATTGCAGCGGCTCGGACGACTTGCAGGCCTACAAACAGCCTGTGGGTAGTTTATATGCACATTTGGCCTACATGCCTCCACAAAACTAATCAGATCGAGCAGCGAAAAGCAGCATTTCCTGACCGAGAAAACGCAAATACGTCACCCGAGACGGCACATTGGATGTGCTGGGCAAAGATCAGACGATTCGTGTTTGAAGCCGCCTCCGCTCCTGGGGAGACTGACCGACCGGCAGGCTTTCGCGGCTGCGTGGGAACACCCATTGTCGTATGGGCCCAGTTCTCTGGGTCTATTTGGAGTGATTTCACAAGAGGGGTGGGGCGGCCCTAGACAACCGCACTTTTCATTATTCATGACATTCATGACCGACGGGGCGATCGCTCCTTTCTAAAAACAGAGATCATCAATTATCGTACACAACTTCGACGAAGCGCTGAAGTTACCTGGCGATGCGTCTTCATACAGCTAACAGCATTTCCGGGGCGGTACGCACAACGGCGGACTGGATAATTCACCTTGCACATGATTGGGCATACGGCTGCCTGACAGGTGGCCATCAACACTTGACGCCGGTCCGTCAGCAGCCATCAGATCCTTCCCACCTTTCCTTTAGATGCCATACCGGTGATCTATGTTGGGTCTAAACAAAGGCGGCTTTGAAAGATTTTGTCTGTACTTGAAACTGAACGATATTATCTGAGCCCTGGGCGTGGTGACAGCTTCATCTATCATGTCCGGCTCATTTGACGGCTCATGGATTTCCAGAACGACGCCGTTTGTGACCTCGTGCACAATCACTTCGCTCACAGCTCGCTTACAGCAGGACGTAAGGGGCAACAACATGACGGCTGCGACTGGCTTGGGCCGCCGGTCGAAGCATTACGGCCCATACCATGCTCATTCAGTCCTTGAATGATGTTTACAGACACGCCGTGAATGCCCGTCTCATTGCACTGTAAACATTGCTCAACCGGCGGTTACGGTTCTCCAATTACCGTTCCAGCTCCATTAGAATTCGAATATCGCCGGCCGCACGCCCCCAATAAGCCAGCTCATTATGTCCAGGCTGTAAATAAATCTCGCACCGCTGAGGGCCTGGGAAAACAACTGGGTCATCAGAGGCCGACTGGCCTGATCTGCCAGCCGGCCGGCGGTGTCGCAAGGAGGCGGCGGCGTCCTCTGCAAGGAAGCACATATGGGGCGCGAGCTGCGGCTGTTGGACAGGGGACATTAGGAGTATCAGGGTGGGGGTACGAGACGTGGAGAGGGAAACTGGCAAGGCTAGGGGATCAGAGTGCCTTGGCATTCATCATTCATTAACGTGCTATTCTGACCGGAATTAAAAGTGACCTTGGGAGTAATAAGCCACATGAACCAAATCCCAGGTGACGCATGCCATTTCGACTGCCAGGGCGTGTGTGAGCGATCGTGGCACTCCATTTACCGTACAGACACACTTCTAGAAAGTGTGACTGTTCGTTCGCTTGGTACATACTCCGCTGGAGCGCTGAAGAAACGAATGACATTTACGTTCGGGCCACGCGCCTTACGAACTTGCCTGTGAATACAGTTGTTTGCAGTTTCCAGTGCACATGGGATGCGTAGGCTACGCTAATAGAATAGTGTGAACACTTTTAGTGAGATGAGCGCTGTGATTCTCTGAGGTCTTGGGCCGAACCACCTCAAGGCAAGAGCATTTCAGCAGCAGCGTGTCTCCGACTGCGGGACGTGTCCGCTATAACGACTGGAAGCTTCAGACCAGACGTTGTCACCTCGGCGCCAGGTGGCACTGATGAACAAAGTGCGGGCCTCGCCGGACGACCAGACGCACATGAGGCGTCGAGCCAGCATCGATCAGCCGACGAAGCGACTGGCCGGAGCCAGTCGGGGCTGATCGCCGCGGCGCCAGCGAGCGGCGCCGATTGGCCATGACGTTCGGCCGCCCGCCAGCTGTCGGCGTCGCGCAGTGACGTCATCGGTGACAAACACACCGCGGCTACGGCAGACGTGACGCACTCGTGGTCGGTTCGCAACGTGGCTCACAGTGAGGCACAGCCGGTCAATTTTGATTTTATTTGAGGTGGCAAGGAGCGACGCATTCGCGGCGTGTTCGATTCGCAAAACTGCGCCACCCCGTGCGAGAACTGAAATGAAAGTGCTTCGAGAGCGATTCCTGCCATCGTGGAACGATGGTACACAGCACGGAAAGAACTGTCCCTAGGACGGCCACTGAAGCCCTCCTTAAACCGCGGTTGACAGTCGGTTTCCATGCTGATGTGGAGCACAGATACAGCACGCGCTGCAGGGTAACCGCACCGCCGCAATTCAACGTAACAACATTTTAATTAAAATTACATCAAGTGCGCATAAAGTCGCGGCATCTGATGTTCACTGCACCTCCTCATGTCCAGCGATCTCCCTTTTGCGAGCCTTCCTTTCTTTATGCTAGGCCATTTCTAGAACGTTTTGAACTAAACATGGACCTTATGGAAAACCCATGTCGCTATGATATACCGACATCGCAGCAACACCATAGATAGAAGCATTTTGACGGGCGTAGGGCAATGCTCATTTATTCGCAGCATTCTTTCTGGCGTCGAAGGTATTTGATAAAATCCATCCACTGGTTGTGTTTCTTTCCAGTTAGGGTCGGTTCAATAATTTCAAGGTCCACCGAGTCATCGTCATGCTGTCCACTTACAAGCGTATTTTGGATACATGCCAGGTCCATAGTGAGCGATGACAGTCAGTGGTAGCTGGTGCGATATCAGGTATACAGATACAGTACAGATATAGCGAGGTAGAGTGGTATATATATATATATATATATATATATATATATATATATATATATATATATATATATAGTGATACCGTGAATAGATACAGCGAGCAGTGATATTCAGTGACACCTGACGCGATGCGAGAAATATAGCGAGAGGTGATACTCAGCGGCAGCTGCTACGATGGCAGGGATGTAGTGAGCTGTGAAACCAACCAGTCAGCTGGCCTATAATCTGGACCGGCTTTTCTCACGCTGCTCTGAGTTGAATTCGGCGCGATAAATCTGGCAGGTTTAGGCCTGGGCCGATGTTTACCATCTGACACGCTATCGTGCGCAAACGATGACTCCGTTCGTTGTGGCGTTTTTGTGACTGACATCACCTTTGGTGGCGAGAGCAGGTGGAGATGTGGTTCCTGCCAAGAAGTGAAAGCAGGTGAGTTGCGAAAATAGTTGGGTGGCGTAGACAAACGTGCCGCCGACAGGCAGTCAGGCGATCTCAACACCACCCTCGTCACCCACTCATCACCTGGGGCCGACCAACTCACCTACCATTCAACACCTGGGGCCGACCAACTCACCACCCACTCAACACCTGGGGCCGACTAGCTCACCTCTCATTAAACACCTGGGGCTGACCAACTCATCTCCCACTCAATACTTGGGGCCGACCAACTCACCTCTCACTCAACACCTGGGGCCGACCAACTCACCTCCAACTCAACACCTAGAACCGACCAACTCACCTCTCACTCAACGCCTAGGCCCGACCAACACAACCGTTTTGAAAAGCAGGCTTCAAATGCGAATGCGATAAGTTGCTCTACGATTGAAATGCCTCTTTTCCAAGATAAGCCTAACAGACATGGGCTTTTAGCTCCGACAACCATTTGGCTTTTGTTAGAGCTTTTAGCTCTGACATCCGTCTCTGACAACTGCAGAGCGGCATAGCCCAGTTGATTGTGTTTACTATGCCGGTTAAGTATTAGCGTTTTCCAGCTACTTTTGTCACAGCCACTAAATCCCTACTTGCAAATAACACTTGCTAAATGCAAATACCAGTTGCTAGATACTTTTGCTATATATATATATATATATATATATACACTAAATTTTAGATAAAATATATAAAACATGTGTATTAAAATATAAATAACATAGAAATAATATAAATGCCAAAATAGCAATTGCTACATACTTAACAACACTTGCAGGCTGCGCAAGTGCGCTTGAGATGAGTGCGACGGCTCCATTCGCTTTTTATACAAGAGCATAGGGGTATAGAAATAGGGGCCTGATGGCTCCTACCTGAGCTGCTATTGATCCTCCAACCTAAACGGTCCAGTTCGGCCCGATCTGGTCCGGGTCGGTCCTATATAAACCCTCTAAAACTGTGTCTGGGAGCTGATGACTTCGCAGAAACTGACCGCATTTTCACGGTTTTCAGCAAGCCATAGGCGCATTTCTAAGTTGTGCGGTGTGAATTGTTGAGCATTCTTATACATGCTGTTTGATCAAATTATCTTTCTTCCAGCACTAGAATGATAGGAGATTTCCATTCATCCCATTTGATTAACATGGAAATAGGGAACTGCACAGTTACAAAAGCTGATGACATCGGTTCAAAACCACGTGCGCACCTGAATGCAGCGGCATAGCAGCAAGATGGTACTATCAAATCATAACACAGGAAAATGGGAAAATCGCATCTGCTAATTGGGTAGTCGATTAGTAAAGGCAATAAGTAAGTAAAGCCCCTCCGTGTGTTAAGGACGGATCCGAGCACTTTGGGGCGTTTGAAAGATTTATGTCAGATCTCAACTCCCTTCTTTCAACATCTCTTAACATCTATTTTTCTTTCAGCACCTCATTTTGCTCCAGTTATTCAAAAGAAATAATACGGCTAGTTCTGCTTCTGAACCTTATGTTTGATGTAGGCAAACGTACCGGCTACATTTCACTAAGCGCTCAAGCCGTCTCCGAATCAGAGCTGGGCCTTTAATCAGTCGGAGAGCAGACAGTGCCATCTGGTCTGAGGCCCGGTCTGCAATACCAGACGTTGCTATGTACGTCGAGAGTGATGGGACATGCAACCACGCCGGCGTGTAACGCTCTTCATTGCGAACAATATCCACCTAAAATATTTGTTTTGTTAACGCTCTTCACGTCTTTCAAGGCGGTAAATCATTGCCAGTTCATCGATCTCGTTGACTCAAGCTGCTGGGCACGTCCTCCCCTCAGCCAGCTAATTTTCAGGCCATGTCCTCTGCGAACGTGTGGGTGAAGACCACAGCAGTGTAGCAGACCACACCATACACATCAGTGTACGAATACATCAGCGGGCTTCCGCCTCTTGGCCTCTCAGTGAAAAACAGACTTTCCAACGCATTCATCGCACACGGCGTGATCGGTTACCAATAAAGTCTGACTTTATTAATGGAGTTTGGAAGCATTCCACGTGACAACTGAAAGCTCTCACCTCTGTTATGTGTCCGTTAACCCCAAAACGAAGCAGGCGTCCTACTGGTTTGCAATAATCTATATCTGATAGCAATCTGATAGCTGATCCCACCGTACCCTGCCTGTGACATAAAAATCATGCTTCTGGTATGATACTGACAAATATGTATATTTTGACTTGGCTACGTGTGCATGTGTCGAACCCGTAGACAACATGTATTGATAAAACACGCCCGATGAGATGTAATGCCATTCCCTACGATGTGTCATGTTGCGTTGAGTTTGCGTCGTCACTACCCATCGAACTTGTCTGAACTGATTTAATTTCCAGCTGTAAGTACAGGAAAACTCCAGGCACAAAATGTGCCACCACTCACAATGTGCGCAGTCAACAAATGTCTCACGGTGCAACAATACTTCAGATAAGTTTTGGTGTTCACGGCGCCAATCTCTTACGTCCCGGATCAATGTACATACCGTCGCTCGCACATACCGGCTATTGTACACCAAACGCTCGCGCGTAACGGCTATTGTTCACCGAAAGCTCACACATAGCGGTTATTGCACACCGAACACCCGCACATGATGCTTAACTGACACTAAACGCTCGCACATGGCAGTTCATGCACACGAAGCGCTCACACATACCGGCTATTGTACACCGAGCGCTCGCGCGTAACGGCTATTGTTCACCGAACGCTCGCACATAACGGTTATCGTACAACGAACGCTCGCACATAACAGTTATTGTAAACCGAACGCTCGCACGTAGCGGCAATGTACACCAAACGCTTGCACATAGCAGTTCATGCACACCGAACGGTCCAACAGTTGGCATTAATGCAAACTTAAGGAGACATCACTGTTGAGAGCGGGAGTGTCAACTCTAGTAAATTACGGAAGGGGGTCGAACCGAAGGCCCCACAAGCTTCCTCTCATTTTTTTTTATCACCGGACTTACCCTAGTTCATTTTGTTGAAAGGGGAGATATTTTTTAAATTTTTGTATAGTATACAAATAATTTGATTTATGCAGCATAGCAGTCATGCAGGGGTAGATCCAGGGAGCAGGCACTAGACGCACGCGGCTTTTCTGATCGGCAAGTGAAGGAGCCCATTTGGATGCCACGCTTGGACGCCGAAGGCGCTCTTCTACGGCGACCGCATTTTTCTACGTATTTTGGTTGTTGAGGATTCACTGTAATTTGGTTGAGCGTTTACCATAAATCACTTAGGCCATCCCCATACTCCAGAGCTTTTTACATTAATCTCGCAAACTATTGCCTGTCTAGTGGCCCTGGGTGTGTAAAGATTATTGCATCGTTTATCCGCTCAGCTGTCGCAATTTGTATTTGGCGGTGGGAGCATCCACTTTTTGTTACGAGGAGAAGGAGGGTTCTAGTGCTGGTAGGTGCACAGCTATATCAGAGAAACATGCGTCTCTATGGGTAGGTAAGCATTTGGCTGCAATAACGGATTTGGTTGGAGCTACCGGTTTTGGGAGCCAGGCCATCGAACCAAATTACATATCCTTCTCCAATTCCCTCTTTATCCTTGAACTATGTCACATTGCCTCGCCAATCCCCCAGTAACATGTGCTGCTTTATTAAGATTAAGATTTTCTGTGGCATGCGAGTGGTAAGCGAAAATAAGATTGGACTCAATTTGGCGTCGCACCACATTTTTCAACTTAACTTTTTCCAGAGTGACCTTGATCAGTATTTGTATGGGGCTTAGACTAAAAGCAAACTGCTTTCCGTTGATACCTTAAAATGCACTGTAAAAGCGACGACGAAGACCGGCACTGTGATTGTGGTGTCGGAAATGTGTGCGCCCTGTTAATAGGACTCCCATATGTCTTGTTACTATTAACACGCGCTCAGGTCGGGGACCAACTTGGCTGCCCCCTTCCGAAGGCTTTTGAAAATAATTTATGACCGGTGCAGCGTAGCCATTTTAACGCTGGTAGGTGCACAGCGATATACGACAATCCCACGTTTCTATGGGAGGTAAGCTTCCGGTTACATCAATGACGAAGTTTTGGCGCCGCTACGCCGCGCCAAACCTAACACATATACAATTATTAGTATTTATATCACATAATCCAGGTGGCCCTCTGGTTCAAACTTCAAGCAAGGCGCTTCGCGGACCTTGCTCGCTAGGCCAATCACAAGCGCTCTTTCATTCGCACCATTATGGGTGCGTGCGGTGGTTGTCATGACGACAGTCGTCGCAACTGCACGGAAGAAACAAAATGTAGTTACAAAGCGTTGACAGAGCAATTTTGACTCGAAAATAAGTATATGTATATATTAACTATGTCTTGGCGGCGCTCTAGTGACATTAACCAGTGCATTCATTAGACGCAAATAGGCAGATTTATAAATTGAGTATGTGTTGGCGGTGCTCTAGTGACATTCACCAGTTCCTTTTTTAAGCGCAACTAGTCCTGAGGTTTTAATAAAGTATGTTTTTTTTTTAAAATATGCCACTGGGTGGGACACTCCTTTTAAACAAAGTCATACCCCTACGAAGTACTTTCTCAGGCAGCCAATTGAGGTTAGGATTATGACTGATGCCATTGACCTTGGGTCAGAATGATGGCCATACCGAGGTCAAAACCGAATTACTTTTTCAATGAAAAATGTGCTTTGTTTGACGTTATTTACTCCCAGCAGCTTTTATGCTCCTTCCGAATTTCTTGATCACAGGGACGATGACAAACATTTTGCCTGAACTGCCTGGAGGTCAGCGGAGGTCAATGACCTAAAATGACCCATATCAACTACTTTCCCGACCGGTGCGGTGCAGCCATTCCAACCGGTGTGACCTGAGAAGAACATAGAAAATTGCTTAAAACAGGTGTCTAGGGTTAAAGCGGTTGCATGATGAGGTCTGGTGGTACTTCGGATACCAATCTGGAGTTTGACCATATTTGCTCAAAAAGTCAACAGGTATTTTGACCCAGTTCATCTTAAAATTGGACATAAATAAGCTCAGATACAGACTTTCGTCGTTTGTGAATTTAGCGTTTCTGGTTCTCTTGTTTTGTTTGACCTCAGGGGTTATTTTGACCCCACCCCTACCGAGCGCGTCACTATCAGCCGGCCAGCCACGCGCGTGTTAAATTGTTATCGCGCGTCTGAGGCGTGCGTAAATGTCCATAAAATCAAGCTACACCAGGTTTTGTAAGACTTCCTAATTTCATGTGGGGTAGCTCTCTCTCTCAGCATTACAAAGAAGTAACAGACCAACTTACAAAATAAGTTTCACTGAAATGGAAACGATTGAACATTTCTTAAAGCTAATATTGTTCGTAAAGTAACGCAACTAAATATCTTAAAATACAATGACCGTGGGGCTCAAAATGCAAATAAAACTTTCCTATACTTTTGTCGCAAAAGGTGTGGGGCAAAGGCAAGTGCAGCTATTTATAAAAACAACAGCCACGTTATTATTAACGGTGGCATATGCTTGGCCAAGTTTGACTGTTCATGCCTGATTTCTAGGTCACGGGTGATATCTTTGAGTAAAAAGTCAGTGATGTGACAGTCGACAGGCATTCCTCCACACAAACCTGACAGCTGCAGCTCGCAAAATGCTCGCAAAAAATTATCGCCGCGAAGGCACGCCAATCGTCATCGCCGAAGCCCAACTTTGGGAGAGCTGAGCTCAGCTGAAGCTAAGTTGACCACATCCGTGATGTGGCGAAGCGCGTAGTGGAGGGTTTGCCTTTCAGAACAAGTGTTCTTGTATGGCTCGCCGAAGAGGGCCATTTGGCTGCTGACTTCACAGCGGCAGCCTGATCACAGGGCGCCGGGAGTCGTGTGAGTGCATTTCACGGTGAAGACTCTTTCGCGCTAATTCTGTGAGGGCCCGAGGCAGAACGGGTCTGTTAAAGCTTCATTACAATAAGTGGATGGTGGTTCGGAGTGATAGCCATGAATCATTCTCAGCACGAAATCCGACTCAAAATCTGCCCAAATAGAAGTTGCGTTCTTAAGTGTGGTGCATCCCTTTTTAATAGGCCAGCCTATATTTTAAAACACGATGCCGAACCAAAAATAGCATTCTTTTGCCCGATTTCGTTTGCTCATGAGACCATACCACAAAGGAAGTCGGGTTTCAAGTGAAACGATGCTAGATTCGTAGCGCTCCATGATTAAAAGACAAAATGACGCCTGGCGTAAAAGTCTTCTCGAGATCAGTGAATCAGTGGCGTCAGTAGCATGTCTAGGTGGCGTAAATAAATGTCTGGGGCTACGTTTGGTGACAAAGAACGTCGCGTTTAAAGCAGTGTAGCCCCCATTATTCAAAGTTACCCATCATTTGAGGAAATCATTTTGAGGATGAGGGATCAAGTTGCCTCGCTGCTTTCTCCATGTCGACACCACGACGCAGAAAGATCAAAGAAAACAGTCGGTGTGTGGTGGTCATCTTTTACCCACACTTTTGTAGCGTTCCAACCAAAAAAGGGGCAGGCTTACATGGGGGGGGGGGGAACCCAACATTAGGGGGCCAGGGTCCTCACAAAATAATACAAATAGACAATCCTGCTTGAGCGCTGTTTGGCCAAGCAAAAAGTCGTCAGGGGTACGCTGCGTGGAAATTTGTTGCATGGAATTCCAAACAATTTGTTAATATTTTTCCACGGCTAGTTCTACGTAGCTTCGAGTCCTAGCGTGGGGTCTGTGGGCGAAGGGACAAGTGCTGCATGAGTAGCGCCATGTTGTCATTAAAACCTGCCTTGAGAAGGGATGGGCATGAGAAACTCTCCTGATGCACCCACATGTTTAAGTAGCCTCTGGAGCATTCATTGCGCGTGTAATGACACCAAAAAACGTGCTTCTAGCGTTTTTGGTTTCCGAGAAGCGACGGCCTTAGAAACACTGCACGACGCTCCACGGCAGGCGCGGGCGGCGGGTGGCAACCGACGAGACCGCCGATCGCGTGCTGGGAGCCGAGCCGTTACATGGATGCAGCCCGACATCACAGACATGCGCTCAAAACATACAACTACTTCTCAGTGTGCTGAGAATTAAATGAGAAAGGCAGCTGCGCACATTCCATACTGCCCCATGACGTTGTGGCCTAAATGTTGGTGTGAAAAGTTGAAATAGTCCGATTTTCCGGAAAACCGACCTTTTACCTGGCCTAGTGGAGTCATTATTGTCACCCCAACATGCAACAACGTAAACCAATAAGCAATCGCGGGATCGCTTTGAGACAATTCCATTGTTTTTTCCCACGAAGCGCTACCCTCATCACTTTGCAAACGAAGGTGGGTAAGTGTCAAGCTCCCCCACTTTCAGTCCGCGTTATGGAAAACGACGATTCAGGGCCAGGTTACCTCATTGTCTTGGACCAAAGTGTGGCCGAATACAGATAGCAAAACAGAATATGTCTCTTATACGTGAAAAGAATATGCAAATATGCTCTTATGTTATATAAGTTAAGAGATCATTTGTTTTATTTTATTGTTTTTATTATTTCGGTATTGTTGCTGATTACCATCTTATTATTATTATGTGATATATATATATATATATATATATATATATATATATATATATATATATATATACAGTGCTATTATGTTATATATGATAATAATGTAATACTATGTTCAGAGAATATGACGTGCTTTCTTTCAAATATTGTTTTGGACAGCAAAATGTAAATAGATTTAGGACAACAGCACATTTAGTCTGCGGAAAAAGTCTGCGGAAAAAAGACCTACGGCTACGTAGGGCATGTGTGTTTACTGCGCAGGTCTACGCATCATGACCTGGTCAAATCGTGCCTTGGTTGCGAGTGTGTTTCCTTTACTGATTATCATAATGAGTGGCTCGAATCACTTGGACCAACAATAAAGATGCCAATCCTACATGAATCCTGTTGGAGACCTCACAACATATTATAACTGTGAGTAGGTTGTAGTGAAGCCAGGTTGCGACGCGCATACATAAAATCAATCCGTAATGACAAAAAATCACCATAAAGCGTTGCCTACAGAACACAAACTTTTACGCAGTGTTCCTTTGCTGATGACCTAGTTCCATGACCTGGCCTAGCACTGAAATACGGTGTCAGAGCGCGTCAAATTGAACACCTACAATAATTGAATCAAACTGCCACAAAGTTGGTGGACCTATACGAAGAGGTTGAGAGCTATTACAAAACGTGGTGGGAAGGCCACTTCTACGCCCAAGTTTAAGTCTTCCTAGCCCAACTAGTTAATCACATGCAAAGACAGAAGTATGCAGTAGAGACCCCAATGTCTTTTGCAGCATTTGCGCTTAATAAGTTTTTGCATTACCACTGTCGCATCATTTTGAAATATAATTTGGAATGTAAGTTAACAACTCCTAAAACAGTGTACCAACGCATTTATAACGAGAACGCTGCCCGTCGTTATCCACGCCACTCATTCGCGGCACGGCCGCCATCTTGAGACCCTCGCGCTGGCTTTCGGCCGGAGGGGGGGGGGGGGGCAGTCACAACTTATCCCTATCTTTAGGTGCTCTACCGGGCGCAGCGTGAGGCAAGTCTATCGATCACCACGCTGCCGCTTGGGAAGTCTCCGCGCCGCGCCTCCGTAATTGGTGAATTGTGGCCTCGTTACCGTCGTTTGTCGTCGCGCCACGGTTTGCCGCGCGTCTCGTTCGCCGCCCACCCGAGCGGGTGATATCAGCTGATCCGCCAGCGGCGTCGGCCGCCCGCACCAAACACCGCTGACCTGGTTCGGCTGGAAGACAAATAACGCTGAAAAACGGCGGCTGTCCGTCGCCCGTTGCGGCGAAGAGCCGTCCGGGCCGGCCGGCAGGCGCTAAATCTGCGGCTGATTACCGGGCGGCGGCGGCGGCGGCCGGGCGGCCCGCAGGCCCGGCGGGGTCACGGGTCACCGCCGGCCGTAATCACTGGGACGGCACCGGCGCGGCTAATTACCGACGCTGCGCTGACCCGCAGGGCGCATGCAAACGGGGTCAGATGCAACGTGGCCGGTATTTTGGGAGAGGCGTGTGGGGTCGAAGAGATGTGCTGGAAATATGTAGACGGATGGCTGCGCCGCCTAAATGGACATATGGATGGGCGTGGATATACGACTGACGGTCGGGTGCACGGCTGAGTACGTAGATGGTTCCCGGCTCTCACTTCTGTCACCCAAACGAACGCACTGAGAAGCGTGCTGTCAATGCATCATACAGCTGAACTTCGTCATCGGGAGCGTTCACTGAGCAGGCGTCATCAGGAGCGTGCACTGAGTAGGCGTTATCAGGAGTGTGCAGTGAGTAGGCGTCATCAGGAGCGTGCACTGAGTAGGTGTTATCAGGAGTGTGCAATGAGCAGGCATCATCAGGAGCGTGCGATGAGTAGGCGTCACCAGGAGCGTACGCTGAGCAGGCGTCATCTGGAGCGTGCACTGAGCAGGCGTCATCAGGAGCGTGCACTAAGCAGGCATTATCAGGAGCACGCACTGAGCAGGTGTCATCAGGAACGTGCACTGAGCAGGCGTCATCGGGAGCGTGCGCCGAGTAGGCGTCACCAGTTAATGGTAACGCCCATCGGGAATCTTGATTATTTCTGTGGACATATGGAGTATGCATGCGCTAGAGCTTCCTTACATTCAATGGTATCCGAACGCAAGTGGGGTTGTCAGTATGCCTTCGTATATTTCCCATATGCACCAAGCACAATGGTACTTGGTTGCGTCTGCGTACGTTCATTTGCGTAGGTACTTCTGGGCGCGCGCACCCTAGTGCTGAGAGCGTGCGAGAGTGGGTGTGCGCATGCACACGCGATTGCGTGCGATGACAGACATCCGGACCAACCCGTGGTGCAGAGGTTTGGCAGCGTCATGAAGTGTTCATCTTCCCGACAGCTGGAAGGGAGGGCCGAGGGTCGAGCAGTGATTAGCCCTCTCGGCAGCTCTGCTATGCACATACATTTGGAAAGTTTTGAAAGGCGCTGGGAGCGCTCGCACGTCCTCCAATCGTCCATCCTTGTGAAGCGTCAGCGGCTCAGTCAGCATTGGCGGCGATCGGCACCGTTTGCGCCACTCTTCTCTGCCAATAACAGCTGGACGGGCTTTACACTGGACAGATGGGATTCGGGGACGCCGTGGGAGTTACGGGTGATGGTAAGCACCGTCCGTGAATATCCAGCACGCACTGTGCCCGCGCGGCTCCCATGCGCAGAGCGGCTTGAACTTTACCACACCGCGTGAGAGTGACGCTCATTACCGGCGTGTGGCCGCTCCCACGGGTCCCCGGCGCCAGAGGCGGTGCTGGTCGCCGCCCCATCTGTTGCCGCCGCCGCCGCCACCTCTGCCTGTCGCGGTCCTACTGAGCAAGCTGTCGGAGTGCGTCAGAGTTGGAACTGGGACGACCACGCACACTTCAGGCACGTTCCACCTGTGCATAGCCGTGATATCTGACTGGCAGTGGCAGCCACGGTGCCTGTCGTAGCCGGCTAGTGGCTACAAACACCATGCGTTCAACGTATCATTGGCGTTTGCCGGATCGCGCCAGCGCCTGCTTTTTACCCGCGTGTCTGCGCGTGCAAACCCCACGACCACCGAATAGCGGACGTGCATCTGAGGCGCGTGGGGGCGATATGACCTCAGCAGTCGCCACGTCCAAAACCCTGGTAAACAAGCATCAGAAGCACCGGTGTTCTCGCAACACGAAACTCGAATCAGTTTCATCATTGTTATATCGCTGAAATTGATTCGCATCTTAAATGGCTGCACCCGTTTGTGTAACACTTTAGCGCGACGTTTTGTGTAACACTGGCAAGGCACGCGGTACTCTCGGGGCCTAGCGAGCAACATAAACACTGCGAACATGGCAGTCCACGCATCTTGGTTATTAGCACCGATTAGGACACTCAATAACATTCAAAGGAAATCGAGTATATTTCCCTACACTATCATGCATCAAAAATACATCCTCTGTATCAGAAAAGCTTATCTGCGTGATACGCTTGTCTCCGTGGACCAAAAATCCAATATTTTAGGCATGTAACTGCATGTTAAACCGTGTTCCTCTAATGAAAAGGAAGTGTTTCAAATGTGCGATGTGTAGGAATTAGCAAATTGCCCGGACGACTTTTTAACACTCACCTTTTCCGAACCATGTATCGGAAACAACCGAACAGTTACAGATGAATGTTCCTCAGCCATACCCACCTGTCCCGAATACCTGGCATCATGCAGAAGTCTCGCCACTCGTGCTCGAACTGTTCCTGCACCGATCTACATTCGTGCCGGGACACGAAGTGGTCCCGCACCAGTCTACACTCGTGCCGGGACAAGAACTGGTCCCGCACCAGTCTACACTCGTGCCGGGACACGAAGTGGTCCCGCACCAGTCTACACTCGTGCCGGGACAAGAACTGGTCCCGCACCAGTCTACACTCGTGCCGGGACACGAAGTGGTCCCGCACCAGTCTACACTCGTGCCGGGACAAGAACTGGTCCCGCACCAGTCTATACTCGTGCCGGGACACGAAGTGGTCCCGCACCAGTCTACACTCGTGCCGGGACAAGAACTGGTCCCGCACCAGTCTACACTCGTGCCGGGACACGAAGTGGTCCCGCACCAGTCTACACTCGTGCCGGGACAAGAACTGGTCCCGCACCAGTCTACACTCGTGCCGGGACAAGAACTGGTCCCGCACCAGTCTACACTCGTGCCGGGACAAGAACTGGTCCCGCACCAGTCTACACTCGTGCCGGGACACGAAGTGGTCCCGCACCAGTCTACACTCGTGCCGGGACAAGAACTGGTCCCGCACCAGTCTACACTCGTGCCGGGACAAGAACTGGTCCCGCACCAGTCTACACTCGTGCCGGGACAAGAACTGGTCCCGCACCAGTCTACACTCGTGCCGGGACAAGAACTGGTCCCGCACCAGTCTACACTCGTGCCGGGACAAGAACTGGTCCCGCACCAGTCTACACTCGTGCCGGGACAAGAAATGGTCCCGCACCAGTCTACACTCGCGCCGGGACAAGAACTGGTCCCGCACCAGTCTACACTCGTGCCGGGACAAGAACTGGTCCCGCACCAGTCTACACTCGTGCCGGGACAAGAACTGGTCCCGCACCAGTCCTACACTCGTGCCGGGACAAGAAACTGGTCCCGCACCAGTCTACACTCGTGCCGGGATAAGAACTGGTCCGCACCAGTCTACACTCGTGCCGGGACAAGAACTGGTCCCGCACCAGTCTACACTCGTGCCGGGACAATAACTGGTCCCGCACCAGTCTACACTCGTGCCGGGACAAGAACTGGTCCCGCACCAGTCTACACTCGTGCCGGGACAAGAACTGGTCCCGCACCAGTCTACACTCGTGCCGGGACAAGAACTGGTCCCGCACCAGTCTACACTCGTGCCGGGGCACGAAGTGGTCCCGCAACGGTCTACATTCATGCCGAGACACGAAGTGGGCCCCGCAACGGTCTACATCAATGCCGAGACACGAACTGGCCCCGCAACGGTCTACATTCATGCCGAGACATGAGGTGGCCCTGCAACGGTCTACATTCATGCCGAGACACGAACTGGCCCTGCAACGGTCTACATTCGTGCGAGACATGAGGTGGCCCCGCAACGGTCTACATTCGTGCCGAGACATGAAGTGGTCCCGCAACGGTCTACATTCGTGCCGAGACATGAAGTGGTCCCGCAACGGTCTACATTCGTGCCGAGACATGAGGTGGTCCCGCAACGGTCTACATTCATGCCGAGACATGAAGTGGTCCCGCACCAGTCTACGTCATCACATACAGCTGCATTACAACACCAACCGATTGTGTCACTCAGTAAGCAAGCACTCAATATTGATTAAAGCACTCCAGAGTTCGCCACAGATCCTTGTGATAAGACAGTAGTAATGTCCTTATTCCTCGGAGGAAAAGCCAGGAGAATGGAAAAATAGATTGGTTGATATTTCGGCAACATGTCCCGATCGAAACAAAGGCAAAAGTGAATTGAAAATTGCATGCCGATGATCCTACTCGATTTTTAGGTGTTTTTAGAACAGCAAATCACATTTTTTACAGGACACCAACATTCAGTTTTGTTGTTGTCTCCGAGGAATAAGGCTGTTACTAGCGTCTTATCTGTGTAAATAATGTTCCTCGCGAATGCACTGAACATCTTACAGGATCTTATGAGCCTGCCGGGCTTCCAAAAAGGACGTGTGAGAGGACGTAGTCCGTAATAACAACGTGAAACGACGCAAAGACTGGCCGGCCCTCAGCCTGTTTCCGTACATTGACGCACGAACGAATCTACTGCTTTCCTCATCCTATAGAGTTGGATGTGGTTAAGACGTGGCTTTTACAATATCAAAATTCTCTGAGGCTGTAATTTCTCATCGCCATTACAGAGTTGTTTCTCATCATAGCTGATAATGTACCAGCATCATTTCCGCGCCATATCAAATTAGCGTTTTCTAAAATGACTCCGCTGCGGCTACCTATCGCGGCACAATAGCAACACGCAGAAGAGCGAGCTTTATTTCTTGTTAATGGTTGGAGGTTATGTTTTACATATTTTAAATTTACCGATATGCTTGAAATGATTCCTCAAATTTCATAGAATAAGCTTGAACTTGAGGCCCCAGGGGTGGAAAAAAATGTTTTTGTGATCGGACTGTTCCACTTTCAAGCACCGGTGTGACTGCATTCTTCGCAGCAGCACCTATCCTGACATTCGTGGAATGGCTTGTATAACTGAACGTTTCGGTTGTATGCATGATATTGGAAGCTGCGGTGATGAAAGAAGCTTTTGGTATTGTGCCGATTACTAATAGCTCCACCAGTAATGCAATTCATTGATGTTTCATGTCGTATGGTATCGCGTTACGCTGCCAGCAACCATCTTGTCCGCAGAAATTTCATCAGCGACAAAAAATACAACTTACCACCTCTGCGTAAAGCTTCCGCGCGGCGTTAATTCTACGCGATATAGCTTCTAACACGCAAATTACATGCGTCATTTTCCCTCATTTAATAATGTACAACGCATAAACTTCTACGTGGCAGACTTCTGACGCAGGAAATTCCACGCGACGGTGTTTGTAACAAGGGATGTCAATGCCGTTTTTCCACATTTCGAACATCTTGGGAGGAGATATTGCCAAGGATAAATAAAGAGCACTAATCTTCACCCATCCAGTACAGTCTATGATCCGGTAAAAAGAGGTAAATAGGTGTTTAAAGGCATTTGCCGCTTAGAGGGCACTGGGAACGCACCGCCCAAGCTTATCTCTCTTTTCGGCGGCATGGCAAGAAAGACAGACGTGACTCTGAGCAGCTTTGCTAATGCTTAAGCCGTTCTCTCCACCACAGTCGCCCTGATCAGCGCCGTGAAGACCTGAGCTACCAGGGTCCTTGCTCTTTTGGGTATTCATGGGCCAACTCGCCGCGTCTGCAAGATGTCAGCCACGGTGACTGCCAGGCCGCCACTGTCGGTCCGAATGTTTTCAGGCGAGAAAAGTGCTGGATTTTATCTTTGGATCTGTGCATTTTCCTGTCAGGACTGGCGCCTGTGGGGCACCACCACCGATTCGGGGTGTCCGCTTGCACCCTTCTTAGCTGGACAACAGTGCAGGCGTCATTTGGGGCGGCATAGGCCACACCCAATGTGCTGCTTTTTTGGTGGCGCCACACGGAGACACCCCGTCGAGTGCGCTGAAGCGTTCTGATCAGCAGCTGGCATATGCGGATGCTGTTGATATGAATGTTCCGCGGATGATATTGCGAGGCGTCTTGCCCATCCCTGCCCGGTCGACGTATTCATCAAATGACAGCGGATTGGCCTCTCGGGCGGCGTCGTGGGGGAATCAGCGGAACCCACCGTCTGACACCTGGTTTGGGGTGGAGGTGGGGGGTAGAGGTAGGCGGCTTTGACGTTCGAGGATGCTCGCCAAGCGCTGCCGTGCTTCATCAGTGACTACGCTCGCTGGCGTTGGCGATTGAGACACTGGCTGGCCGTCAGCTGGCAAGCTGTCAGCTGCCGAGCTGTCAGCTGGCTAGCTGTCAGCTGTCGGCCAGCCAGTGGCTCTGGCTCTGTCAGCGCCAGTGGCGCCTCCGCTTACGCTCGCTGCAGTGACGACGACGGTGCCGCCATGGACTGCTCAGCCGTGCGAGAGAGTGTGACTTCGTTCATAGAACAATGGTCATCATAAACAATGCCGTAGCGTGCTTGTAAGCCCTGGCTGGCCATGGACGCTGCACGGTTAATGATACGTTTGGCAGCGTACGAGAGAACGGTTGTAGCGCCTTTAACCTGTGATTTATGACTCAATGCAAATTTGGAGCCTGGCAATCCTCATTCCCAACGTCAGCTCTGTATTTTCACGTGGCCTGTGGAACACAACAGAAAAATGAAGACCAACTTCCAGATGTAAATTTGTTGACCAGCAATAATATAGAAATGGCTTTAACGTTTCAAGCCCGGTTATTGTTTCCATAAATTTTGAGGTCATGGCAGAGGTCTAATGGAAGTGTCCTAATGCTGAATCTAGAGTGGAGTACGACAAATGTAGTACAAACAAGAGACAAACATTGATAAAAATAACGAGCGCTATCAGAATGGTTCGCCTTGGCGATAGAGAGTACCTTTATACAGACTTGAGGCTTTTACTGCCGAGACAAATTAACAACAATGTGGGCAAATCGCAATCGCAAATCGCAAATCGCAATCGCAAAATCGTAGATGCGCAATTTCTTTATAATGAAAGCCCCTAGAGTACAGGGCAGACGGAAACTTAACAGTTTAAGTGCTAAGTGTTAAGATAAATAAGGTGAAAACCCCACAAAAGCAAGTTAGCGTTTAACACATACAAATAACGGAAAAACTATCAATTTTGTGACCAGTCGACCATGGCACAAATTTGGGGCAACACAAACAGAAGCAAATGAAAGGACCGCCGTCAGCAAAAACTGAAAAACTCGCGACGCAGCACCATACGCTGCCAGGTATATTTCCCCCAGATACAGGACCAGCATTTGGGCCGGGATCTGTCAGTTTCCTCGCCTGACGAATTTTCCAAATCTTACGTGTCAAATATATTGACACAAAGTGAGCATGCAGTACGCGCTTCACACAAAACAACCGGAACACCCCGACAAATTTTCACCTCACATCGCTATGCGGATGTGCTTGTGTCGTGTGAAATGTGACCCGTGTAAGTCGCACACGACTGGACATGCGCAGAGACGGTTGCAGATTGTGTTGACATCTTGTATGAAACAAGGCGCAGATTGCACTGACAGCCATAATACAGTGGTGATTGACAGACACGCACACAGCTGGGTTGAAATGCTCGATCAGGTATTGCTCACTGATTTCGCCATCTGTGTCCTCAATAACATTCTGAATGAGTGTTCGCAAACTGAGGTCTCTATCAACGCTCATCAGGTAATTCGTTTTTCTACCGTTATTTATCATGTACACATCCACAAGTGTAATCAATTCCGCCCCCTATTACCTGTTTGCTGTTTGCGCCTGACTCGTATAAGTCACATTCCCTTACGAGGGGCTATTCACCGTCATCCCCGTTAGTGTTCATACATTCACCACCCAGCATTAGCGATCCACAGACGTCTCTATGCTTCGTGCTGACCCAACCTGCCGCCGCCGCACCCTTCACCTTCCTGATTAAGTCACGTGACCTGCCACTGTTGCCGGCCTCCCCGCTGCGTCGATCGGCCCGAGATACGGCCGACAAAACAACCGGCGCCCACCTGCCGCCCGGCGGGTTGGCTCACGCGCTTCGTGCCTGGATCACGCCTCCGCGGGCAGCGACAGGTCACGTGTCCAGGTCAGCAGCGTGACAGCTGACAAGCTGTCGTTTACCCCGGCTACGAGCTGAGCACGCCCGGATGTGGCCGGGCATGACGGCTACGGCTGGATGGCGTCCTGCTACGGCCAGGGCACGCCGTTCGAGTGACCTCCAGGATGCTGCCACCCACACCAGCGACTCCCTCCGGCGGTGATAGTTTGAATTTCCGTCAACACTTGTGGATGGTGGGCATTTCCGACGCTGAGCTGGTTTTCTTTCGCAGTGCAACGTATATTCCTCCTACGCGATGCTTGTTGATTGTGTAGACATTTACAATTGGTCTGTAATTAAGAAAGTGTGTTAAACGCCCGCATTTAGTTACCGCGCATGTGCTAGATTTTGACGAAATCGGTGAAGTGAAAGAGCGAGAAGAGAGAGAGAAAGAGAGAGAGAGAGAGAGAGAGAGAGAAGAGAGAGAGAGAGAGAGAGAAGAGAGAGATAGGAGAGAGAGAAGAGAGAGAAGAGAGAGAGAAGAGAGAGAGAGAGAGAGAGAGAGAGAGAGAGAGAGAGAGAGAGAGGAGAGATGAAGAGAGAGAGAGAGAGAGAGAGAGAGAGAGAGAGAGAGAGAGAGAGAGAGAGAGAGAGAGAGAGAGAGAGAGAGAAGAGAGAGAGAAGAGAAGAAGAGAGAGAAGAGAGAGAGAGAGAGAGGAGAGAGAGAGAGAGAGAAGAGCGAGAGATAGAGAGAGAGAGAGAAGAGGGAGAGAGAGAGAGAGAGAGAGAGAGAGAGAGAGAGAGAGAGAGAGAGAGAGAGAGAGAGAGAGAGAGAGAGAGAGAGAGAGAGAGAGGATAGAGAGAGAGAGAGAGAGAGAAGAGAGAGAGAGAAGCGAGAGAAGAGAGGCAGGGGGAGCGGGGGCGAGGGTGGGGAGGTGGTTGGGGAATGGTTTGGGGAAGGGAGAACACGGTGCGACGCAGGCGGTGTAACATCGGCTAGATTAGCGGAACGTGATAGACCACCCAATATAACATATACATACATATATATCTATATATATATATATATATATATATATATATATATCTATATATATATATATATATATATACTATATATAGTATATATATATAATATATATATATATATATATATATATATATA
>NW_023597055.1:11896169-11933899 GCF_011947565.3 Pollicipes pollicipes
TTTGGTGCTCTTTTGCCGATTAGGCAAATCCAGGATTTCGACAAGGGACACGACACGGACATCGCGGTTCCCTTGGATTTGGACGACCCGAAAATGACGATTTCGGGCTCTTTGTGTTGCCCCTAAAATTTACTGGTCAGTGAAAATGAAGGTCATGTGGTTCCGAAATGAAGGTTTTGGTGCACCTTCCCCATGATATTTTGGTGCCTCTGCGGGGCACCAAAGCCTCATTGGGCCCAAGCAGTGGCGCGGGTAGGGGCATATGGGACACTGCCCCCTGCCCATTTGGTTCCGAGGGGCCCTTGAAGCCTTCGGGACCTAGGATCAAGGGCCCCGTTTGGGAACCAGAAGGGCCCGAAAGGCCGGTCGGACCCCGCATTCAAGGTCAAACGGGATGCCCTGCGCGCTGTCAGGTGCCCCCTGAATCGATGACGTACATTCCTGCATAACACCACCATAACACCACCATAACATAACACACAGACGGCTCCGTGTTGACATGGGCATGAAGGCCCATTTCCCAAGAAAAGACAAAGCCAGAGACAGCGGCTTACACCGGTCGGCGCCGAACTGTCTGTCAGGGCCCTGCAGTGCCGAACAGGGAACCCTGCGTTGGCAGGGGCCCCGATTCCGCCAAAGTCTCGAAGAGGCCCGAAGAGCCTGGAGAGCCCACCGGGACCGACGATTAAGGGCCCGGTTGAAGGGCCTAAGGGCACGAAGGGCTGGTGAGCGGAGTCTTATTCAGGGGTCCGGCCTGCGGGAACGGACCCTCAAATGACAGCCAGAGGGTCTTCGCGCTGATCGGGGACCCCCTGAGTCGCTAAGGGCATATCTGTCGGTCAGCACCACCAGTGCCAGCCAGTGAGCTCCATATCGGTATGGACCTGACGGCCTGCTTCTCAAGCAGCTACAAAGCCGGGGCCAGCGATTTGCACTGGTCAGAGCCCCGCATCTGTCAGGGAACTACAGTGATTAACCAGGATTCTTGTGTTCGCAAGGATCCAAGTCTACCAAGGACAGTGTTCGAGTTCGCCCGATGGGGGCTTGGACGGACCACCGTAACCCACGATCAAGGATCCGGTTGAAGGGCATGAGGGATAAAAAGGGTAGCTGCAAGTCAGGTAAAGAATCGTAGCCCGTTGTGGTGTCTTCGTCCAGCGGTTCCGCTCAGCTCGGTCAGAGAGAGACGTGTAGCGACGCGGCGATCTGTATTGGACTGAATCCAGTGGCGTCCTGTCCCTGCTATCTCAGGCAGGCACGACGCAACATTTGGTTCGGGTGAACTACCACTATTAAGTCAGTTTGCATACAAGCACCTATCACGCGTCCCGTCGGTCCGCCACGGGACGGCGGTCAGCGCCCGCGGCGATTGGTCGCATTCCACCGCGCGGCCGAGGCCGCGCCGCGACACGGCAGGGACGGCATGCTGTGCCGCCGGGCTGGCTGGGCTTGCTCACAAGGGAAACAAGTGCTTCCGAAAGTTGGGAAAGGGCAAAATGCTTGTTGGGTGCATTCTTTTACCACGTGACACCATCCGGCTACTTTGTATTTTATGTCAGAGTGTCAAGATCGGGAGACAGTGTGTCAACAAATTGCCCGCCACAAACTATCTCCCCACGCGGGGTGCTGAAAAAGCTCTAGGCCACTAAAATAGATTTCCCTCTCCCTGTGCTGTAAGGCGTACAATTTCATAGGAATTAACATTCCGTGAAAGAACATGTTAAAAAGAAGTTTGGACATTGAGAGCGTTCCATTGCCTTTCACGAAGGACATTAATATAACGTTTAACGTGTAACGAAAGGACGTTAATATAACTCTTCCACGCTCGTGGGCGACGGGATGCTTTTTGACCTCTGCATACAGGCACACGCCGCATTTCGACTCCTGCGGGGAGCCGGCACACCTGTTTCACATCGGGACCGCGCAGCGCATGCTGCCTCAGTTGTCACCCAGCCCCGCCCAGCAGCGCTGCCCTATAGCCAGCTGTGTCTTTCACCCAGTGCTGGGCGTGGCCTGGCAGATCGCCACGCCCCGCACGTCCCCGTCAGGTGTCCTGGAGTGCCGCCTCTCGCCACCGCGTCCGTCAGGTGTCCTGGAGTTGCCACCTCCCGCCACCGCGTCCGTCAGGTGTCCTGGAGTGCAGCCTCCCGTCACCGCGTCCGTCAGGTGTCCTGGAGGTGCCGCCCTCCCGCCACCGCGTCCGTCAGGTGTCCTGGAAGTGCCCGCCTCCCGCCACCGCTTCTGTCAGGTGTCCTGGAACGTCGCCTCCCGCCACCGCTTCTGTCAGGTGTCCTGGAACGTCGCCTCCCGCCACCGCGTCCGTCAGGTGTCCTGGAGTGCCGCCTCCCGCCACCGCTTCTGTCAGGTGTCCTGGAACGTCGCCTCCCGCCACCGCGTCCGTCGCCCGTTTCCGCTGGCGGCGTCAGCCTCCCTGCCAGTGTCCCAGACGCCTCCCAGACATTCTGCCGAGTCGCCCCTCCACCTCCGCGTCTGGCGTGGCGTGCGCGCTCGGCGGCGCCGGCACCCCGTCGGCGCTTTGTGTTTACCGCGTCACAGCCGACGCCGTTCCCCGACACCGCTACCGACTGCCGCACTCCTCGTCACGTGACAGCCGACGATCACCATGCCTCGCTTCAGCCAAACCCGTCCAAATGCTGTTCCACCTTACCGCATTCCAAACAACCCGTTAAGTGGACACCGTGGAGTGCCTCCTGCCAAAAGGTTTTCTCATGCAATGGTCTATCAGCAGGCGCTTCCGCGATATGTTGTAAAGGGATGAGGAGGGTGTGGGGGTGGGGGGAGCAATGAAAAGTTGTGTATTACATACACACCCTAATGCAGCTCCAACGAAGGTGGTGATCACGACGCGGCTGGTATGCGTGGGTAAGTAAAAGCCTTTGCGCATTGCGCAAACCCATAAATGGCCACATCAAATGGGTAGCGGACTGCGTTACGCCATAGCATGGGCAATCGCGGACACGGATATGAAGATGGATAGGAGACACATGGAATGTTGAGTGTCTACCTATACACGTACCACATAACGTTACTGGTTGTGCCCTGTGGTCAAAATTAGCTTTGTTCACGCGGCCCCAGCAATTATTTTATTTTTTTATAACCTTGGTCCGAACCCTTTGAATGTATGGATTTCTGGGATCAGCGCTCATGATTAAGCAGAGCTTGTTGTGTGAGCCCTGACCCTCACCATCCGGTCGCGCAATTCCAGGCAACGGCAGGATTTAGTGGCGAAGGCTTTACGTGCCGCAATGTTCGGCACGGTCCGTCCGGCCTTATAACGTCAACTGACATTTAGCACGACCGCTGCCGCCGGCGCAGGCCATACCTGTCAAGGGCAAACAGCGAGCGCCCTAAAGCGACCCGTACCCATCCCGCCACGGGTGGGTGGATCGGTATTCAGGCGCTCTAACCAACTGAGCCACCGGGACGGACAAAGCAGAGAGAACATTGTGTAGGAGGCTCTCTCTCTCTCTCTCTCTCTCTCTCTCTCTCTCTCTCTCCTCTCTCTCTCTCTCTCTCTCTCTCTCTCTCTCTCTCTCTCTCTCTCTCTCTCTCTCTCTCTCTCTTGCACTCATCTGTTTACGTGCAGTAAACAGGGAGCTTGTGGTGTCTAGAGGAGATTATATTGTGTGAGGGAGTGTTAATCACTTTGATGTGGCTTGAGAAATACTACCATTACTACCACCATCATTATTGGACACTGATCATGAAATGTGACAAAGGTTATCTAAATGTGCATTCTGTTGCGTTAATGTTCGTTATGCATATTTTCTTTCGCAGCAATCTTAAGCAAAACTATCCATGCAGTAGTTTCGCACAACTAACATCAACGAGATGTTCGTCACTGATCTGTTTTGCACAAACAAGAGGGACCAAATGGACAAATATATTGATCATGACATCCGACATCGCAGATCGTGGACACATGACCCTCCTTTAGCGTCTACAGCCGGCATGTGTAATCGTTTTTCTCAGTCAAAGGACGCATGCCAGCTCAGGTGCCATTATAGACGAGGCATTTATCATGCGCCTTACAACAAAACACTGTCAACCCCTATATCACTGTTGTGCTTTGACAAGGTTGACTCCCCAACATCACTGCTTTGTTTGGACCCTTTGAAACCCGTCCGGTAGAGATGATTGATGCAGGTGGACAATTGCTGGCCTGTCACCGCGCTCACCATCAACGCCATGTCGCCGCTAATTTACAGGGGAAAATTGGGCGATGTCCGCTTCGGGCGCCCGCGACGCCGTTCAGCCCGACGCACGATAACCACGGACTATGCGCTGGCACCTGGCTTAGCCTGACCCCAACTCACCTCATGACCTCACGTGCTGGCCTCACCTCACGATCTGAAGCGACTTTTATACAGTGATGAATGGCCGGTGCCTGGGGTCTCCCACGCCAAGTTCGCCGACATGTAAGTCATACTGTACCGCCTCTGTGTCGCCATTAGCACGGGCTGGAAAGCGCAACAACTAGTGCCGTTGCCTGTTTGATTATCTTAAAAAATTGGTTTTCAACAAATCTGCATGCTGGTTGGCCTATCGTGCTGAGTCCCCTCACCCCAAATCACAAACGCACCTACACTGCCACGCATCCATGCTGAGCTTACCACACCCGCATATCTATGAAAATAAGAATAAAGGGATCGTTCCTCATGTATTTGGGGTTTTGAACTGAAATAGCCATTTTCACAGTCCTGCCCTTCCTAAGGCCTAAGCCCCCCCCCCCCCCTACGCTGCTGATCTACACGTTCGCGAAAATGGGGAGGGTATACTGGAGTGAGTATTTCAAAGTTACCTCGGCGCTCATGACTTAACAACGTCATTCAAATCCTGCCACTCCATAAGCCATGCGACGATCAAAGCCAAGAAATTACATTTGTCGAGGCGTTCATAGTTGGCGTTCATTGGCGCGATTTACAAATATAATGGCAGTCAATTGGCTCTCAATCAATGTCGTGCAAGGTACATTGACGTAATCAAACTATGACGTATTAAGGAGAGCCTTTACTAAATCGAATATCGTGCTGTCTAGAGCTGTCCTTTCTACTTAAAAGGCATGCGAATATATCTTCACATGTGAAATATTCGCTTTATGATGAATAGTTGAATGAATTGGACATGCATGCTAAATTATGTACACACACACACACACACACACACACACACACATATATATATATATATATATATATATATATATATATATATATATATATATATATATATATATAAAGCAGTCTAGAGCAGCCTTTTCCACTTCAAACATGCCAACAGTTATAAGTGAACTTATGTCTTCATTGCTGATGCTTCGTTCAATATCTTCAAATGTGGAGCATCCTCCTCATACATCTCTTCAACCCCTTCAGATACACCATAGCACTTGGTAAGCCTTACGGTCGTGGCGATGACCGGATGGTTGCGCTGATCGATGCCTTTCAGTCGGAGTAAACAATTCTTATTTCAAGTCTAACATGCAAATCAGGCAGCACCGAAGCTTTTCCATCTCCTTTCAAAGCAAACAGCTCCCAGGAATGTAGCCGGTGGCGCAGCGCAGCCATGCTGACCTACAAACCAACAAAACTGACTGACATGGAAACCTCGCAAGTCCATGTCTACAAATCCCACGTGCGCGAAGCTTTATGACAATGTTGTCAAAGTCTGTGGCCTGAATATCGCTCCGGACGTCGACGATAGAACCGTATCATATCATCATCATATCATCATATCATGAAATGGCATCATGATGCCATGGGATATCATAGAATATCATCATCATTTCATGGGATATCATAGAATATCATCATCATATCATGGAATATCATAGAAGACCAGCACCGTATCACAGAATATCACAGAATATATCACATCGTCACGACATCATCACATCATGAAATCATAGAGTCATATCACGTCAATCAGATCATACACCCTCGACAGGGTCCGGACGCCTCCAGTCTACAAGTTTCGACGTTCTTGATGCCGACCGATACACTCACCGGGATACGTGCCGCGAACATGAAGACCACGCAGGGTTAAGCAGACCACGCAGGCCACAGACCACTAAGGAGACCACTAAGGAGACCACGTGAGGTCGCCACGAGTGCCACGCATGATGAGAACACGAAGACTGCTTAGCGCCAGGCAACAGAGACTACGCAATACCAGACCACAAAAGTTACGGAAGACAAAGTCATGCACAGAATCACGCATGATCTTACCACGAAGACTAAGGGAAGAAAGATTACTTATGTGCTTATCATTTTTATTTCAGATTATCATGCACTTGCCAGTTGCCCTCAGTACATCACACTAACGAGGCACATACGTAACTTGACATGCACCAAGATTACGGCTACAGCGCACAGCATACATACAACATACATACAACATACATTGTATTAAATGCACAAGCCCAGAACACGGAGAATCTTGCGCGAATATTTCGCAGGGAAGGCTCTGAGTTCCGAGTCCTCGCGAGGCGCAGCTTATCATGGAGATCCTGGCGCCACCACGCCCCAGAGGATCGCAATTCGATTGTCTTCGACCGACGGAATGAGACGCTGAGCGAGACGAAAGGCCGCGCCATAATCGCCTCCGCTTCAAGTCGGCCATCTTGGTCAGTTTCAGTCCTCGTTTGCAAGGCCCACGTCAGCGCGACTTCCGGGATGAGGTGGCACATGGGTAAAAGCTCGACAGGCCTGGCACGCTGAACTAGGTTTGAAACATGAAACAGGAAGGCGCCTTTCGCGGCGCGGAGCGAACAAGGTGGAAGCAGAGAAGCAGAGGTGGAAGCCATTCATAACTGTCTTGTTTAGTTTCATGGCGCAGTGCCTCCGGCTCAGGCTATGGCGTAATGTATTCAAACGCTTAAAAAGGCTGCTTTCAACCCGAGTGCTGGCTCGCGTAAAGAGTGTTGAGACGCACAACAGTTTTTGTTTCCCCAGGCTCAGGAAAATCGATATCCGATTACAATGCAAATAGTCGATATTATGTTTGCCTGCGGCTTAGGCGCCCTTGAGGCCTTTTTGACTTGTTTTTACGTCCCGTCGAACTCTTTATCGACATGTGATCCGTTTAAGTCAACCTTAGGTCAGAAAAGCAAGCGCAGAGACCAGTCAATGTTTGTCAAATCTGACTTTGAGGTGTGTTATGTTTTAGAGCAAGCTTGAGGCAAGGCCGCATTGGCAACAATGAGTTGTTCTTTTGACGCTCTTGACTCGGCACATTTCGAAGGAGAGCGTCCGGTTCGACCTTAATGAAAGGCCTATTGCACCCGCTGCAGATGTCCTGAAAGCAAACCCTTTCGTGCAGCCCGAAGCATCCACACACAGTCTGCTAAATGATGATTACACTCCTTCGACGTTGCGTGCACTGTAGGGACGGACCAGTATAGAGGGCAGTGTGAGGGAGGTCATTGCCAACCCAAGCGATGAAAAACGCCCCTTCCTTTCCCTGCGAGTTGATTTCGGTCCACTGTCGCGTTTCTGTGAGGCTGACGCTTCGGAAAATTTCGCAGTGGATATCACAGCATCTATACTTACTATATTATAGTGCAGACTTCCTAGCCCACCTGATAACAGACGCGGAAGGCTGCTATGAACCATTTACAGCCATGCACGTCATGCATGCTTCCCTTCCCAGGTGATAATACAAACGGAAGGTCACTGTGAGCCATTTAAGCGATTGTTGTTCGTCGTACAATGTTCGTGGATAGAAACCTTGAATGGTCTCTTACATGCGGATTTGCAGTGACGGCGTGGCGACCAGCACTCCTGTGGGCCTCAGCGACGGCTAACACAGCTTACAAGTATTGAGCGAGCGCTTGCGTTGGCATTAATAGGATTTCGCCAGGCCGAGCAGCGCAAAGAAATTAAGCGTGCCGTGAACAAAGTGGCAAACAGAAAAACGAGGCTTTAAATTGCAAGGCACCTGCAATACGGGCGTGACCGCCAACTCGTCAAAAATCACGCTATCGAATTCCAATCGCAGGCTGGTTCTGCTAGCACTTCCCATGCAAAACAAAGCTCGTCCTGCAAGCTACAGCCCATTAACTTGTGTCACTTACTAGTTATATCGACAACGCTACACAAATTATGGAATGAGCCGACCCTGTATTGGGCCATTTGCTCGGACACCTTATGATCCTTAGTGCGGGCCATCGAGCTATTAGCGTCAAATAGTGCGATCGCTTTGTGATTATGCGCTGCGTTAAACGGCCCAAATTGAATGTCTTGGAACGTAAGAATATTTCTGCAGCGATGTCAAAGTGATAGAACTTAATCCATACGTGGCTGGCGGGGGAGGGGGGATGATTCTGGCTCCCATTCTGGTTTCACCTTGGTGTCTCGACGAAGTGACGTCAGTGATGTGATGAAGTGATGTCAAAAGGTATATTCACATTGTTACGTCACACTTATCTGATGTGGTGTGATAAGAGCTCTCCGATGCCAGATTTCCCGTGGCTCTATATAACTTAACTTCATAGACATCAGGAAGTCTCTGAGGCCAACTTGTAAGGCCCAGGTGAAAAAGCTTCTGTGCACGAGGGTTGAATTCCGCTAGATTTCCTCATGATGCAAAATTTTGATAGACACACGCAATTCTCCAACATGGCAGTTGCTGTTGCTGTCAGGAAGTATGAAGACAGTTGAAGCATCTGTGTATCAAGCAGTTTCCGTCTCGGCCGAAACAACAAAATTCCTCGTTGGGCCCGCATTAACTGCGCCAACAACGTTCCGCACAGGAGTCCCGCTGCGACTGACGGGCGGTCCACCCGGGTGTGTGGACGAACGCCTGACACGCGTTCGCCGCGCCAACGCCACCGCCGCGAGCCTCGCGGACCGAGCCCTCCGGTCACTGAGTGCTAGAGGCTACCAGTCCGCCCCGTTTATTCGCGCTCCTTTGTTCCCTCAAATCATGACATGCTGACAAAGCTACTCAAGTCACGCCACGCTGTCGGGCCGTGAATCATGGAAATGGCACTCATTAAGATTATGTGCTGGAGGCCTTGTTCTACTTGTCACGAAAATAGCAATCCATGTCTGTGTATTCCACAACGATGTATGCGTTTTCAGTGTATCAAGACGGCGGTTTAGGCGCAACCCGCTCAAAGGGCTGAACAGGCACGTGCGCCCACCCACAGACTGGCTTTACTGCTTAACTTAACTTAACGGCCTTGAAACAGCAGCGAAAACTGAGCTGGATGCGCTATTGCGACTTCACATATGATCTCAACATAGCACGTACGGCACGGCCATCGGGACACCGCACTTCATGGCAACCAGGAACGTCAAGTAGTGAAGAGGAGGAGAGCAAACACACCTTTTATTTTAGGATTATTTAGGAGCAAACATATTAGGTTTATATAAGAGCAAATACGCCTATTATACAAAGCTATCTGGCCTTCATAAAAACATCCTTGAAGACTTGTCTACCAGAAGTAATCACTTCGTTTCAATGACTATCATTACACTCAAGGCACTACGGAGAGTATGGACATGTCCACAGCTCCTCTGTATACGAAAACGGCACTTCATGCCACACACAAGAGCGGAGACATCATTACGCCGCGTATTCCGGACGCTCTTTGGTAACATGCTCCAGACAGCCAGCAACCGAGTCACATTAGACAAAAAGGTACTGTAAAATGCATGAATTCCCTTCCTCGTTGCATGCTACCGCACCATACACCGCTCAATGCATGAGGACCATGTCCCAGTGTACTACGTTGGTAAATGATCACCGGGTGGCGGTGTGTTGGCAACGTCACTGTCGGCACGGCACCGCTACCGGGCAGGTACAGCTCGTCGCTGGCTGCTTTCGCGTTACTAGCGACAAGCTGTCACGTATGTGCAGCTGAAAATCCACTAAGGATTACGGCGTTGCACAGAAGAAGCAATCCAAAATTGCATCTGCACCGTTAGCATTTGCTGCATAGTTTCAGTTCCGAGCTCATGTATATGCTCAAAACGATTCAGGTATCGCTATTGCCGAAATTATGCGAAATCAGATTGCCCATGTCTTTCCGGCTCATCCGCACAACGGAATTCCTTCTGTCTCTTGTAACATTGAATGCAGCCATTGCCGTCTTCTCTGTGGTTGCACACTCGAATATTACACCTGTATCGAGGTGACCGTTTGTTTCCGTGCTACCGGTTTGAAGTAACGCTTCTCTGGACCACAAGTCCAAAATAGTCCGTGACAGGGTGATGATCATGTCAAATGTTGGTAAGCCACGCTCATTCGATGCAAAGTATGGTGCAGGAATACGAGCTGGTATTGGAATATTTGACCGGTCACAACTGATTCAACCCCGGGCAAAAGATGTCCTAGCAAACGTCTTTGGACTCATCTTGTGGGAAATAATCGTTTGGAAGAACTTCGAAACGACAACTGAAAACTGACATTGTGATTCCCTTCAACAAGAAAATGCCCTGGGGCGTCCCCATGGTGACGTCATGATGGGGCCTGATCCCGACGGCTAGGTGGCCTTCCAGGGCCTCGCATATCATGACTTATGTCCCAGAGTGTTGCATTTGAGATGAGACTGTGACAAGGCGACATTCCCCAGTTCCAAAAACGAGCAGATTTTCTGGTTTTTAGGAGCACGCGTGACAGAAGGTACGCATCGCCACACACTTTTGTCGAAATACTTCACTGGTTATTTTCCTCTCAGTCAAACTGGATTGGCCACGTGTGAGCTTTGAAGGTGCGCAAAAACACGACTGCGGTACCCGAGCGAAGACGTGATATCCCAATGCATTGATTATCTACAAACACAAACAGAACCCAAGACGGCAAGGCGCGACTCAGCGACATTCTCGCACATAACAACGGGTCTGTTCTCCGGGTGGTCGTGGTTGTTAACGTTAAACCAGCGGCAAGTCCTGTTTGGAAGCGAGTCGTCGGGCACCAGCCTTCACTGCACATGTGAGGTGGGCAGACACTTAACTGTAGATGATAAGCACACATGTCGAGACGGCAGTGTAATGAGACAGCAGCATCACTGCCCGCAGTCCTCGATGATATCGGGCTCAAATATGGTCGGGTAGCGCTGGCTGTCGCTTTGGGGGCGGCAGTCGTGGAAAGTCAAAAGTAAATGAGTCGAGAGTGGTTTGCTGGCGTGTCTAAGGGAAAAGCAGGTCTTCAAGGGTTTTCAGCTATTGGAGCGAGCTGAACTGGCTGAGGGCTTTCGAGGCCAATCCAGGGCATGGTATCATCAAGCACATCAGCATAACGCGGAATTGAAAACCCACTTGGGCTATCTCGTGTCACTTTCTAGTTCTGATGCGCAGAACTGAAGTGCTGAACATGATGCGATATTGTCAAAATTATTTGTCGATATTATTTACGATATTTGTCGATATTATTATATTATTATAGATTACGACATTGTCAAAAACCTCACGCAGTAGTTTAATAAGAATACATGCTTTGGTCATTTTTGCTTGCTCAGGTGTGTCATTTTTCAGTTCTCTACCCACTGACTTTTGTGTTTGATGCCACTGACCAGTCCGTGTCATTCTGTCTTTTTATTTGTTGTGCAGGACATTAATGTCATCGCGAGTGCATATCACGAAGCATGGTGATTGTTTTCACCTAACTGCTGGGTATGGTTAAAGTACTGTTTGTTAGCCAACAAATGCATGGTTATGTCATGCAATTTTGGTGTAAGATTTAGCCGGCACCTTTTGAATGGATCAATTTATGCGATCAGAGCTCACGCTAAGCTGTACTTATGTGAGCGCTGA
This sequence comes from Pollicipes pollicipes, assembly GCF_011947565.3. Taxonomy (NCBI): domain Eukaryota; kingdom Metazoa; phylum Arthropoda; class Thecostraca; order Pollicipedomorpha; family Pollicipedidae; genus Pollicipes; species Pollicipes pollicipes. Next base: position 11,907,947 of record NW_023597055.1, read on the forward strand.
TCCCTACTATTCGATCGGGAAATTTTTCGTCAACGGCAGAAATTAATGGCTAACATTTAACGTGCCACTATGCTCTCACGGTTCGTCCTGACCTTTGACATCAGGTGACCTTTACCCGCGGCCCCTGCCGCCGGTCACGGGCCGTACCTATCAATGGCAAAAACGGCAGGTACTTAAAGCGACTCAAACTCACCAATTAAATAATTTGTCGGTGATCTTAACCTCTTTGTGCACAATTTAAACCATAAAGACAACATTCTTATTATCTTCCTTACACGCCACAAAGACAACATTTTTATCATTTATCTCTATAAGAATTCCTACGCGGTTGGGGGTGGTCTCCTTATGTCGCTTTGATGTCAGGAAATGCATTGTTTTCACCCGGCAGCCAGTATCAAATCTAGCGGGAAATCGTGAGATCATGGTTATTTAATTTAGGGGAAAATTATAAGTGAGATGCACATAAGGGGATAAAGTCCGACGTGGATTGGATGTTCAAACAAAAGCAGTTGTTGCCCTTGAAGTCCTTACTCACTGTGGTCGTTCTGTGGATTTTCGGTACGCCTTTTCTTTCACCCCAGCTTGCAGTTGGGCCGTTCCCAAGTATCCATTGAGTTGATGATTTGCGCTTGACTCTGAATTGGGTGCTGAGCGTTACCTAGAGAGGCGGCGGCAGTGGCGCGCGCTGGGCGGTCGCATGTCACTGACTGCCGGCTGGTGTACGAGGCTGCATATTTAACCACCTTGGGCTGTTTGTGTCTCAAATTATTGCACGGATATCAATTTTGCCCTAAGACTCTGTCCAGACGCACAAGGGCGCAGCCAAGAGAGGGACTCATCCCTTTAGCCCCACATTTCGGTCTTAGCCCCCTCTCAGTCCTTTCAGAAAGTAAAAATAGGCGCAACACTTGTTCACCGAGCTCTGCAATCCCCCCTTTAGAACATCCTGACCGAGCCCCTGCGCGAGCATGCCAATGTTGATCATCAACATGACCAAAGAGGAATAATCAAGAGTTGATGATCGCGCTTCGGTCAATCCCGTCCGCATGGATTGTCATCGGAGAACGTCAAGATAGAGAACGTCGAGATCAGAGAACGTCAAGATATTACCATGGCAATTTTTAGCTCTTTTGGAGAAGGCCGTTATTCTCTCATGTAATACCAAACGAATGTGGTGGCGCGGTACTTTCCGTCAGTCCCTGGAATGAACGGCACATTATTAGTGTTTATAAGTGTCATGAAGATGTAACTGCCCTGTCTCTGCCTCATCGACAGCAGAGCCGATTCGCCTGCGGGAGGGATCCAGGGCAGACGAAATTCTGTGTAACGGCTAACGTAGCCATCGATGTCCTCTTCGATGCTGAGGTCGGCTCCGGCAGTGTCCGTTTCGCTAATGAGCGTCTGGCTCGTGGGCAGCGAGCCGCGGAACCCCATCAGGGTGCCGTCGTCCTCACCAATCACTGCGACGCTGAAGCGCGGACCAGCCCCAGACAAGCGCAGCGATTCGGTCTTGCGGAGGATCGAGTAGTCTCCGTCTGGGTTGTCGATGTCCCGTTCAAAAATGTTCTGCTTGTTCCAACCCTTGGTTCTGCGGATAAAAGGGTAATGCGCCTTAGTCCCGCCGTGAAAAAAATGTTCTGCCTGTTCCATCCCGCGGTTCTGCGGATACAGGCGTAATGCACCTTAGTCCCGCCGTGAGTTTAGTTCCTGGCGAATGTAGGCCTGTGAAAGCCAGAACGCATTCCAAGTGGATGTCAAAGACTACTGAAACAAAACCCCCTAATTAGGCCACTTGTTGTGACAGCCTGGCTTAGCAAAAAACAGCATTGAACGTTCGAAAATGTTTACAAACCCCGCTTTGAAGTTTCCAATCTTGGTCCAGCCGTCGATGTTGCTGATGGACCTGCAGGAGAACTTCATCAGAGCACCGTCAATTGAGCCGTAGAATGTGCCGTATGCTGCTGCACCAAGAACTTCGACCAGGTCACGGCAGGTCACCGTCCGGTCGGTGGTGCAGACGCGTCCGTAGCATCCGTCGCCGTCCTGCTGGCAGTCGGAGTCGGCCAGACAGAACTGGTGGTGACCGGAGTGGCCCGGCATCACGTACACGTCGGTCCTGTTGTCCACCGTCAGTTGGCTGAATCCCGGCACGGACCGGTACAGCCGGCACGCGCCGGTGCTGGGGGAGAAACTGAGACTGACGCAGTCGCTGTGCTGGTGGCAGAGCCCGCAGCACGCGCAGCTGCTCGGCACTGACGTCATTTCTGGCACCACCAGATGATCGTCGGCCATCGTGCCCTTCTGCAGGACGGTAGACATGCAGGCGTCTGCGGCAGACGGCAGCAGCAGCAGCAGAAGAAGAAGAGGCAGTAGCAGCAGCAGAGACAGCTTTTGCAGTGGGAGTGACCCAGATAGAGCCGGTTGGCTGATCATTTCGACCTCCTGCGGAAACAAGATGTGTCCGTACCACAGCACCAGTTTAGAACAACCTGGTTTAACCCATCTTGTTCAGATGACGCTGGCAATTCGAGTTAAAACTTCACCTCTGGTATCGGCCCAAAAATCAGTACATTTATGCGTTTTGGGTAAAACGATAATTACCACACCGATCAATGAGGAACGACTCCTCCTCGTCTGCTGGATTGTTGGCTATACTCAGTTTACATATTTGACTTTCGACTTCATATGATAACTTCCACTGGAACGAATGGAAAAAAGTACTCGCTGATAGGCGATGCTCAGATATCAGCGAGCAACTGCGACCGATTCTAAAAAACAGCTCCCGCCTCTGAAGCCCGATCCACGCCGGCTCTAAAAAAAAAAACGGCACCCGCCTCTGAAGCCCGATCCATATCGGCTCTGAAAAACGGCAACCGCCTCTGAAGCCCGATCCATACCGGCTCTGAAAAACGGCAACCGCCTCTGAAGCCCGATCCATACCGGCTCTGAAAAACGGCAACCGCCTCTGAAGCCCGATCCATACCGGCTCTGAAAAACGGCACCCGCTTCTGAAGCCCGATCCATGCCGGCTCTGAAAAAAACGGCACCCACCTCTGAAGCCCGAACGACACCGGCTCCGTAACGGTAGCGGCCTACCGCAACGTAGAAATCTCTTGGCAAATATATCTGAGCAAAATCATCCAAGCGAAATTAAAATCCGGTAACATCAGAACCACATGGCCTCTTGCCTAACGGGTCCTTAAGGTTTCGGAGTGAGTCGAAAATTGCCCCAACTATTGACGGAATACGGATGGGATTATGAAGTCTTTAGAGTATTGTCTTTCCACCCGGAGGCATGAAGTTTCAGCATAAATATTATTATTCACAATTTGTCGTCACTTTGGGCTTCTGGGTAGCAGATAAGGGGATTTTTAAGGGAGTGTTCCACATTTGTATAGGATTTTGAGCTGCAACAGCCATCTCCAAGATCATTATGTGCAGTTCACAACCCTGCCCTTCTTAAGACCTAAACCTAGCCGCTGAGCTAGATGCCCGAAAAGATGTGCAGACTATTCTGGGGAGACTTTTTCAAGATAGCCCAAGCACCCATGATACCATAAAAAGCGTCATTCAAATCTTGTCATTCCATTGGCATGCGACGCCCAAGGCTAAGGCGAGCTGCGATGTCGTCATGATACAATGACGAATTGAGCGGCATAGTTACTAAACAGAAAAATGATACTGTCTAGAACAGCCTTTCCAACTTAAAAGTGCATCATTAGTTATAAGTGAGCATATTGCATCATGTCTGAAGCTTGCTACAATATCTTCAAATGTGGAGCATTTCCTTTATGTGACCCTTTCTCACTTTTTCATTAGAAAAGTTATCAATCTTAAGGGGAGAGGCCAACCTTTGGTGCTTTTCGTCTGATGTTTGATCAGACGGGCGGTTTGCTTTGGATTTTTGGATTTGGATTTGGATTTGGAAAATGGAAACGCCAGTTTTCTTGAAATTCCTCTGAATAGCACAACATTTTAATTTGAAGTAGCTGCCCGTGGGGAGAAGTTTCATTGCAACTCCTGCTCACCATTATAAAAGTAGTGCATCTATGCTCTGTTTATCGTAAGAAAGAACGGAATTAAAGCACTGTCAACGATTTTGCACGGTTTTTTGCGCGTGGGTCATTATTCGAGTGTGCTGTAGCCCAAAAATTACCGGCATGATGACCGGCATCACTTTGGTGTTGCGGTAATATTTTACGCAGTGAAAAGTTGTTATATTGTTTTACTTGTATATTTCATTGTCTTTTTATATCTTTTATATGTTTTAGTACCCACTTACCAATGAATGAAAAATCTAGTCTAGCGTCTGGAAGGGTTCTTGGGGCACAAAGTAGGGAAATTGTTTATAATGTGCATCAACATTTTGTCGAAGACCGGGACATGAAGTTGAAGGCGGGAGACGACGACGCCGTCCGGGAGAGTCCATTGTTAAGAACAGCAGCTGTAACGGGCGTTGGGAAGACTGCAGTCTACCGCATACAACGTGAAGCCCAGAATGGTGCCAGACTGAAGTCGCCAAGCCGATCCCGACCAGCTGCAGCAAGACCAAGGGTGGATCTAGATCCGTTCGATGCTTGCGTGATGGGGAGAATGGTACACCAAATGTACATCGACGGAAAACATGTTACTCTGGATACCATCACGGATGCTCTTCACGAACAGCTCGGCGTCACCATGTCTAGATCCAGCGCAAGAAAAGACATACTCGCGAACGGATTTAAGTACCGAAGGATAGACAAGCGCAAGATCCTGATCGAGGAACCTCATACTGCAGCAACGAGATGCCAGTTCTTGCGGGAGATGGGGAGGCTGCGTAGAGAAGTTCCCGATAGCAAAATAATTTATACCGACGAGACATAGTATAATCAGTACGATATGGAGGACTTGGCGTGGTTGGACAGTAGTCAAATCAACGGACGGAAGAACGCCATTGGAAAAGGAAAACGTGTTATCATAGTCCATGCCGACTCTTCAGAAGGATTTATACCGGGCGCACTTCTCCACCTCAGCACCGATGGCAAGAACGCCGACTACCATACGTCGATGAACGCCGACTGCTACGAGAAGTGGTTCACCGAGTGCCTGCTTCCGAACGTGCCAGAGCACTCTGTGATCATCATAGATAATGCCTCATATCATTCCCGTTTGTGCCAAAAAGTGCCAACTTGTAGCTGGCGTAAAGCGGAAATCCAGGAGTGATTGCAGCAGGCAAGTGTGACCATCGACGAAGACATGCGGAAGATGGAACTGCTGGAACTAGTCAAGTCCCAGAACCGGAAGAAGGAATATTTTCTGGACAACATTGCTAGAGATCATGGTTATCGGATCGTTCGCCTGCCGCCATATCACTGGGACTTGAACCCAATAGAGTTAGTGTGGGCACAGATGAAGCGCGTGATAAGACGGGGGAACTTGACGGGACGGATGGAGGACGTGGAACGGCTGGTGGAGGCAGGTGTCGCAGCTGTCTCTCCAGAGGACTGAAGTGAGTGCTGTGAGCACGTCAAAAGGCTGGAGCGGCAGCACTGGACGAATGACGGGCTGCTAGAAGATCTCCCACCGGTTGTCGTACCGATGATAGCAGCGACTCCGGCGCCGACCCCGGTAGCGACAACGATGAATGAGAACAGTATGACACATCGATCATGAAAAGTGTTTCCGTTTCGTTCTTTTCAACTGACTTCGTAGCGTTTACGTGGATGTGGCATGTAATTACGTGTGGGGTGTTTGAGCTGGATGCATTGTACATATATCTGCAGCTGAATGTTCAGCGTTTTGTTGAATACCTTCAATGAAACTGAGCGAATTAATTTTCTGTGTTTGGGATTTTCCCATGGTATTCATGAAACAGCACCAGTTTGGAGCAATTACGGAATGAAAGTATAGCATAACTTGCTTCAAAGGTAGGTAATGAATTAGAACGTAAAAATAATTGCCAACGAAAATGACCCCAGTGCCAAATATATATATATATATATATATATATATATATATACATGTTTGATTAAAGATAACTGCTGACACAGCATTGACGAGCTTTTTGATGCATCGTTCAAGTTTCCGGGCCTTTGACTTGGCGTGATCGCTTAGATTAAAGATGGTTCGCACAAAATTACTCATATATTCATCACTCCTTCCATTCTAACGTTTCGAGACCTTATCTCATCGTCGGAGAAGACTAAATTGCACAAGAAATAAGTTTTGAGTTTTAAAGGATGAAAAATTGTGCGCTACTGTTGGAAAACATCTTTGGTACGGAGAACATAAATGAAGCATAGCTAATTGAAGTAAGACGGAATCCTATTTTCATTTTCATACATGTAAGAAACACCCATTATGGGAACATCAAAAAGACGCAATGGAAACACTATTGTCACAATCACATCAGAAGTGCTCAGCGTCCACCACCTAGTAGTTCAAGAGTTCTGCAAGAATTTGCCTGTCTGTTTGAGGCCGGAGAGAGATCGTTAATGAATATGCTTTCCCAAATTTGAAGGCGTCTTCTGTCGCTGCACGTCCGTAATATGTCAGTGTTGTCTGCCAGTTGTTGTCGTGTCAATGTCATGTCGTGTTCCTGTCGCATGTGGTCCAGAGGTGCCCCGTCACGTAAGTGCACTGTTAGACGTCGTGAGAGTGTCGTTGTGGTCATACTAATGTAGTGTATGGGACGAAGTTTGCAGCCTTCCATGTTGCATTGGAATTGATACACTACATTGGTGCATTTTAGTTTGTCGCGTTTGTCTGGGCTGTTTCTCATAAGAAAGTTCGTTTTTTTCTTATTACAATAGTAAATGACAATGCCTATTTTGTGGTCGTTTTTGCCTTTAACATGTAGAGAGACGATTTCCGGTAAAGCTTTTTCGTCCTGTTTGTGGGCAGGTGTCATTTGACTTTGATAATACAGTTTGACGGTCGGCTGGATGTCTTACCTTGGTTTGCCGTCAAAGTGTCTTGTCACATGTCGTTGTGTCTCGTTTTCAACATCAGAATTTGAAAAACCGTTGTTCACCAAGATCTGTCTGATTCGTATAAATTCTGAATGTAGTCCTGAATGTAGAATGTAGTTCACAGATCCCTTCACCAACCTGCAGAATTGCAAAACGTCTTAATGGTCTTCTGTCCCCATATCTTCCCATATCTTACAGCTTGTCATCAACGGATGAGTTTATTGATATAGTGCGATCTCGTCAACCTAAGGGCCTACTAGCCTCTCTAGATGTTGAAAATCTATTTACAAACGTGCCCATCGAAAGAACCATATCCATCATCCTTGACCGCGTCTACAATCATCCTGAAATTCCTCCTCTCAAAATGTCAAGGCGCCTTCTTGAACAATTACTAAAAGCCTGTACGTTGGAAGTTCCTTTCCGCGGGCCTGATGGCCGAATGTGTTGCCAAATTGTGGCTGTTACGATGGACTCACCTCTAGGACCTCTATTCGCTAATTTCTTTATGGGACACGTAGAAGCCGACATACTACAAAATGACGACATAAGACCGGACATTTACTGCCGCTACGTAGACGATATCTTTGTAGAAGTTAGGGACATTGACCAACTAGGACATCTCAAAAACACCTTTGAAGAACGGTCTGGCTTAAAATTCACAACAGAGCTAGGTGTGCAAAACGTAATACCATTTCTTGACGTGGCCGTCGATGGACAAGGACAACAATTCAAAACGACTGTATACCGAAAACAGACTAACAACGGCCGGTGCTTAAATGTTGACAGTGAGTGTCATAGACGCCCCTTCAAAATTAGCGTCATAAGGTCCTTCATTAGACGAGCATTTAAGCACTGCTCTGATTGGACAGGACTACATTCAGAATTGATACGAATCAGACAGATCTTGGTGAACAACGATTTTTCAAATTCTGACGTTGAAAATGAGACACAACGACATATGACAAGACACTTTGACAGCAAACCAAGGTAAGACATCCAGCCGACCGTCAAACCGTATTATCAAAATCAAATGACACCTGCCCACAAACAGGACGAAAAAGCTTTACGGGAAATCATCTCTCGACATGTTAAAGGCAAAAACGACCACAAAATAAACATTGCCATTTACTATTGTGATAGGAAAATATCGAGCCTTCTTATGAGAAACAGCCCAGACAAACCCGACAAACTAAAATGCTCCAATGTAGTGTATCAATTCCAATGCAACATGGAAGGCTGCAAACTTCGTCCCATACACTACATTGGTGTGACCATAACGACACTCTCACGACGTCTGACAGTGCACTTACGTGACGGGGCACCTCTGGACCACATGCGACAGGAACACGACATGACATTGACACGACAACAACTGTCCGGCAGCACTGACATTTTACGGACGTGCAGTGACAGAAGACGCCTTCAAATTTGGGAAAGCGTATTCATTAACGATCTCTCTCCGGCCTTAAACAGACAGACAAATTCTTGCAGAACTCTTGAACTACTAGGTGGTGGGCGGTGAGCACTTCTGATGTGATTGTGACAATAGTGTTTCCATTGTGTCGTTGTGATTGTTTGTGATTGTTATGAGTGATTGTGATTGTTATGAGTGATTGTGATTGTTATGAGTGATTGTGATTGTTATGAGTGATTGTGATTGCTATGAGTGATTGTGATTGTTATGAGTGATTGTGATTGTTATGAGTGATTGTGATTGTTATGAGTGGTTGTGATTGTTATGAGTGTTTCTTACATATATGAAAATGAAAATAGGATTCCGTCTTACTTCTATTAGTTATGCTTCATTTATGTTCTCCGTACCAAAAGATGTTTTCCAACAGAACTGCACAATTTTTCATCCTTTGAAACTCAAAACTTATTTCTTGTGCAATTTAGTCTTCTCCGACGATGAGATAAGATCTCGAAACCTTGGAATGGAAGGAGTGATGAACATATGAGTAAATTTGTGTGAACCATCTTTAATCTAAGCGATGACGCCAAGTCAAAGGCCCGGAAACTAGAACGATGCATCAAAAAGCTCGTCAATGCTGAGTCAGCAGCTATTTTTAATCAAACAGGTTTCAAGGAAATAATTCTGCCAAAATATTCCAATATATATATATATATATATATATATATATATATATATATATATATATATATATATATGTATATATATATATATATATATTTATATATATATATATATATGCGTATGTGTGTGTGTGTGTGTGTGTGTGTGTGTGTGTGTGTGTGTGTGTGTGTGTGTGTGTGTGTGTGTGTGTGTGTGTGTGTGTGTGTGTGTGTGTGTGTGTGTGTGTGTGTGTGTGTGTGTGTGTGTGTGTGTGTGTGTGTGTGTGTGTGTGTGTGTGTGTGTGTGTGTGTGTATTTTGACCAACCATATGAACATGAAGTTGCTGCAAGCAATGCAAACATTCAAGACTGCTATGGCTTCGAAGGATCCGCAGTGCTATCCTGCAGGCCTTCCGACCAATTTTGTTGAGTTTGCAAACACTTCAGCGTGATGCTCGTGACGCATTGATTAACCAGCTTTAATTCCGTTCTTTCCTACGATAAACAGAGCATAATTTGTTTACCTTCTCCGACTTGTGTGCTCCCTAATGTTTACAACACATTAATTTACCAAAAAATGTTCGTGTAACAAATGCTACGAAAGCGTCAGCACTATGTTAGAGAAAGAAATTTATGCAAACATGAGGCTATCATCCCGCAGTTTCAACGAAACGTGGAGTATGGCTCTGATTTCTCCCCTTCAGCGTTTAAGACATCCATTTTTCAATGCGCACTTTGGTTTTGGAAAACGAAGTATTACATGGCCTTTACCGACGCATTGGTTCAAACTTAAACCAAACAATTCGCTTCTCGTTAACTGGACGCCTGATGTGCAAATCGCGACCTCTATTTGCATTGACGTCATTCATACCAGCAGATGTACCACTTTTAATGGGAGAGCTCCACCTCTGGAGCATGTTTCAAAAGCATGCTCTCCGGGGGAGAAATAAAATGTATAGCATTAGGTTTCGTTGAATTCGCACGGCAATAGGTTCATGTTTGTATATACTGTTTCCGTAACTAAAACGCTACGAAGCTCTCTCAGCATTTGTGATACAACAAACATTTTGACGAACTAGTGTATCGCGAATATAATATTTGCTATTTCCAACGATCGTGTTTAATAAGTTATAAGCACAATCGTTAGAAACAGCAAAACACATGAAGAGCATTACTTTCGTATCGGTCAGCAGGCAGTCCCATGATGTTTATCCCGCCAGAGCGCCCATTTGAAATAAAAATTCTGAGCTGTTCAGCAGGATTTCGAGACTGATATTGCGGATGAAATTGAACGTGTTGGATAAAACAATAAGTGAAAAGTACAACAAAGGTCGCAAACTCTCTTTAAGCTCACAACGTGCGCGTTAAAACAGCTCAAAAGTGGTGTGAAAGTGGTCTAGCCCGTAACGGTAGACAACGGCTCTCTGCAGATTTTGCCGTTCTCAGCTGACGGCAGTTGCGTTAACTGCAGTTGCCGCAGACTCGGGATGCATTCTGGGGTTGCCAACAAGGGAAGAAGTGTAGTGCTTCTACAAAGCGTTGAAAGCGTAATTTGGGCTCAAAACTGACATCTCCTTATTACACATTCATGGTGCTACAGTGGCACTACCAAGCGCTGCTATTACATGTAAATAAAGCTGAGGCTTTGCCGGAGTATAGTTTTTAACTATGCCTCAAACATGGGACGCTCTTTTGAAGATCGGCGGTGTGAGACGGTCCGAATGCACAATGCCGACACTGATTTCGAGTTTGGCGTTGCCTATCCTTTCGTTCCAGTGATGAAAGAGATGCTTTCCTAGCTATGGGCTTCTTGAGCCACTATGTATCGTACCGGAGTGTTGTGCGAAGATTGTTCGCAAGTTCGCAACGAACTTGCGACAACGATCAAAGAAAAGCCTCCAAGACTAAATGTCGACCTAACTATATCTCCATTCTCCTGTTTTTTTCCGAGGAAAAGGCCAATACTACTGTCTTATCTATGTGAACAATGTTCCTCGATAATGCATTGAACAAATTACGTGATTATCAATTAGTTTTCACAGATATGTCGTAGGAACAGTCACATCCTTATAACCAAGGTGATCATTTCTGGTAATATATAAAAGCTTCAAGACACTCTTACGCAGCACACGTATACGGAGAACTGACCTGTCAGGTGAAATAGACGGCGGGTGACACGTTCTATCACGGCTGCGGCGGCGGCGGGAACAAGAACGGCAAAGGGTCCGACCCAATGGCAGTACTCTGTTGCCAGCACGACCATCCCGGCAACGCAACAACAGCGGTCACGTGATCGGGTGGCCCAATCAGCGACCTCTGAGGCCTGTTCTGACATATGATCATCGACCATAGATGGGGTAGGTATGACGCAGCGAGACGTGATTATAGTCCTCAATCACTGACCAATTGATGGATTTACACATGATCATTATTGATCGCACCATCAGGATCCAATTAACACGCGCCCGGTTGGCCGATTGAACGCGACGCGCTCGGGTGGGGTAGGGGCAACTGGACCCCTGGAGTCTCAACAACGAAGAGAGGTAGAAACACCAAATGGGCAAGACAGGAAGGCCGATGTCTGAATTCAGTTAATCCAATTTTTAGGTCACCACGTTGTGAGCTTCGGGTCCATCGGTCACATTATTTAGCCTTCAGAAGTTCACGGCAACGGGAGAACTTCAGATCCTTTTGATCTTCGAACCTAACTAAACGTCAAGGATTATGCTAGATGGTAGGTTCCTAGAGGTTAAGATGAGATTTTTAATGACATCGGTGAGATAAAAAATAAAATGCGTGTCAAAAACTACCACATAAAGGACGGTCGCCTGCCAGGAAAAAAAGGTTTGAAAAAATAGGTTCATATGTGACTAAACGTCCATGAAATTAGTCGCATCCTAAATGACGTAATCCCAAATGACCTAATCCTAAATGACGCAATCCTAAATGACGTTATCTTAAATCATCTATAAAGTAACCTATCCAGCAAAAAGACAGCTTAGTTTTGACCTCGTTTGGCCCGCGGTGTCCGGACCGTGGCCCGCCCACCGCTACTCATCCGAGGCCAGCCAGTGTCCGGTGGAGTGGATGTTCAGCCAGCGTTCCGTGGAGTGGATGTTCAGCCAGTGTCCGGTGGAGTGGATGTTCAGCCAGCGTCCAGTGGAGTGGATGGAATCGGGAGGTACCTTACAGCGCTAGTTGTTCCCAAAGCCACCTGATAACGGAACGTTTGCCTGCCTGCCTGCGGCACCGCCGACCCTCGTCCCAGGTGGTGCTGCTCCAGCTGTCCCAAGGGGCACTGCTCCAGCTGTCCCAGGGGGCGCTGCCACCGTCCATGTGCGGAGCGGCTGCGGTGAGCCCCGGGCAAGCTAGGATGACGGCCGGCAAGCTCAACTGCCAGCTCACCTGTGTGGGCCCCACGCTCCGATCCGCCTGAGGACGCAATCATCGCCGACTGCACGCACCCCAGACCGTCTTCCACCTGCGCCGCTGGCTCACTGTTCCGATCCGTGACGTTGCTAGAGCTGTCACGGCGTGTTCACCGTTTGAGTACATCGCGCATGTTGGGCATGGCGGAGGTCGCACTTCCGACAGCGCACGAGTGTTTTTCAGTCGCCAGTTGGTGCTTTTTTAAACCTCTTGAACCTATCCCGCAACCGCGACGGTATAGTAAAGGTGTCTCGCCTCACAACCAGACAGCTCCAGACACCCGGACGCGCCACGCCTGCGCTGTGCCAATTCAAATGCCAGGAGACCAGGCTGTACCGCTAGTGTGCTGTCTGAGGTCATAGGAAAGGGAACAAACACAGAGCTAACGGACTATTTGAATGCAACAGGCTTCTGCATCCATCACAGTATGCCTATAGGCCTCGCCGCTCAACTGAGGGTGCCATGTTCGCCGCCGTCGTATCTGGTCACCAGTAATGATAGTCTTACATCGTCAGTGCCGATGATCAACCTTGGAATGGCCTTCAGCGAGGTCGACCAGAGCATCCTCCTCATCGAGGTGTCTTGATATGTAGTTAAGATGCCAAAATGTTGACCGTACAATGTTGACTGCAGGAACTTCCTCGTAAATATGCTCGATATGATAAGGAAACCCAGGCTAGCTTAGCTGCCATTTGTGTAACATAGAGTATTTCTCAGAACTCAAGATGACGACCACCGCCATGTCGAATTTTAACCAATGCTTTATTCTGATCTATATGACATCGATGGTCGTGTTATCTCTCTTAATGGGGGTTATCGTGGGCGACGCGTCCATTTCTGGACTTATTTTTGGGCTACGAGGTCTACAATAAATATAACTTAAACACCAAATTAGAGGTCAAATGTCAAACTAATCATATCATATCACACCACAACTTTGGCGTGCAGTGTCACGACATCTAAAGCGAACTTGAGGGCAGTGCTACCAACCAGCACCCGTCACATTCCTCTGATGCTCTTCATAGTCATCACCACTACGTACACCTAGCTCCCCCTGCACACCAGGCGTGCGCGCCCGCGTATGGCTCCTCCCCGGCACGCTGGGGAAGGTGCTTCATCTGTCTCACATGTTAGCTCATTAACGTGCATAATTGTTGTGACCTGCCATGAAGAAATGCGGCGGCATTTTCTTCAGACAGCGCTACTGAAGGAGGAAGTTGTTCTGCCCTTCGCGCAGGAGCGTAAGCACCAGCAGTGCAGGCTTGAAGAGGCTTTCACGCTCATCATGCTTCGGGTCGGATGTTCTTTGGCTGTCTCCAGGTAGGCTCTTAGCTTTTAGTACGTCTTGTTTTTTAGATTGCATTGCAGCAGAACGGCGATAATGAGGTATCTCCTTTGCGACTCACCCACCAGGCTATGCATCTGCTGCGCTGCAAGAGGCCTTCAAATCTGAACGCGCCTCAGCTCCCGACAAAGACTTCCGCTGAAGAGTCACAGATCGGGAGGCACCTAACAGGGCTAGTTGTTGCCAAAACCACCTGATAACAGAAGGCCTGCCTGCCTGCCTGCGGCACTGCCGATCCTCGTCCCAGGTGGTGCTGCTTCGGCTGTTCCAAGAGGCGCTGCTCCAGCTGTCCCAGGGGGCGCTGCCACCACCCGTGTGCGGAGCGAGTGCGGTGAGCCCCGGGAAAGCTAGGATGACGGCCGGCAAGCTCAACTGCCAGCTCACCTGTGTGGGCCCCACGCTCCGATCCGCCTGAGGGCCCCATAAAGCTCCCAACAAAGACTTGCGCTGAAGAGTCACAGATTCAGTCCACTGCCACTAGGTTCAGTTAACAGTATAAGGCGACATGACTGTCGGAAGTCCACAACACAGAAACGCCGGCCGAGTGGACGGGCTTCAATGCCCAGTCAGACCGTCTGGTGGTAAGCTTTTCCTTGATGTCATGTCCTCTCTCTAACTCGCAATGTTCCGGGTGATGGTCGACTCGCCTCCTGACCGCCAGACGTCTTTCTGTTTGTGTTTGTGTGTCTCGAAAGGACTTTCAATCAGGGCTGGAACTTTGAATCTCTTTATGGGGCCCTGCCCACCAAAAAGTATTGAGCCGGGCTTCCAGTGTTGGAGTGGGCCCCCGCAACGTTGGGCCGTACCCCGCAATATCGAATTGTATCATCATCACTGAATCGAACAATATCGAACCTTCACAATATGGGGCCTGGTCCCAATGCTCAGTTAAATCAGTTCTCTGAAATTAAGGTAGCCTAAAATTTCGAAGTAAAATTTTGAAACATCGGAATAAATCTTTAGTGCCAGGTTATATTTGTGTCTCTAATACAGGACAAATATATTTACTGAACTATTTGGCTCCAAAGGTTGTTGCACTGTGCTGGTGAAATGGGGAGCAAATACCGCGTTTAAGAGACCTGTAAATGTAAGGGACTAGAATATCAAAGAGCTAGAGACAATGCATTTACAGTGTGGGTTGGCCTCTATGTGACTCACTTGTGTTAAAATTTTGAAGTTCACAGGTCATGACCTTGGGGTCAAATAAGGTCAAACAATGTCACGCTTCAGGTTGGGATCCAAGTGTTCCCAGACCTCATGCAGCTGCCGTTTACTTAGATGCTTGTTTTAAGCAAAAGACCATTGGTTTTGTTTAAGGTCAGTGACCTGTTTTGTCCATTAACAGATCAAGATGTCCAAAAACAAGTAGATTGGTTTTACGTTACCACTTAAATAAACGTCAGGGATTGCGCTGGGCGGTATGCTGCTAAATACAAAATGTCGATCTGAGTCATTTTAGGTCAGTGAACTAATTTAACCTTTAAGAAGCTCATGGAACATGTCTGTTACGGAACTCGTTAGTTATGAACTCGAAATGAGTACCAGAAGCTGCCTCATACAGTAGGCTTATCATCAAAAAACAAGATGACCCCGGTCCGTCCTTCACACCTGCCATAGGTGAGCAACCTTACGAGGTACAAAAATTTTGTAGCAAAAGATGCGCTATTCAATTGCCTACAGCTCTCCAAAGTTTAGCGCGACTTCACCCAATCGTCCGGAAATGTTTCTGGAAAAAACCTTCGATGATCAAAGTGCCCCTCTCATGAGCGTGTGTTAATGTACACAAGTACCGGAGAAATGCGAACGCAACTTAGGTACGCCGGAGCATCGAAAATTAGGGACGTTCCACGCCCGTAACATGTCCCGCCCTGCATACCCGAAGCTTTCCATCGCGGAATCACACAATGATTGCGTGCGTGGCAAACATAGCTGCACGATATTCAGCCGTTCTCCGCCGTTATACGATATCCGACCCCAAAAGACGTAGTGCGATGGGATCTGTCCGGGATTAAAACGGCACTTCCACAACGTGCGGTGCCCTTGATCTTAAAAAAGACCTGTTTGTGATAGTGATGGGACTTATTATCTTGGACCGTGTTGCACGATACAAACGCGAGGGGAAGCACTGAACTGACGCTTTCCACGCAAAATATGTCCAACCTGTCTTGATTGCGCAAATTTTTCTGTATTGCGCAAAGTGCTATCGTTTGTGCAAATCATGATTTTAATTCTTTGACCACAGCGCGGTGTCACCCTCGCCGCCAAGCAAATATCCACGGCTGATGCGTAACGGATTTTTTTCGGTTCTTTGCTATCTTCTCCAGTCCAGGTTAGTCAAATGCGGTCCAACCCATTTGATATCAATGTCCCCTTTCCTGTACAATCCGTCTAGTCCGACCAAATTGATCTAACTCTATCCGTTCATTTCCGTTGCTAGACTCTATCCCATTCAGTTCAGTTCAGTTCAGTGCCGGCTCCCTCTTGCCTCCTCGTCCCTAGATTCGTTTGCATGGTTTGCCATTCTGATGGTCTGGTATTATATGATCCGTCTATCGGTCATCATGTCTCTCCCGTTACGACCCGCTCCGTGATACACCTGAATCGTCAACTGGAGGTAAATAACTTAATTTCTGATTCTTCTCTGTCCAGTCAGACCTGCCTGAGTCCAGTCCCCTCAATCGCAGCCTGGTCCACTCCGAGCCGATCCAGTAACTGCCGCACCCTTACGATCCCTTCCCAAGGGGTTCCGACTAGACAGAACTAAATAGAAAACAGAAGCTAGGTATGCCTGTGCAGTCCTCTCCTGTCATCTCGATATCGTTCTAGTTTTTGCTGGCTCGTTTTAATCCTATGCCGGATCTTGCAGTCCTTTATATTCATCTAACGCCCGTTAGGTTGTAGCGCGGCCCAATTCAGTCCAATGCAGTCTATCCCAGTCGGGTACGTTTGTTCCCTGCTCCCAGCCCATTTCTCATTCCGGTTCGGTCTGGTCTTTTGTCAGATGTTTCAATTTTAGTAAGATCCCAGCGCAGTCCAGTTAGGTCCAGTCTGCCGGAGTCAATCCTGGTGTGGTCCGGCCCAGTTTGCTTACGCCCATTTCAACGCATCCCGGTCATATATATCATCTGTTCCGCTCTAGTCCATCCTTTATCTTTTTCATCATGTCCAGCATCCTGCGTTCCCTTCCAGTTCACTCCAAACTGGTGCAGCCCGTTCAGATCAGGTCCGGTTTAGTCTGCTCAGAGCCGTTCCGGCCTTAAATTCTTTGTTTTCTTCCTTTCCGGTCCCATTCGAGCCGAACCAAACTGAAGCGAACCAGCCAGCCCAGTCCCACTTCAGAGAGAGTACGCACCTGGACGTTCATAGTCCATAGCGCCAGACAGGAATTTAACCCCTAAATCCCACGTTGAAGGTTCCATACCGAGATATTTCACTCATTTGGCATTTTGTCATTTTGGCACAAATTGGCGTGTTAGCACAGCTGCTCTTGTGCCAGCCTCCCCTTTTTTCCAGCCGCAGTTCGATCCCGTCTGATATTGCTAGATCGGCCCCCGTCCGATTCAGACTTTTCCTTCAGCGTACAATTATGCTTATGAGAGCGCATCTCACCTCACTATACGCGTGTTTGGCGTTTGGCATGCATTTTGCAAATCTGTGACGCCAACCAAAGCTTTCACGGACATCAGGAATAGTCTGAGCAGCACGTGAATGATCATTCGTTGACATGGCTCCATGAATCTATATCTCCGTCAGCAGTTCATTTTTGAAAACGCAGCAGTTGTTTTGAAACCAAGTGAAGTCGTCAACATCACATCGGTTTTTTTGGCACTTTTATCATAAGATAATATTTTTATATGATGCCTTTTTGAAAACGCAGCAATTCCTTAACATCCCCGTTACGTCATCAACATCATGTAAATAAGGAAAAAAACACGCTTCCATAACGCTTCCAACACGCATCCATCGCGGCACTTGTATCAACACTGGGGGTGAGGGAACGCAGGTTCGGGACAGATGGTGCTATGTGGGGTGATGACGGTATTTGGGTGGATGTAGGGTAGAAAAACGACGATTGTTCGAAGCAATATCATTTAGCTAGCTTATCGTCCAGTTTTCTGCAGAATAACATGATAGGGACGAGAACCTGTTGCTTTTGATCCTTGAAAGTAGGCGATGACTTATTGGAGAGTGCCCGTATGACCAGGTTCGGCCATCGTGTGTGAACGGTATTTTGGAGGTGAGGTGATATCATCCAAAAGTGTATCTGTTCTATGATTATGGTGTTTCATGTCTTAAAATGGCAGTTGAACTATTAAATATTGCAGCATCAGATACCAATGTGGATGTTGACTGAAAAGCATCATAAGTAAATACCTGTATCAATTTCACCTGTAGGTTTTTATTTCTATCACTGAATAGTTTGTGTAGATTAAGTAAAAATATAATACTTGAAGTCTTAGGTTGCACATATATTTCTTCCATTCACCTTGAACAAAGTCCATTGAGGCTTTTCTTGGCCGTCAGGATTGTGGCAAAATCATATGAAATGAAAGGCAAATTTCCAAGACCAGTTACCATTTAAGCTGCTCTTTTTTGCTCCTGTAAAGCTTGTTTTTTAAAAAATTAAGAGCAGCAGCAAGGACACAATATGAAAATGTAGCATCATATATGCACAGTATAATCATCTGATGACTTAGTCATTAATGACACCAATGACTTCACCATCCTCATCAAGTATTATATTGTGTGATTATCAACTCCCCAGATCAGAATGACAGGCCAAATAAGGGTAGAAGGCTGCCTTGCCTTGCATTCTCTTAAACACAAAGAATGGTGGAAGGTTTGGCAATGTTGCTCAATGATAGGTACTAATCAAAGGTTCCAAAGATACTGAACAGGCTATTCATAGTGATTTTCAAACCATGCTAAATCCCCGAGGCACAACAGGTGCTTTATGTTAACTCCATTTTAAAAGCCTAATAAAATGAAATATTTGAACTTATACCAAACTGGTGCCCACACCAACTTCATTCCATGCTTACTAACTGCCTCCTCACAGCCATTCAAATTTATGCTCCAGTTTGTGTCAACCCATTCAAGTCATTTCTTTGGGTGGTTCACATCATGCAACTCTCATCACTTTTGCCTTAGCCCCCCATGCTGTGTAATCTGGTCAGCCATGACATCCCATGCCATTTTCATTCTAGGTACCCAGCACATCGGGACATTGAGCAGTTGCCCTGCGGTGATGGCGCGGCCAGGGGCACCAGGTGGCCTGGCTGACCTGGGCACCACAGGCTGGGGTGGTGACGATGTGCCACCGTCTGTGGTGCCACCCACCGGTGACCTCCGGCAGCAGCAGCGCCAGCTCGTCAGGGGTAGGTTGCCAGGATGGGTTGAAGCTTCCAAAACAAAACAAGACAAGAGGATGTAACCACCTTTCTGGAAATGCATGGCCATGTGTGGTGTGCAAGAATAATATGGTGTTCAATGTAAGTTTGTTTAAGTTTAGCTGTCTGACTTTGGTAGACTTGGGGCAGACTGGCCTGTCATAAGGGGGGGGGGGGGGGAGTTTAGGGAGTGGAGATAAATTTTGATTTGGCATATCCCCTCCCCCCACCTCTCCTGAAAGATACAAAGTTCCATCCCTGGGCATAGTTGATGGAGAACCAGGAGATGGAATGGAAGACCAGAGAGGTGCTCTTCAGCTTGGCAATGTTGGGGACTGTGGGGAGGCTGTGAGCACTTCGCGAATCTAATTGCGTCAGTGGCTTCCACAGAGCAGGACGAGGGTCTGGAGGTGCTGGCGTCGGTCATCTCGCGCCAGCGGGACATGGCCGGCGCTATCGGTGCCGAGATCGAGGAGCAAAGCGGTATGTGGTGTCGCCAGCAGAGGACGGCCGGGCCCGACCCGTTCCCTCACCGCCCGACTCCCGCCAGTGTCCCTGCTGGTTGGTCTTTCGAAGCGTGAGGCTGATGGACTGTGTTGTCGATTTGTCGCACTCTAGGCTGACATGGTCTATGGCCTATGGGGGGGTTCAGCGCACATGCAAGGATCCTCGTAATTTCACAGATGGGATGAAATGAAGCATTAACGCCGATGGAATGATTGTTGCGTGCGTGTGGCCGATTCGTACCCGGCTGAGGATTACTTCTTCGCATCCCGACTTACGTGAGCTTGACGGTGTTGTCTTGTATATTTATGCTATCATTCGGAATAGTTATCCTCACATTCGTCGTGAGCCGGCGAGGCCGGGCGGATGCGTGTTGTGGACGAGCGTGCCGCTGTCCGCAGCGCTGATCGATAACATCTCGGACATGGCGGACCGGAGCGCCGGCCGCATGGTGCAGCAGACGCAGCAGGTCCGCATGGTCGACCGCAAGGCCTCCCGCACCTGCTGTAAGTCCCACTGGCTCTGCAGTGTGACACGTAGTGGCGCCCCCGTCCTCAGACGTGCGTGGCTCTCTTGATGACGCAGTATTCGGTGCCATGTCGTGTGCAGGCTGTGTGCAGATGTCTGCGCGGAATGTCGTGGTGTGTTGCGATCCAAACTGCTCACTGTGCATTGCGTCTGAGGAGTGGGGGGTCCATCGGTGTCACGTGCTTCGTTATTGGGGGGGGGGGGTCTGTGGGACCCGCCGCCGGGTCTGCTGACGCGCCCGTCACTGCCCGTCCTCAGCTACGTGGACCCTGGTGCGTGTGGGGTGGGGGGAGGGGGTCCGTGGAATCCGCTGCTGGGTCTGCTGGCGTGCCGTCAGCGCCTGTGCTCAGCGACATGGACCACCCGTTGTGTGAGCTGAGCCGCTCCGGAAGTGAAGCGGTGGCCTCCATGAGCCGCCGGCTGCAGCGCCCCCGCCGTGGGACCCGCCGACCTGCTAGGCTGTTTCCTGGTTACGCAGTCAGCTGTGAGCTTGAACCCTGAATGCGAGCGCGATCGGCGCTGTCGTCCATGTGAAGGGAGCACGTGGTGGGGCGCGGCGACAGTCGCTGCGAAACGGCACCAAACGGACTCTTGCGCATTGCGCGCAACGGACTCCTGGACGCGTTTTCTGCGCTAACGGACGTCGAGAAAGCGGCGCTGTCGGTGCCGTCTGTGCTTCTCCACAATGTGTCTTGCGCTGGATGCCTCGAGTGATGGAAATGAATGCCAGAACAATTTCACTGTCATTGACCAAGTTTTTGTATGCTGTGATTGGTAGGAAAGGTTTGATGTTTTGTGCAAGTGTAACTTTGGACTGCCGTACGACGCCGATGACATCTGATGGGTTGATTGGTGGGCCGTGCCTGTTCCAGGGTACTGGGTGGTGATTTTTGCGCTCTTGGTGGCGATCGTCGTCGTCTTTCTGTGTGACACCCAGGTCACCTGGAGGTCACCATGCCATCTAAGCTGCATGCTCCGCTGACCCCGGCCAGCCTCGGCATAGAGGTCGCTGCAAGTTCGAAGGCACCGTTCTGCGTCAGAACACAGAGGTCACCGACCCCGTCAGGTGTGACCCGAGGTCGGATGACCTCTATCCGGCGGTCGCGCAGCGTCTGACCGCACTGTCTCGCGCTAAGGAGAGCACGCTGAAAGTAGGCCGGATCCGGTGACCGGTGACGTACGCGAGGGGCCGCGGCCTGGCCCCAGTGGCGGTGATGGGCGTGGACAGCAGGTGGCCTGGCGGAGGGGCGGCCACCCCTGCTCAGAGTTGGTGGCCTGTGATGGGATGTACAACGCCGCGCTGTGGAAAGTGTCACGAATTCAGCGTGTGTCCATGTGTATGTATTGCCTTGTGTAAGGAGCATAGTACTTCGTTGTGAAGCAAACTTGACCTGACGCAGTGTAAAGCGAACAACCTGAAACAGTGTCGAATGTGGTCGTTTTGACGTCTGTGGTATTTGAAGCTGCTGTGCTTTTGGTATCGGTCCAACGGCTGCAAGCATGGGATGAACAGGCCTCGGGCATCTAGCTGGGGTCTAAAACAATTAATTAGTGGATCCCGCCCGTTTGCATAACCAATATTTAGCGTGACAGGTGAAGCGACGTGGAGGAGGATCGGAGGCAGATACTGATCACGAGTTGTGTGCATACAAGCAAAGCGGAAATGTGCCAGTTTTCCACTCGCACGCAGCCATCGCCGGCGTGACCAGGTTGAAGAGCTGGCCTGAGATCTGCTCACCTCGCTGATCCAAGTCCGCCGTGGAGCCATAGTGATGGAGCAGCAGCCGGTCGCCTTGGGGCGCCCCTCCTCCATGGCGCTCCGCCAGTCCCGCGTTGGTCCTTGCTGACTAATGTGTGTGGCGTGGCCGGACATGTGAGAGCGAGATGGGGCCGGGAGGAACTGCGCGAACCTCGGTGCCAGATGCTGCACACCATGGATCGTTGCAAAAATAAGGGATGCATTTGAAGTCATGCCGTCGTGATGCGTTTGGCGGCGCGTGGCTGCCATTTTTCACCCCCGCACGATTTTTTGCGATGGAATTTTTCACACCCACCCTAGCTCAAAAGCGATTCTAGTTCAGTTTTTACATTGTTACGTCCACGCCAGCTTGAAATGTATGTCTTTGTTTGCTGGAGCATCTCTCACGGACTCATGAGTTCCAGCTTCTGTGAATTGAGTTTTTCACTCCCATGCGGTCTTTTTGCGGTTAAATTTTTCACTCCCACCGTAATTCAAAAGTGGTTCTTGCTCAGTTCTAGCTCACTGAATTTTTCACTTCCGTACGGTCTTTTTGCGATTAAATTGTTCACTCCCACCCTAGTTCGAAAGCGATTCTAGCTCACTGACAATACGAATCCAAGCGCACGTCGTCGGGAGACCAAATTTGTGTGTCTCCTTGCGTGAGGGGCGAGCTGATAAGGCGGTCAGGTCATTCATCTGCTTCGGTCTTGCTCCGAACACTGCAGCACGCACTGCTTTTGGTGGCCGTTAGAGCAGTGATGACTTCCGTCCACCATCGGGAGACAAAGCTTGTGTTGATGTTCCACACGAATGCCACCCGGAGGGGTCGAGGTCGTCAGCTTCAGTCGGCTGATCGCAGCTTCGATCCGTGTACTCTCTTCTCGCGATATATCTGCAGTATCGCGGATGTATTTGACGCACAGAGGTCTGCAAGGCCTAGTTAATGGCGGATCACTTGCACCTGAGCATGAAGTTATGGACGGAGTCTCAAAGGTATCATCATACAAAACAGGCTTTCTTTCGCCATTCCTACATCATTTTCACTGACTGCCTGCTTGTACACTGATTGGGATGTGGCACCATCGAATGCGCACTTGACTTTGGGAACACCACGTTTGGTCTGTGTGCTGGGTCCAGGCTGGTCTATCAGTCGGTTTAACGTTGCCAGGATGTCTGCGCTTCCACCAGACGGCGAAAAGTACGGCCGAAGAGTGCTTGCGGTCACTTAAGCACTGATGTCACTGACAGTCATTGTGGCGGCCGGTGGGCAAACGTCGTGTTTCGCTGACTGCGCTTTGCTGTACGCGGGGAAATATGTTGTCTTGATACGTCATGAGCTGTGTTCCGCACCACTTTGAACCCATGCACAGTCAAGTCACTGACCACACACCTAGCCGAGGCTTTGTCAGGTGGCGCGCATGCGACTGGTGGACGGTGGGCTGATTATCTTTTTTGGTATCTCCGTATCGTTTTTGGCCTGCCGGGCGATGCCATAGTTTCTTGCCGGACGTGGGACGGATCCGCTGTTCCTCCAACACGTGCCCTCCATTTAGCCACATTCACGAGCTTTCGAGGAATGTGGTCCTGTGATAGATGTTCTGAGGTCCGTCGCTTGGTTCTTTCGCTCAGCTCGGTATAGGGCGCTGTCGGGCGCCCGTCCGTCACCAGCTGCGCCGGGGGTGTCCTGATTCCCGTGTTTCAGTGCCACAATGTCACCCGTACTAAACGGCACCCTTTCAGCCAGCATCCTGCTCTAGCAACGCCCATAATTGTTCCCTTTGTCTTGCGAGGCTCGAACAAAATTAGATAAGGCGTGATGCAACTCTTCCTCACATTCGTCCGCCAGCTTAACGCGGCTTGCCGTTTTTCTCTCTCTTTAACAGAAGGCCTCCTTGCACTACTGTGTCAAAGAAGACCACCTCACTAGTACCTCACATGTTGCGCACTCGACAGTCGGAGAAACGACCGTCAGCCTCACTCACTGAGCCGAAAACAATGAGCGACAATGAGCGTATAACTTGACCAAGCACTTAACCCTCCCAGGAGACGTCAACTCTCAGCCTATTTCTTCGGTCAGCCCAGGCGAGCGCTGTATTGCGGCCGGCCAGTCGCAGCGCAGCTCGGTGGACGGACCGGCCGACCGACGGGACGCAGGCCTACTAAAACCTTTATGACTTTTTGGGCCTCTTCTGCCGCCATAATGATTGTTGGAAATTGTTACTGACCCACAAAGTGCTGAGAACACAGTTTAAAGTGGGCAGTGACAGCCATTTTCTCGTATTCTCCATACCTATTAAATGTCGATAAAAGTTCTGGTATCATGCAGGTGTTCCAACGTATAATTTAAAACGTATAATTATAAAAACAACGTATAATTTCCACTTAAGATACCACCTGGAAAACATTCAATCTAATTAATCGATAGGGTGCAATCTAGCGATTCTTTCGAGATCAAGATATTTTGGTTTTTATATGTACTGCCCAAGAATGTGCGATAAACATCTTGTCAATTTATGGCAGAACGGAGGCGTGGTATGCGGTGAACAAGTTTCGGCCTCCTACACATGCGAAGCAAATACTAAGGGGCTCATATGAGTTTCGGAGGAGGGGATTTTACATGATCTGATCAAAACGGCGATGGAAAATAACAGAGGCGGACGGTTTCCAAAATGCCAGGAATTGAGGTTTCGACCACATTTGAACCAGAACTAGCACTGTGTGCACCACTTCTCTGCGGGACGCCGTTCCGATTAAAGCTAAAATTTGGCAGCCAGGCCTTCGAATCGGCCGTTGTTTCAGTCAAACGCATGCTTGATGCAGTCCACCATGGTGCAATACGCACTGCCACTGGGACAGTTAGATCCAGTCCCATCTTCAGCCTCTTGGTTATAGCGAAAACCGTCACTGTCATTCCGACGCGAAATACTCAGCGCACAGTATGCCTTAAAAATTGCACCTTTTCGGGGCACATCCTACCTTTCGCTGCATCTTTTCCCGACATCCAATCCATCTGTTCGAAATGAGTAATGTTAGCTCGTCACAGCCTATGTGTATGAGGGTCAAGAGGGGTCTGCAAGGGTGTAGCATTAGAAGGAAGAACGTCACTCGTGCGACAGGCCCACCATGCCCGTCCTGAGGCCTCAAAATGCCGATCTGCATTTTTCGCTCCATGCCCCGGGCAGAGGATCGACGAGTGCTGAGGTGTTTCGCTCTGAGTTTCTTCTACTCTGAGGGTATGCGCACCAAGTGCGATGCGTACTTTTGCACGTACGCGGATGTCTCAAAGTCTGATGCAGGCACTGGCTATGCTGTGACGCGTGACAGCTCGACAAAATGCCTTACATTGCACCCTTTTGTTCGGTTTTTACCGCTGAACTTTTTGCAGTCAGGGGGCATTAGGCTCTGCGGAGGAGGAACGAGCGGAGCGGTATCCTATTCTGCCTGACTTCTGGAGCAGTATGTATTACTACCCCAATTACTCGAAAACAGAGTGCTTCTTAGGTGACCAGATTATACGACTTATTCCATCCCTCGAACAGATCGAAGGAAGTGTGTTGTCTTCGGTGGCGTGCTCGGACACGCCGGCATTACTGGGAACAAGAGGGCAGATGCTGCAGCAAAGGAGGAAGCTGTCGGAACTCACTCTCGCTACCCGAGCGCCGTTCTTACTTCAGGCAGCGTGTCAGCGCTTTAAGATAGAATGGCAAGGGGCGATCGGACGGACGGCACCGACGGCCAGGGAAATCCGCAAACTGAGGGCTATCAAGGCAAACGCACGCGAGGGGCAGTCCTCTCACCGCGACAGAAGAAAGGAGAAAGTATCTGTGCCGCATCCTAATGGTTCACCATGCGGGACGCATGGGTTTCCTTACGCAGGGAGGAGAGCAACCAAATGTCTTCGCTGTAATCACGCGCTGTCCGTCGCTCATGTCCATCATGCAACGCCCAAGCTTTGGTCACGGATGTTGTCGCCACTTTGGTCGTCATGTGCAA
>NW_023597055.1:11933938-11991438 GCF_011947565.3 Pollicipes pollicipes
GGCTGGCGGGGGAGGGGGGATGATTCTGGCTCCCATTCTGGTTTCACCTTGGTGTCTCGACGAAGTGACGTCAGTGATGTGATGAAGTGATGTCAAAAGGTATATTCACATTGTTACGTCACACTTATCTGATGTGGTGTGATAAGAGCTCTCCGATGCCAGATTTCCCGTGGCTCTATATAACTTAACTTCATAGACATCAGGAAGTCTCTGAGGCCAACTTGTAAGGCCCAGGTGAAAAAGCTTCTGTGCACGAGGGTTGAATTCCGCTAGATTTCCTCATGATGCAAAATTTTGATAGACACACGCAATTCTCCAACATGGTAGTTGCTGTTGCTGTCAGGAAGTATGAAGACAGTTGAAGCATCTGTGTATCAAGCAGCTTCCGTCTCGGCCGAAACAACAAAATTCCTTGTTGGGCCTGCATTAACTGCGCCAACAACGTTCCGCACAGGAGTCCCGCTGCGACTGACGGGCGGTCCACCCGGGTGTGTGGACGAACGCCTGACACGCGTTCGCCGCGCCAACGCCACCGCCGCGAGCCTCGCGGACCGAGCCCTCCGGTCACTGAGTGCTAGAGGCTACCAGTCCGCCTCGTTTATTCGCGCTCCTTTGTTCCCTCAAATCATGACATGCTGACAAAGCTACTCAAGTCACGCCACGCTGTCGGGCCGTGAATCATGGAAATGGCACTCATTAAGATTATGTGCTGGAGGCCTTGTTCTACTTGTCACGAAAATAGCAATCCATGTCTGTGTATTCCACAACGATGTATGCGTTTTCAGTGTATCAAGACGGCGGTTTAGGCGCAACCCGCTCAAAGGGCTGAACAGGCACGTGCGCCCACCCACAGACTGGCTTTACTGCTTAACTTAACTTAACGGCCTTGAAACAGCAGCGAAAACTGAGCTGGATGCGCTATTGCGACTTCACATATGATCTCAACATAGCACGTACGGCACGGCCATCGGGACACCGCACTTCATGGCAACCAGGAACGTCAAGTAGTGAAGAGGAGGAGAGCAAACACACCTTTTATTTTAGGATTATTTAGGAGCAAACATATTAGGTTTATATAAGAGCAAATACGCCTATTATACAAAGCTATCTGGCCTTCATAAAAACATCCTTGAAGACTTGTCTACCAGAAGTAATCACTTCGTTTCAATGACTATCATTACACTCAAGGCACTACGGAGAGTATGGACATGTCCACAGCTCCTCTGTATACGAAAACGGCACTTCATGCCACACACAAGAGCGGAGACATCATTACGCCGCGTATTCCGACGCTCTTTGGTAACATGCTCCAGACAGCCAGCAACCGAGTCACATTAGACAAAAAGGTACTGTAAAATGCATGAATTCCCTTCCTCGTTGCATGCTACCGCACCATACACCGCTCAATGCATGAGGACCATGTCCCAGTGTACTACGTTGGTAAATGATCACCGGGTGGCGGTGTGTTGGCAACGTCACTGTCGGCACGGCACCGCTACCGGGCAGGTACAGCTCGTCGCTGGCTGCTTTCGCGTTACTAGCGACAAGCTGTCACGTATGTGCAGCTGAAAATCCACTAAGGATTACGGCGTTGCACAGAAGAAGCAATCCAAAATTGCATCTGCACCGTTAGCATTTGCTGCATAGTTTCAGTTCCGAGCTCATGTATATGCTCAAAAACGATTCAGGTATCGCTATTGCCGAAATTATGCGAAATCAGATTGCCCATGTCTTTCCGGCTCATCCGCACAACGGAATTCCTTCTGTCTCTTGTAACATTGAATGCAGCCATTGCCGTCTTCTCTGTGGTTGCACACTCGAATATTACACCTGTATCGAGGTGACCGTTTGTTTCCGTGCTACCGGTTTGAAGTAACGCTTCTCTGGACCACAAGTCCAAAATAGTCCGTGACAGGGTGATGATCATGTCAAATGTTGGTAAGCCACGCTCATTCGATGCAAAGTATGGTGCAGGAATACGAGCTGGTATTGGAATATTTGACCGGTCACAACTGATTCAACCCCGGGCAAAAGATGTCCTAGCAAACGTCTTTGGACTCATCTTGTGGGAAATAATCGTTTGGAAGAACTTCGAAACGACAACTGAAAACTGACATTGTGATTCCCTTCAACAAGAAAATGCCCTGGGGCGTCCCCATGGTGACGTCATGATGGGGCCTGATCCCGACGGCTAGGTGGCCTTCCAGGGCCTCGCATATCATGACTTATGTCCCAGAGTGTTGCATTTGAGATGAGACTGTGACAAGGCGACATTCCCCAGTTCCAAAAACGAGCAGATTTTCTGGTTTTTAGGAGCACGCGTGACAGAAGGTACGCATCGCCACACACTTTTGTCGAAATACTTCACTGGTTATTTTCCTCTCAGTCAAACTGGATTGGCCACGTGTGAGCTTTGAAGGTGCGCAAAAACACGACTGCGGTACCCGAGCGAAGACGTGATATCCCAATGCATTGATTATCTACAAACACAAACAGAACCCAAGACGGCAAGGCGCGACTCAGCGACATTCTCGCACATAACAACGGGTCTGTTCTCCGGGTGGTCGTGGTTGTTAACGTTAAACCAGCGGCAAGTCCTGTTTGGAAGCGAGTCGTCGGGCACCAGCCTTCACTGCACATGTGAGGTGGGCAGACACTTAACTGTAGATGATAAGCACACATGTCGAGACGGCAGTGTAATGAGACAGCAGCATCACTGCCCGCAGTCCTCGATGATATCGGGCTCAAATATGGTCGGGTAGCGCTGGCTGTCGCTTTGGGGGCGGCAGTCGTGGAAAGTCAAAAGTAAATGAGTCGAGAGTGGTTTGCTGGCGTGTCTAAGGGAAAAGCAGGTCTTCAAGGGTTTTCAGCTATTGGAGCGAGCTGAACTGGCTGAGGGCTTTCGAGGCCAATCCAGGGCATGGTATCATCAAGCACATCAGCATAACGCGGAATTGAAAACCCACTTGGGCTATCTCGTGTCACTTTCTAGTTCTGATGCGCAGAACTGAAGTGCTGAACATGATGCGATATTGTCAAAATTATTTGTCGATATTATTTACGATATTTGTCGATATTATTATATTATTATAGATTACGACATTGTCAAAAACCTCACGCAGTAGTTTAATAAGAATACATGCTTTGGTCATTTTTGCTTGCTCAGGTGTGTCATTTTTCAGTTCTCTACCCACTGACTTTTGTGTTTGATGCCACTGACCAGTCCGTGTCATTCTGTCTTTTTATTTGTTGTGCAGGACATTAATGTCATCGCGAGTGCATATCACGAAGCATGGTGATTGTTTTCACCTAACTGCTGGGTATGGTTAAAGTACTGTTTGTTAGCCAACAAATGCATGGTTATGTCATGCAATTTTGGTGTAAGATTTAGCCGGCACCTTTTGAATGGATCAATTTATGCGATCAGAGCTCACGCTAAGCTGTACTTATGTGAGCGCTGATCCCTACTATTCGATCGGGAAATTTTTCGTCAACGGCAGAAATTAATGGCTAACATTTAACGTGCCACTATGCTCTCACGGTTCGTCCTGACCTTTGACATCAGGTGACCTTTACCCGCGGCCCCTGCCGCCGGTCACGGGCCGTACCTATCAATGGCAAAAACGGCAGGTACTTAAAGCGACTCAAACTCACCAATTAAATAATTTGTCGGTGATCTTAACCTCTTTGTGCACAATTTAAACCATAAAGACAACATTCTTATTATCTTCCTTACACGCCACAAAGACAACATTTTTATCATTTATCTCTATAAGAATTCCTACGCGGTTGGGGGTGGTCTCCTTATGTCGCTTTGATGTCAGGAAATGCATTGTTTTCACCCGGCAGCCAGTATCAAATCTAGCGGGAAATCGTGAGATCATGGTTATTTAATTTAGGGGAAAATTATAAGTGAGATGCACATAAGAGGATAAAGTCCGACGTGGATTGGATGTTCAAACAAAAGCAGTTGTTGCCCTTGAAGTCCTTACTCACTGTGGTCGTTCTGTGGATTTTCGGTACGCCTTTTCTTTCACCCCAGCTTGCAGTTGGGCCGTTCCCAAGTATCCATTGAGTTGATGATTTGCGCTTGACTCTGAATTGGGTGCTGAGCGTTACCCAGAGAGGCGGCGGCAGTGGCGCGCGCTGGGCGGTCGCATGTCACTGACTGCCGGCTGGTGTACGAGGCTGCATATTTAACCACCTTGGGCTGTTTGTGTCTCAAATTATTGCACGGATATCAATTTTGCCCAAAGACTCTGCCCAGACGCACAAGGGTGCAGCCAAGAGAGGGACTCATCCCTTTAGCCCCACATTTCAGTCTTAGCCCCCTCTCAGTCCTTTCAGAAAGTAAAAATAGGCGTAACACTTGCTCACCGAGCTCCGCAATCCCCCCTTTAGAACATCCTGACCGAGCCCCTGCGCGAGCATGCCAATGTTGATCATCAACATGACCAAAGAGGAATAATCAAGAGTTGATGATCGCGCTTCGGTCAATCCCGTCCGCATGGATTGTCATCGGAGAACGTCAAGATAGAGAACGTCGAGATCAGAGAACGTCAAGATATTACCATGGCAATTTTTAGCTCTTTTGGAGAAGGCCGTTATTCTCTCATGTAATACCAAACGAATGTGGTGGCGCGGTACTTTCCGTCAGTCCCTGGAATGAACGGCACATTATTAGTGTTTATAAGTGTCATGAAGATGTAACTGCCCTGTCTCTGCCTCATCGACAGCAGAGCCGATTCGCCTGCGGGAGGGATCCAGGGCAGACGAAATTCTGTGTAACGGCTAACGTAGCCATCGATGTCCTCTTCGATGCTGAGGTCGGCTCCGGCAGTGTCCGTTTCGCTAATGAGCGTCTGGCTCGTGGGCAGCGAGCCGCGGAACCCCATCAGGGTGCCGTCGTCCTCACCAATCACTGCGACGCTGAAGCGCGGACCAGCCCCAGACAAGCGCAGCGATTCGGTCTTGCGGAGGGACTCGAGTAGTTTCCGTCTGGGTTGTCGATGTCCCGTTCAAAAATGTTCTGCTTGTTCCAACCCTTGGTTCTGCGGATAAAGGGTTAATGCGCCTTAGTCCCGCCGTGAATAAAAATGTTCTGCCTGTTTCCATCCCGCGGTTCTGCGGATACAAGCGTAATGCACCTTAGTCCCGCCGTGAGTTTAGTTCCTGGCGAATGTAAGCCTGTGAAAGCCAGAACGCATTCCAAGTGGATGTCAAAGACTACTGAAACAAAACCCCCTAATTAGGCCACTTGTTGTGACAGCCTGGCTTAGCAAAAAACAGCATTGAACGTTCGAAAATGTTTACAAACCCCGCTTTTGAAGTTTCCAATCTTCGTCCAGCCGTCGATGTTGCTGATGGACCTGCAGGAGAAACTTCCATCAGTGCACCGTCAATTGAGCCGTAGAATGTGCCGTATGCTGCTGCACCAAGAACTTCGACCAGGTCACGGCAGGTCACCGTCCGGTCGGTGGTGCAGACGCGTCCGTAGCATCCGTCGCCGTCCTGCTGGCAGTCGGAGTCGGCCAGACAGAACTGGTGGTGACCGGAGTGGCCCGGCATCACGTACACGTCGGTCCTGTTGTCCACCGTCAGTTGGCTGAATCCCGGCACGGACCGGTACAGCCGGCACGCGCCGGTGCTGGGGGAAGAAACTGAGACTGACGCAGTCGCTGTGCTGGTGGCAGAGCCCGCAGCACGCGCAGCTGCTCGGCACTGACGTCATTTCTGGCACCACCAGATGCTCGTCGGCCATCGTGCCCTTCTGCAGGACGGTAGACATGCAGGCGTCTGCGGCAGACGGCAGCAGCAGCAGCAGAAGAAGAAGAGGCAGTAGCAGCAGC
Source organism: Pollicipes pollicipes (assembly GCF_011947565.3). NCBI lineage: Eukaryota > Metazoa > Arthropoda > Thecostraca > Pollicipedomorpha > Pollicipedidae > Pollicipes > Pollicipes pollicipes. Next base: position 11,939,788 of record NW_023597055.1, read on the forward strand.
AGAGACAGCTTTTTGCAGTGGGAGTGACCCCAGATAGAGCCGGGTCGGCTGATCATTTCGACCTCCTGCGGAAACAAGATGTGTCCGTATCACAGCACCAGTTAGAACAACCTGGTTTAACCCATCTTGTTCAGATGACGCTGGCAATTCGAGTTAAAACTTCACCTCTGGTATCGGCCCAAAAATCAGTACATTTATGCGTTTTGGGTAAAACGATAATTACCACACCGATCAATGAGGAACGACTCCTCCTCGTCTGCTGGATTGTTGGCTATACTCAATTTACATATTTGACTTTCGACTTCATATGATAACTTCCACTGGAACGAATGGAAAAAAGTACTCGCTGATAGGCGATGCTCAGATATCAGCGAGCAACTGCGACCGATTCTAAAAAACAGCTCCCGCCTCTGAAGCCCGATCCATGCCGGCTCTAAAAAAAAAAAACGGCACCCGCCTCTGAAGCCCGATCCATGCCGGCTCTGAAAAAAACGGCACCCACCTCCGAAGCCCGAACGACACCGGCTCCGTAACGGTAGCGGCCTACCGCAACGTAGAAATCTCTTGGCAAATATATCTGAGCAAAATCATCCAAGCGAAATTAAAATCCGGTAACATCAGAACCACATGGCCTCTTGCCTAACGGGTCCTTAAGGTTTCGGAGTGAGTCGAAAATTGTCCCAACTATTGACGGAATACGGATGGGATTATGAAGTCTTTAGAGTATTGTCTTTCCACCCGGAGGCATGAAGTTTCAGCATAAATATTATTATTCACAATTTGTCGTCACTTTGGGCTTCTGGGTAGCAGATAAGGGGATTTTTAAGGGAGTGTTCCACATTTGTATAGGATTTTGAGCTGCAACAGCCATCTCCAAGATCATTATGTGCAGTTCACAACCCTGCCCTTCTTAAGACCTAAACCTAGCCGCTGAGCTAGATGCCCGAAAAGATGTGCAGACTATTCTGGGGAGACTTTTTCAAGATAGCCCAAGCACCCATGATACCATAAAAAGCGTCATTCAAATCCTGTCATTCCATTGGCATGCGACGTCCAAGGCTAAGGCGAGTTGCGATGTCGTCATGATACAATGACGAATTGAGCGGCATAGTTACTAAACAGAAAAATGATACTGTCTAGAACAGCCTTTCCAACTTAAAAGTGCATCATTAGTTATAAGTGAGCATATTGCATCATGTCTGAAGCTTGCTACAATATCTTCAAATGTGGAGCATTTCCTTTATGTGACCCTTTCTCACTTTTTCATTAGAAAAGTTATCAATCTTAAGGGGAGAGGCCAACCTTTGGTGCTTTTCGTCTGATGTTTGATCAGACGGGCGGTTTGCTTTGGATTTTTGGATTTGGATTTGGATTTGGAAAATGGAAACGCCAGTTTTCTTGAAATTCCTCTGAATAGCACAACATTTTAATTTGAAGTAGCTGCCCGTGGGGAGAAGTTTCATTGCAACTCCTGCTCACCATTATAAAAGTAGTGCATCTATGCTCTGTTTATCGTAAGAAAGAACGGAATTAAAGCACTGTCAACGATTTTGCACGGTTTTTTGCGCGTGGGTCATTATTCGAGTGTGCTGTAGCCCAAAAATTACCGGCATCATGACCGGCATCACTTTGGTGTTGCGGTGATATTTTACGCAGTGAACAGTTTTTATATTGTTTTACTTGTATATGTCGTTGTCTTTTTATATCTTTTATATGTTTTAGTACCTACTTACCAATGAATGAAAAATCTAATCTAGCGTCTGGAAGGATTCTTGAGGTACAAAGTAGGGAAATTGCTTATAATGTGTATCGACATTTTGTCGAAGACCGGGACATGAAGTTGAAGGCGGGAGACGACGACGCCGTCCGGGAGAGTCCATTGTTAAGAACAGCAGCTGTAACGGGCGTTGGGAAGACTGCAGTCTACCGCATACAACGTGAAGCCCAGAATGGTGCCAGACTGAAGTCGCCAAGCCGATCCCGACCAGCTGCAGCAAGACCAAGGGTGGATCTAGATCCGTTCGATGCTTGCGTGATGGGGAGAATGGTACACCAAATGTACATCGACGGAAAACATGTTACTCTGGATACCATCACGGATGCTCTTCACGAACAGCTCGGCGTCACCATGTCTAGATCCAGCGCAAGAAAAGACATACTCGCGAACGGATTTAAGTACCGAAGGATAGACAAGCGCAAGATCCTGATCGAGGAACCTCATACTGCAGCAACGAGATGCCAGTTCTTGCGGGAGATGGGGAGGCTGCGTAGAGAAGTTCCCGATAGCAAAATAATTTTTACCGACGAGACATGGTATAATCAGTACGATATGGAGGACTTGGCGTGGCTGGACAGTAGTCAAATCAACGGACGGAAGGACGCCATTGGAAAAGGAAAACGTGTTATCATAGTCCATGCCGACTCTTCATAAGGATTTATACCGGGCGCACTTCTCCACCTCAGCACCGATGGCAAGAACGCCGACTACCATACGTCGATGAACGCCGACTGCTACGAGAAGTGGTTCACCGAGTGCCTGCTTCCGAACGTGCCAGAGCACTCTGTGATCATCATAGATAATGCCTCATATCATTCCCGTTTGTGCCAAAAAGTGCCAATTTGTAGCTGGCGTAAAGCGGAAATCCAGGAGTGATTGCAGCAGGCAAGTGTGACCATCGACGAAGACATGCGGAAGATGGAACTGCTGGAACTAGTCAAGTCCCAGAACCGGAAGAAGGAATATTTTCTGGACAACATTGCTAGAGATCATGGTTATCGGATCGTTCGCCTGCCGCCGTATCACTGGGACTTGAACCCAATAGAGTTAGTGTGGGCACAGATGAAGCGCGTGATAAGACGGGGGAACTTGACGGGACGGATGGAGGACGTGGAACGGCTGGTGGAGGCAGGTGTCGCAGCTGTCTCTCCAGAGGACTGGAGTGAGTGCTGTGAGCACGTCAAAAGGCTGGAGCGGCAGCACTGGACGAATGACGGGCTGCTAGAAGATCTCCCACCGGTTGTCGTACCGATGATAGCAGCGACTTCGGCGCAGACCCCGGTAGCGACAACGATGAATGAGAACAGTATGACACATCGATCATGAAAAGTATTTCTGTTTCGTTCTTTTCAACCGACTTCGTAGCGTTTACGTGGATGTGGCATGTAATTACGTGTGGGGTGTTTGAGCTGGATGCATTGTACATATATCTGCAGCTGAATGTTCAGCGTTTTGTTGAATACCTTCAATGAAACTGAGCGAATTAATTTTCTGTGTTTGGGATTTTTCCATGGTATTCATGAAACAGCACCAGTTTGGAGCAATTACCGAATGAAAGTATAGCATAACTTGCTTCAAAGGTAGGTAATGAATTAGAACGTAAAATAATTGCCAACAAAAATAACCCCAGTGCCAAATATATATATATATATATATATATATATATATATATATATATATATATATATATATATATATATATATATATATATATATATATATATATATATACATGTTTGATTAAAAATAACTGCTGACTCAGCATTGACGAGCTTTTTGATGCATCGTTCTAGTTTCCGGGCCTTTGACTTGGCGTCATCGCTTAGATTAAAGATGGTTCGCACAAAATTACTCATATATTCATCACTCCTTCCATTCTAACGTTTCGAGATCTTATCTCATCGTCGGAGAAGACTAAAATGCACAAGAAATAAGATCTGGGTTTTAAAGGATGAAAAAAAAGCTGTGCACTTCTGTTGGAAAACATCTTTTGGTGCGGAGAACATAAATGAAGCATAACTGATTGAAGTAAGACGGAATCCTATTTTCATTTTCATACATGTAAAAAAACACACATAATGGGAACATCATAAAGACACAATGGGAGCACCATTGTCACAATCACATCAGAAGTGCACACCACCCACCACCCAGTAGTTCAAGAGTTCTGCAAGAATTTGTCTGTCTGTTTAAGGCCGGAGAGAGTTCGTTAATGAATGTGCTTTCCCAGATTTGAAGGCGTCTTCTGTCACTGCACGTCCGCAAAATGTCAGTGCTGTCTGTCAGTTGTTGTCGTGTCAATGTCATGTCGTGTTCCTGCCGCATGTGGTCCAGAGGTGCCCCGTCACGTAAGTGCACTGTCAGACGTCGTGAGAGTGTCGTTGTGGTCACACTAATGTAGTGTATGGGACGAAGTTTGCAGCCTTCCATGTTGCATTGGAATTGATACACTACATTGGTGCATTTTAGTTTGTCGCGTTTGTCTGGGCTGTTTCTCATAAGAAAGTTCGTTTTTTTTCTTATTACAATAGTAAATGACAATGCCTATTTTGTGGTCGTTTTTGCCTTTAACTTGTCGAGAGACGATTTCCGGTAAAGCTTTTTCGTCCTGTTTGTGGGCAGGTGTCATTTGACTTTGATAATACAGTTTGATGGTCGGCTGGATGTCTTACCTTGGTTTGCCGTCAAAGTGTCTTGTCACATGTCGTTGTGTCTCGTTTTCAACATCAGAATTTGAAAAACCGTTGTTCACCAAGATCTGTCTGATTCGTATAAATTCTGAATGTAGTCCTGAATGTAGAATGTAGTTCACAGATCCCTTCACCAGCCTGCAGAATTGCAAAACGTCTTAATGGTCTTCTGTCCCCATATCTTCCCATATCTTACAGCTTGTCATCAACGGATGAGTTTATTGATATAGTGCGATCTCGTCAACCTAAGGGCCTACTTGCCTCTCTAGATGTTGAAAATCTATTTACAAACGTGCCCATCGAAAGAACCATATCCATCATCCTTGGCCGCGTCTACAATCATCCTAAAATTCCTCCTCTCAAAATGTCCAGGCGCCTTCTTGAACAATTACTAAAAGCCTGTACGTTGGAAGTTCCTTTCCGCGGGCCTGATGGCCGAATGTGTTGCCAATTGTGGCTGTTACGATGGACTCACCTCTAGTACCTCTATTCGCTAATTTCTTTTTGGGACACGTAGAAGCCGACATACTACAAACTGACGACATAATACCGGACATCTACTGCCGCCACGTAGACGATATCTTCGTAGAAGTCATGGACATTGACCAACTAGGACATCTCAAAAACACATTTGAAGAACGGTCTGGCTTAAAATTCACAACAGAGCTAGGTGTGCAAAACGTAATACCATTTCTTGACGTGGCCGTCGATGGACAAGGACAACAATTCAAAACGACTGTATACCGAAAACAGACTAACAACGGCCGGTGCTTAAATGTTGACAGTGAGTGTCATAGACGCCCCTTCAAAATTAGCGTCATAAGGTCCTTCATTAGACGAGCATTTAAGCACTGCTCTGATTGGACAGGACTACATTCAGAATTGATACGAATCAGACAGATCTTGGTGAACAACGGTTTTTCAAATTCTGACGTTGAAAATGAGACACAACGACATATGACAGGACACTTTGACGGCAAACCAAGACAAGACATCCAGCCAACCGTCAAACTGTATTATCAAAATCGAAATGACACCTGCCCACAAACAAGACGAAAAAGCTTTACGGGAAATGATCTCTCGACCTGTTAAAGGCAAAAAACGACCACAAAATAAACATTGCCATTTACTATTGTAATAGGAAAATATCGAGCCTTCTTATGAGAAACAGCCCAGACAAACCCGACAAACTAAAATGCTCCAATGTAGTGCATCAATTCCAATGCAACATGGAAGGCTGCAAACTTCGTCCCATACACTACATTGGTGTGACCACAACGACACTCTCACGACGTCTGACAGTGCACTTACGTGACGGGGCACCTCTGGACCACATGCGACAGGAACACGACATGACATTGTGTTTCCATTGTGTCTTTGTGATTGTTTGTGATTGTTATGAGTGATTGTGATTGTTATGAGTGATTGTGATTGTTATGAGTGATTGTGATTGTTATGAGTGATTGTGATTGTTATGAGTGATTGTGATTGCTATGAGTGATTGTGATTGTTATGAGTGATTGTGATTGTTATGAGTGATTGTGATTGTTATGAGTGGTTGTGATTGTTATGAGTGTTTCTTACATATATGAAAATGAAAATAGGATTCCGTCTTACTTCTATTAGTTATGCTTCATTTATGTTCTCCGTACCAAAAGATCTTTTCCAACAGAAGTGCACAATTTTTCATCCTTTGAAACTCAAAACTTATTTCTTGTGCAATTTGGTCTTCTCCGACGATGAGATAAGATCTCGAATCCTTGGAATGGAAGGAGTGATGAACATATGAGTAAATTTGTGTGAACCATCTTTAATCTAAGCGATGACGCCAAGTCAAAGGCCCGGAAACTAGAACGATGCATCAAAAAGCTCGTCAATGCTGGGTCAGTAGCTATTTTTAATCAAACAGGTATCAAGGAAATAATTCTGCCAAAATATTCCAATATATATATATATATATATATATATATATGTATATATATATATATATATATATATATATATATATATATATATACTATATATATATATATATATATATATGCCTATGTGTGTGTGTGTGTGTGTGTGTGTGTGTGTGTGTGTGTGTGTGTGTGTGTGTGTGTGTGTGTGTGTGTGTGTGTGTGTGTGTGTGTGTGTGGTGTATTTTGACCAACCATATGAACATGAAGTTGCTGCAAGCAATGCAAACATTCAAGACTGCTATGGCTTCGAAAGATCCGCAGCGCTGTCCTGCAGGCCTTCCGACCAATTTTGTTGAGTTTGCAAACACTTCAGCGTGATGCTCGTGACGCATTGATTAACCAGCTTTAATTCCGTACTTTCCTACGATAAACAGAGCATAATTTGTTTACCTTCTCCGACTTGTGTGCTCCCTAATGTTTACAACACATTAATTTACCAAAAAATGTTCGTGTAACAAATGCTACGAAAGCTTCAACACTACTTTAGAGAAAGAAATTTATGCAAACATGAGGCTATCCATCCCGCAGTTTCAACGAAACGTGGAGTATGGCTCTGATTTCTCCCCTTCAGCATTTAAGACATCCATTTTTCAATGCGCACTTTGGTTTTGGAAAACGAAGTATTACATGGCCTTTACCGACGCATTGGTTCAAACTTAAACCAAACAATTCGCTTCTCGTTAACTGGACGCGCTGATGTGCAAATCGCGACCTCTATTTGCATTGACGTCATTCATACCAGCAGATGTACCACTTTTAATGGGAGAGCTCCACCTCTGGAGCATGTTTCAAAAGCATGCTCTCCGGGGGAGAAATAAAATGTATAGCATTAGGTTTCGCTGAATTCGCACGGCAATAGGTTCATGTTTGTATATATTGTTTCCGTAACTAGAACGCTACGAAGCTCTCTCAGCATTTGTGATACAACAAACATTTTGACGAACTAGTGTATCGCGAATATAATATTTGCTATTTCCAACGATCGTGTTTAATAAGTTATAAGCACAATCGTTAGAAACAGCAAAACACATGAAGAGCATTACTTTCGTATCGGTCAGCAGGCAGTCCCATGCTATGTTTATCCCGCCAGAGCGCCCATTTGAAATAAAAATTCTGAGATATTCAGCAGGATTTCGAGACTGATATTGCGGATGAAATTGAACGTGTTGGATAAAACAATAAGTGAAAAGTACAACAAAGGTCGCAAACTCTCTTTAAGCTCACAACGTGCGCGTTAAAACAGCTCAAAAGTGGTGTGAAAGTGGTCTAGCCCGTAACGGTAGACAACGGCTCTCTGCAGATTTTGCCGTTCTCAGCTGACGGCAGTTGCGTTAACTGCAGTTGTCGCAGACTCGGGATGCATTCTGGGGTTACCAACAAGGGAAGAAGTGTAGTGCTTCTACAAAGCGTTGAAAGCGTAATTTGGACTCAAAACTGACATCTCCTTATTACACATTCATGGTGCTACAGCGGCACTACCCAAGTGCTTTTATTACATGTAAATAAAGCTGAGGCTTCGCCGGAGTATAGTTTTTAACTATGCCTCAAACATGGGACGCTCTTTTGAAGATCGGCGGTGTGAGACGGTCCGAATGCACAATGCCGACACTGATTTCGAGTTTGGCGTTGCCTATCCTTTCGTTCCAGTGATGAAAGAGATGACTTTCCTAGCTATGGGCTTCTTGAGCCACTATGTATCGTACCAGGAGTGTTGTGCGAAGATTGTTCGCAAGTTCGCAACGAACTTGCGACAACGATCAAAGAAGAGCCTCCAAGACTAAATGTCGACCCAACTATATCTCCATTCTCCTGTTTTTTTTCCGAGGAAAAGGCCAATACTACTGTCTTATCTATGTGAACAATGTTCCTCGATAATGCATTTAACAAATTACGTGATTATCAATTAGTTTTCACAGATATGTCGTAGGAACAGTCACATCCTTATAACCAAGGTGATCATTTCTGGTAATATATAAAAGCTTCAAGACACTCTTACGCAGCACACGTATACGGAGAACTGACCTGTCAGGTGAAATAGACGGCGGGTGACACGTTCTATCACGGCTGCGGCGGCGGCGGGAACAAGAACGGCAAAGGGTCCGACCCAATGGCAGTACTCTGTTGCCAGCACGACCATCCCGGCAACGCAACAACAGCGGTCACGTGATCGGGTGGCCCAATCAGCGACCTCTGAGGCCTGTTCTGACATATGATCATCGACCATAGATGGGGTAGGTATGACGCAGCGAGACGTGATTATAGTCCTCAATCACTTGACCAATTGATGGATTTACACATGATCATTATTGATCGCACCATCAGGATCCAAGTTAACACGCGCCCGGTTGGCCGATTGAACGCGACGCGCTCGGGTGGGGGTAGGGGCAACTGGACCCCTGGAGTCTCAACAACGAAGAGAGGTAGAAACACCAAATGGGCAAGACAGGAAGGCCGATGTCTGAATTCAGTTAATCCAATTTTTAGGTCACCACGTTGTGAGCTTCGGGTCCATCGGTCACATTATTTAGCCTTCAGAAGTTCACGGCAACCGGAGAACTTCAGATCCTTTTGATCTTCGAACCTAACTAAACGTCAAGGATTATGCTAGATGGTAGGTTCCTAGAAGTTAAGATGAGACTTTTAATGACATCGGTGAGATCAAAAAAATAAAATGCGTGTCAAAAACTACCACATAAAGGACGGTCGCCTGCCAGGAAAAAAAGGTTTGAAAAAATAGGTTCATATGTGACTAAACGTCAAGTGAAATTAGTCGCATCCTAAATGACGTAATCCCAAATGACCTAATCCTAAATGACGCAATCCTAAATGACGTTATCTTAAATCATCTATAAAGTAACCTATCCAGCAAAAAGACAGCTTAGTTTTGACCTCGTTTGGCCCGCGGTGTCCGGACCGTGGCCCGCCCACCGCTACTCAGTCCGAGGCCAGCCAGTGTCCGGTGGAGTGGATGCTCAGCCAGCGTTCCGTGGAGTGGATGTTCAGCCAGTGTCCGGTGGAGTGGATGTTCAGCCAGCGTCCAGTGGAGTGGATGGAATCGGGAGGTACCCTACAGCGCTAGTTGTTCCCAAAGCCACCTGATAACGGAACGTTTGCCTGCCTGCCTGCGGCACCGCGATCCTCGTCCCAGGTGGTGCTGCTTCAGCTGTCCCAAGAGGCGCTGCTCCAGCTGTCCCCAGGGGTTGCTGCCACCGCCCGTGTGCGGAGCGGACTGCGGTGAGCCCCGGGCAAGCTAGGATGACGGCCGGCAAGCTCAACTGCCAGCTCACCTGTGTGGGCCCCACGCTCCGATCCGCTCTGAGGACGCAATCATCGCCGACTGCTCGCACCCCAGACCGTCTTCCACCTGCCTGCCGCTGGCTCACTGTTCCGATCCGTGACGTTTGCTAGAGCTGTCACGGGCGTGTTCACCGTTTGAGTACATCGCGCATGTTGGGCATGGCGGAGGTCGCACTTCCGACAGCGCACGAGTGTTTTTCAGTCGCCAGTTGGCGCTTTTTTAAACCTCTTGAACCTATCCCGCAACCGCGACGGTAAAGTAATGGTGTCTTGCCTCACAATCAGACAGCTCCAGACACCCGGGACGCGCCACGCCTGCGCTGTGCCAATTCAAATGCCAGGAGACCAGGCCTGTACCGCTAGTGTGCTGTCTGAGGTCATAGGAAAGGGAACAAACACAGGAGCTAACGGACTATTTGAATGCAACAGGCTTCTGCATCCATCACAGTATGCCTATAGGCCCTCGCCGCTCAACTGAGGGTGCCATGTTCGCCGCCGTCGTATCTGGTCACCAGTAATGATAGTCTTATCATCGTCAGTGCCGATGATCAACCTTGAATGGCTTTCAACGAGGTCGACCAGAGCATCCTCCTCATCGAGGTGTCTGGATGATATGTAGTTAAGTTGCAAAAATGTTGACCGTACAATGTTGACTGCAGGAACTTCCTCGTAAATATGCTCGATATGATAAGAACCCAGGCTAGCTTAGTTGCCATTGTGTAACATAGAGTATTTCTCAGAACTCAAGATGACGACCACCGCCATTCTCGAATTTTAACCAATGCTTATTCTGATCGATATGACATGGATGGTCGTGTTATCTCTCTTAAATGGGGGTTATCGTGGGTGACGCGTCCATTTCTGGACTTATTTTTGGGCTACTGAGGTCTACAATAAATATTAGACTTAAACACCAAATTAGAGGTCAAATGTCAAACTAATCAATCATATCAAATCATCATATCACACCACACTTTGGCGTGCAGTGTCACGACATCTAAAGCCGAACTTGAGGGCAGTGCTACCAACCAGCACCCGTCACATTCCTCTGATGCTCATTATAGTCATCATCACCTACGTACACCTAGCTCCCCCTTGCACACCAGGCGTGCGCGCCGCGTGTGGGTCCTCCCCGGCTCGCTGGGGAAGGTGCTTCATCTGTCTCACATGTTAGCTCATTAACGTGCATAATTGTTGTGACCTGCCACGAAGAAATGCGGTAGCATTTCCTTCAGGCAGTGCTTACTGAAGGAGGAAGTTGTTCTTGCCCTTCGCGCAGGAGCGTAAGCACCAGCAGTGCATGCTTGAAGAGGTTTTTCACGCTCATCATGCTTCTGGTCGGATGTTCTTTGGCTGTATCCAAGTAGGCCTCTTAGCTTCTAGTACGTCTTGGTTTTTTAGATCACACTGCAAGCAGAACGGCGATTATATGAGGTATCTCTTTTGCGACTCACCCACCAGGCCTATGCATCTGCTGCGCTGCAAGAGGCCTTCAAATCTGAGCGCGTCTCAGCTCCCGACAAAGACTTCCGCTGAAGAGTCACAGATTCAGTCCACCGCCGCCAGGTTCAGTCAGCAGTATAAGGCGGCATGACTGTCGGAAGTCCACAACACAGAAACGCCGGCCGAGTGGACGGGCTTCAATGCTCAGCCAGACCGCCTGGTGGCAAGCTTTTCCCTGATGTAATGCTCTCTCTCTCTCTAACTCGTGATGTTCGGGGCGATGGTCGACTCGCCGCCTGACTGCCAGACGTCTTTCTGTTTGTGTTTGTGTGTCTCGAAAGGACTTTCAATCAGGGCTGGAACTTTGAATCTCTTTGTGGGGCCCTGCCCACCAAAAAGTATTGAGCCGGGCTTCCAGTGTTGGAGTGGGCCCCCGCAACGTTGGGCAGTGCCCCGCAATATATCGAGCTGGGGGCCTCCACAATATGGGAGCCTGGTCCCAATGCTCAGTTCCATCAGTTCTCTGAAATTAAGATGTAGCCTAAAATTTCGCTGTCAAATTTTGAAACATCGGAATAATCTTTAAGTCCAGGTTATTTTGTGTCTCTAGTACAGGACAAATATATTTACTGAACTATTTGGCTCCAAAGGTTGTTGCACTGTGCTGGTGAAATGGGGAGCAAATACCGCGTTTAAGAGACCTGTAAATGTAAGGGACTAGAATATCAAAGAGCTAGAGACAATGCATTTACAGTGTGGGTTGGCCTCTATGTGACTCACTTGTGTTAAAATTTTGAAGTTCACAGGTCATGACCTTGGGGTCAAATAGGTCAAACAATGTCACGCTTCAGGTTGGGATCCAAGTGTTCCCAGACCTCATGCAGCTGCCGTTTACTTAGATGCTTGTTTTAAGCAAAAGACCATTGGTTTTGTTTAAGGTCAGTGACCTGTTTTGTCCATTAACAGATCAAGATGTCCAAAAACAAGTAGATTGGTTTTACGTTACCACTTAAATAAACGTCAGGGATTGCGCTGGGCGGTATGCTGCTAAATACAAAATGTCGATCTGAGTCATTTTAGGTCAGTGAACTAATTTAACCTTTAAGAAGCTCATGGAACATGTCTGTTACGGAACTCGTTAGTTATGAACTCGAAATGAGTACCAGAAGCTGCCTCATACAGTAGGCTTATCATCAAAAAACAAGATGACCCCGGTCCGTCCTTCACACCTGCCATAGGTGAGCAACCTTACGAGGTACAAAAATTTTGTAGCAAAAGATGCGCTATTCAATTGCCTACAGCTCTCCAAAGTTTAGCGCGACTTCACCCAATCGTCCGGAAATGTTTCTGGAAAAAACCTTCGATGATCAAAGTGCCCCTCTCATGAGCGTGTGTTAATGTACACAAGTACCGGAGAAATGCGAACGCAACTTAGGTACGCCGGAGCATCGAAAATTAGGGACGTTCCACGCCCGTAACATGTCCCGCCCTGCATACCCGAAGCTTTCCATCGCGGAATCACACAATGATTGCGTGCGTGGCAAACATAGCTGCACGATATTCAGCCGTTCTCCGCCGTTATACGATATCCGACCCCAAAAGACGTAGTGCGATGGGATCTGTCCGGGATTAAAACGGCACTTCCACAACGTGCGGTGCCCTTGATCTTAAAAAAGACCTGTTTGTGATAGTGATGGGACTTATTATCTTGGACCGTGTTGCACGATACAAACGCGAGGGGAAGCACTGAACTGACGCTTTCCACGCAAAATATGTCCAACCTGTCTTGATTGCGCAAATTTTTCTGTATTGCGCAAAGTGCTATCGTTTGTGCAAATCATGATTTTAATTCTTTGACCACAGCGCGGTGTCACCCTCGCCGCCAAGCAAATATCCACGGCTGATGCGTAACGGATTTTTTTCGGTTCTTTGCTATCTTCTCCAGTCCAGGTTAGTCAAATGCGGTCCAACCCATTTGATATCAATGTCCCCTTTCCTGTACAATCCGTCTAGTCCGACCAAATTGATCTAACTCTATCCGTTCATTTCCGTTGCTAGACTCTATCCCATTCAGTTCAGTTCAGTTCAGTGCCGGCTCCCTCTTGCCTCCTCGTCCCTAGATTCGTTTGCATGGTTTGCCATTCTGATGGTCTGGTATTATATGATCCGTCTATCGGTCATCATGTCTCTCCCGTTACGACCCGCTCCGTGATACACCTGAATCGTCAACTGGAGGTAAATAACTTAATTTCTGATTCTTCTCTGTCCAGTCAGACCTGCCTGAGTCCAGTCCCCTCAATCGCAGCCTGGTCCACTCCGAGCCGATCCAGTAACTGCCGCACCCTTACGATCCCTTCCCAAGGGGTTCCGACTAGACAGAACTAAATAGAAAACAGAAGCTAGGTATGCCTGTGCAGTCCTCTCCTGTCATCTCGATATCGTTCTAGTTTTTGCTGGCTCGTTTTAATCCTATGCCGGATCTTGCAGTCCTTTATATTCATCTAACGCCCGTTAGGTTGTAGCGCGGCCCAATTCAGTCCAATGCAGTCTAATCCCAGTCGGGTACGTTTGTTCCCTGCTCCCAGCCCATTTCTCATTCCGGTTCGGTCTGGTCTTTTGTCAGATGTTTCAATTTTAGTAAGATCCCAGCGCAGTCCAGTTAGGTCCAGTCTGCCGGAGTCAATCCTGGTGTGGTCCGGCCCAGTTTGCTTACGCCCATTTCAACGCATCCCGGTCATATATATCATCTGTTCCGCTCTAGTCCATCCTTTATCTTTTTCATCATGTCCAGCATCCTGCGTTCCCTTCCAGTTCACTCCAAACTGGTGCAGCCCGTTCAGATCAGGTCCGGTTTAGTCTGCTCAGAGCCGTTCCGGCCTTAAATTCTTTGTTTTCTTCCTTTCCGGTCCCATTCGAGCCGAACCAAACTGAAGCGAACCAGCCAGCCCAGTCCCACTTCAGAGAGAGTACGCACCTGGACGTTCATAGTCCATAGCGCCAGACAGGAATTTAACCCCTAAATCCCACGTTGAAGGTTCCATACCGAGATATTTCACTCATTTGGCATTTTGTCATTTTGGCACAAATTGGCGTGTTAGCACAGCTGCTCTTGTGCCAGCCTCCCCTTTTTTCCAGCCGCAGTTCGATCCCGTCTGATATTGCTAGATCGGCCCCGTCCGATTCAGACTTTTCCTTCAGCGTACAATTATGCTTATGAGAGCGCATCTCACCTCACTATACGCGTGTTTGGCGTTTGGCATGCATTTTGCAAATCTGTGACGCCAACCAAAGCTTTCACGGACATCAGGAATAGTCTGAGCAGCACGTGAATGATCATTCGTTGACATGGCTCCATGAATCTATATCTCCGTCAGCAGTTCATTTTTGAAAACGCAGCAGTTGTTTTGAAACCAAGTGAAGTCGTCAACATCACATCGGTTTTTTGGCACTTTTATCATAAGATAATATTTTTATATGATGCCTTTTTGAAAACGCAGCAATTCCTTAACATCCCCGTTACGTCATCAACATCATGTAAATAAGGAAAAAAACACGCTTCCATAACGCTTCCAACACGCATCCATCGCGGCACTTGTATCAACACTGGGGGTGAGGGAACGCAGGTTCGGGACAGATGGTGCTATGTGGGGTGATGACGGTATTTGGGTGGATGTAGGGTAGAAAAACGACGATTGTTCGAAGCAATATCATTTAGCTAGCTTATCGTCCAGTTTTCTGCAGAATAACATGATAGGGACGAGAACCTGTTGCTTTTGATCCTTGAAAGTAGGCGATGACTTATTGGAGAGTGCCCGTATGACCAGGTTCGGCCATCGTGTGTGAACGGTATTTTGGAGGTGAGGTGATATCATCCCAAAAGTGTATCTGTTCTATGATTATGGTGTTTCATGTCTTAAAATGGCAGTTGAACTATTAAATATTGCAGCATCAGATACCAATGTGGATGTTGACTGAAAAGCATCATAAGTAAATACCTGTATCAATTTCACCTGTAGGTTTTTATTTCTATCACTGAATAGTTTGTGTAGATTAAGTAAAAATATAATACTTGAAGTCTTAGGTTGCACATATATTTCTTCCATTCACCTTGAACAAAGTCCATTGAGGCTTTTCTTGGCCGTCAGGATTGTGGCAAAATCATATGAAATGAAAGGCAAATTTCCAAGACCAGTTACCATTTAAGCTGCTCTTTTTTGCTCCTGTAAAGCTTGTTTTTTAAAAAATTAAGAGCAGCAGCAAGGACACAATATGAAAATGTAGCATCATATATGCACAGTATAATCATCTGATGACTTAGTCATTAATGACACCAATGACTTCACCATCCTCATCAAGTATTATATTGTGTGATTATCAACTCCCCAGATCAGAATGACAGGCCAAATAAGGGTAGAAGGCTGCCTTGCCTTGCATTCTCTTAAACACAAAGAATGGTGGAAGGTTTGGCAATGTTGCTCAATGATAGGTACTAATCAAAGGTTCCAAAGATACTGAACAGGCTATTCATAGTGATTTTCAAACCATGCTAAATCCCCGAGGCACAACAGGTGCTTTATGTTAACTCCATTTTAAAAGCCTAATAAAATGAAATATTTGAACTTATACCAAACTGGTGCCCACACCAACTTCATTCCATGCTTACTAACTGCCTCCTCACAGCCATTCAAATTTATGCTCCAGTTTGTGTCAACCCATTCAAGTCATTTCTTTGGGTGGTTCACATCATGCAACTCTCATCACTTTTGCCTTAGCCCCCCATGCTGTGTAATCTGGTCAGCCATGACATCCCATGCCATTTTCATTCTAGGTACCCAGCACATCGGGACATTGAGCAGTTGCCCTGCGGTGATGGCGCGGCCAGGGGCACCAGGTGGCCTGGCTGACCTGGGCACCACAGGCTGGGGTGGTGACGATGTGCCACCGTCTGTGGTGCCACCCACCGGTGACCTCCGGCAGCAGCAGCGCCAGCTCGTCAGGGGTAGGTTGCCAGGATGGGTTGAAGCTTCCAAAACAAAACAAGACAAGAGGATGTAACCACCTTTCTGGAAATGCATGGCCATGTGTGGTGTGCAAGAATAATATGGTGTTCAATGTAAGTTTGTTTAAGTTTAGCTGTCTGACTTTGGTAGACTTGGGGCAGACTGGCCTGTCATAAGGGGGGGGGGGGGGGGAGTTAGGGAGTGGAGATAAATATTGAGTTGGCATATCCCCTCCCCCCACCTCTCCTGAAAGATACAAAGTTCCATCCCTGGGCATAGTTGATGGAGAACCAGGAGATGGAATGGAAGACCAGAGAGGTGCTCTTCAGCTTGGCAATGTTGGGGACTGTGGGGAGGCTGTGAGCACTTCGCGAATCTAATTGCGTCAGTGGCTTCCACAGAGCAGGACGAGGGTCTGGAGGTGCTGGCGTCGGTCATCTCGCGCCAGCGGGACATGGCCGGCGCTATCGGTGCCGAGATCGAGGAGCAAAGCGGTATGTGGTGTCGCCAGCAGAGGACGGCCGGGCCCGACCCGTTCCCTCACCGCCCGACTCCCGCCAGTGTCCCTGCTGGTTGGTCTTTCGAAGCGTGAGGCTGATGGACTGTGTTGTCGATTTGTCGCACTCTAGGCTGACATGGTCTATGGCCTATGGGGGGGTTCAGCGCACATGCAAGGATCCTCGTAATTTCACAGATGGGATGAAATGAAGCATTAACGCCGATGGAATGATTGTTGCGTGCGTGTGGCCGATTCGTACCCGGCTGAGGATTACTTCTTCGCATCCCGACTTACGTGAGCTTGACGGTGTTGTCTTGTATATTTATGCTATCATTCGGAATAGTTATCCTCACATTCGTCGTGAGCCGGCGAGGCCGGGCGGATGCGTGTTGTGGACGAGCGTGCCGCTGTCCGCAGCGCTGATCGATAACATCTCGGACATGGCGGACCGGAGCGCCGGCCGCATGGTGCAGCAGACGCAGCAGGTCCGCATGGTCGACCGCAAGGCCTCCCGCACCTGCTGTAAGTCCCACTGGCTCTGCAGTGTGACACGTAGTGGCGCCCCCGTCCTCAGACGTGCGTGGCTCTCTTGATGACGCAGTATTCGGTGCCATGTCGTGTGCAGGCTGTGTGCAGATGTCTGCGCGGAATGTCGTGGTGTGTTGCGATCCAAACTGCTCACTGTGCATTGCGTCTGAGGAGTGGGGGTCCATCGGTGTCACGTGCTTCGTTATTGGGGGGGGGGGGGTCTGTGGGACCCGCCGCCGGGTCTGCTGACGCGCCGTTACTGCCCGCCCTCAGCTACGTGGACCCTGGTGCGTGTGGGGTGGGGGAGGGGGTCCGTGGAATCCGCTGCCGGGTCTGTTGACGCGCCGTCAGCGCCTGTCGCAGCGACATGGACCCCGTTGTGTGAGCTGAGCCGCTCCGGAAGTGAAACGGTGGCCCCCATGAACGCCGGCTGCAGCGGTCGCCACGTCGCGGCAGCGCCCCCGCCGTGGGACCCGCCGACCTTCTAGGCTGTTTTCCTGGTTTAGGCCGTCAGCTGTGAGCTTGAACCCTGAATGCGAGCGCGATCGGCGCTGTCGTCCATGTGAAGGGAGCACGTGGTGGGCGCGGCGACAGTCGCTGCGAAACGGCACCAAACGGACTCTTGCGCATTGCGCGCAACGGACTCCTGGACGCGTTTTCTGCGCTAACGGACGTCGGGAAAGCGGCGCTGTCGGTGCCGTCTGTGCTTCTCCACAATGTGTCTTGCGCTGGATGCCTCGAGTGATGGAAATGAATGCCAGAACAATTTCACTGTCATTGACCAAGTTTTTGTATGCTGTGATTGGTAGGAAAGGTCTGATGTTTTGTGCAAGTGTAGCTTTGGACTGCCGTACGCCGATGACATCTGATGGGTTGATTGGTGGGCCGTGCCTGTTCCAGGGTACTGGGTGGTGATTTTTGCGCTCTTGGTGGCGATCGTCGTCGTCTTTCTCTGGTGACCCCAGGTCACCTGGAGGTCACCATGCCATCTAAGCTGCATGCTCCGCTGACCCCGGCCAGCCTCGGCATAGAGGTCGCTGCAAGTTCGAAGGCACCGTTCTGCGTCCGAACACAGAGGTCACCGACCCCGTCAGGTGTGACCCGGGGTCGGTGACTATCCGGCGGTCACGCAGCGTCTGACCGCACTGTCTCGCGCTAAGGAAGAGCACGCTGAAAGTAGCGGCTCGGTGACCGGTGACGTACGCGAGGGCCGCGGCCTGGCCCCAGTGGCGGTGATGGGCGTGGACAGCAGGTGGCCTGGGCGGAGGGGCGGCCACCCCTGCTCAGAGTTGGTGGCCTGTGATGGGATGTACAACGCCGCGCTGTGGAAAGTGTCACGAATTCAGCGTGTGTCCATGTGTATGTATTGCCTTGTGTAAGGAGCATAGTACTTCGTTGTGAAGCAAACTTGACCTGACGCAGTGTAAAGCGAACAACCTGAAACAGTGTCGAATGTGGTCGTTTTGACGTCTGTGGTATTTGA
Source organism: Pollicipes pollicipes (assembly GCF_011947565.3). Lineage (NCBI taxonomy): Eukaryota > Metazoa > Arthropoda > Thecostraca > Pollicipedomorpha > Pollicipedidae > Pollicipes > Pollicipes pollicipes. The sequence continues at coordinate 11,958,469 of NW_023597055.1, forward strand.
AGCTGCTGTGCTTTTGGTATCGGTCCAACGGCTGCAAGCATGGGATGAACAGGCCTCGGGCATCTAGCTGGGGTCTAAAACAATTAATTAGTGGATCCCGCCCGTTTGCATAACCAATATTTAGCGTGACAGGTGAAGCGACGTGGAGGAGGATCGGAGGCAGATACTGATCACGAGTTGTGTGCATACAAGCAAAGCGGAAATGTGCCAGTTTTCCACTCGCACGCAGCCATCGCCGGCGTGACCAGGTTGAAGAGCTGGCCTGAGATCTGCTCACCTCGCTGATCCAAGTCCGCCGTGGAGCCATAGTGATGGAGCAGCAGCCGGTCGCCTTGGGGCGCCCCTCCTCCATGGCGCTCCGCCAGTCCCGCGTTGGTCCTTGCTGACTAATGTGTGTGGCGTGGCCGGACATGTGAGAGCGAGATGGGGCCGGGAGGAACTGCGCGAACCTCGGTGCCAGATGCTGCACACCATGGATCGTTGCAAAAATAAGGGATGCATTTGAAGTCATGCCGTCGTGATGCGTTTGGCGGCGCGTGGCTGCCATTTTTCACCCCCGCACGATTTTTTGCGATGGAATTTTTCACACCCACCCTAGCTCAAAAGCGATTCTAGTTCAGTTTTTACATTGTTACGTCCACGCCAGCTTGAAATGTATGTCTTTGTTTGCTGGAGCATCTCTCACGGACTCATGAGTTCCAGCTTCTGTGAATTGAGTTTTTCACTCCCATGCGGTCTTTTTGCGGTTAAATTTTTCACTCCCACCGTAATTCAAAAGTGGTTCTTGCTCAGTTCTAGCTCACTGAATTTTTCACTTCCGTACGGTCTTTTTGCGATTAAATTGTTCACTCCCACCCTAGTTCGAAAGCGATTCTAGCTCACTGACAATACGAATCCAAGCGCACGTCGTCGGGAGACCAAATTTGTGTGTCTCCTTGCGTGAGGGGCGAGCTGATAAGGCGGTCAGGTCATTCATCTGCTTCGGTCTTGCTCCGAACACTGCAGCACGCACTGCTTTTGGTGGCCGTTAGAGCAGTGATGACTTCCGTCCACCATCGGGAGACAAAGCTTGTGTTGATGTTCCACACGAATGCCACCCGGAGGGGTCGAGGTCGTCAGCTTCAGTCGGCTGATCGCAGCTTCGATCCGTGTACTCTCTTCTCGCGATATATCTGCAGTATCGCGGATGTATTTGACGCACAGAGGTCTGCAAGGCCTAGTTAATGGCGGATCACTTGCACCTGAGCATGAAGTTATGGACGGAGTCTCAAAGGTATCATCATACAAAACAGGCTTTCTTTCGCCATTCCTACATCATTTTCACTGACTGCCTGCTTGTACACTGATTGGGATGTGGCACCATCGAATGCGCACTTGACTTTGGGAACACCACGTTTGGTCTGTGTGCTGGGTCCAGGCTGGTCTATCAGTCGGTTTAACGTTGCCAGGATGTCTGCGCTTCCACCAGACGGCGAAAAGTACGGCCGAAGAGTGCTTGCGGTCACTTAAGCACTGATGTCACTGACAGTCATTGTGGCGGCCGGTGGGCAAACGTCGTGTTTCGCTGACTGCGCTTTGCTGTACGCGGGGAAATATGTTGTCTTGATACGTCATGAGCTGTGTTCCGCACCACTTTGAACCCATGCACAGTCAAGTCACTGACCACACACCTAGCCGAGGCTTTGTCAGGTGGCGCGCATGCGACTGGTGGACGGTGGGCTGATTATCTTTTTTGGTATCTCCGTATCGTTTTTGGCCTGCCGGGCGATGCCATAGTTTCTTGCCGGACGTGGGACGGATCCGCTGTTCCTCCAACACGTGCCCTCCATTTAGCCACATTCACGAGCTTTCGAGGAATGTGGTCCTGTGATAGATGTTCTGAGGTCCGTCGCTTGGTTCTTTCGCTCAGCTCGGTATAGGGCGCTGTCGGGCGCCCGTCCGTCACCAGCTGCGCCGGGGGTGTCCTGATTCCCGTGTTTCAGTGCCACAATGTCACCCGTACTAAACGGCACCCTTTCAGCCAGCATCCTGCTCTAGCAACGCCCATAATTGTTCCCTTTGTCTTGCGAGGCTCGAACAAAATTAGATAAGGCGTGATGCAACTCTTCCTCACATTCGTCCGCCAGCTTAACGCGGCTTGCCGTTTTTCTCTCTCTTTAACAGAAGGCCTCCTTGCACTACTGTGTCAAAGAAGACCACCTCACTAGTACCTCACATGTTGCGCACTCGACAGTCGGAGAAACGACCGTCAGCCTCACTCACTGAGCCGAAAACAATGAGCGACAATGAGCGTATAACTTGACCAAGCACTTAACCCTCCCAGGAGACGTCAACTCTCAGCCTATTTCTTCGGTCAGCCCAGGCGAGCGCTGTATTGCGGCCGGCCAGTCGCAGCGCAGCTCGGTGGACGGACCGGCCGACCGACGGGACGCAGGCCTACTAAAACCTTTATGACTTTTTGGGCCTCTTCTGCCGCCATAATGATTGTTGGAAATTGTTACTGACCCACAAAGTGCTGAGAACACAGTTTAAAGTGGGCAGTGACAGCCATTTTCTCGTATTCTCCATACCTATTAAATGTCGATAAAAGTTCTGGTATCATGCAGGTGTTCCAACGTATAATTTAAAACGTATAATTATAAAAACAACGTATAATTTCCACTTAAGATACCACCTGGAAAACATTCAATCTAATTAATCGATAGGGTGCAATCTAGCGATTCTTTCGAGATCAAGATATTTTGGTCTTTTTATATGTACTGCCCAAGAATGTGCGATAAACATCTTGTCAATTTATGGCAGAACGGAGGCGTGGTATGCCGGTGAACAAGTTTCGGCCTCCTACACATGCGAAGCAAATACTAAGGGGCTCATATGAGTTTCGGAGGAGGGGATTTTACATGATCTGATCAAAACGGCGATGGAAAATAACAGAGGCGGACGGTTTCCAAAATGCCAGGAATTGAGGTTTCGACCACATTTGAACCAGAACTAGCACTGTGTGCACCACTTCTCTGCGGGACGCCGTTCCGATTAAAGCTAAAATTTGGCAGCCAGGCCTTCGAATCGGCCGTTGTTTCAGTCAAACGCATGCTTGATGCAGTCCACCATGGTGCAATACGCACTGCCACTGGGACAGTTAGATCCAGTCCCATCTTCAGCCTCTTGGTTATAGCGAACAAACCGTCACTGTCATTCCGACGCGAAATACTCAGCGCACAGTATGCCTTAAAAATTGCACCTTTTCGGGGCACATCCTACCTTTCGCTGCATCTTTTCCCGACATCCAATCCATCTGTTCGAAATGAGTAATGTTAGCTCGTCACAGCCTATGTGTATGAGGGTCAAGAGGGGTCTGCAAGGGTGTAGCATTAGAAGGAAGAACGTCACTCGTGCGACAGGCCCACCATGCCCGTCCTGAGGCCTCAAAATGCCGATCTGCATTTTTTCGCTCCATGCCCCGGGCAGAGGATCGACGAGTGCTGAGGTGTTTCGCTCTGAGTTTCTTCTACTCTGAGGGTATGCGCACCAAGTGCGATGCGTACTTTTGCACGTACGCGGATGTCTCAAAGTCTGATGCAGGCACTGGCTATGCTGTGACGCGTGACAGCTCGACAAAATGCCTTACATTGCACCCTTTTTGTTCGGTTTTTACCGCTGAACTTTTTGCAGTCAGGGGGCATTAGGCTCTGCGGAGGAGGAACGAGCGGAGCGGTATCCTATTCTGCCTGACTTCTGGAGCAGTATGTATTCTACCCATCAATTACTCGAAAACAGAGTGCTTCTTAGGTGACCAGATTATACGACTTATTCCATCCCTCGAACAGATTGGGAAGTGTGTTGTCTTCGGTGGCGTGCTCGGACACGCCGGCATTACTGGGAACAAGAGGGCAGATGCTGCAGCAAAGGAGGAAGCTGTCGGAACTCACTCTCGCTCTACCCGAGCGCCGTTCTCTAACTTCAGGCAGCTGCTGTCAGCTCGCTTTAAGATAGACTGGCAAAGGGCATGGGATCGGACGGGCACCGACGGCCATGGAAATGTCCGCAAACTGAGGGCTATCAAGGCAAACGCACGCGAGGGGCAGTCCTCTCACCGCGACAGAAGAAAGGAGAAAGTCATCTTGTGCCGCATCCTCATGGTTCACACATGCGGGACGCATGGGTTCCTCTACTCAGCAGGGAGAGCACCAAATGTCTTCGCTGTAATCACGCGCTGTCCGTCGCTCATGTCCTCATGCAACGCCCAACGCTTTGTCACGGAGTGTTGTCGCCACTTTGGTCGTCATGTGCAACGTAGATTGTCCCTGCGTTCACTCACAGGCAATGGCCACGCTGTCAACGTGAGAGCACTTCTTGCATTTCTTAAGGACACTAACTTCAATTTGCCTTTACGGGATCTTCCGACGAGCCACGAACCTGGTTGGAAGCGCTCTAGCGTGCTTGCTTCCCACTTTGCGTGTTGCGACCGTTAAGTTTGCAGCTTGTGCCTTGTGGGCGCCCTTCGGAAACCTACAACAGCGGCATTATATGGTTTAACGCGACAACGTTTTGCATTTTGCATTGCATAGTTCAATTTCTCTAAAAACGAGTGATTTGATCAATTATGGCACGAAAACATCGAATAAGGCGTTTCTTCTTCAGCATCATTTGACCTTGAAGGTCAAAAGTAAAGCCAAATGACGGGGAACTCCATGTTGCCAATAATACCTGCCGATGTCCAATTTGTAAACCTCTAAATTTTCACAAGTGCAAGAATAAGCGTCCATCAAAAAGGCATTACCTCTCAATGCCACTATTCAAGATCCAACTCAGGCTCAAAGGACGGAAAACCCCATGTCACCCAAAAACATCATCGGCCCATTTCAAGCTTGCAAGCACCAAAACATTTGCCGAGGAAAAAATTAGCGTCCGTGAAAAGGTAGGTGGGACCAAGAAAAAGAAGGCAGACTCGAAGAATGCTCGAAAAATGCGAAAACCAACCCCACATTTGAGATTGGTTTGTTCCATACATAACCAGCGGGTTCAAGTTACATTCAACGCTACTTTGTGATGATAGTGCAGGGACCATATGTCTGGCCCCTCGTTAATATGCCAATACATATCTGAAACGCTTCGTTTGCCATCTCCGCCGGCAGCTTCCGAGTAGGTAGACCGAGGCGCCACCTATAAGACAGTCTTATATTAGTTGTTTTTACCGCCAGGTGTGCCCCTATCGCGAATCCACTGAGCACTCGCGTCCAGCGTGCTGCGTCGGAGCAAGGCGCTCTCGGCCAGGCGGGCGCGCTGATCATCGGTGCATCAAACAGCGAGAGTTTAATGATAAGACGTCGGAGCCGGCTGTGCGGGAAAACACGCCTGCGAACTTTCATTACTCAACCTTGATTTACTTTTCACCGGAAATGAAATTGCCGATCCAACCGTGGTTCAAATAAATGACACCGTACTGCGCTGCGGATCGATGTGGGGCTCTACCCCGGTGGAGAGAAAAACAATGCATAGCACACCTTCCCATATTGCAGGTGTCGATGCTTCAGCACATTTCGACCTCGCCGGGCAGAGATGCCGCACAAGCTTGGCCGGTCGTGCGCCATAATTCCTCTGGCTTAACCCACTGCAACATTTGTCCGCTTAACGATGGAATATGAGGATGTGATTAGAAAGAAAGAGAGAGAGAGAGAGAGAGAGAGAGAGAGAGAGAGAGAGAGAGAGAGAGAGAGAGAGAGAGAGGAGAGAGAGAGAGAGAGAGAGAGAGAGAGAGAGAGAGAAGAGGGATATATATATATATATATATATATATATATATATATATATATATATTCATACACTGATAACGTAAGCAGCAAATTGTCTTCTATACAGGTGTTGTTAAAGACCTTGGTCTAGGTGCTTTTTATAAGCTCTTTCTGCGCTTCCTCTCTAGTTTTCTGATAACGCTTGTCTGTTCATTATTGGGACTGAAAAAAACTCACCGATGTTTCGCATCTATTGGTTGGTCTGACATTTCGGAATTACACATTCCTCTTTCAAAGATGCACACATACAACATACATGCAACGAATATATGATTACATGTTTCAGTCAGTTATATCCAGTATAATAATAAGCTGCAATGAAGTTCAGTTTAATCGTCAAATTGTAGAGCTTAAATTAGGTGGTTGAGACTTTCCGAACACGATAGAACTGAACTTGATTATACCTATTTGTTGTATCTTACTGGTTATACCTAACTGTAACATGCCATCATGTATTCGTCGCTTGTAGGTTATCTGTCAGTACCTTTGAAATGGAATGTGTCATTTCGGAACGTCAGGCCAACCAATAGATGGCACAAATCATTGAGTTACTTTTTGCTCTTAATAATGAACAGACAACCGTAATCAGAAATCTCGAGCAAGTGCAGTAAAAGCTCATTAGATGCACCTGAGCCAAGGTCTTTAAAAACACTTGAACACTTATACACACACACACACACACACACACACACACACACACACACACACACACACACACACACACACACACACACACACACACACACACACACACACACACACACACACACACACACACACACACACACACACACACACACACACACACACACACACACACACACACACACACACACACACACACACACACACACACACACACACACACACACACACACACACACACACACACACACATATATATATATATATATATATATATATATATATATATATATATATATATATGAGATGATCCAACCACCCGCCTAGAAGCCCAGTTACCCGACAAAGATTTCTTCGATGTTTGTCCATTTGTCAGTAGACGCTGTCTCCGACCCGGTATGTCTTGCATACATATACTTGCCATAGCCTTACTGCTGACCCCGTGTGTGACCTAACCCCTGATCCGATGTGTGACCTGGCCACTCGCTAAGCCTGCGATCTCATTGCTGTAATTATATGTGACCTGAATTCTGACCATGCGTGTGGTCCATAGCCCTTTGAATGATCCCAGTGATAGCCCCACCTTAGATTCCATGTACGACCTCAACACAAACCCCACGTTTGACCTTAGCTCTGATATCATGTGACCTGACCTCATGTACCGCCTGATCAATGACGGTACACTTGACCTTGTGTGAGGTCGGACTGCTGACCTTCCGGTGAGTCGGACCCATGGTGTCATGCGCGAGATGACGATTGAGACCTTTTACCTACGGCCTGATCAATCCGTCAGTCTTTAACCTGACCTCTGACCTTGTATGTGACCTGACGGCTGACCGGTGCGTGACCGGGCAGGGCGCGCCGCACCCGGAAGGTTCTGGGCGGCGACATGCACCAGGTGGGTGTGCTGGCCGCTGCTGGCCTGGTGGGCGTGGAAGTCACGTGTGACCGCCTGGTGGACGACCAGCGGCGGTCCCGCACGCTGGCCCAGGGCGAGGACACCTCCGGCGCGCAGCAGAGGACACGGACCGCCAGCCGTCGTCAGGCGGGAGCTAATGCTGTTTGAATCAGTCTGGCCACTGGTGTCTGATGGCCCTTAAATGACCTTAATTTCACCGAGCTGAATGAAAATTGCGACAATCAGCCAGTCATCGATGTTGCTCTGACCATTTTAAGCCACATTTTACCTTCCTTTCATGTCAATACCGTCCACAAATTGAAGGTGTTTGAAATTTCAGAAGCTATGCAACCCTAGTACCGAAATATTGGGGTGCCCCCTCCCCCCAAAAACGGGTCCCGTACACACTTTTCGAGATGTTTCCTTCCTTCACTCACCAATCACCCTTATTTTGCCGGGGATGGCAGAGGCACCTGTGAAAATAACTAGACCTTAATGGGAGCCCCGGCAGAAATATACTGCGTCGACCAGTACTACAAAACAGGCTCTTTCAAGAAAACGCAGGACACTATCATGTACCAATTCAAACGCGAGGAGGCCAACTCCAGGAGCGGAATTCAGAACTGGGTGGGCAAGTTAGAAGAGCATGGGACCATGGAGAACCTCAATGCAGCCAGCGAAAACTGCCCAAGTCGTTCATGACGCCCCAGGGAGCGTGCAGTCGAGCGCTGCAATCTCAGCTAGAGGCACCATCGGACCGCTCTTCATCGATGAATCTGGCACGACAGAGTCAGTCACCAGGGAGTGGCACGTTGAGGTCTTTAGACATTTGAGAAAGAGATACAGACCCTGCACGCGTCGCTTATGAGGAAGTTCTGGTTCCAACGTGATGGAGAAAGCTCTCATGCCTCGCACCTGTCCGGAGATTGGCCAAAAGAGCACTTTGGAGGCCGTGAAATTAGTCTCAAAACTGATTTTGAGTGGGCACCTCATGGCCCAGGCCTTATCCACAGGTTTCTTCATTCTGGGACTATCTAAAGAACAGCGTGAGCAGAGAGGCGTCTAGGACAATCACGGGACTCAATGAAGCCATCAGGAAAGAGATCAGAGCCATTCCTCGGCCGGTGTGCAAGGACGTCATGGATGAATTTGAAGTGCGCCCCAAGAAATGCACTGTGCTTAATGAAGGGTGTCCCGAAAACATGCTCTAGGATAAAGAAGAGAAGCCTAAGGCTCCCATGTTTTGATATGATCTTTGAAATGCAACAAACTAGGTACAGCCGAAGGTTCGTTCAGTTCTGGCAAAAAGCTAAGAAATGAAGCCTATCAAAAGTTGGGCCCCGTTTCTTGGGTCACCCTGCATATGCCACATCTGTCAGGGATAACTGTCAGACGATCTTAATTATCTTTATGCCACACGATCAAAAATATAAATAGCTAAGCCTCATTCAGACTTGAGATCCGAGACTTCGGGCTTATCCTCGAACCGTGGGTCCTTGGATCATGGCGGTTCTGATTCGCGCTTATGTGTGGTGAACCCGCCGATCTCGGGATCAGAATAGGATTCAAGGTCCGCGGGATCATTGCCTAGCGCGTGCTCTGATCCCCCAGGAACCCATCCATTAAAAACCTCGCGTTCATCTTCAAACAAATCTTTCTAGTTCTGTACTCACATTATCACTCACAAAGTGGAAAATGGCAGACTCAGGACTCGGACTCGGACTTGACGAGGAGCTGGGCCTGAACCCCATTCGTTGTACTCTGACTCAGGTCCGGTGCACCTCGTGTGCACTGGACCTTTGGATGAATCAAATCACCTGATGATACACTTTGGATGAATCAAGGGTAGCCAAAGTATAAAATCACCTGGGCGGTAACCACGGTGACTTTTAACCGCGGTGAATTTACTCGCGAAAAGTGACAGTGAGGTAGCACCCAACCTGATAACTTGATTCTGTTTGCACACTTCCATTTCCGGCCAGGCCTCCAATTTCCCTTCAACGTTGTGAACAGCCAGGCGGAATTGCATTCAAACACAAAGACTGGCAAAATAGCCCATACACATTTGAACACATGCCGCATTAGACAACGTTGTAACGAGGTCGGTGCTTCAGGTTTGATGTCGCCTGCATCAAACGCGATTATGCTGATCGTGGGAGAGAATATGATGCAACAAGGGTTTCCTGAAGACGGCATGATGTTGACCAGATCAGCGAGGGTAGCACCACCCGCTGTGGTCTTCCAGCAGCCACACGATTTAGCCACGTAAGTTTTTCTTCTAGTAACCCAACAAATTTTAACCACGCTGCAAGGCATAAATGAATGTTTTGCAAGCGGAGCGCTGAATCCAAAAACAGCCTTGATATAAAGAACAAAGTGGCGCTAGGTTGAGTGCAAATAAAATGGAAACCTAACGCGCATTGGCAGACTGGCAGCCAGACAGTAAACAAGGTAACTGCAGCGCGGCCAGCTACTATCCCAACCGTTCAATCGAAACTCCTCCCTGCCTTTCGGATAACACACTTTCCCTGCTGGCAGCCGGCAGGCCGCGCGCGTCGAGCGGCAGCTCAGTCAAATAACACAGCCCCCCCCCCCCCCCCACACGCACCGGCCGCTGTCTGTCCAGCCTTGGCAGTATAAGTGGCGGCCGGGCGCCGCCGCTGCGTCCAGCCCGGCTCGGGTTGCGGCCGGGCGCGGCCGCTGTGTCCAGCCGGGATCGGGTGGCGACCGGGAGCCGCCGCTGTATCCAGCCGGCTCGGGTGGTGGCCGCGCGCGACCTTTGCGTCCAGCCCGGCTCTGTTGGCTGCCGCGCGCGGCCTCTGTGTCCAGCCGTCTCGGGTGACGGCCGGACGCCGCTGCTGTGTCCAGCCGGGCTCGAAGTGCACTGATCGCAGAGCTGACGTTGGTCCCATGCCGTCACCCGGGTGCCGGTCCTGGGGAGCACATCACCATCGCCTCCTCCCAGCACCGCCGAAGTCTTTTTCCATCCGTCACGATGGCTGGACACATGTCGGCTGGTCCCAGATGGCTGGGCACATGTTGGTTGGTCCCAGATGGCTGGACACATGTCGGCTGGTCTCAGAGGCGCCCTCTTTTAATATGCGTTTTCCTCTGGGCAGGGGCATACTGCTGCTTGAGCATCAGCGTGCGTGCATTTTGATGTGTTTGTATTTGGGCGTGTTCAGGAGCCACACCATCATGTGCCCATGTGAAGCAGAAGCCGTAGCGTTCATCTGTTGATGCACCAGCTCAAGCTTAAGGCGATCACACTTCGCGTCTTATTCAGCCGGCATGGCCAAATGGGTGGCAAAATTGCGTATCAGCCGCATTGATGGCTAAGGATGTGCTTGTTTGATTTCTCCTGGTGGTGCACATCCACAAAGCAATTGTCTTTGAGACGGTACGATAAAATTTCGCCCCCTGACACCCTCCAGACTCCTTGGAAGGTCAGGCCTCTTGACCCCTCAACCATACAAGTCATAGTGGACACTGGTGTCTGCGTAATTAGACGAGCTGTGATACTGTGAAACTGAACGTGAGACGTCTCTGCAGCACGTCCAGTATATCAGACAGTCATCCTTCGTTCCTCTCCAGTACACCAGACAGTCATCCTTCGTTCCTCTCCATTACACCAGACAGTCGTCCTCCGTTCCTTTCCAGTACATCAGACAGTCGTCCTCCATCCCTGTCCAGTACATCAGGCGGTCGTTCTCCGTTCCTTTCCAGTACACCAGTCATCCTTTGTTCCTCTCCAGTAAACCAGACAGTCGTCCTCTGTTCCTCTCCAGTACATCAGACAGTCGTCCCCCGTCCCTGTCCCATATATCAGACAGTCATCCTCCTTTACCTTCACAGCAATCACAGAGGCACAGCTGTTCAACCGAGTCCATCCACATCGCCTGCGTCCTGGCCGGGGATTCCAGGCTGGGGTTGTCCGCTTTCATCGTCCACAATCGGATCGTGTCACTCGGTTTCTTGCTCATTAACTTAACACATTAGCACCATTGGCATTTACGTCTTGATAAGTTGTGTTGATTTTTGTTATGTTACCTGACTGAAAGTCCGCCTCATTTTCCTTCAGGTACACTCCAGCTTTTCGCGGTCATTTCTGTGATTTGCATTCTGACCATCAGTTCTTCTGAGAGTCTTGCCTCCGTCACCTGTTTTCAGAATATCGCACGCGGTTTTTTGAAATGTACATGACCGTGAAGTATTCCACGTTGTAGGATTTCTCTTTCCGACGGCGATCGGTGCACGGCCATCAGATGACGCTGACGCTCTGTTTTGCTCTGTAAAGTGAGCTGCCTCTAGTGCCCGGCATCCTCGAATGGGTGAACAATTCATTGACAATTATTTTAGTTTCATTAAATTATTTTGTTAGATTATTTTTATTATTATTGGCTAATTATTTTATTACATTATTTATTATTATTTGCTAATTATTTTATTAAATTATTTGTAAGCGTGGGAATAATGGACATTATTTGTTAATAATGTAGATTTCACGTCGACAGTCAGTTTCTTGTCGACGTCGCTAGAAGGTGCAACTATTTTAAAGCCTTTTTACCTTCAGTGGTGGGCCTTGGGCTACCTTCATACATTACAAACGAGCGCTACATATTCCGAAGGTCAGGACCCGGACGTCACGGTTTGCCATGCAGGCAGGTGTCACAGTTTGCAATGCACGCATGCTGGCGGTATGCAATGTATTCACGTATCGTTGTTTGCAATGTACGCAAAAAAGAAAACGTACTAGCTTGACGGATTTTCCGTCGCATTTTCTTCGCTCGTCCGCGCGCGAACTCATATCCCAGACAGCCGGGGTGCGTGACTGCCTTCTTTGTTTGCAATGTATGCAAGCAAAGAAGCGTACTAGCACGGCAGCTTTTCCGTCGCATTTTCCTCGCCCTTCCACGCGCGAACTCATATCCCAAACAGCCGGAGTGCGTGACTGCCTCCATGGCTATTGCCATGTAATGGTACAGCAGAGCGATGCAGGAGACACGATACGGGTCGGGCGACGAAGCAAAAAAGCCCACCCATGTAGGCGATTCCCAGGCGTCACGAACGCTACGGAGCCCTGTTTTTGCTGAGCTTCTATCATGCTAGCGAAATATTGGGGCTCTTTGTGCATGAGTGGGACATGGCTTGGCTTCAGTGGGGCATCAGTGGGGCTTGGCTTGGCTTGGCTTGGCAGCCTTGTTCAGTATGGCTTGCCGAAGACGTAGCCAAATGAAAATGAAGACGGTGTCGGTTGGAAACACGTTGACCGGAGCCTTTTGCCGGCTTGGGTGGCAGCTGACACTAACGACGTTCGCCTGGGACCGCTCTCTGCGAGCGTAGGTATCGGTGGAACAGAGGGTAGGCTGTACGTTGCTTGTCTGGAAAAAACAGACATGTGGTTCGAACCTCGTGGTGCCCACCTTTCACGCCTGGGTAAAAGGCAGCTGATGCTATATAGCCTTAGCAACCCTGTGCGCCGCCAAGCCGCGATAGCGCACGCTTTCTGCGAGCTTGTTCACGTCCTAGCAGCTGTTCAAAGTGATCACACGAACAATCTGATGCCGTTGGCTAAGGACTTAGGCCTCTCAATTCTCCCATCTTGTTATCAACCAAGTTCAACCTGCCTGTCGCTCCTGAGTGGAAAGTTTGCTTCCAGACCTCACTGCTAGAGACGTTCCCGAGCTAAACGCTCCTATTTCATCATTTGCAACATTTGGATCTGTTTTTAATGCCATGACCAAACGTCTATAAGCACCGGTTCAGAAAAAGCGGCTAACTTATGACGTTTGGTAACTATGGACCATGTATGTTCTAGGAAAGCAAGCTTGTGATCGTAATGAAGCGAACTAACAGCAACAGATCTGTTGCCAAGGGGAAGAGTTTCTATTGAAAGGCAGCGCTGTATATCACAAAGACACCGCTGTGAAAGGTGTACTCAAACACACTTTTGTTCGTCCTACACTCAACCAGGAGCATTCTTGTTCCAGAGGGGCAAATTTTGGATCAATAAGTAACGGCCGGTGTTATATCCTTGGATAACTATGTTACTGTAAGGTGTATCGAGAAGGCATCGCTATAAAATACATTTCCAAACCCAATACTGTTCCTTTTTCCGGAAATATTTTCCTGGACCGGCCATGCAGTTGTTATTGCCTGAAGAATCCCTGACCAGTCGCAAATAATTTACTAGGATACACTGCCTGGTAGATTGCCAGCGACGTTTGATGTTCAGACAGAGGACTTAATCAGCCAGCTCCCTCAGCGCCACAGAACATTCACTCCCCCGCTGACTATGAACTGTACCGCGAGCCCATCCTCCCGCGTAATCATTGATTGAGAACCCAAGTTCTCAATGAGCTCGAGACTGTATCCACAGCTCCTAGCCTGCCCCCAATGGGCTCCCGGATTCAGGATGACTTTTTGCCAGCTCGCGATACAAGCACATCGCCGGAGAGCATCTGTGGACGATGCCGCGCTATGCCGCTGTTGCCAGAGATCGGAGTTTGCGTGCCTGTTTGGAGATACATCCTTGTTATTGCAGCGGCTCGGACGACTTGCAGGCCTACAAACAGCCTGTGGGTAGTTTATATGCACATTTGGCCTACATGCCTCCACAAAACTAATCAGATCGAGCAGCGAAAAGCAGCATTTCCTGACCGAGAAAACGCAAATACGTCACCCGAGACGGCACATTGGATGTGCTGGGCAAAGATCAGACGATTCGTGTTTGGAGCCGCCTCCGCTCCTGGGGAGACTGACCGACCGGCAGGCTTTCGCGGCTGCGTGGGAACACCCATTGTCGTATGGGCCCAGTTCTCTGGGTCTATTTGGAGTGATTTCACAAGAGGGGTGGGGCGGCCCTAGACAACCGCACTTTTCATTATTCATGACATTCATGACCGACGGGGCGATCGCTCCTTTCTAAAAACAGAGATCATCAATTATCGTACACAACTTCGACGAAGCGCTGAAGTTACCTGGCGATGCGTCTTCATACAGCTAACAGCATTTCCGGGGCGGTACGCACAACGGCGGACTGGATAATTCACCTTGCACGTGATTGGGCATACGGCTGCCTGACAGGTGGCCATCAACACTTGACGCCGGTCCGTCAGCAGCCATCAGATCCTTCCCGCCTTTCCTTTAGATGCCATACCGGTGATCTATGTTGGGTCTAAACAAAGGCGGCTTTGAAAGATTTTGTCTGTACTTGAGACTGAACGATATTATCTGAGCCCTGGGCGTGGTGACAGCTTCATCTATCATGCCCGTCTCATTTGACGGCTCATGGATTTCCAGAACGACGCCGTTTGTGACCTCGTGCACAATCACTTCGCTCACAGCTCGCTTACAGCAGGACGTAAGGGGCAACAACATGACGGTTGCGACTGGCTTGGGCCGCCGGTCGAGGCATTACGGCCCATACCATGCTCATTCAGTCCTTGAATGATGTTTACAGGCACGCCGTGAATGCCCGTCTCATTGCACTGTAAACATTGCTCAACCGGCGGTTACGGTTCTCCAATTACCGTTCCAGCTCCATTAGAATTCGAATATCGCCGGCCGCACGCCCCCAATAAGCCAGCTCATTATGTCCAGGCTGTAAATAAATCTCGCACCGCTGAGGGCCTGGGAAAACAACTGGGTCATCAGAGGCCGACTGGCCTGATCTGCCAGCCAGCCGGCGGTGTCGCAAGGAGGCGGCGGCGTCCTCTGCAAGGAAGCACATATGGGGCGCGAGCTGCGGCTTTTGGACAGGGGACATTAGGAGTATCAGGGTGGGGGTACGAGACGTGGAGAGGGAAACTGGCAAGGCTAGGGGATCAGAGTGCCTTGGCATTCATCATTCATTAACATGCTATTCTGACCGGAATTAAAAGTGACCTTGGGAGTAATAAGCCACATGAACCAAATCCCAGGTGACGCATGCCATTTCGACTGCCAGGGCGTGTGTGAGCGATCGTGGCACTCCATTTACCGTACAGACACACTTCTAGAAAGTGTGACTGTTCGTTCGCTTGGTACATACTCCGCTGGAGCGTTGAAGAAACGAATGACATTTACGTTCGGGCCACGCGCCTTACGAACTTGCCTGTGAATACAGTTGTTTGCAGTTTCCAGTGCACATGGGATGCGTAGGCTACGCTAATAGAATAGTGTGAACACTTTTAGTGAGATGAGCGCTGTGATTCTCTGAGGTCTTGGGCCGAACCACCTCAAGGCAAGAGCATTTCAGCAGCAGCGTGTCTCCGACTGCGGGACGTGTCCGCTATAACGACTGGAAGCTTCAGACCAGACGTTGTCACCTCGGCGCCAGGTGGCACTGATGAACAAAGTGCGGGCCTCGCCGGACGACCAGACGCACATGAGGCGTCGAGCCAGCATCGATCAGCCGACGAAGCGACTGGCCGGAGCCAGTCGGGGCTGATCGCCGCGGCGCCAGCGAGCGGCGCCGATTGGCCATGACGTTCGGCCGCCCGCCAGCTGTCGGCGTCGCGCAGTGACGTCATCGGTGACAAACACACCGCGGCTACGGCAGACGTGACGCACTCGTGGTCGGTTCGCAACGTGGCTCACAGTGAGGCACAGCCGGTCAATTTTGATTTTATTTGAGGTGGCAAGGAGCGACGCATTCGCGGCGTGTTCGATTCGCAAAACTGCGCCACCCCGTGCGAGAACTGAAATGAAAGTGCTTCGAGAGCGATTCCTGCCATCGTGGAACGATGGTACACAGCACGGAAAGAACTGTCCCTAGGACGGCCACTGAAGCCCTCCTTAAACCGCGGTTGACAGTCGGTTTCCATGCTGATGTGGAGCACAGATACAGCACGCGCTGCAGGGTAACCGCACCGCCGCAATTCAACGTAACAACATTTTAATTAAAATTACATCAAGTGCGCATAAAGTCGCGGCATCTGATGTTCACTGCACCTCCTCATGTCCAGCGATCTCCCTTTTGCGAGCCTTCCTTTCTTTATGCTAGGCCATTTCTAGAACGTTTTGAACTAAACATGGACCTTATGGAAAACCCATGTCGCTATGATATGCCGACATCGCAGCAACACCATAGATAGAAGCATTTTGACGGGCGTAGGGCGATGCTCATTTATTCGCAGCATTCTTTCTGGCGTCGAAGGTATTTGATAAAATCCATCCACTGGTTGTGTTTCTGTCCAGTTAGGGTCGGTTCAATAATTTCAAGGTCCACCGAGTCATCGTCATGCTGTCCACTTACAAGCGTATTTTAGATACCTGTCAGGTCCATAGTGAGCGATGACAGTCAGTGGTAGCTGGTGCGATATCAGGTATACAGATACAGTACAGATATAGCGAGGTAGAGTGATATATATATATATATAGTGATACCGTGAATAGATACAGCGAGCAGTGATATTCAGTGACACCTGACGCGATGCGAGAAATATAGCGAGAGGTGATACTCAGCGGCAGCTGCTACGATGGCAGGGATGTAGTGAGCTGTGAAACCAACCAGTCAGCTGGCCTATAATATGGACCGGCTTTTCTCACGCTGCTCTGAGTTGAATTCGGCGCGATAAATCTGGCAGGTTTAGGCCTGGGCCGATGTTTACCATCTGACACGCTATCGTGCGCAAACGATGACTCCGTTCGTTGTGGCGTTTTTGTGACTGATATCACCTTTGGTGGCGAGAGCAGGTGGAGATGTGGTTCCTGCCAAGAAGTGAAAGCAGGTGAGTTGCGAAAATAGTTGGGTGGCGTAGACAAACGTGCCGCCGACAGGCAGTCAAGCGATCTCAACACCACCCTCGTCACCCACTCATCACCTGGGGCCGACCAACTCACCTACCATTCAACACCTGGGGCCGACCAACTCACCACCCACTCAACACCTGGGGCCGACTAGCTCACCTCTCATTAAACACCTGGGGCTGACCAACTCATCTCCCACTCAATACTTGGGGCCGACCAACTCACCTCTCACTCAACACCTGGGGCCGACCAACTCACCTCCAACTCAACACCTAGAACCGACCAACTCACCTCTCACTCAACGCCTAGGCCCGACCAACACAACCGTTTTGAAAAACAGGCTTCAAATGCGAATGCGATAAGTTGCTCTACGATTGAAATGCCTCTTTTCCAAGATAAGCCTAACAGACATGGGCTTTTAGCTCCGACAACCATTTGGCTTTTGTTAGAGCTTTTAGCTCTGACATCCATCTCTGACAACTGCAGAGCGGCATAGCCCAGTTGATTGTGTTTACTATGCCGGTTAAGTATTAGCGTTTTCCAGCTACTTTTGTCACAGCCACTAAATCCCTACTTGCAAATAACACTTGCTAAATGCAAATACCAGTTGCTAGATAGTTTTGCTATATATATATATATATATATATATATATATATATATATATAGATGCACTTAATTTTAGATAAAATATATAAAACATGTGTATTAAAATATAAATAACATAGAAATAATATAAATGCCAAAATAGCAATTGCTACATACTTAACAACACTTGCAGGCTGCGCAAGTGCGCTTGAGATGAGTGCGACGGCTCCATTCGCTTTTTATACAAGAGCATAGGGGTATAGAAATAGGGGCCTGATGGCTCCTACCTGAGCTGCTATTGATCCTCCAACCTAAACGGTCCAGTTCGGCCCGATCTGGTCCGGGTCGGTCCTATATAAACCCTCTAAAACTGTGTCTGGGAGCTGATGACTTCGCAGAAACTGACCGCATTTTCACGGTTTTCAGCAAGCCATAGGCGCATTTCTAAGTTGTGCGGTGTGAATTGTTGAGCATTCTTGTACATGCTGTTTGATCAAATTATCTTTCTTCCAGCACTGGAATGATAGGAGATTTCCACTCATCCCATTTGATTAACATGGAAATAGGGAACTGCACAGTTACAAAAGCTGATGACATCGGTTCAAAACCACGTGCGCATTTGAATGCAGCGGCATAGCAGCAAGATGGTACTATCAAATCATAACACAGGAAAATGGGAAAATCGCATCTGCTAATTGGGTAGTCGATTAGTAAAGGCAATAAGTAAGTAAAGCCCCTCCGTGTGTAAAGGACGGATCCGAGCACTTTGGGGCGTTTGAAAGATTTATGTCAGATCTCAACTCCCTTCTTTCAGCATCTCTTAACATCTATTTTTCTTTCCGCACCTCATTTTGCTCCAGTTATTCAAAAGAAATAATACGGCTAGTTCCGCTTCTGAACCTTATGTTTGATGTAGGCAAACGTACCGGCTACATTTCACTAAGCGCTCAAGCCGTCTCCGAATCAGAGCTGGGCCTTTAATCAGTCGGAGAGCAGACAGTGCCATCTGGTCTGAGGCCCGGTCTGCAATACCAGACGTTGCTATGTACGTCGAGAGTGATGGGACATGCAACCACGCCGGCGTGTAACGCTCTTCATTGCGAACAATATCCACCTAAAATAGTTGCTTTGTTAACGCTCTTCACGTCTTTCAAGGCGGCAAATCATTGCCAGTTCGCCGATCTCGTTGACTGAAGCTGCTGGGCACGTCCTCCCCGCAGCCAGATAATTTTTAGGCCATGCCCTCTGCAAATACGTGGGTGAAAACGACAGCAGTGTAGCAGACCACACCATACACAGCAGTGTAGCAGACCACACCATACACAGCAGTGTAGCAGACCACACCATACACATCAGTGTATGAATACATCAGGGGGCTTCCGCCTCTTGGCGTCTTAGTGAAAACAGACTTTCCAACGCATCCATCGCGCACGACGTGGTCGGTTACCAATGAAGTCTGACTATTAACTGAATTTTGGGAGCATTCCACGTGACAGCTGAAAGCTCTCACCTCTGTTATTGGTCCGTTAACCCCAAAACGAAGCAGGCGTCCTACTGGTTTACAATCATCTATATCTGATAGCAATCTGACAGCTGATCTCACCGTGCTCTGCCCGTGACATAAAAATCATGCTTCTGGTATGATACCGACAAATATGCGTATTTTGATTTGGCTATGTGTGCATGTGTCGAACCCGTAGACAACATATATTCATAAAACATGCACGATGAGATGTAATGCCACCCCTACGATGTGTCATGCTGCGTCTCTTGTTTTTGAATTTGCGTCGTCACTACCCATCGAACTTCTCTGAACTGATTTAATTTCCAGCTGTAAGTACAGGAAAACTCCAGGCACAAAATGTGCCACCACTCACAATGTGCGCAGTAAACAAGTGTCTCACAGTGTAGTAATAATTCATATAAGTATTAGTGTTCACAGCGTCAATCTCTTACGTCCCAGGTCATTGTACACCAGTCGCTCGCACATACCGGCTATTGTACACCTAACGCTCGCACATAACGGCTATTGTTCATCGAACGCTCGCACATAATGGTTATTGTACACCAAACGCTCGCACACAACGGCTAATGGACACCAAACGCTTGCACATATCAGTTCATGTACACCGAGCTCTCGCACATCACGGTTATTGTACGCCGAACGCTCGCACATAACGGTAATGTACACCAAACGCTCGCCCATAACAGTTAATGCACACCGAACGGTCCAAGATAACAATTGATATTAATGCGAACTTATGGAGGCATCACTGTTGAGAGCAGGGGTGTCAATTCTAGTAAATTATTGGAGGGGGCCGAACCGAAGGCCCAACAAACTTCCCCCATTTTTCTCTTACCGGACTTACCCCAGTTTATTTTGTTGAAAAGCGAGATATGCTTTAAATTATTGTATAGTTTAAAAATAATTTGATTTAAGCAGCATATCAGTCATGCAGGGGTAGATCCAGGGAGCAGGCACTAGACGCACGCGCCTCTTCTGATTGGCAAGTGAAGGAACCCATTTGGAGACCACCTTTGGACACCGAAGGCGCTCTTCTGCGGCGATCATAGGAGGTGGCCGCATTTTGGTTGTTGGGGATTCACTGTAATTTGGTTGGGCGTTTACCATAAATCACTTAAGCCATCCCATACTCCAAAGCTTTTCACGTTAATCTCACAAACTATTGCCTGTCTAATGGCCCTGGGTGTGTAAAGATTGTTGCATCGTTTATTCGCTCAGCTGTTGCAATTTGTATTTGGTGGTGGGAGCATCCACGACTTTTTGTTACGAGGAGAAGGAGGGTTCTAGTGTTGGTAGGTGCACAGCTATATAAGAGAAACATGCGTCTCTATGCGTAGGTAATCATCCGGCTGCAATAACGGATCTAGCTACCGGTTTTGGGAGCCAGGCCATCGGACCAAATTACATAGCCTTCCCCAATTCCCTCTTTATCCTTGAACTACGTCACCTTGCCTCGCCAAACCCACAGTGACATGTGCTGCTTTATTACTATTAAAATTTTCTGTGACATGCGAGTGGTACACGAAAAAAATTGGACTCAATTTAGCGCCGCACTGCAATTTTGAACTCAACTTTTTCATGACACCAAGAGTGACATTGACCAATACTTGTATGGGGCTTAGACTAAAAGCAAACTGCTTTGCGTTGATACCTTAAAATGCACTATAAAAACGACGACGAAGATCAGCACTGTGATTGTGGTGTCGAAAATGTGTGCGCCCTATTAATAGGACTTCCATATGTCTTGTTACTATTAACACGCGCTCAGGTCGGGGACCAACTTGGCTGCCCCCTTCCGAAGGCTTTTGAAAATAATTTATGACCGGTGCAGCGTAGCCATTTTAACGCTGGTAGGTGCACAGCGATATACGACAATCCCACGTTTCTATGGGAGGTAAGCTTCCGGTTACATCAATGACGAAGTTTTGGCGCCGCTACACTGCGCCAAACCTAACACATATACAATTATTAATATTTATATCACATAATCCATGTGGCCCTCTGGTTCAAACTTCAAGCAAGGCGCTTCGCGGACCTTGCTCGCTAGGCCAATCACAAGCGCTCTTTTATTCGCACCATTATGGGTGCGTACGGTGGTTGTCATGACGACAGTCGTCGCAACTGCACGGAAGAAACAAAATGTAGTTACAAAGCGTTGACAGAACAATTTTGACTCGAAAATAAGTATATGTATATATTAACTATGTCTTGGCGGTGCTCTAGTGACATTAGCCAGTGCATTTATTAGACGCAAATAAGCAGATTTATAAATTGAGTATGTGTTGGCGGTGCTCTAGTGACATTCATCAGTTCCTTTTTTAAGCGCAACTAGTCCTGAGGTTTTACTAAAGTATGTTTTTTTTAAACATGCCACTGGGTGGGACACTCCTTTTAAACAAAGTCATAACCCTACGAAGTACTTTCTCAGGCAGCCAATTGAGGTTAGCATTATGTCTGATGCCATTGACCTTGGGTCAGAATGATGGCCATACCGAGGTCAAAACCGCATTGCTTTTTCAATGAAAAAATGTGCTTTGTTTGACGTTATTTACTCCCAGCAGCTTTTATGCTCCTTCCGAATTTCTTGATCACAGGGACGATAACAAACATTTTGCCTGAACTGCCTGGAGGTCAGCGGAGGTCAATGACCTAAAATGACCCATATCAACGACTTTCCCGACCGTTGCGGTGCAGCCATTCCAACCGGTGTGACCTGAGAAGAACACAGAACATTGCTTAAAACAGGTGTCTAGGGTTAAAGCGGTTGCATGATGAGGTCTGGTGGTACTTCGGATACCAATTTGGAGTTCGACCATATTTGCTCAGAAAGTCAACAGGTATTTTGACCCAGTTCATCTTAAAATTGGACATAAATAAGCTCAGATACAGACTTTCGTCGTTTGTGAATTTAGCGTTTCTGGTTCTCTTGTTTTGTTTGACCTCAGGGGTTATTTTGACCCCACCCCTACCGAGCGCGTCACTATCAGCCGGCCAGCCACGCGCGTGTTAAATTGTTATCGCGCGTCTGAGGCGTGCGTAAATGTCCATAAAATCAAGCTACACCAGGTTTTGTAAGACTTCCTAATTTCATGTGGGGTAGCTCTCTCTCAGCATTACAAAGAAGTAACAGACCAACTTACAAAATAAATTTCACTGAAATGCAAACGATTGAACATTTCTTAAAGCTAATATTGTTCGCAAAGTAACGCAACTAGACATCTTAAAATACAATGACCGCAGGGCTCAAAATGTAAATAAAACTTTCCTATACTTTTATCGCAAAAGGTGTGGGGCAAAGGCAAGTGCAGCTATTTATAAAAACAACAGCCACGTTATTATTAACGGTGGCATATGCTTGGCCAAGTTTGACTGTTCATGCCTGATTTCTAGGTCACGGGTGATATCTTTGAGTAAAAAGTCAGTGATGTGACAGTCGACAGGCATTCCTCCACACAAACCTGACGGCTGCAGCGCGCAAAATGCTCGCAAAAAATTATCGCCGCGAAGACACGCCAATCGTTATCGCCGAAGCCCAACTTTGGGAGAGCTGAGCTCAGCTGGAGCTAAGTTGACCACATCCGTGATGTGGCGAAGCGCGTAGTGGAGGGTTTGCCTTTCAGAACAAGTGTTCGTGTATGGCTCGCCGAAGAGGGCCATTTGGCTGCTGACTTCACAGCGGCAGCCTGATCACAGGGCGCCGGGAGTCGTGTGAGTGCATTTCACGGTGAAGGCTCCTTCGCGCTATTCCTGAGGGCCCGAGGCAGAACGGGCCCGTTAAATCTTCATTACAATAAGTGGATGGTGGCTCGGAGTGATAGCTATGAATCATTCTCAGCACGAAATCCGACTCAAAATCTGCCCAAATAAAAGTTGCGTTCTTAAGTGTGGTGCATCCCTTTTTAATAGGCCAGCCTATATTCCAAAACACGATGCCGAACCAAAAATAGCATTCTTTTGCCCGATTTCGTTTGCTCATGAGACCATACCACAAAGGAAGTCGGGTTTCAAGTGAAACGATGCTAGATTCGTAGCGCTCCATGATTAAAAGACAAAATGACGCCTGGCGTAAAAGTCTTCTCGAGATCAGTGAATCAGTGGCGTCAGTAGCATGTCTAGGTGGCGTAAATAAATGTCTGGAGCTACGTTTGGTGACAAAGAACGTCGCGTTTAAAGCAGTGTAGCCCCCATTATTCAAAGTTACCCATCATTTGAGGAAATCATTTTGAGGATGAGGGATCAAGCTGCCTCGCTGCTTTCTCCATGTCGACACCACGACGCAGAAAGATCAAAGAAAACAGTCGGTCGGTGTGTGATGGTCATATTTTACCTACACTTTTGTAGCGTTCCAACCAAAAAAATGGGGCAGGCTAACATGGGGGGGGGGGTGAACCCAACATTAGGGGGCCAGGGTACTCACAAAATAATACAAATAGACAACCCTGGTTGAGCGCTGTTTGACCAAGCAAAAATTCGTCAGGGGTACGCTGCGTGGAAATTTGTTGCATGGAATTCCAAACAATTTGTTAATATTTTTCCACGGCTAGTTCTACGTAGCTTCGAGTTCTAGCGTGGGGTCTGTGGGCGAAGGGACAAGTGCTGCATGAGTAGCGCCATGTTGTCATTAAAACCTGCCTTGAAAAGGGATGGACATGAGAAACTCTCCTGATGCACCCACATGTTTAAGTAGCCTCTGGAGCATTCATTGCGCGTGTAATGACACCAAAAAACGTGCTTCTAGCGTTTTTGGTTTCCGAGAAGCGACGGCCTTAGAAACACTGCACGACGCTCCACGGCAGGCGCAGGCGGCGGGTGGCAACCGACGAGACCGCCGATCGCGTGCTGGGAGCCAAGCCGTTACATGGATGCAGCCCGACATCACAGACATGCGCTCAAAACATACAACTACTTCTCAGTGTGCTGAGAATTAAATGAGAAAGGCAGCTGCGCACATTCCATACTGCCCCATGGCGTTGTGGCCTAAATGTTGGTGTGAAAAGTTGAAATAGTCCGATTTTCCGGAAAACCGACCTTTTTCCTGGCCTAGTGGAGTCATTATTGTCACCCCAACATGCAACAACGTAAACCAATAAGCAATCGCGGGATCGCTTTGAGACAATTCCATTGTTTTTTCCCACGAAGCGCTACCCTCATCACTTTGCAGACGAAGGTGGGTAAGTGTCAAGCTCCCCCACTTTCAGTCCGCGTTATGGAAAACGACGATTCAGGGCCAAGTTACCTCATTGTCTTGGACCAAAGTGTGGCCGAATACAGATAGCAAAACAGAATATGTCCCTTATACGTTAAAAGAATATGCAAATATGCTCTTATGTTGTATAAGTTAAGAGATCATTTGTTTTATTTTATTGTTTTTATTATTTCGGTATTGTTGCTGATTACCATCTTATTATCATTATGTGATATGTATATATATATATATATATATATATATATATATATATATATATATATATATATATATATACATATATATATATATATATATATATATATATATATATATACATATATATATATATATATATATATATATATATATATATACAATGCTATTATGTTATATATGATAATAATGTGATACTATGTTCAGAGAATATGACGTACTTTCTTTCAAATATTGTTTTGGACAGCAAAATGTAAATAGATTTAGGACGACAGCACATTTAGTCTGCGGAAAAAGTCTGCGGAAAAAAGACCTACGGCTACGTAGGTCATGTGTGTTTACTGCGCAGGTCTACGTATCATGACCTGGTCAAATCGTACCTTGGTTGCGAATGTGTTTCCTTTACTGATTATCATAATGAGTGGTTCGAATCACTTGGACCAACAATAAAGATGCCAACCCTACATGAATCCTGTTGGAGACCTCACAACGTATTATAACTGTGAGTAGGTTGTGGTGAAGCCAGGTTGCGACGTGCATACATAAAATCAATCCGTAATGACAAAAATTCACCATAAAGCGTTGCCTACAGAACACAAACTTTTACGCAGTGTTCCTTTGCTGATGACCTAGTTCCATGACCTGGCCTAGCACTGAAATACGGTGTCAGAGCGCGTCAAATTGAACACCTACAATAAATGAATCAAACTGCCACAAAGTTGGTGGACCTATACGAAGAGGTTGAGAGCTATTACAAAACGTGGTGGGAAGGCCACTTCTACGCCCAAGTTTAAGTCTTCCTAGCCCAACTAGTTAATCACATGCAAAGATAGAAGGATGCAGTAGAGACCCCAATGTCTTTTGCAGCATTTGCGCTTAATAAGTTTTTGCATTACCACTGTCGCATCATTTTGAAATATAATTTGGAATATAAGTTAACAACTCCTAAAACAGTGTACCAACGCATTTATAACGAGAACGCTGCCCGTCGTTATCCACGCCACTCATTCGCGGCACGGCCGCCATCTTGAGACCCTCGCGCTGGCTTTCGGCCGGAGGGGGGGGGGGGGGCAGTCACAACTTATCCCTATCTTTAGGTGCTCTACCGGGCGCAGCGTGAGGCAAGTCTATCGATCACCACGCTGCCGCTTGGGAAGTCTCCGCGCCGCGCCTCCGTAATTGGTGAATTGTGGCCTCGTTACCGTCGTTTGTCGTCGCTCCACGGTTTGCCGCGCGTCTCGTTCGCCGCCCACCCGAGCGGGTGATATCAGCTGATCCGCCAGCGGCGTCGACCGCCCGCACCAAACACCGCTGACCTGGTTCGGCTGGAAGACAAATAACGCTGAAAAACGGCGGCTGTCCGTCGCCCGTTGCGGCGAAGAGCCGTCCGGGCCGGCCGGCAGGCGCTAAATCTGCGGCTGATTACCGGGCGGCGGCGGCGGCGGACGGGCGGCCCGCAGGCCCGGCGGGGTCACGGGTCACCGCCGGCCGTAATCACTGGGACGGCACCGGCGCGGCTAATTACCGACGTTGCGCTGACCCGCAGGGCGCATGCAAACGGGGTCAGATGCAACGTGGCCGGTATTTTGGGAGAGGCGTGTGGGGTCGAAGAGATGTGCGGGAAATATGTAGACGGACGGCTGCGCCGCCTGGATGGACATATGGATGGGCGTGGATATACGATTGACGGTCGGGTGTACGGCTGAGTACGTAGACGGTTCTCGGCTCTCACTTCTGTCACCCAAACGAACGCACTGAGAAGCGTGCTGTCAATGCATCATACAGCTGAACTTCGTCATCGGGAGCGTTCACTGAGCAGGCGTCATCAGGAGCGTGTACTGAGTAGGCGTTATCAGGAGTGTGCAGTGAGTAGGCGTCATCAGGAGCGTGCACTGAGTAGGCGTTATCAGGAGTGTGCGTGAGTAGGCGTCATCAGGAGCGTGCACTGAGTAGGTGTTATCAGGAGTGTGCAGTCAGCAGGCATCATCAGGAGCGTGCGATGAGTAGGCGTCACCAGGAGCGTACGCTGAGCAGGCGTCATCTGGAGCGTACACTGAGCAGGCGTCATCAGGAGCGTGCACTGTGCAGGCATTATCAGGAGCGCGTACTGAGCAGGTGTCATCAGGAACGTGCACTGAGCAGGCGTCATCGGGAGCGTGCGCCGAGTAGGCATCACCAGTTAATGGTAACGCCCATCGGGAATCTTGATTATTTCTGTGGACATATGGAGTACGCATGCGCTAGAGCTTCCTTACATTCAATGGTATCCGAACGCAAGTGGGGTTGTCAGTATGCCTTCGTATATTTCCCATATGCACCAAGCACAATGGTACTTGGTTGCGTCTGCGTGCGTTCATTTGCGTAGGTACTTCTGGGCGCGTGCACCCTAGCGCTTCTACGCTTGCGTGCGCGAGAGCGTGCGAGAGTGGGTGTGCGCGTGCACACGCGATTGCGTGCGATGGCAGACATCCGGACCAACCCGTGGTGCAGAGGTTTGGCAGCGTCATGAAGTGTTCATCTTCCCGACGGCTGGAAGGGAGGGCAGAGGGTCGAACAGTAATTAGCCCTCTCGGCAGCTCTGCTATGCACATACATTTGGAAAGTTTTGAAAGGCGCTGGGAGCGCTCGCACGTCCTCCAATCGTCCATCCTTGTGAAGCGTCAGCGGCTCAGTCAGCATTGGCGGCGATCGGCACCGCTTGCGCCACTCTTCTCTGCTAATAACAGCTGGACGGGCTTTACACTGGACAGATGGGATTCGGGGACGCCGTGGGAGTTACGGGTGATGGTAAGCGCCGTCCGTGAATATCCAGCACGGACTGCGCCCGCGCGGCTCCCATGCGCAGAGCGGCTTGAACTTTACCACACCGCGTGAGAGTGACGCTCATTACCGGCGTGTGGCCGCTCCCACGGGTCCCCGGCGCCAGAGGCGGTGCTGGTCGCCGCCCCATCTGTTGCCGCCGCCGCCGCCACCTCTGCCTGTCGCGGTCCTACTGAGCAAGCTGTCGGAGTGCGTCAGCGTTGGAACTGGGACGACCACGCGCGCTTCAGGCACGTTCCACCTGTGCATAGCCGTGATATCTGACTGGCAGTGACAGCCACGGTGCTTGTCGTAGCCGGCTGGTGGCTACAAACACCATGCGCTCAACGTATCATTGGCGCTTGCCGGATCGCGCCAGCGCCTGCTTTTTACCCGCGTGTCTGCGCGTGCAAACCCCACGACCACCGAATAGCGGACGTGCATCTGAGGCGCGTGGGCGCGATGTGACCTCAGCAGTCGCCGTGTCCAAAACCCCAGTAAACAAGCATCAGAAGCACCGGTGTTCTCGCAACACGAAACTCGAATCAGTTTCATCATTGTTATATCGCTGAAATTGATTTGCATCTTAAATGGCTGCACCCGTTTGTGTAACACTAGCACGACGTTTTGTGTAACACTGGCAAGGCACGCGGTACTCTCGGGGCCTAGCGAGCAACATAAACACTGCGAACATGGCAGTCCACGCATCTTGGTTATTAGCACCGATTAGGACACTCAATAACATTCAAAGGAAATCGAGTATATTTCCCTACACTATCATGCATCAAAAATACATCCTCTGTATCAGAAAAGCTTATCTGCGTGATACGCTTGTCTCCGTGGACCAAAAATCCAATATTTTAGGCATGTAACTGCATGTTAAACCGTATTCCTCTAATGAAAAGGAAGTGTTTCAAATGTGCGATGTGTAGGAATTAGCAAATTGCCCGGACGACTTTTTAACACTCACCTTTTCCGAACCATGTATCGGAAACAACCGAACAGTTACAGATGAATGTTCCTCAGCCATACCCACCTGTCCCGAATACCTGGCATCATGCAGAAGTCTCGCCACTCGTGCTCGAACTGTTCCTGCACCGATCTACATTCGTGCCGGGACACGAAGTGGTCCCGCACCAGTCTACACTCGTGCCGGGACAAGAACTGGTCCCGCACCAGTCTACACTCGTGCCGGGACACGAAGTGGTCCCGCACCAGTCTACACTCGTGCCGGGACAAGAACTGGTCCCGCACCAGTCTACACTCGTGCCGGGACACGAAGTGGTCCCGCACCAGTCTACACTCGTGCCGGGACAAGAACTGGTCCCGCACCAGTCTACACTCGTGCCGGGACAAGAACTGGTCCCGCACCAGTCTACACTCGTGCCGGGACAAGAACTGGTCCCGCACCAGTCTACACTCGTGCCGGGACAAGAACTGGTCCCGCACCAGTCTACACTCGTGCCGGGACAAGAACTGGTCCCGCACCAGTCTACACTCGTGCCGGGGCACGAAGTGGTCCCGCAACGGTCTACATTCATGCCGAGACACGAAGTGGCCCCGCAACGGTCTACATCAATGCCGAGACACGAACTGGCCCCGCAACGGTCTACATTCATGCCGAGACATGAGGTGGCCCTGCAACGGTCTACATTCATGCCGAGACACGAACTGGCCCTGCAACGGTCTACATTCGTGCCGAGACATGAGGTGGCCCCGCAACGGTCTACATTCGTGCCGAGACATGAAGTGGTCCCGCAACGGTCTACATTCGTGCCGAGACATGAAGTGGTCCCGCACCAGTCTACACTCGTGCCGGGACACGAAGTGGTCCCGCAACGGTCTACATTCATGCCGAGACACGAAGTGGCCCTGCAACGGTCTACATCAATGCCGAGACACGAACTGGCCCCGCAACGGTCTACATTCGTGCCGAGACACGAAGTGGCCCCGCAACGGTCTACATTCATGCCGAGACACGAAGTGGCCCTGCAACGGTCTACATCAATGCCGAGACACGAACTGGCCCCGCAACGGTCTACATTCGTGCCGAGACATGAGGTGGCCCCGCAACGGTCTACATTCGTGCCGAGACATGAAGTGGTCCCGCAACGGTCTACATTCATGCCGAGACACGTAGTGGCCCTGCAACGGTCTACATCAATGCCGAGACACGAACTGGCCCCGCAAGGTCTACATTCATGCCGAGACACGAAGTGGCCCTGCAACGGTCTACATTCGTGCCGAGACATGAGGTGGCCCTGCAACGGTCTACATTCGTGCCGAGACATGAAGTGGTCCCGCAACGGTCTACATTCGTGCCGAGACATGAGGTGGCCCTGCAACGGTCTACATTCATGCCGAGACACGAACTGGCCCTGCAACGGTCCACATTCGTGCCGAGACATGAGGTGGTCCCGCAACGGTCTACATTCGTGCCGAGACATGAAGTGGTCCCGCAACGGTCTACATTCGTGCCGAGACATGAGGTGGTCCCGCAACGGTCTACATTCATGCCGAGACATGAAGTGGTCCCGCACCAGTCTACGTCATCACATACAGCTGCATTACAACACCAACCGATTGTGTCACTCAGTAAGCAAGCACTCAATATTGATTAAGGCACTCCAGAGTTCGCCACAGATCCTTGTGATAAGACAGTAGTAATGTCCTTATTCCTCGGAGGAAAAGCCAGGAGAATGGAAAAATAGATTGGTTGATATTTCGGCAACATGTCCCGATCGAAACAAAAGCAAAAGTGAATTGAAAATTGCATGCCGATGATCCTACTCGATTTTTAGGTGTTTTTAGAACAGCAAATCACATTTTTTACAGGACACCAACATTCAGTTTTGTTGTTGTCTCCGAGGAATAAGGCTGTTACTAGCGTCTTATCTGTGTAAATAATGTTCCTCGCGAATGCACTGAACATCTTACAGGATCTTATGAGCCTGCCGGGCTTCCAAAAAGGACGTGTGAGAGGACGTAGTCCGTAATAACAACGTGAAACGACGCAAAGACTGGCCGGCCCTCAGCCTGTTTCCGTACATTGACGCACGAACGAATCTACTGCTTTCCTCATCCTATAGAGTTGGATGTGGTTAAGACGTGGCTTTTACAATATCAAAATTCTCTGAGGCTGTAATTTCTCATCGCCATTACAGAGTTGTTTCTCATCATAGCTGATAATGTACCAGCATCATTTCCGCGCCATATCAAATTAGCGTTTTCTAAAATGACTCCGCTGCGGCTACCTATCGCGGCACAATAGCAACACGCAGAAGAGCGAGCTTTATTTCTTGTTAATGGTTGGAGGTTATGTTTTACATATTTTAAATTTACCGATATGCTTGAAATGATTCCTCAAATTTCATAGAATAAGCTTGAACTTGAGGCCCCAGGGGTGGAAAAAAATGTTTTTGTGATCGGACTGTTCCACTTTCAAGCACCGGTGTGACTGCATTCTTCGCAGCAGCACCTATCCTGACATTCGTGGAATGGCTTGTATAACTGAACGTTTCGGTTGTATGCATGATATTGGAAGCTGCGGTGATGAAAGAAGCTTTTGGTATTGTGCCGATTACTAATAGCTCCACCAGTAATGCAATTCATTGATGTTTCATGTCGTATGGTATCGCGTTACGCTGCCAGCAACCATCTTGTCCGCAGAAATTTCATCAGCGACAAAAAATACAACTTTACCACCTCTGCGTAAAGCTTCCGCGCGGCGTTAATTCTACGCGATATAGCTTCTAACACGCAAATTACATGCGTCATTTTCCCTCATTTAATAATGTACAACGCATAAACTTCTACGTGGCAGACTTCTGACGCAGGAAATTCCACGCGACGGTGTTTTTAACAAGGGATGTCAATGCCGTTTTTCCACATTTCGAACATCTTGGGAGGAGATATTGCCAAGGATAAATAAAGAGCACTAATCTTCACCCATCCAGTACAGTCTATGATCCGGTAAAAAGAGGTAAATAGGTGTTTAAAGGCATTTGCCGCTTAGAGGGCACTGGGAACGCACCGCCCAAGCTTATCTCTCTTTTCGGCGGCATGGCAAGAAAGACAGACGTGACTCTGAGCAGCTTTGCTAATGCTTAAGCCGTTCTCCTCCACCACAGTCGCCCTGATCAGCGCCGTGAAGACCTGAGCTACCAGGGTCCTTGCTCTTTTGGGTATTCATGGGCCAACTCGCCGCGTCTGCAAGATGTCAGCCACGGTGACTGCCAGGCCGCCACTGTCGGTCCGAATGTTTTCAGGCGAGAAAAGTGCTGGATTTTATCTTTGGATCTGTGCATTTTCCTGTCAGGACTGGCGCCTGTGGGGCACCACCACCGATTCGGGGTGTCCGCTTGCACCCTTCTTAGCTGGACACAGTGCAGGCGTCATTTGGGGCGGCATAGGCCACACCCAATGTGCTGCTTTTTTGGTGGCGCCACAACGGAGACACCCCGTCGAGTGCGCTGAAGCGTTCTGATCAGCAGCTGGCATATGCGGATGCTGTTGATATGATGTTCCCGGATGATATGCGAGGCGTCTTGCCCATCCTGCCGGTCGACGTATTCATCAAATGACAGCGGATTGCTCTCGGGCGGCGTCGTGGGGGAATCAGCGGAACCACCGTCTGACACCTGGTTGGGGTGGAGGTGGGGGTAGAGGTAGGCGGCTTTGACGTTCGAGGATGCTCGCCAAGCGCTGCCGTGCTTGCATCAGTGACTACGCTCGCTGCGTTGGCGATTGAGACACTGGCTGGCCGTCAGCTGGCAAGCTGTCAGCTGCCGAGCTGTCAGCTGGCTAGCTGTCAGCTGTCGGCCAGCCAGTGGCTCTGGCTCTGTCAGCGCCAGTGGCGCCTCCGCTTACGCTCGCTGCAGTGACGACGACGGTGCCGCCATGGACTGCTCAGCCGTGCGAGAGAGTGTGACTTCGTTCATAGAACAATGGTCATCATAAACAATGCCGTAGCGTGCTTGTAAGCCCTGGCTGGCCATGGACGCTGCACGGTTAATGATACGTTTGGCAGCGTACGAGAGAACGGTTGTAGCGCCTTTACCTGTGATTTATGACTCAATGCAAATTTGGAGCCTGGCAATCCTCATTCCCAACGTCAGCTCTGTATTTTCACGTGGCCTGTGGAACACAACAGAAAAATGAAGACCAACTTCCAGATGTAAATTTGTTGACCAGCAATAATATAGAAATGGCTTTAACGTTTCAAGCCCGGTTATTGTTTCCATAAATTTTGAGGTCATGGCAGAGGTCTAATGGAAGTGTCCTAATGCTGAATCTAGAGTGGAGTACGACAAATGTAGTACAAACAAGAGACAAACATTGATAAAAATAACGAGCGCTATCAGAATGGTTCGCCTTGGCGATAGAGAGTACCTTTATACAGACTTGAGCTTTTACTGCCGAGACAAATTAACAACAATGTGGGCAAATCGCAATCGCAAATCGCAAATCGCAATCGCAAAATCGTAGATGCGCAATTTCTTTTATAATGAAAGCCCCTAGAGTACAGGGCAGACGGAAACTTAACAGTTTAAGTGCTAAGTGTTAAGATAAATAAGGTGAAAACCCCACAAA
>NW_023597055.1:11994211-12037827 GCF_011947565.3 Pollicipes pollicipes
GCAGAAAGGCACAAGATTTCGCGAACTGACCACGCACGTTAACCAGAGTTGGGGCGTCTTGGATGAGATGATTTGCTTATAGAAATACACAGCATAGTAGAGTTGCGGTAAGCTGATTGAATTACCTGACTGACCGGGGGTCATACTAAGGTACTCTAGCTCGCTGAACTGGTGCCCACCGATGTCTGGATCAGACGGCCTCTCGTGCCAGTCGCAGCAATCTGGGACAATGACGGTACCCTGTGACGTTCGGAGATCACCAATACCGCACAATTGCACTTGCTCTATGGGGTAGTTTTGACTTCCAATTCAAGTCCTTTGTCACAGTGACGTCCACATGCATCTGATCTTGGCTGCATGACGTCCAGGGGAGGTCACTGACCTGAAATGGCCCAGATCAGCATTTTGCTTTGGAGAGCATGCTGCCTAGCGTAGTTCTTGACGCTTATTTTGGATTCAAATATCAAAACAATCTCAAAGAGTTTTCGTCGTCATGACCTTCCGAAGGTGCCATAGAGCTACTGACCTGATCTGAACACCAGTGAACTATCGTTTCGGCAGGCTATCTAGGCTAAAGCTGGTCATGTGAGGTCTAGGGGCACTTGGGAGCCCGATCTGGAGCTTGACCTCATATGGCCTTATTTGAACCGAAGGCCATGATATAAGGACCTTAAAATTTGACAAAATTGAGTTTGCGTTAAACGCTTTCTGCCCTGTGAATTTAGTGTTTTCAGCACTGTTACCTTTTACATCGTAGGGTGCCAAATTAATCCCGCCCGCACCTCCAAGCAGATGTAGACGTAGATTTGGACGACGTGCATTTGAACTATCTTAGGTGAGCTTGTGGCTTTTAAAGTCAATATTGACAGCATTAAAAAAGAGCATAAAATGACTACAAATACCCACACACACCGTACCACGAGAAATTAAACGCATTTTTAGGCACGTATACTTATCGTTCCTAATATGCGTGGTAAACTTAGCAGAGATGTTTATATTCTGCATTGCGCCATGCCGCTAGATACACCAGACTGTCACCGGGGAAGGCGTTGTACAGCGTCGCAGATCGGCAGCATAAACGCCTTCTTTCCACTCCTCCGTGACCTTAGAACGACCTTATCACCTTATTATATGACCTTCATGACCTTATCCCTACCCTGGCGTGTGTGACGGTCTCGGGTTTAGGAAAGCACTTATGACTCACGAGCCAGCGCTCCCGGCTCACCAGAACGTAGCGTCTCATCTGGGTGCGTCGCATTAATCGGGAAGACTCTGCACATGTCAAGCACCGCGTGCTGCTAATTTTGATCGCTTGACGGAGAAATATGAAAGAATGCCTCGAAGAGCTTTGGATATATCTATATTTCACTCATGGTATTTTTTCGGGGTGAACAGTAGATATATCTTATGAAATATACCGTACAGCATTCATCATCACCATGCTTCGTGATCATCATCCGTTCTCATATTAATCTATCCTGATAACCATTTGCTCTCGTAATCACTTATCATCATCATCTTTTTTCATGATCATCATGATTTATTCATCGAGTGATGTGCAATGCGTTAACACACATAGCTCGTGTATGCCGTCTGCGTTCAATGTTATGTATTGTATCGAGTTGTACAATGTTGTGATGTTGGCTGCAGTTGCAATTGTGCTGTTGGCTGTTGACAATGTTGGCTGCAGCATAACACAGTTCAACACAACGCAAAGCCACACAACTAGAATTGTCTAATACACGAGCGTTTGTATTTTACGGAAGTCGCAGCATGTCACGTGGTGCTTAATAACATTTCGCCATCACTTTCAGGCAAGGTTGAGTAGTCCGGGCACCGCTAAGGGCGGGCAGAATCAGCGCATTGTCGCGTGTCGGAATAATCAGCTGCTGTTCAACGTGCGAGGGAAACTGCAATTGCACAATTTGAGTCGCTGGTAGAAAAGCGTGGCGACGTAGTTCAAAAAAGGATCTACTACAGGATCTGCTAAAGCGTCGTGTAGCTGAGGCTCAGCCGCGGGACAACTCAGCGGACGGACGAACGCGCCCTGTCCGTGAATTCCAAGTGTTCGGCCTGCTTTACACACCTCAAGCTGCCTTACAGTTGAAAGGATACCGCAATGAGGCCTTCACGGAATCGCCGATGGCACTGCGTATCAATTCGAAAGCTTCTGTTGAAGTTCGAGTCGCTCGGGTGTGAAGCGTCCTTACATCATATACCGTTACACAAAGATTCAGCGTAGGCCCAAAATAGCACAGGCTGTCGCCAGCAGCGTCCGCGTTCCATTTTCGGGAACCAGATTCTACTGACGCACCGCGAGCGCACAACGTCGCGACAGAATTATTATCCCAGTTAAGCGTCCACAGTGCGGATACAGTGGCCAACAGTTTCAACCACTAGCATATCTAAGGATATCATGGCATTGACTCGAGGGCCGACATCCACAACAAGTCATAACGCGGCAACGTTAGGTCATCACTCGGTACATCGGCAACAGTTCCGAAAATGGACACGCTTTCAAACGAATACACATCCCATTGCTCTGCGCGGTCAAAGCGGGCGCCAAACCACATTACTCGTGGCGCCCGTCATTCAAGTGACGCTAGCAGCAGTGGTGCGTGCTATGCGTGCTACTATGGTTGGTCTTTTTCCCATGAGCCACGCAGCTGCTGACTTGATCGTATGACTGCGGCGGCACGCCGCACGCCAGCACATCGGTACTGCCTTGGCCGGCTTTGCTGCGACCCTCATGCAAACCAAACTTCATCCAATGAATGGAGCGTAGTCAGTATCAGCATGCGCTACAACAGATAGCAGGAAATTGCGGGCGCGTGGGCTGGCGATTTTCTGCGCTACAATAAAAGCGTTATTTGTGAGGCGAACGATGCAGCTTTCCTG
Organism: Pollicipes pollicipes; assembly: GCF_011947565.3. Taxonomy (NCBI): domain Eukaryota; kingdom Metazoa; phylum Arthropoda; class Thecostraca; order Pollicipedomorpha; family Pollicipedidae; genus Pollicipes; species Pollicipes pollicipes. The sequence continues at coordinate 11,997,110 of NW_023597055.1, forward strand.
GCCATGCTCTTTTAACTGTTGCTGTTGTTGGATCATACTACTGTCATCACTGAGCGCTCCCTGCTCTAGCCACAGAGCTTCGGTGCAGGAGGGAGAGAAGAGAGAGAGAGAGGAGAGAGAGAGGAGAGAGATAGAGAGTAAGAGAGAGAGGGAGAGAGAGAGAGAGAGAGAGAGAGAGAGAGAGAAGAAGAGAGAGGAGAGAGAGAGAGAGAGAGAGAGAGAGAGAGGAGAGAGGAGAGAGAGGAGATAGAGAGAAAGAGAGAGAGGAAAGAGAGAGAGGGAGAGAGAGAGAGAGAGAGAGAGAGTGAGAGAGAGAGAGAGAGAGAGAGAGAGAGAGAGGAGAGAGAGGAGAATCGGGTGTCTTTGAAATGTGCCGGCACCATCGGCTCTTGGTGCAGGCTCAGACAGAAGAGGTGTGGCTCAAAGACAAAGCCGCCACGCGGCGGGCGGGTCGGAGCCACAGGCGGCGAACGTGACGCAGGCGCTGAACGCTGGCCATCGCGGTCCGGGTGACTCGGTGCGCACCGTCGCCTGGCGCAGCCCAGCAGGAGGACGGCTTGGAAGCCCTCCTGCCGACGGTCCCGGTCACGGGACGCGCGCCGTCGCCTGGCTCAGCTCGGCAAGAGGACTCCTTGGAAGCCCTCCTGCCGACGGTCCCGGTCACGTGACGCGCGCCGTCGCCTGGCTCAGCTCGGCAGGAGGACGGCTTGGAAGCCCGCCTGCCGACGGTCCAGCCATTGCTACGTCCGGGCGAGACAGCCTCGCTACGCGCAATCTGTGCCGAGAGCTGTCCTCGCAAGGGTTCCGAGGAATCGCGAGAGGACTGCTTCAGGGAACACCTGACTGAGCCGCGGACCGTTTGCTCGCGCGATTGTTTCCTTCTTGGAGGTCCTTTTATGTTTGCCTGAGAATGTTTTCCTGGTGAGCTGGTTGTTTCTGGCGTCGGTCCCTGAAATGGAAGGGAGTAGTCTCCTCCAGAAAAGCAATGCCTGGTTTTAGTTTCCGCTGTGTCGCAGGACCACTTGCGTCAGGATATCAAGTTGCGCTGGTGCTCCTGCCATGCCATAAGTGCCTCTTCCATCTGAGCCGACCTTGCTGACCACGCCACCTTGTCCATTTCGTTGCTCACCATGTACGATGCTCCTGCCGTCGTCAGTTCAACCATTCCTCCGAGGCGTTGACAGCCTGCTCCAGCATCTGCCTCCTCAGACCATGCACTGCCCCAGACGCCAGCAGCCAGCATCATGCCCAGCACCAGCGCCGCTAGCGTCCGCAGGCAGCACGAACGCCACCGGCGCAGCCGCCCACCAGGCTGACGGTGGACCCCGACGAGGCCGGCCGCCGCGCCGCCGGCCAGTGCAGACCGCTGGCGGCCAGCCAGAGCTGGAGCAGCCGGGGCCTGTACGCCCCGACACGCCCATCACCAACAGCAGGTGGAGCACCGAGTTGAGCAGCCCGAGCGTGGCGCCGGCCACCAGGACTGGATGGGCGGGCTGGTAGAACAGCTGGTGGGCGCACGCCACCAGCAGCACGCAGTGGAGAACGATCAGCAGAAGGCCGGCTGCCTGGCAGGCACTGCGGAGCGTAACGCCGCACAGCAGGCCACAGCGTTCACTCGGCACTTGGCTGCTCCCCTTCAGGCGACGACGGCTTGCGGATCGTACTATCTGGCTGCTGCGCTCAGGGCCTTGGGAAAGGTCCTGATTCTCCTTCCGCATTATATCGTTTATGCTGGTCCGCCTATGGAGAAAACCGGTCCCGTTGCACTGGAGTCTTGTGCCGAGGGACTTTGACGCGCAGAGGGGGTGTGTGACGGTCTGACCGCGCTGACGGGGGGGGCGGTGTGACGGTTGGCCCGGTGCGCGACGGGCTCATATCAGGCATCCGCCGTCTGCCAACCGTCTGGGACCCGCCTGTCCACCCGCCTGTCACCCGCCTGTCACCCACATGTCACCCGTATGCTGGACGGCTCCGCTGCTGCCGAGGCAGCTCCGCAGTCCTGGTACACCCACCCTGGCCACGGCACCGGCTCTGGACGACTGACCCGCTGACCTGACGTATGGACGTCGACTGTTGGCTGGGGAGCGAAGGTCAGAGCAGCCCGCACGCTCCCATCAGAACGATCCACGGGCTGACGCTGGACCGCCAAGAGTCATTTCCAAACCGACGCTTTAGCGGGGTAAATGGGGGATCGTGGACCGCAGCTCGAAGGCCACGAGGCCCCATCGCTTCGTTGCCAATCAATGTGCTACTGGTGGCGTGTTGGCAGCGCCATAAATCCTTGCTCGAATTCGCCGTTTTTTCTAACGTAAACGGACAGCGGGAGGGCTGGCGCAAGCCCCTGACATTTCCAAATCAAGACTGATACGGCCCCGCGAAAAAAGAGCTGTGGATTTTAGCGAGAACCCACGATTGATTACAAGTTTGTGTTTCTGAGCTAGAGATAGCTCCAACAACTCAGCTGCATTGACACCGTTACTCGAAAATAGAACTACTTCAGCAGTGCGTGTTAGTATATACGATGCACGGCATTGCGGCAACATGGAACTTATACTGGCGTGTTCCTTGTTTAACATTGAATATATCGGCATTTCATGAAGTATGCTTTGATCAAATATTGCAGCTGGTGCAAGGGTACGCACGCTTGATAAACTTGGTGGACGAGACTCAGGATACATTTACATAAAGTTTGCTGGGTAGGCAAACTTAGCCATCGGGGGGGGGGGGGGGGGGGGGGGGGTAGGACCGGAAAGAGATGGACGAATTTATCTGCTCTTAATCCGTAACATATCTTGGAAGATATGCCTTGGCTACGAATTGCTATGTATCTATGTATTCCCCTATTATATTATACACCTGCTGCCGCTTTCCCCTAATGCACAATTGTATTTTCTCGACCCATCCTCATTATTCAACAACTACCAAGTTTCCCCCAACATATTCATGCGTGTTAGCATCATTTCCTCTAGAGAGGCAAAATTCCGCTAATGGAGAGACACTTTGGGTCATTTGGAAAGCATCTGCTTAATAGGGAACATGCTGCAATGCGGCATGCTGGCAGGGTTGGAAAACATTAAAAAATACAATAACATAGCTTGTACTGCCCCAAACTTCGGCGAAATTTCCAAAATTTTCATTGTTCTTGCAAAAGAACAAACCGCGTCCTAGAATAAAAGTCATTCTTTGAGATACTCCCCTCCCCAGGCCGCTACTCCCTTCCACCATCGGAGACCACCCCCCCCCCCCCCCCCCCTCCCTCCCTCCCGGCCTGGCTGCTCCCATCCGCTCCCGGCGTCCCCTCTTTGGCCTGGCTGCTCCCGTCCGCTCCCAGCGTCCTCCCCCTCCCCCCCCCCCCCCCTCTTTGGCTTGGTTGCTGCCGGTCGACGGCGGCCGCCATCCGCATGGCTGGCTGCCTGTGACCGCTTGACTGCTTTGCTGCATGCTTGCTGATAAGCACCACTATTCGCTGGCGTGTGAGGTAGGCGTGACGGCTTATACAGAATCAATTACCAAATACCTTATCCTGACACCACACCACAGCACAATATAAAATGTTCGGGAATCGCCTGCCTGAGGCATGAATTGCTCCACCGGAGCATCCGCCTGGTCCCGTCTGATGCAACCAGATTGATCCACTTTTGAATGGAGTACGAAGGCGCAGTCTTTCTTGAGCAAGCTGCTTACATCTACGTAACATGTAAGTTTAGCATAACATCAGCATGAGCATACTGCGCTGTGCGCTGGATGGCCGCATCACGTAACGTGTAGATGAGTTACAAGCAAATGTAAATGTTTAACGCTCACCTGACGAAGCTGCTTTTATGCTCTGGCCCGGCGAGGGGTCTGGCAGACCCCTCTCTCTCTCAACCCCATCGGGGAAAGAAACGAAAGTGTTTCCGGCTGTCCAAGCTGCCCAAATTTTCCGAAGTTCTGGTTCCAGATCAATAGATGACTTTTTAGGCAACCTTAATGATCTGAAATGGGCAGTGTCGTAAATAAGACAAAATGTTCCCACCACTTAGCTTCCAATCTGAGCGGAAAACAAAACATAGCTGCAAGCGCCCCTGTATTCTTCGCTGACATGACATTCTGGAAACGTCAGATTCTTTGCGTAAAGGTCAACGGGTGGCCAATCAGGTCACGGAAATATCGCTGCGGCGGGAATGTGCATTAGAGTGCACGTTGCGTATATAGTCTTACTGCCGGTATCTTCCATACTGAACCAAGGAGGGTGACAGGGAAAGAGCAATGTATTGCTCATTGTTTAATATATTTAATTCTACTTTTTTTTCTTTTTCGACCAATTTGTGATCCCTGCTGGTAAGCTAGATCATTGAGGTCAAGTAGATATTGTGTTGCTATGTAATGCAGATATTTGAGCTAAGATCGGAGCACAAACGCTAACGTTTATGGTTTAACGTCAGGTAAGGTAAGGTTTAACGTCAAGCCAAACGTTTAAGGTCATGTAACTTCAGAGAGCAGCACGGACTGTGCCGAGCATTGTGGCACTCCCAATTTTTGCTACCAAATTTTGTCGTTGACCTGGAATCGGACGGTCGGAAGGTAGGGGGTCCGGGCTCATATGATAAGCATTGCTTAGCGTAAGCTCTGCTGCCACAGATCTATCCATTTAAAAAGGCTCGGGTTAAATCTTAGGAAAACGTGATTTTAAGTTTTGGCATTATGTCAAGCGGAGATATCTATGATTTTCCTTGACGTTCTAACCCGGGGTGCCAATAGCGTAATGGTTAACGCGTCGGCGGTACCCACTGCGCGTCTGGGAAACAGAGGCACGGGGTTCGATTCCCCGCAGTGCCCGACCTTCCCGCCTCGGTGAGGGGCAGGCGACGCCACATAGCCTCAGCAGATGGGTGCGTTGTATAGCCCCAATGACGACAAGCCAAAGCCAAATTACCTCTGTTACATGGTAACTATAGATGTTATGGCTACGCAATGCACGACATTTGGCCCAATGTGATGAATTGTTTCAGATTACTAATATTTGAAAATCATCTGATGAATTTATTTTTCGCTGGAAGGACACGCCAAGAGTGCCAACGCTTGTCAGAGCGTGTCACATATTTTCAAAAGCATAATTAAATGAAATTGTGCCAGCACACGTCAGAGCCTGTTACATATTTTTCAAAACATACTTGAATCGAATTTCCCGATGGTGCGTGAATCTCTCCACGTGAACTCACCAAACGAAGTTAAACAAAGCTTTAACTCGTGCAAGCAAACAAGGACAAATTTTGTTAAAGATGGCTGCACATCAGTCTTCAATAATGTCTGCATCAAAGAAGACGTGCCACCGGTTTTGACCCAAAGCGTAAATGGCCACATTTATCAACAGGTTTGATCCCAAAAGCAATGCCCTTCTGCCATACTAAACTTTGCTACTTTTGAGCCTCGTGTGGCAACTGTGTCATTTGTCATGGCACATTATTCGCCTTGGGTCTAGCTATATTTATTACGTGTATAGTTAGTTAGCGTCGCGTCGAAATCCGTTGTTTGCTTTAACCATGTGTTAGTCGCCAATGACTCTGAGCCCCGCGTTTGCAACCATAAACAGTTGTCATCAAAATACCGATGCAAGTGCACTGCGAGCGTGGCTTTAAGGACGGTGAAACGACGAAATATCTTGGTACATTGGGTGCGTTCGGGCGGCAGATAATCTCGGAAATTATCCGGAGTGTTAGAGAATTGTCCGGAGTGGTGTTCGGTGCTGCCAACACGGACAATTGTCTGGGATAATTTTCCGTATTGAGGGAAGATTCCGTACAATTTTCAGGGCATGGTCAGAACCGATTTGCTTCTTTTTTGTTGTTGTTGTTTTGTTTTATTTTTTGTTTTTGTTTTGCATTGTCATGACCGTTGACTGCGCATGGTGCGTGGGAGACAGATCTGTCGTTTCTCTCGGCGGAACGCGCCCATTGCGAGACTGGTCAGGGGCTCCTCGGACCCTCTTGCGTTAGACTTCTGCAGCTGTACCAGCGATAACGGCACTGAGAACATGCGAAGCCACAAAATGTCCTAGTGGAAGTCGACTGCAAGGAAAACTAGGGGAAAGAATGAGCCGTAGACTGCTGCTTTCGAAGTTGGAGCGGAAGCGAGCATTGTGGCAGTGAAGGCCTGGCGTATCACGCACATCCGGCTCATGTCAAATTATGCTTTTTCTTTTACTAGTATGCGTTTGATTTTTCGTGGCCAGGTGGCCCAACAGGTTGTGTCTACGTTATGAGTGAGACCATGAGTAATCATGTTGCGGGCAATATCAGGTAGTGGTAAATCCGTTGCGCGTAATTATGCAGCAGCTTCGCCGCCTGGTGGAGCATTCGCAGCGCCATCTATGCCGTACCTGTACCCTGTACGTCTACCCTCACCCTGATTAAGGCTTGAACTGGTTGGAAACGGGCATCGGATAGCCAGTCAGCATGGCTTCAGAGCTACGCTTGCTCGCAGCGAGTCCAAATTATTGTATACAACTGCAGTTGTTGAAGTTTGTTACGAACCCGCTCTCAGCGCGTTGTCAATTACGTCGGAAGCACGTGGTGGTCAGCAAAACACGGAATTGAAAAGCATTGCATCAGGTCACTTGGCCATCGATTGCTGTACTATCAAGATTCCCGTGTTGTGTCAAAAGCAAATCCTCAACGCAAAGGCATTGCAGACATATTGAGACCTTATGGCACCGTAAGTGTAGCAGTTACAGTGTAGTGATATTCTTCGTGCCTGGGAAGGCAGAGGTATGGGGTTAGATTTCCCACGGAGTCCAGTCATCCTGGCAAGATGAGAGGCAGGCACCGCCATAAAGCCTCAACAGTTTAATCATAACTACTGTGTTATCTACATTCAGACTGTCACTCAAGGTGATCTGATCAGTGATTACATGAATTCAAACCGAGCAACTGTCGATTACGATGACCAGATCCTTGGGAACCAAGACATCCATGTATTTGTATTGCATGGAAGATCGTCCTTAGATGCTTTGCGCCACAACGAACAGAAAATACGCATATGTATTCGAAACTTTGTGCACAATTACAATATTCACAGACATAGCTTTTCCATATACAATTTGATATATTTAACCATATACAAATTAATACGGAATGTTGTTTGTGAACATTAAAAGCACATAGCGTTCTGAGCACCATCGAAAAACCCAAAACACTAAAGAAAATGTAAATGATTACCAACTGCATTGTGAAATATACCTCGACTTCTAACCAGGCAGTGAGTGTTATGCACGCTTTCTCTAGGACATCAGGTGCGATACAATCTTACGCGCACTTCCTAATACTCATGCATGTGTGTAAACCTTGAAAAGGAGCCTGTTCGGTCATAAAATCTTGACAAAGCACACACTTTTCAATGTGCATCTCGGTTTGTCACATCATTTTCACCGACAGTAGGTATGCTCTAGCTTACAAAATATTTCCTGTCAATGCTTCGAAACTGTTCCTTTCCCTGCGCGGCGTTGGAAGCAGGCTCACGAAAGTGGCACATTCCACCGAGATGATAAATGGTATCACGGAATTAAGAATTTTGAAAAGTGCAGGCGGCTTTGCATTGGAACTGAGGTAGCATCGTGGAAGGCGGTGTTCTGTTTTAGGGTGTTTCGCCACGATGTCATACAATTTTTCCCATGACCTCTTAAATTGGGTTTCAATGGCCTATGTCGAATATATGCGTCAGCAATGCTGTTAAACAAGGCAGCAGCCTGCCAATCATTCCAGAGGCTATCTCAATACAAAAGAAGTTATTTTTTAGTAACGAGTGCGTAACCAGTTGTTTCGTGACCTGCACCCTTCAATCCTTCGACAAAGCCACCAAAATTTGAACATACAGGCCCAGGGCAGTCACTCAAACGTCTGAAAAGTGTGCCAACAATTGTCTGAACGTATCTGAACACCTCATGCGCGAATTACGGCGCTGACAGCAGACTCTGCGAATGCAACAGCGTAGTGCTAGCGGTACAACCTCAGCTTGAAAATTGGACGGAATGTACCTTCCGCGGGGATTACTATTCACACCCTCTGGAACTGCCCTGTCGTAAAGCATGTCTCGGGCCCGTGACCAGTGCACCAGGCGCTCGACAGCAACTGACGTCCTGGGATTATACCTTCTCCTTGCTGACGAAACTCATTTAGCTTTCTGGTGCAATTCCCAACGTGCAATTGCCAACTTCGCAGGCATCGCGAACTTTAGCAAATGACATGTCACTGTGTTGAATAACGAAAGGAATGTAGTTGACGTAAATCTCTCCCCATGTGTAAATCGCAGCCAGAGTTTGTCGCAGCTGCCTTTGCCCAAAATTCCTGTCAGAAAATGACGAGAGATTCGCAGACCAAGACATTCCCACCAAGTTCGGGCTCTTCAGTCGCCTCTATCGGTTGTGCCGCCTCCGTACGGGCCACAGCCCAGCTGGGGACACTCGAGAACTCACACATTCAGCTGACGGCCCTAAGCAAGGCACAAACTCGGGCAGCGGTATCCACACTCCGAGTTCAAGGACACATCAACATCACTCTCTGATAGGAACCAATGACGTCACGCCTTCGGCTGAAGTACCGAAGTCGCACGCACTTTGTCCTCACTTTGGAAAAGACCATCGTCGACCAGGAAGAACGTCGAACGGTCAGCACGCGGTTGTCATGACAACACGCCAGCCGCCGCTGAGACCGCGGGGAACGCTCTCCGTCCACAGCTCCTACGACGTCACGCTCGCGGCCACGTCGTCCCGCTGACGTCACAGCTCAGTTGACGGCGCCGATGATGCAGCACGCGAGCCGGGCCCCGGCGTGGCCGGTCGTCTTGCTGTCACTCTGACCTCCCAGACCGAGGTCGTCCTCGCCGGCATGGATCACGATCGCCCGACCCAGGATGTTGCCGTCGCCGGCAAACTGCGGACACGGCAGCGTGGTAACGGACCGTGCGGATAAAATGTAAATGTAAACCACGGGGGTTTACGTTTACAAGCGAAATACGGATATCACGTGGCGTTAACAGACTACCCATGGTTTTCCTTTTAGCAGAAGACTGCGAACTGTAGCGAATGATGATCAAACTATTTAGGAGTGTACCCTCACCGGCAGACTGCGATGCGTGACAGGACATATACCACCGCATTATTTGAGGGTTTACCATTTATCTTCCAGTGAATCCTTTTAAAACAGACCATAGAAAATATAAATATAGCAGTTGAGTTGCTTTGAAACACGAAAAGCATCAAGAAACAGACAGAGAAAATAAATGTGCCGTCCCAGAAAGCAGCATTCTCGAGAAGGAAAACGATTCACGGGAATGGCACTACGTAAGAAACAGTGCAACGGTAAACAATTGCGATCGCTCTTAGGTGCCGAACAAATGTGCGCGACAATAGCGCGAGAAAGCATGAGGATTTACGTGCGCGCGAGTACATCACGTACTTCTGGGTGCAACTGTAACGCTGTCAAACTGGGGGGAGGGGTACGCTGGCGCCGTGCGGCACGCCGCACTCGTTGCCAGGCGGGCTCACTGAGGCGCATTGCAGCATATTAACATTGTGGAGGGGAGTGGCCCAGCAGTGACATCACTGCGGCTGGCCGCTGGGGTGATAATGCAAACGAACAGTAAACACGGACTTCACTGCACACATTGATGAGTACCTCATTGCCTGTGACTAATGTGTACTAACCGCAAACTTCTCAAGCCTGTAGCGGACTGACTATTCATTTTAGCGATGGTTCGTATGCTGTCATCTCAAATGATATCTAGCGTCCTTTGCTTTGTCTACCTTGGCGTAGATTTTGGGAGCTAATTTTACGCGTTGTTTAAGCTCAACAGCATTTGATGCGCGCGCCACCAACTACCGAAATAACCAGTAAAACGCCGCGCTCCGCACATCTGAACGAGGGACCCCTGTTTGCCGGCCCCTTCGCCTCCGCCAGGGGCTGGCCGTCGTCTGACCCGTATGACGCTGTCCTTGATGTTGATGTTGGCCAACTGGTTGGCGTCGGCCACGATGTTGCCGAGGTCACCCACGTGACGTTCTGCCGACGACGGGGCGCCGTGGGCTTTGCCTGCCGGCCAGGTCAAGTCAGGTCAAGTCGCGTTGTTATGTGACCAAGCAGACCAGGCCATGTCAGGCCGGGCGAGATAGTTCAGGCTAAGCTAAGAAGCTTAGGCTGTGCTAGACCCCGCGTTGAAGGTTAGATAGGTCAGTCTCGGGCAATGGCAAGAGCCAAGCCGAAGCAAGTTAGGGTAGGTAAAGGAGGTAGCCGAGGTAGTTAGGGTAGGGTAGTTAACATCGACAGCTGCCGGGGCGGACCCATGCCCGTCACGTCAGCATTTGGCACGTCAGTGTAGTGAACCCCAAAATTCAGGTAGAGAATGCAAATGCGCAGAGGGCAGAAAGGTCAGATCAGGTCAACTATCATCCGGAAAAACCAAATCTCAAGTCAAACAGAGACGCAGGAAAGAAATCGCGCTTAATGTCAAGTGCGAATTGCAGGCAGTCACCTAGGGGCATTGGACGACATCGCATTGCCCAAGGAATTCACATGCCGATTATTTGAATATGGAAAATATACGTCAATAAAAAATGCGTCAACCGATAGGCGCTCGACTCATACACCAGTATGCTCAACGACACGCCACGTGAACCCTTCTCCCTCATCCCCGCCCCCCCCCCCCCTCCCACCTTCCGCCTATACTACACTGTTCCGCGACGCCGTTGTCGCCGTACGCCTACGTGACCCGTGCCGGCCGGCCAGGACGGCGGCCTCTCCGGCTCACCGAGCGGGTTGAAGTGTCCCTTGGCCGCCTTGCAGCCGTTGGCCGTGCTGCCCGCCTGGTGCACGTGGAAGCCGTGCTTGCCCGGACTCAGTCCTGTGGAGAAGCATTCTACCGGTCAGCCAGGGGTCAGCCAGGGGTCAGCCAGGGGTCAGCCAGGAGTCAGCTAGGGGTCAGCTAGGGGTCAGATAAGGGTCAAAGGGTCAGTCAGGGGTCAGCTAGGGTCACCCAGGGTCAGCCAGGGTCAGCCAGGGGTCAGCCAGGGGTCAGCCAGGAGTCAGCTAGGGGTCGGCTAGGGGTCAGATAAGGGTCAAAGGGTCAGTCAGGGGTCAGCTAGGGTCACCCAGGGTCAGCCAGGGGTCAGCCAGGGGTCAGCCAGGGGTCAGCCAGGGGGTCAGCTGGGGGTCAGCCAGGGGGTCAGCTGGGGGTCAGCCAAGGGGTCAGCCAGGGGGTCAGCTAGGGTCACCCAGGGTCAGCCAGGGTCAGCCAGGGGTCAGCTGGGGGTCAGCCAGGGGGTCAGCCAGGGGGTCAGCCAGGGGGTCAGCCAGGGGGTCAGCCAGGGGGTCAGCTTGAGACCAGGCTCGATCGCGGAGTGGACTGGTGGTACACTGAAATGCGCGGAACTTCGGCGGGATATCCAGAGACACCCCATGGCCTGTGAAAGAACTTGACATCCGTTCATCCAGGGTAGCTTGCTGGATGTGATATCGTAAAGCTCAAGTAAACACAAAACAAAGGCTGCGTAGTGAGTTACTCTGCATACCTTACGCGTTTGTGTACACGTTGGATTTATATGGACTAGCTTAGATGCCGAGCTGCACGCTTCCAAGCTGGGCCTCGCAGGCTGTCGGTATTTGGAAACAGCACATCCCGCGAGCTGGGAGAAATATCTAGCGTTCGTCGGTTGGAGCTATGAGGTCATGTGGGATGCGCCCGCAGAGGCTACGCCTGAGAAGCGCTGGTTGTGCGAAAGGAATGGGTCTCGTTACACATCCTGTGTGAAATCTCACCGCCCCGTAACACATCCTACCATTGGTTTTCCCTCAACGCTGTTTTGTCTTCTGAACCTCTACCTGTTATCGATCTATATCACCGTCATCATAGACTGGAGTCTATAAATCTGTCTTTCAACATCACGGCATGACGTTTTTCGCTTTGTCATATGACTAACTCGGTTTTTTCGTGAGCAGCCGGCTTTTCTAAGGATTTTGTATGTAGTATTACCTAAATCAAAGTGTTCTGAACTTACTGTCCATCTCACCCTGTAATATTTCAAACAATGTCGTCTACCCCAATGTCATCATTCCAATCACCATCCTCCGCCACGAAGCCATGGTTCCAGAACCTCGGCGCCACCGCGCACCGTCGCCGTGTCCCACCTGTGACAGTGCCGGTGACGGTGATGGTGCCGCCGCTCCTCCTGAAGCTTATCGTGCCTCTGACGTTGCTGTTGGCCACGGCGCCTTGCAGAATGCACTGCGCATCGGCCGGCACCGCTTTCGGCACGTTCTGTAAGAGGAGGTGCGACCTGACAATCCTCCGACCTGAATGCGAGGCCCGGGTCCCTGGAGGGACCCAGCGAGAGAGCGGACGGCTTGGCGTCCCTGGAGTGACCCAGTGAAGAGGATGGACGGCTTGGCGTCCCTGGAGAGACCCGGTGAGAGAGCGGATGCCCCTGTGGCTTGGAGTCCCTGGAGGGACTTAGTGAGGGGACGGCATTGGAGGCAATAGTTGGTGCAGCGGGCAAATGGGGCCGATCGATCAAGGTCGCTTTGAAGGAAGCGCAGCGCTATCCCGTTAGGTCACACGTATGTAACAATTCTGAGAGGAGCCACACTGTTGGAGTCTGGAGGGCCACACGTATGTGACACTCCAGAGGGGAGCACTGTTGAAGTTCCCTCGGCTGCTCCACACACTTTGTGTGGGTGATGACACTGTCGGGCTATTTACAGGGCTACGTCAGGTGCAATGGGAAGGTCAGAGGTCAAAGCGTTTTGTCGATAAAAATCCGCTCCGTTGGTTTTGGCTGATATAAGTTATAACAGCTGCAGGTCTTCTAAAATATTCCCAATCTAGAACGTTATGCCGAAGAACTATGTATCATTAGGTTTTTGCGCCAAAATATCCAGAAGCTTGGGTTTTCACGATTGGACAGTTCACGAGAACGCTCGAGAAGCCCTTCACCGGTGTCCAGAAAAAGCACAATTGTTGAAAGATAGGACTTGGTTTCTCCTGGAGATAATACCTTTCCGGAGTTGCAGCCATCAATCGTAGGAAGCATCATGATGCATCTAAAGCGCTAAGAAGCGCACGTTGTGCTATATATATATATATATATATATATATATATATATATATATATATATATATATATATATGTATATATATATATACATAAGTCGCATAGGTTGTACAAGTATCTCCGCCCGACAGCCGCCAGAGAAAAGATAGCCTAAACCACCGGCCCCGCGCGAGGCGAGGGAGCCGCCCGCTTCGCGGTGGTCTGATCGGTCTCTGGGAGTATTCAACAGCCCAAAGCTCGCTGTGGCTTTCTCACCCGCGCCATTATCCCTCATTATCCGATTACGGCATCCGCGAAAGACTCGGGTCCGCCTTGGTCCACTTAGTGCGACGCCGACCGACCCCATAACTTTTCCTTGGCGCACACTCTACCCACGCTCCATCATCATGTCGTCCAGTCAGGGCTGGCGGACGGCCGGCGGCTCGTGTCCGGCCGAACACACGGGACGGCGCCTCGGACTTCGGAGAGCGGTCGGTCACTGCTGCGGCATCCTCAATGAAAGGGGGAAGGGGGAGAGGCTACGTGTTTCTTTCAAACAGCATCTGCAGCCGCGGTTAGCGCAGTTTCAGGGGCGTAGGCCAGAAGCTGCCAGGCCCTATGACTGGATGGCACAAAGCTAAGTAATACGTATATATATACATATGTGCATATATATGTATTTATATATATATATATATATATATATACATACATGCACATACGTATGTACAATATGAAATAATATAATGTGATAAGCTGGAAACGTTTTGCACCCCGTAAAGCATAAGTTGTGCCACCTCTGTTTGTGCGTGGCTTTTCAAAGTTAAGGAAACTCGCTGAAAATGTCAGCAATTCCTCGGGAAATGGGTGCTCCGTTGGAGTCGGGTGTCCCGGCGCCTCCAAGCAACGTGACGGGGAGAAATTGGTTGAAAAGACGGGATATCCCCATTTGCTTCACAGAGCGTTGGTCTGCGTCGGGGTCATATTGCTTATCACAACGGACGGAGACGCTGGACGAAGAGCAGTGAAATGAGTTGAAGATAATTTGACTGTTAAAACAGACCAGCTTGCCCGGTCAGGCTGTTGGGCCCGATAAAAGCTCATACCTTTACGGTATTAGCAGCCATTTTTCGACTATTAACGAAGCATCATGCACTTGAAGCGTTAAAGAGCGCAAGATGTGCTGCCATACTCGGCCATGTGCGTGAAAGCCGTTCGAGCTGGTGTGATAATTTTGCGTCGTTGCAATGGAAGGAAAATATGACCCTTCCCGCTCGATTTACATGGTTAACGTTGTTAAATGCAGCTGAATAGATGCTCGGGTCAAAGCGGCGTCTAAATCTCGACTACTGGATATTTTAGTAGCCGAGATTCATTTATCGTGAATCTCGATTACCCAGCGTCGCAGCGAAGCGGGACCATCACAATTTGACAAACGATAGATCATCCGAGATCATAAAACCGTGATGGCAAATGTGCGCGCTCACACATACAGCCGGTCACGCGGGCTCGAGCTCGGGCGAATCAGGGATCTGGCCGTTTGGAGCGTTTGATGAAGCGAGGTCACATACTACAAACCACAGCAGATAAAAGAGTAAGGCCGACGCCGCTCAGACTCTGCATTACTTGACCTCACCTATGCGCACGACCTCCTGAGGGTGTCTGGAAATATATTTTAGCTCAAGTGTTGATGCCATATCCATGGTGTTACGATAAATCTTACGTCGGTTATCGCCTCGCTCGTCTCAAATCGCAGGCATTGCGTCTGACGCGGCGTTGATAAACAGCCATTGGCACCGACCAGCGACATCCGAACACGACCAGCTCTCTCAACCTCGTGACGCCGCGACCACCAGCCCCGCCCGATGAGGCGGCGGCGCCCGGCCCCGTCACTACCGCATACGCCTGTCGACGGAAGCTGAGCAGCAGCCAGACGGCACCGACGACCAGCTGGGGAGCACACCAGGGCCGGGTGTAACGTGCCCGTGTCGTGCAACGCAGACGCAAGGGCGTACGTCCGCTGCCAGTGTGCCGCTGCGCTGTTCGCGTGCCGCTGCGCCGCTAGTGCGCCGCTGTGCTGCCAGTGCGCCGCTGTGCTGGCAGTGTGCCGCTGCGCTGCCTGTGTACTGCTGCACTGGCCAGCGGAACGCCGCTGCGCTGCCAGTGGAGCGCTGCTGCGCTGCTAGTGCGCCACTGTGCTGCCACTGTGCCGCTGCGCTGGTCAGTGTGTCGCTATGCTGCCAGTGGAGCGCTGCTGCGTTGCTATTGCGCCTCTGTGCTGCCACTGTGCCGCTGCGCTGCCAGTGGAGCGCCGCTGCGCTGGCCAGCGGAGTGCGGTGCGGTGGCGAGCGCGCCGGCGCTGGGCCCAGCCCGCTGGTCAAGATTGATCTAGAGCTGAGCCGAGCCGGACACGGACCGAGCCCGGCTGCCTGTCGTCGGTTAGGACCACGAGCAGGGCTGTCGGCAGCGATGACTGCTCTCTCCGCCGGTGCCGCGAGCACTCCACGGCAGCACGGCCCCGTAGTCCAAAGTCAAGGTTGTCAGCACCTCGACTGTCTCCCGACCGGCTGGCTGAGCATACGTCGGGCTGCCCGCGCAGACAAAAACGGGCCGGCATCCGGACCGCCAGCGTGACAATGTGCGCCAAATGGGCGCAAGATTGCATTATCAGCGGGGTACTGAGCCGACACTGAGCCTCCGCTGGTCCGCCGTATCGCAGCGGCGCAGCGAGCCCGGCCGGCGGCGACTGCGGACTGCCGATGGCGGCGGAGGCGGGCGGCGGGAATGCCGATGGCGGCGGAGGCGGGCGGCGGGGAATGCCGATGGCGGCAGAGGCCGGCGGCGGAGGTGGACGGCGGGGAATGCCGATGGCGGCGGAGGCGGGCGGCGGGGACTGCCAATGACGGCAGAGGCGGGCGGCGGGGAATGCCGATGGCGGTGGGGGGCGGGCGGCGGGGAATGCCGATGGCGGCGGAGGCGGGCGGCGGAGGCGGGCGGCGGGGAATGCCGATGGCGGCGGAGGCGGGCGGCGGGGACTGCCAATGACGGCAGAGGCGGGCGACGGGGACTGCCGATGGCGGCGAGGGCGGGAGACAGCGGCGGCAGCCTCTGGTCACAGCGATACTCCGAGAGTCATGTGGAGCACGACCCGTCGCGTTCAGGGGTCCTACAGGAGCCGTACGGCGACATGCCGTCCCCACAGTACTGACCCCTGTTTCATATTCCGTGGCCTCTCTCCAGTCCATTGCGAATCCCGCACTGACAACGGCTACCACTGCCTGGTATCCAGTCCATAGAAATGCCTGGTGGGGATGCATCGGGAATCAAAAGCGCCTATAGGGTACCAAAAATCACCTTTGTAATGCTTTGTTGATCAAATCACGGGGATTCAAGAGCGTTTAAACGTTAGCGGAAGAGTTCCTTCAGGTCTCCTTTCTGTAGAGAAAAGGAATGGCTAATTTCAGAAAATAGCCTTTAGACCTCAACAAACCAGAAACAATCAAAATGTAGCCATTTTGCCACTTTGCCATTGGCTGAACGCTTTGAACGTCAAAAAAGATGCTGAATCGATAACGTGTAATGCGTTAGAAGTTGTCACAAGGAATGAGCCACTTCCGTGACCTTCCTTGCCATAGCGCTCACGCAAAGCCCAAAACTGCAGAATACTTACGGTTTTCTGGAAAATTTCCTGCAAAAACGAGGATAAAAAATTGTCCAGCAGTGTTGTAAACCGCATATTTCTACGTTCCTGCTTAAAGCAAGAACAATTATTGGGTTGGCGCAATCCGTGTATAGGGGAAGGTCAATTAAAAAGGCCGTTACAAACATGTTGCATACTGAGATGCGCGATGAGTTGTTCATTGCAAATAACACTAGACAGTGTAACAACAAGAAAAGCGATTCCACTAGATATAGAGCCTTAACAGTTGCCAAGCGTAGCTGAGTCAAGCTTCTTATAACTGTTACATACAGAGCGATGACCCAGCCAGTCATAAGAAAGACGTTGCAAAATTCCTCATCATTTCACCGCAGCGCGCTGTTTTACGCCTTGCGTTCCCGAACAAAACTCGGATGTTTACTCTGTACTGAGCGTAAAAGTCCTACTTTGAGGACGGCTTCTGCGAAGAGCCAGCAGGTTTGTGTATCCAGCAGCATGCGTGGACTCCCTCAGTCAGCAGCAGTCAGACGCTCTCACGGCCAGCCAGCCCGGTCGGCAGCAGTCAGACGCTCTCACGGCCAGCCAGCCTGGTCGGCAGCAGTCAGACGCTCTCACGGCCAGCCGGCCTGGTAGGTAGCAGTCAGACGCTTTTACGACCAGCCAGCCTGGTCGGCAGCAGTCAGACGCTCTACGGCCAGTCAGCCTGGTCGGCAGCAGTCAGACGCTCCACGGCCAGCCAGCCTGGTCGGCAGCAGTGGGACGCTCTTACGGTCAGCCAGTCTGCATTTCAGACATGACTGCGCCAATTGCTCGCCAACTGATGTGGACATGTGAAATCTTATAAATAGCCCTCGTTCGTATTAAGAAAAATGGCCAAACAAGAAGAGGCTGGATATATATATATATATATATATATATATATATATATATATATATATATATATATATCTACTCTTCACGAGCACGAGACGAGCAACATACTTCCCAGCTATTTCAATTATGTTAAGAAAGTGTATCCGAACTACGGTAGATGCATACCTTGTTCTTGGGGAATTAAATTTAATTGGCGAAATATGTGTGCGAACAAATAACGTGAGCTCCTGCCAGCTCCTATTTCACTATGAGCCCAACAGTATCTACTGAGGTTGAGGCCTGCATCGCGCCCGAATTAGGGCTGGTTTTTGTCCTGTTGCCCCTGGACGCGTCGCTGGATGCTATTTTCGATTTCACGCTGGTGTTATCACTTCTGATGCGTCTAATTTCCAGCCTCGGAAGACGTCGAGAGACTGGGTCCGTGGAGCAAATTAAAACAGTTTGAGCCGTGTGCGATTGCGTTTCACATTAAGACTGACACTGGTCGAGGAGACCCTCGCAACGGTGCGTCAGCATGCCGTGAGAGGCTCGCATCAGCGCGTCAGCATGCCGTGAGGGGCCCGCACCAGCGCGTCACCGTGCCGTGAGGGGCTCGCACCAGCGCGTCACCATGCCGTGAGGGGCTCGCACTAGCACGTCACCATGCCGTGAGGGGCTCGCACCAGCGCGCCAGCATGCCGTGAGGGGTTCGCACTAGCACGTCACCATGCCGTGAGGGGCTCGCACTAGCACGTCACTATGCCGTGAGGGGCTCGCACCAGCGCGCCAGCATGCCGTGAGGGGCTCGCACCAGCGCGTCACCATGCCGTGAGAGCCCCGCAGCGGCGCCGGTACGGTCCGTCGATGGGAGAAAAGACATGTGTTCACTAACTCGTGCCAGCGCTGGCAATCCACTGTCAGCAATCGATGTCTGTTCACCGTGAGGGTCTGAGGATTGGAGCGGAATAAACAGTGAGCATGTAAGCAGGCGTCTGGTTCAACCGTTCAAGCGTTAGTTTTCATTGTGTGGTATGCATCAATGTTAATGTCCTCCGCTGAATTGCAGCCATGACATAGCTGGCTGTGGAACCTATTTTTACGCAAAATCTACTTCAGCGAATAACAACTTTGTGTTGCTCGCTATTGACTTAAGTATATAACCGTTCGAGCCTTTTTTGCAAATGCCCAGCGTCGAAAGTTTTGCCTTCGATTATCCAGCAGAACTCCTCTTGTGATGCCGCACAACAGACCAATGTCTCTTTCATGGAACCCGATACACATCATCGCGCACCCTTTTGTGGAAAGCCGATGACTGCACGGACCATATTAGGACAGCTCGGCGGCAAGGAGCAGGCGGGTTTCGAACCCAGGCCCCCGTGTGGAAGCCGAGGACACCAACCACTCGGTCGTTACGCCCCTTACTGGGCAACTGAATATAGAAGTGGTGCAAGCAGATATCTCCTTTTAAAAGTGTAACTGAAATCATAGCCGTGCTTTCAGAATGAGCCAATAGTCCGACCGAAGAAATTCACGAAATCGGCATTTCAACTGGAAACTATGAGCCCTCCAGAATGACTTTCGTGAGAAATGTAACTTCCATCCGGGATGACGCACCTATCTAATTACCGTCTGCGTCATTCATATTGCCATGACATTTTGAGGTATTATCTTCGAATCAATTAGCAGCTGGGCAGCAAATTAAAATGTTGCCCTAGACCTTGGTGCTAGCTTTTCACTTTACTTGGATAAAAGCTGGCCCATTCTCTGCCGGCACTGGCGTGACCTTGAGCCGGGTCAGCTGACGCACCGATACGACCTTGGGCCAGGTCAACCGGCGCACTCCGGCAGGCTTACACCAACGAAAGCGGGTTCTGCTGAGACGTCAGACCGAGACATTCATCCCAGCCACGGCTCCACGTAGGCTCACACCTAACAGGAACGGGCGGTGCTGGGACGTCAAGCCACTGCCTCTTTCCCTGCCACGTAAGAAATGTGGCAGCATATGGAGCAAAGGTTAGCAGCCTCCCAATTCTGATCAGACATCTTTTCAGAACCGTGGCACATTTGTTGTGTTTGATTCATTGAATTCAGAATCGGGTGATCGGTTGTTAGCGTCAAAGGTCATTCCTAAAAAAACGACAGTACAAAATGTTGACGCTCACAGCAGACGAGTACCAATAGGTAAATTCAGACCTAACGGGTCCCACCATCCATTTGAAGGGAATGCTCCATATTTGAAGACATTGAAACAAGCATGAGATATGATGAAATAAGCTTACTTATAACTACTGGCTTACCCATAAGTGGAAAAGACTATTTAAACAACACAATTTTTCTGCTGAGTAAATATGCTTCTCAATGTGTCATCGTTTCAATAAGTGATGGCACCTTGCACAGCACAGACTGAGAGCCAATTGACAGCCGATATATCTAGAAAACATGCTCACGAATGCCATATATGAACGCCTTGACAATTATATCTTACTGGCCTTGATCGCCACATGGCCTATGAAATGGCAGGATTTGAAAAAGTTGTTGCAGTGTCATGATGCCTAGGTGACCTTGAAATAGACCCCGAAAAAGTCTGCACGTTATTGCGGGTGTGTGGCTCAGAAACTAGAAGGGTTTAGGGCAGTTTAGAAACTGGCAGGGCAGAACTGTGAATTACACCGAGTGACCTTCAAGATGGATCTTTCAGTTCAAAACCTCATATAAATATGAAACACTCTTTTTAAGCCGCTATAATAGAATGATACAATGCCTGCAGCAACCCGTCTTAAACAAACCCATTCGTTCAAGATGTTTCCTGCCAGATCTGCAAACACACCCAGCGGCTCTGCGGCGGGCGCGTTTACTCTGTCTGCAGGCTATGTTGACACCCTAAGGCTGCCTTTTACCATGCCACGAGATAGTCCCGCGCCCACGTCTCGAGCCCAGAGCAATAACGGCGTTCGCAGCCCGACAGTGCAATCAGATCGCGTCCCAGTCTGAGACAGATGCCCTGGTCATTTGTTACCAGGCAGCCAGCCAGTGTGCCCAGAAGTCCTCTGATGGGGCTCGTCCGAGGCCAGCCAAAGTGAGGATCGACCCGGTCTCCGGGCGGCGCCGCCCGACGGTCGGGAGTCCTCTGATGGGGCTCATCCGGGACCAGCCGAAGTGAGGATCAAACCGGGCTCCGGCCGGCGCCACCCGTCAGGATGTTCATCTAGTGAGGCGTCATCATAGTCAGACTTTTCCGTTCCTCTACCATCTGACATGAAACACGGATCCAGGACCCCTGCGATCCAGGGAAACGGACGCTGGACTCGTCACCTAACGGTGTGCTGAGTGCAAGTGTTAAAACGGGCGCCTGCTTTGGCCAGTGAAATATCAAAAGATCACCAGGATCCTGGCCGAACGGGGTCGTCTGGTAGGGGACGATCGTCCTGAAGCATTGCACGTCACGGGCCTCACGGTCTCCCCGATCAAAATGGCGGCACGGGCTAAATTAAGTGACCAATCGGAACGACACAGCGTGAGTGGTGGACATAATTACAAGTCTGAAGTTTCGCTAGGGAACAGCTCTCAGCTCACAACCTTTCGCTCAAAACGCCTACTCAAAACCACGCTCGCAAATCACCTGAAACACATTTATAAAATCTCCCAATCTACCCAGCCAGTTGTCTTTCACTCCACCTCCACCACGCCTCACCGATGAACAAGGCTCACGCTGCGCGCGTAGCTCTCTCCAGCGGCAGATGAAGTCCCGAGCGACAAAATTATCACGCGTCCGTGAACCACTCAGTGGACTGCCAGTTAGGCGCACGGCTCTGATTCCGGTCGCCTCATTTTGACGGAAATTGCCGAGCGGTATGAGCAGACCGTTCCTGGAAGGCATCAGCCAAGAGGTGTAAAATGAACCTCTCACTCGGGTGTCAGGTTTGCTTTTGGCTGCAGGAACGCGGCTCGACCATCACCGACGCGAGTTCTATCCAGCGATGCCGAATGGATGAGCACGGTTGTTATGATTCTGAATTGATGATAGCGATAAATGTGATCGGTAACTATCGTGTAACCATTTTGCATCTTTGTAGATTATGCTGCATTTTAGGCGTATTTATTGCGGTAAAAATATGTGTAGTGACGTTCATGTAATACCACGCAGAATCAAATAAGCTATTGAAGCTACTTCTTCAGTCAGTATGGTTTTTTACCTGAAGCAGCGGGCCACCACTTGGAAGAAAAGCTGCATTCGCCAGCAAAATCATACGACTCAAGTTGTAATTTGCACTCGCGTGTTATTGGGGATTCACGACACACTCAGCTGCTGTGGCCATATGGCATCGTCTGCCTCTCACCCCAATAAAGAGGGCGGGCACCGCGAGGAACTGAACCCAGCACTTTTGGTTTCCCAGGCGAGCAGCTCAACGGCTACACCACCAGTGCGTTACATCGCTTTCACTCCCCATCTTGGTTGTCTTATGAACCCCTCTTTAGTTGTCCTATACCTCTCTTTGGGCCAAGCCTGTCTTTATCACGGGTACAGGGCAGCCGTCCGTTGACCCTCCCCATCTCAGAGCCTGGCACCGCCGCTGACCGCCCAGCCGACCTGACCGAGGCAACCCTGATCACTAGATGACGTCATCATTGGCGGTCCCACTGGATGACGTCATTGGATCCGTTACCGAGGCCGCGAAGGAGAGGACAGCTGGGCCAGACACGGCAGTAGTGGCAGGCGGACAGTGCTAATCGGGCATTTAAACACGCCATCCATTGAGACGAAGTTGTCAGATTTGTGTACAGAGACAACAGTTATGTAGTGTTTTCATGTCTGGGGATTGTGCGAAACCTGCCTTGCTGCTTTCGTCATCAGCGTGTTTCGAGTCTCCCCAGGCTGATGAAGCACAGCAGACTGACAGCTGGTCACAGTGGTGTAACTATCCTACAACATGAATCCGTAACCATGACAACAACATGAGGTCGTAACCACGACAACAGCATGAACCCGTAACCATGGACACGCTTTCAAGACCGGCAACAACGATTATTTCCAGTCAAATTTAGAAGTCATATGGGCCAAGTGAAGGTCAGACAAGGGGCTGTAGTTTTTGCTTTCAATTGCCTAGTGGCGTCCAACGAATACAGTAAGACCAATTCCGCCAGCATGGACCTCAACGCACGGCGAACCTCACACTCGCCCCCCCCCCCCCCCCCACACACACACACCCGCAATCAACGTTATCATAACAGGAGACCTCAACGCGTGTTTGAGAAAACCGAATCAGAAAGCCAGATGCTTCCTTGCGTGATTGCTGTTTGCTAGGTAAGACAGTAGTAGTAGCCTTATTCCTCGGAGAAAAACCAGTAGAATGGAGTACAGATGCGTTGACATTTCGGCAATATGCTTTTTATCAAAACGAATAGCAGAAGAGAATAGCAGAAGAGAGTCAGTAACTGAAAGTTACTGATCGCGTTAGACAACCAAGGCAGTGCTGCCAGCTGCAGCTTAAAAGCGGTGCTCACTACACCGGGCGGCGGTCGCCGTTAGGCGGCGGCGGCGCTGGGGTCGCGTAGTTCGTACTCCTGCCGCGTGGTGGCACCCATACAGCCCCCAGCGGCGAGAGGTGCTGGTTTTGCTTGCCAGCAGGCTGCCTTCTCCTCACGTGACGACTTTCGCTATGTTGGGGATGCTGGTTTTATGCCACAGAAGGTGTAGTCTTACGTGAGGGCGCGCGTTGTTTGAGCTCTCCAGGGATAAGTTTTAAAATATGAAGGCGCTCTTTCTGTCAGCTGTTCTTTGACTTGACACGCACTTCGGGTCGTGAAGTGCTTTTCAGTCTGGTGGTGAAACAGACTGACCCGCCTCTTTTTTCGCGCGCCCATTCGCTTTTGAGGAGCGTGGCAGCAGTGGGCAGTAATCATAAATAGCATGCGGTATAGTAGATATGACAATGTGATAATAACCATAATAGCATAATACGTGGCAATGGATACACCAAGGCGTGATGTATGGACACTTTGGCCTCTGCATTTATGAAGTGTCCTTGCTCTCCAACACTGTTGACGTCACTGTCCGACGTTGCCACAGGCACACAGGTAAGCAATATAATCGGGAAAAGGCACCCGCCCATCTTGGCAGGCAGGGCTTCACTGGCTTGTGCAGGTCTGTGACGGACTCGTCTTTCGGCACTCGCGGTTCACCCCCCGTCCCCGCGACGCTTATCCAGGATCAGCTGCGTGCGCCAGCCATGAGTGTGCTGATGTGTCCCCTGGTGAGTGGCCCCGTGCGAACGCCGAGCCTATAACCCGTGCACGGCTCCCTGTGTGGGTTTGGTCTCGGCGGAGGACTCCATGGTGCGTGTAAGTTTGCTCCACTATTACCCGCTCTCCTCCGTTGCATGGCCCTGGAATGGCCACCAACGGCCGACGGCACACCGACACGACGGCGCACGACCGCACAAACCAAATCACAGTTGCTGCTTTTTGTGTCGTCATGCTACGAATTGGCAGCTTTTTTGTGTCTTCATGCTACCAATTGGCAGTTTTTTGTGTCATCAAGCTACGAATTGGCTGCTTTTTGTGTCGTCATGCTACAAATTGGCTGCTTTGTGTTGGTATTTACCTGGCAATAGCTTTGCGCATTACTTCACAAAGCGTCTTCTTCATCTTAATGTACTGTGGCATAGGCATGCAGCTACTTAGGTTTATTAGGAGGCACTGGGAGAATCGTATTAAAGCGATTAAACAGGCGCCACTCCTAGTCATAGAGGCCTAGTAGGTTGATACGTGCTAGGGTGAGGGTCAATTTGACTGCCGCCCCCAAAGGAATTAACAGAATAATTTCCGAACGGCGCGAAGTACCTGCACTAAACTTTGCAGAGCAATGGGTCATCAAATCGCAAATCTCACGGTATCAAGCAATTAGATGTGCCTTGTAAGGCCGCTGAACTGTGATAGGTGAAAACCAGGCTGGCTGTCAAAAATGGCTGTCAGTGAAGACAACGCCTATGAAATCGTTCAATCTGATGCGGCAATGGAGTGCTAAGCAAAGCCATACATCCCTGAGATAGCTTCATAGGCAACAAAATAACTGAATTTGGGATACAGCAAATTTCACTGACCTAGGATCAGGTATCTTGTATTTGATACACCAACCGGCTCTTGGGCATCAGATGCTGACATGATTTGCAAATACTACAGCCTAAACGTGTCGCGATGGCCTAAGTTGAAATGTCTGAGACTGCCGCAAGCATACTGACAAGCTTCCTGATGGTCTCAAACTACAGTGCAGTACATTTTTTTTTTATAAATCGTCAGGAATGTGGTCTCAGCACATGTCGAGAGAAACGTTGTCATTGAAATGTGTCTTCTATCAACCGCTTCAATAACTGGCTAGAAGCTTTGTGCAAAATTTGCGACAAATATCAGGACTATTTGCAGAATATTTGCGAAATGTTGTTATTTTACAATTAAAGTGCCACATACGTCAGTGCGCAATGAAAATAAAACGCTATCAGGAGCTGGATGAACCGTGTGGTGTGCAATAATTGAGCCTGGCACGCCTGTGAGACACTATATTGCCCAATAACATGAGCATCAAGGTCACAGCCTGGTGTTGCATTCCACGCCACGACTTCATATTCCAAGCCGGTGTCGAGAAACAACAGTCTCATGTTACTGGGTTCGTGTCACCTTAGCTCTCATGTTAAGGTTTTTGACATTTCCTTCTGTTCTCAGACATCACCTTTAACTGTGCACAGGTATATGCCAAAGACAACGGAGAACGCTTTAGTGGTTTCGTTACGAAATCGAAAAGTGACTTTGCGTTTCAAACAGTCCGACAGAGAGTGCTCAAAACCTAAATACGCCGAAACAGAGCTCAAGTGTTTCCGAATGCACCCCATAAGGAGGCCTCCAGTGAACCTCTTCAAGACAGATCGCGTTCGTCCTCAGTGGCGTCGAGCTTTCGGATCGGAGAGCGCTCGTCCACTGACAGGTATTCGAGCTATCGCACCTCGTCCACTGGCGGGTGTTCGAGCTATCACACCTCGTCCACTGGCAGGAATTCGAGCTATCGAACCCCGTCCGCTGCAGGTATTCGAGCTATCGCACCTCGTCCACTGGCATGTATTCGAGCTATCGCACCTCGTCCACTGGCAGGTATTCGAGCTATCGCACCTCGTCCACTGGCAGGAATTCGAGCTATCGAACCTCGTCCACTGCAGGTATTCGAGCTATCGAACCTCGTCCATTGCAGGCATTCGAGCTATCGAACCTCGTCCACTGGCAGGTACTCGAGCTATCGCACCTCGTCCACTGACAGGTATTCGAGCTATCGCACCTCATCCACTGGCAGGTATTCGAGCTATCGAGCCTCGTCCACTGGCTGGTGTTCGAGCTACCAGACCGCATGAACACTCGTTCAGTGGCAGGTGTTCGAGCTGCCAGACTGGACGAGCACTCGTCCACTAGCAGGTGTTTGAGCTATCACACCTCGTCCACTGGCCGATGTTCGAGTTACCAGACCGCATGAGCGCCCGTCCACTGTCAAGTGTTCGAGCTGCCAGACTGGACGAGTGCTCGTCCGCTGGCAGGCTGTCTGGTGTTGGCCGAGCTCCAGGTCGTCCGAGCAGGCACACAGCGGTTTTCTCTCCCAGTTAACGAGCGGAAGCTCACAGAGATAAGAACTCGCATGAACATACAAACTTCACAAAGCCCGGCAAAATGATAACAGCTGATGTGGCTCAACAAACACTTAAGAGTTAAAGGCTTGCCAGCCACAGGCCGGAAAGTTCTACAATGGCCATCCGCCCGGCACGGGACCTGTGAGGCACGGATCAGAGGCAGAAGCTCTGTCGAAGCGAATAAACTCCCCATGAACAAATGTTTACGCAGGAAATATGCAACTCTAGACAGTAGGCATGCACCGGTGAGGCTTCTTCTAGCGATTCAACCCGCTAATCATCAGGCTCCCGAGAGAGAGAACACCAACTAAGATAGACAACACCATATTTACAAGGCAGGTAGAGCTCTTGTGTGGAAATCTTGTGAAAATTTACATGTTTAGGTCGTGACTCTGAGCTCAGCTACTATCAAATAGGCTCAAACTCGAAGTTAGTGCCGGAATTGTCCGCCGATCTTTTCATGCTACTCAGTTGAGCTTACGTCTCTCCAAGCATAAGGTGAGCGAAGGCCACTTGAGGCTCCATCTTTATCTGGCCTAAAGAACTACGAAAGAAGATGGCAAACATTTCAAGATAATGTTGGTGCGTGAATTGAGAAACGGCGACAGTAAGTTCATTAAACGAAACACTGACAAAGGCCATTTAAGGTCCGTGGACACCCCTAACCTTCCTGGTGGGGTGCCTGCGATAAGAAAATTTAAAATGAGCGTCAAATGTCTCCGCCCCTGCAACTCGCGGGTAGATAATTATCCCCGCCAGTGACCGCTTAACTCATTTATGTAGTGTGATTTCAAGGGACCTGTTTCAGCAGAATGTCAGACGAGCTTTCCACGCCGCAAGAGATCTGTTTCCACAGGATGACAGATCAGCTCTGTTTGCCGCAGGAGATCTGTTTCAGTAGGATGACAGACCAGCTCTCTACGCCGCAAGAGATTTGTTTCAGCAGGATGTCAGACCAGCCCTCCACGTTGAATTCCACAGCCCACACATCCCCCGGCCGCGCATGTAAGGGCGTTGGGCTGCGGCTTGAGGAAGGCGCCTCCGGGGCATGTGACCATCGCGGCGACGCGCATGGTCGATAGTTGCGTGGGCCAGGGTGACGAAGCTAATCAACTGAGCGCCTCTACTGAGAAGACGGGCACGCAGTCCAGGGATCGCCCATTCAGAAAGGAAAGGGGTGGGAGTGGAAGATAGCTTAACTACTAATACTAATCATTCTCGACTGAAGGCTCGCGACCGGCTGAGACGATGGGCCAGGGAAGCAGTTTTGTAAAGATTGGTCGGAGAAAGTATTGCGAAATTGGAGTCCGGCCCTCCACGCGACACATCCGGCGTTTCTTGTCATCGTACCAGCCTCTGATGGCATGATGGTAGCTGCACTATTGTATTAAACTACACTGACGTGCATGACACCAGGGGATAATTATTGATGTAAGCGTTCGTTGCAGTCTCTGATGGCGTAATGGTAGCTGCACTATTGTATTAAACTACACTGACGTGCATGACACCAGGGGATAATTATTGATGTAAGCGTTCGTGGCAGTCTCTGATGGCGTAATGGTAGCTGCACTATTGTATTAAACTAAACTGACGTGCATGACACCAGTGAGTGATTACTGATGTTCATGGGGGCAGTTTTTAGTCGTTTTCGGTGAATGTTACCGTGAGCGAGTTTGCAGTGGAGCTGAGCTCAATAAGCTGGTGTTCGGGTCAGGATTCAAAAATTAAGGTTTTCTCAATGGCGTACCGTGATCTCATAACTTTTGCACTGTTTGCATAATGCAAAATGGCATGTCGTGAAATATGAAGGCTACACAGTGTATTCCGCCGCATAGCTATAGGGCAGCTCATAGTAACTGTGCATCATACTCGACAGAAATGAAGGTGGTAGTAAAAGAACTAACGAGTAAACATAACGCAAGCCAAAACCGTGCCTCTGCTGGTTTTCAAATAGTGGCTTTTAAATTGAGTATGCGTAGATTATGTTTCGCAACTTTCACATGGGACTCAAGATGAACCAGACGTCCTTCGAATTTAGTATTCAGGTCGAAGGGTATGTTGAATTGAAACGATGGACTCACCGATGAAAACGATAGCAACGCACTGGTGGAAACGTCTACGTCTGGGAATACTTGGCTTATTGCTACCACGATCCAGGTAAACCGCGATGTAGTTCAAGAGCAGTTCAGTATTTGGAGAGATGAGGAATAGGGAATAGCTCCTAATGCATTCTAGTATGCGTATGTGAAATACAAATCACATACTGAACGCGACTTTATCCGTTTTCATGATTATTTACCATAATGCTGTGCCGCGGTATTTAATTGAACTCAGCACCGTAATACAAACGCCATTTGGAAGGAACCAGAACATCTCAACCACCAAGTTCTCATTTTTCCCCGCAGAGAGACACATCTAGGGAGCAGAATTGTAAGAGCAAAGCTTGTTCGGAACGTACAAAAATGATGTGATAACGATAGCTTTTCGACGTTAACTGTCTAAAAATCTAAGATAGGCGTTGTAAGGCTATGCAGCTCATGGCTGACTCTCATTTGTCAATACCGCAGTTCAGTCAACACGTCAATGTGTCAGTGTCAGTGCCGCAGCTCAGTTCAGTTATTTGTTAAAACTGGAGGCTACGTCACGTTAAACCGGTTAACGTTGTCCGGTACCAATGTAATAAAACCTGCTGGCGGAGTTCGTCAATCCGGATAGTTTCGCCCAGTAGCAAACGCAAATCAAAACGCGATGCACACACAAAGTGCACTCGTCATAAGCAGCATATTTGATGTGACCACATCATCGTGGCGAAAGTTCCGCGGCAGGCTCTCGGCTCCGTGCTCGACTCAGTCAGCGACTGGAGACGGACCGCTCTACCGCACCGAAGGCGGAACCAGGGACCACTGACCGGGGACGCATGGTGTACGCCCGGTTGGAAGGTGGCTGTACAGGTCACGGTCGTAGGTGTCCGGTGGGCGGAGCAGGTTGTCGTCTGCGGTGACGCAGTCGGCTCCGGACAGACATGATTCCTGCGGCTGGACTAGTTCACCAAAGCCGCCGCTGCGACTCTCCACCTCTGACGCAGCGTTGTATGGCTTCGATCTCCAGCTCTGCTCGCCTTATTGGAAGTGGCCTGTTGCTACGTTGGCTGGACGGGGGGGGGGGGGGGGGAGGCTGACCGTGGTGACGCTGGGCGGCTGATTCTGCTGCTGGTCTTGCCACCTGTGGCATCCGCCGCCGATGGTTCGCTGAGACAGCATGGCATGTGTGGACTCGTGAGCGTTGTATTGAACACCCTGGTATTCATTAAAAGGAATGCTGATTTTTCTCTTCTTTAATTCTGTAGCTGTTTCCCACTGGATCGTTACAAGACCGTGAACGATTTTGGCGTTATTGATGACAGTCCTTTGTGTCTGAGGCGATTGATTGTGCGTATGTGTCAAACATGCCCAATCCAAGGCCAAACTGAGTCAAACATGTCCAATCGTTCTTTCACATGGAATCCACGATGCGTACACTTGGAAGAATGTGTTTGTATGGTCAACCATATAACAATCCTGAGGACAAACACTGTGTAAAAGTTGTAGTGATTTCCGTGAGTGAAAGTCACGCTATGTCAGATAAACATAGAACAGGCAAGTGCCACTAAGCACAGTTTGCGCGTGCATCCATCACATAAGCCGCCCTGCCTTCGCCTGCGGTTGCAGCTGCAATATGTGACCAGTGCGACTTTAGTGTATTTACTCAGCCTTGCTCTTCGCTGCATAACATCAGCATGATCATGATCATTGCTACACATTGCAAGAATCTGTGACATCCTTTGACGAGCAGAGGTCTTTGTCATGTCTTCAGATATGGTCGCGTGGAACGGTTCATCATATTACGCCAAATTTCGTTCATCGCGGCGTTTTGATAGAGTGGTTATCAGACAGACAGAACAGGTGTTTCACCTCATATGCGACCTGGAACTTGAACTTTCAGAGGTTAAATGTATGTGTAGAATTTTACGCATTCGCAATTGAAATAGTACAGACAGGCTTAAATCATTCCATGCTAATCCAATGCTTATTCGATGACCGTAGCATGAATATCTCCACAGCATAGCAATACAAGGTTGACATGCCGCTGATGACCTAGCTTTAGTTCAGAAGTCGCACGTGTGAAAATGAGTGATCTCTTGACTTCCTAGTTTTAGCTCAGAAGTCGAGAGGTCACTCATTTCACCCAAATCAAAGACCCGAACATTTTAAGAACTGGAAGAAAGCCAGGGACACACTGGTGCCCACATAAGTAGCCTTTGTTTTTTTATTTGGATCTTGTACTGACTAAGGTGTAGTCTTATTAACGACGTGGTCCCTTTCAGATCATTATCGTGATCTGGAAAGCCACTTGTTGACCCGGAGTCAAAGGCCGTTGCATAGTTTAGGACACAAAACAACATGTCGGTTTTATTCTGATCCTGTGCCTGTCCTAGTTCAAAATTCAGTGGTGGGTCAGGTACCAATGTCGGGCGAGGGCCATATCATTCAAATATATCCCTTGAAACGGCGCTACGCTACAGCCAAAACTGGGTCATTTTTTCACCAACCAACAGAAGGTTATGTTGTAGTAATGACAAGTTATGCATCTTTGAATTTCGATCATTGCAGCGAGCGCTGGGAAGACCAAGCAGGAACAATGGTAACGCTGGATACGAATGGATCAATGAATAGAAATGTGGAACGCGTTCTTTAAAGGAAACGCTCCACATTTGCATGTGATTTTGAACTGAACTAGCCATCTTAAAGATAATTCGGTGTAATTCACAACCCTGATTTTCTAAAGACCCAAACCCCTCTGGCTTCTGAGCCAGACGGCTGTTAAGATTTCCAGACTATTTCGGGGAGGCTATTTTAAGCTCAAACAGGCGTTCATGACCTCGTAATGACGTTATCAAAACCCTGTCATTTCATTGGCCATACGGTGATCAAGGCCAAACTCAATGTAATTATTGAGTCTTTCGCATCTTGAGCATGATTTCCAGATGTAACAGCCGTCAATTGGCTCTCAATCAACGTTGTGCAAGGTACGATGACGCGATCAAACGATGGCGTAGTGAAAAGCATATTTACTACAAAGAAAATTTGCATTGTCTAAAGCGGTCTTTTCTACTTAAAAGTGTACCAATAGTTATAAGTGGGCCTTTTTGTCATAACTGATGTTTGCTTCAATATCTTAAAATGCGGAGCATTCCGTTTAACGCACCGCAGTTATCTGCATGATTTCTGCTGCCCTCTAACGTCACATGACCATTGAAGCGACGCTTCCACCGCCCGTCGGCTATTCCAGCCAGGAACGAATGGCGCCACATGCCTAGCGTCACCCCACCACGTGCCGGTGCGTCGTGAAATTCAAAAATTTTGCTTTCGTGCATAATTTTTGTGGCGGCTGCCTCGCGTCGCAAGGCAGACGCCACAACCGGCTGAACTTTCGGAACGGACCAAGGTTGATCACGGGACGGCACGATGTCAAATATAGTGTTGCATGTATCCTCCGCCAAGTTGCACCATAAAGTTGCGTCCAGGAATGGAACCAACGCAGTGTGTGCGGTGGAATCCGGAGTAAAAGAAATAGGGTGGTGTTGATCTGTGTCTGCGAAAAAAATCACCGTGAGTACAGATATCAAACGTTCAAGCTTCCCAATACAACTAAGGTTTTTCCGAACAAATAAAATTGCTTAACTCCTACCTCCTGGTGTAATGAAGGTCAGTTGCTTGCAACTGAGGACGCAACCCATCACCGCGGAACACCAAGATCCAAGGGCATTTTTCCTTACATTAACTTCCGACACGTGCCAAAGCGTTGGCCACGCTATTTTTTACGCTGGTCACTCTGGATTTCTATTAAGTCAGCAGTGTTTACTAGCTCTGCTCTTCCTTCCAGCTGTCGACAAGTCTCTTGGAAAGGTCGACAAGTTCAGTTTTGCTTTCATGCATAACTGTGCTGTGGCAGCGCATTGGGCAGTCTTTCCTAAGGTCTTGTGCGTGCGTGTACAGTCATGCTATTTTACGTGATACTTGTTTGTGCCTCGACCTGCTTTCGGCGAGGAACGGCAGGATGTCTTGTTGATCACAATGGCTCGAATTACTGACATGCGCTTGCATGTGAATTTTTGATGATGTGAATTACATGAAACGTTTTCGAATTCTAAGCTTTTGCAAAAACCGACCTCACGTCGCCTTCAAATGGAAAGCCATTCTTCCGCAGCAAAACCATTTTGGAGCGGATTGTTATTTCAAAACAATATTTTATTTAAATATCGACAACGCAAATTCAAGTGTAAGAAATCCCGGGAGAACTCAGGTTTTGGGGGTAAGTTGGGTCAACACTGGTGGCATAGTTTCTTCCCTAACCGATTTTAGAAAATGGCACCCCTGTAAAAGTGTTCATTTCTATCCATCCTTTTACATTCTGCAAATCATTTTACACAAGGAGGTGCTTGTCCCTATACATCCTAAACGTTCTATTTAATTGTGTGTCACCACGTTGAAGTGTGGTGCTGGGCTTAGTTTGGTGTGTTCCGTATACGAAGACGCGATATTACTTTTAGGGGACATTAATCAATACTGTCGCACTGGTAAGGTACACATACGTTTTGTATAAACCAATTGAGCAAACTTTTTCATTTACCGCTATCTCGGGAATAAACATTCCAAATCTAGCGACTTAAAACGGAAAACCCAGGGCACCGGTAAGTGTGAAGAGTTTGCCTTCCGATAGATGCTATGCGGTGTGTGTCTGGTTTGCTGTGTAGGAAATCATGAAAGAGTTTTGGGTGTGATTTCAAGGAATGAAGCTGAAGGCCATGAGCTTTTTTTATTTTCTGGGCCTATTCTCTTATCAGAGGGGTACACACAACTATCAACATTCTGGAGATTTAAAATTCAGACCCGCTTCGCGTATCATGTGGCTTTATCGGTAATGACCAAGCACTTACGGGCGCTGATGAGCATTTTTAAAAGCCTTAGTCCAATATCCTATGCCCTTAAGCCAGCAAAACACCTTTGCACATACCATATGTAGTGTTCCGGGCGTGGGCATGTCATCAAAGGCCACCAAATAACACCTGTCGGACCAGAACACTCCCAAGTGAGCGAGCGACGCTGTTTTTCGCTGTTCCGGTGGTAATTTCAGCGATCCATTTGCAACGCTTTTCAAACAACATACCAATCAATTGGATGTTAGAGTTTCGACCGCAGTGTATTACCGAATCCGTGAGCCATCAAATAAGGAGACACCCTAACACAGTGCTTAGCACTGTGCTGGCAGTTCTCCAGCTAGCGCTGATAGTTTCCTTATTAGCATTACCACGCGGCTTAGGTAGGAGTCAATTTGACTTTCCTGCGGGTTTTTTCCAGAAAAACTCACGAACGGTGCGACATAGCACACCAAAACTTTGTATAGTTGTAGACAACTGTGTGGCGGATTTTTTTTGAAATTACCAAGTTATATGCAACTCACAAAGTTGGTGGCATGTAGCGGACCAAATTTTGGCCATGGCTGCCGCCGAAGGACTTGCTGGAGAATCGTTCCAGCAAGTGTTATGATACCACAGCGAAGTGTTAGCCCTGTCATGCAGGTTCAAGATGCCGTTTTTAGACAATGAGCCAGATAAGGTTAGGGCTACTATTAGTTTTGTTAACCTTAGGTAAAGTGTGACAGTTCACATCAAGGTCAAGGTCAGGAAGATCACTGAACTGAAATAGCTTTGTCTTAACCTATTGCTTTGAAGAACACGCCACCAAGGGTATCTTTCGACGCTGATTGTAAATTTTCAGGTGTATCTAGCATAGCGACGTATGCAGATAGCACCGTTGAAGTGCAACAACTGTTGAACCTTAGCGCGTTGGGGCTTAGCAACGATTACGGCCAAAACAATAGTCAGCAGTCGTGTAAGTAGGTTCCGATAATGCTGTTTGCCGCTGTTTCGAACTGACCCGAAATTTGCCAAAATCCTGTCGTACGTTCACCTCTGTCCCGAAGCCCAGCTTTACTGAATAGACGCCTCAGCAACCGAAACGTTCATTTTGCATTGAGCATTTTGCAATATTTCACCATGTGCAGATTTCTAATCTAACGCTGCCCGTCTTCCACACCCTGAGACAGCCTCCGTCGTTTACATCATGATGTGATATTCCATATAGCATCGATACAAATCCTTCGATTCAGTGCACTGCAGAGCAACGCACAAACGGACCTCATCTCATTAATTTTACGTTAGTTCAGGTGTGTGCTAGGCCGTGGGAAATGACCAAACGTGCCGTTCTAAAGCCTGCTGTAGGACTGCCTCTGCTCAGGATTGAATGTTGAAAGGTTAACGAAAATTAATTCTTCAGATATTTACAAATGAATATAAAATTGTTAATTATTCTAAAATTGTAGTTAGGGCTGATAAAATACCGGAGAAGGGCCGATCAAGCCAGTTCTCCCACAAGGAAATCGGGTTAAGCCAGTGCTGCCAGTGCTGCCTGGGACACGCACTCACCGGGTCGCTGCTAGGGACCGCGAAGTGTCCCACCAGCCCTCCGACAACGGCGCCGACCAGCAGCGCAGCCGCCACCGACACCGTCAGCTTGATATCCACCATGTTCAGCCCTGCGCGTCACACTGTGCGACAGCGTCAGTCGCACTGGCGCGGCGCCGCACTCGCGCTCCGGAGTCTCCAGGAGGGCCACTCCCATAGCGCGCTACCTACGCACGTCGGCGGCCGCAGCGTTCGTCGGCGTGCCCGTCCGCGCTCAGTGCTGGGCAATGGCGGGCCTGTATCATACAACACGACGCGCCGGGTACGCTTCGGCCTGGGACTTGGAGCGTGGACAACCGGGCTGGCGGCTCGCGGTCTGTCGGCGGCAGACGGTCAGTATCGGCAGGCCGCCAATACCGGCCTCGGGCGAGCAAAGCACGCTGGAGGGCCGGACCTCTTTCCGCGGCACGGTCTTTGGAAACATCATTCCTTCGCCGACATCAGCCGATGGCAGGCGTCGAGTACAGGCTGTTCGTCACCCCACATCTTTTCACATTACTCGCACGTGGTGCCGGTTTACCGGAACTGAACGGATTCGCAGTCGGTGGGTGCTCGACTTCCAGCAAGAGTCTTATCCTCAAATCATTCTCTTGGGTTTTGGCTTCAGACAAGTTCTACATACCAACACAGCATACCTAATCGACGAGTCGTAGTGCTTGTCGCTGGGTTGTCTAAAACTGGAAATGGCGGTTTTGGTCAGGGCAGGACGAGCCCGGCATGCTCTTACCATCTGACGTACAAGTCAGCGTAACTCTGGGAGATGGGAGTTCTGGACCAGGACGAGACGGAATGTCTGTCAGTTGGTCTTACAGGCTAGCGTAACTCTGGAGGATGGGAAATCTGGACCAGGACGAGACGGAATGTCTGTCAGTTGGTCATACAAGCTAGCGTAACTCTGGAGGATGGGGAGTTCTGGACCAGGACGAGACGGAATGTCTGTCAGTTGGTCTTACAGGCTAGCGTAACTCTGGAGGATGGGAATCTGGACCAGGACGAGTCGGAGTGTCTGTCAGTTGGTCTTACAGGCTAGCGTACTCTGGAGGATGGGAAATCTGGACCAGGACGAGACGGAGTGTCTGTCAGTTAGTCTACAGGCCAGCGTAACCCTGGAGGGTGGGAGCTCTGGACCAGGACGAGACGGAGTGTCTGTCAGTTAGTCTACAGGCCAGCGTAACTCTGAAGGATGGGAGGTCTGGGCCAAGGCTAGACGGGGTGCCTGCCAGTTGACGTACAGACCTGTGTCTCGGGGGTACTCCGCGGTGATGCAGCACAAGCAGCAGCACGTCCCTGTCTAGCTGCTGCTAAGTGTCGCGGTCGTGGCCAGAATCCACCACACTGTGGTACAATCTGTGTTTTGTTTCACGGTAGGTCTGCGTGTAAGGAAAGTGAAATGATCCCTGGCGGTGATCTAAGGCTCTAAAAGAAACAACCTAACACTGCGTTTCCACGACGATGGGTTGCGTGTTCGGATACACATTGTGCGTTGTAGACGGAAGGTCATCTCTCTCTCTCTCTCTCTCTCTCTCTCTCTCTCTCTCTCTCTCTTCTCTCTCCTCTCTCCTCTCTCTCTCCTCTCTCTCTCTCTCTTCTCTCTATCTCTCTTCTCTCTCTCTCTTCTCTCTCTCTCTCTCTCTCTCTCTCTCTCTCTCTCTCTCTCTCTCTCTATCTCTCTCTCTCTCTCTCTCTCTCTCTTCTTCTCTCTCTTCTCTCTCTCTATCTCTCTCTCTCTCTCTCTCTCTCTCTCTCTCTTCTCTCTCTCTCTCCTCTTCGTCTCTTTTTTTCTTTCTCTTTCTCTCCCTCTCTCCCTCAATACTTAAGCTCAGCGTCATTGTAATGGCCTCAGTTTTTGTGTTTGAAAGGAAAGACTATAGACCGCAGATGCACGTCCATGGTGCAGAGGCAGCAGCCCCAAATCACCTCCCGGACCCTAATCCCAACCGTCAACCGGGCCCCAACCCCCAACCGCCTCCCGGACCCCAACCCCTAACCACCTCAGGGACCCTAACCCCAACCGCCTCTCGGATCTCAAACCCCAACCGCCTCCCGGATCCAAACCCCAGCCGCCTCCCGGACCTCAAACCCAAACGGCCTCTCGGACCCCAGCCCCAACCGCCTCCCGAACCCCAACACCAAACCATCTCCCAAACCCCCATCCTCAACCGCCTCCTGGACCCCATCCCAAAATGCCTCCCAGACCCCAGCCTTGACCGCCTCCCGGACCCCAACACTATTCGTCTCCCGAAACCCCATTTCCAACCGTCTGCCAGACCGCAACTCCAGCCGGGACGGCCTCGCACAGTGCAATATCCAGAAATGCTCGCAGACGTGTCCTCGTCGGAGCTCCCGAGGGTTTTTACAATATCCTCCAAGAGCGGCGAGCCGCGTCAGCCGGCCTCTCCCACGTTCGGAGCGCGAGCCGACCTCTCCTGCGTCAGGAGAGAAAATAACAATCAAATACCAACGGAGCGAAAATAACAACACGAAGACATATTCACCGAGCAGGCTTGCTCTGAAGATCGGCAGCTGGCTCTGTCGCACGCCAGCGAGGACCGCCGCCAATCTTATTAAGAACACAGCGGCAGGATAGGCGGTGGTGCGGTGCTCTGACGTAATACCAGCCTCACCGGAGAGACGGCTTTCGGCTGTGCGTCACCATGCACCAAGCGATCAATAAACTCTGAGGTGTTCTAGCGTCGTGCAGTACTAAGCACACGCGTGCTAAAGCTAAAAAGTACTTTGACAGGTCTACCGGGATTTAAGCTTAGGGCTCATTTATGTTATACACGGACTTCAAGCTATGCTTTGCAACGCTTGATATGTGTTTCGTTGAAACGGTGGAAAGAGCTTTCCGTTATGTGCAGGGCTAGTAAATCCCCCCGTGCTCACCCGCTGCGAGCATGCAGGCCAAGAGCTAGGCAACAGCGGACCGGATTCCAACTCAGGATCCTTGCACATCGCGCGAGGTCTTCTTGCCAAGTTGTGTTGATCGTGTTATGGGTGTTGCTTTGAAAATGTTGAACGGTTTTCAGCACAAGTGCTCTGCTACTTGCAGAGTTGTCTTGCTTCTATCTCAGCATGAGCCAAGGGACTTTGACATGTAAATTGCATAAAAAGTTTAGCCCTATCCCCATATGTGGAGCTCCCAATGTTGGACAACTGCCAGCGCATTCAAGGTACCCTAGACTTAAAGATGGTTGGAAAAAAGCACGCTAGTTGGAGGCTAGCTGTTAAAAAGTAAGTTCACATAGGTAGCAAATTGGGCATTTTTATGTGAAATTTTAGACCACCAGATTCGGAGCGGAAATCTCACTTATTTCTGACATTAGGTCTTAACGGCATGGACTCTTTTTGAGTCGCTTCGTGGTCTTAAAAACATGCTTACCATTCGGACAATTGCGGTTAATGGAAGTACACAACTCATCTTGTGTCAAAAGCCTGTTCAATTTTTCGCTAAGAGGTGGTTTACAGCTATGGAATTAGAGAGAAAAGGGGGTAACCTAGATGTCATGACGTATAACGCCGTCATCGGTAATGTTATCAAAGCGTGGCAATCATTACCATGACCTAGATAAGTCTCGGCTTTCCCCACGGCGTTATCAAGGCTAAGATCTGCGAATAATGCTACGAATTGGGCACATCGAGCTCTGTTAGTCCTTAAACCATCTTACTGACTGAATGATTGCATATTGTGCATGCGAAGCAGAATGGAACTTGGAGATTGGCGAGTTCCTAATGGAAAGCCGACCAACTATTTAATGGCACGCAAAAAAGCATTGACCTTATGTGGCTCAGTGCCACATAGAGCATATAATTTTTCTAAATCGCAAGACGCTAAAAATGTGTCGTATCGCTGATATGAAAGTGCACCTTTTGCAAGGACGCAGTAAACGCAACCAAGGCTATAGGAGAAACATTATACAAGTGTCGTGTATTTTTGTTTGTGTTTTGTTGTTGCCGTGATTATAAGTTTGTGTTGTGTGTTGTTGACGCAACGATACATTTGACGGTTAACTGCTGAGCGGTTAAGGCTTTTTGGGATCAGATGTGGAGTGCTTTCAAGTGAAGCAGTGGGGAATATCTGACGGTGCAGCTTACACCTGCCTTTATTCTTTGGAATTCATACCGGCAGTTAATGCGATCTCAACCCGTTTTGGTTGCTGGCCAAGTCGTTCATTTCAAAACAAATTGAACGCAAAAAAGATGACTATGTCCTCGTCTTTGATGCAGTTAAGGACCTTCCAGGGAGTGCAGGCGTTTGATTATGTAATGAAAGGTGGAGCCGAGGGGCTCATGTTATCGTGGAACGCGACGGAAAAGATGATGAAGGCGTAATAGGTTAATGCAGCTGTGAAAAGTAATGTGAGCTTGCGGCGTTTATTATGTGTATGCGTGTTCAACAGAAAAGCGAGCTGGAAGAGGCCAGAGAAGTACACCAGACCGACAGGATATATGTTCAGCGAATGGGTAAGAGGAAGCAGAACGAGGTAAGTAAATATGAGCTCGAATTAGAAAACGGATCAATAAAACGCCAGCGGTAAACTAAATGATGTCGGTAGTGATGATGCGCGTGATGTAACGATTTTATGTGATGGTGTTGCTGTATCCCACGGATTTGGCATGATGTTTTTTCTTCGGTTAGCTATGTAAATGTTTGGATGTTGAGACGGTTAAGTGAATCCAAGATGGAAAAGCTATTTTGCCGATTTCATAAAGCCAAACGGTGCGTGATGCCCCTCGACATGGCCTAAATTTCCAGAAGGAAGCGCCAAATGCATCCCTGTCAATTTTTGATATGTTTTGTAAATAATCCAAAAGTGCGCGTATTTTTGTGCGGTTCGAATGTTTGTTTATGCGGAAAAGAGCGATAATTTACATAGAAAACTATCATATGACCACGGGGCACACGAACTTTGCTCAGATCATGACCTATCGCTATGGTTACCTTCTGCAAAGCACATGCTGAGGTCAAAATAGGCCACGTTGTGAAACAGTATCGCTCATGTAGGCTACTGCTGGACCGATTTTGAACTGGTCACCTGATTTGACCCGACTCAGTGGGGAACAGAAATGGCCGGAGGCCCCTCCACAGTCACAGCACTTATCCCCGTCACCTCAAGATCCGTCTTGGCGTGTTAACAAAGGTTTTAACTGCATCCATTGGAACGATGGTTTTTGACAACTCGTGACACCTGGTGACTTGACATTTGACCTAACGTCAAAAATGTGGGTACATTCTTCATGATTGGACGGGACCTCCAAAACAGTATCTTTGTTTTCTCATGCGGCGTCTGGAAGTAGGAGACCCCAGGAGGGGATCAACTCCCCCCCCTCCCCGGCCCGACGCACTTGTCTCAGACCCCTGGCCGGACGCGGGGTAAATCGTCTGCTTTCTTCCCAACACTCCAGCGTTTTGTATCACGTAATTTTTATGTGGTGGCATGCTGCATTTGCACGGCTACGTTATGAATATTGCTAACTTCGACTTTGCTGTTACATCTCTATTTTGATTTGGTTTGTAACGAGACTACTTATAACTTAATTGATTCATCTACTCCATATTGCGAAACATGCGAGAAAAAACGTTCGTCGGTTTCCGTCAAAAGCCTGCCATTGACGGCTTAGCAGCCTTTTAGATACTCTGAAGTCATTTACCATAAATCACAAATGTTTGCGGCCAGGATCTTATTTTGGTCGAATCGTAAAGATTGTATGTCTAAGCGCTTCCCTAGATTACATATTTAATCATGCGTGTTCATCGATGAGTTGGAATTTGAAATCAAGAGGCGGGAAACACTTCCTTTAGCCGCGGCTGGAAGGTTGCTCGCCAAACCTCGATGGCAAACTATGTCCAGGTATTATTATACATATGGTATATTGGTGTGGCACCACGTTCCGCTAATCTGCCGAGTGTTACACCGCCCTGCG
>NW_023597055.1:12038827-12083442 GCF_011947565.3 Pollicipes pollicipes
GAGAGAGAGAGAGAGAGAGAGATGACCTTCCGTCTACAACGCACAATAGTGTATCCGACACGCAACCCATCGTTGGAAAACGCAGTGTTAGGTTGTTTCCTTTAGAGCCTTAGATCACCGACAGGGGATCATTTGACTTTGCTTACACGCAGACCATACCGTGAACAAAAACACAGATTGTACCACAGTGTGGTGGATTCTGGCCACGACCGCGACACTCTAGCAGCAGCTAGACAGGGACGTGCTGCTGCTTGTGCTGCATCACCGCGGAGTACCCCGAGACACAGGTCTGTACGTCAACTGGCAGGCACCCCGTCTAGCCTTGGCCCAGACCTCCCATCCTTCAGAGTTACGCTGGCCTGTAGACTAACTGACAGACACTCCGTCTCGTCCTGGTCCAGAGCTCCCACCCTCCAGGGTTACGCTGGCCTGTAGACTAACTGACAGACACTCCGTCTCGTCCTGGTCCAGATTTCCCATCCTCCAGAGTTACGCTAGCCTGTAAGACCAACTGACAGACACTCCGACTCGTCCTGGTCCAGATTTCCCATCCTCCAGAGTTACGCTAGCCTGTAAGACCAACTGACAGACATTCCGTCTCGTCCTGGTCCAGAACTCCCATCCTCCAGAGTTACGCTAGCTTGTATGACCAACTGACAGACATTCCGTCTCGTCCTGGTCCAGATTTCCCATCCTCCAGAGTTACGCTAGCCTGTAAGACCAACTGACAGACATTCCGTCTCGTCCTGGTCCAGAACTCCCATCTCCCAGAGTTACGCTGACTTGTACGTCAGATGGTAAGAGCATGCCGGGCTCGTCCTGCCCTGACCAAAACCGCCATTTCCAGTTTTAGACAACCCAGCGACAAGCACTACGACTCGTCGATTAGGTATGCTGTGTTGGTATGTAGAACTTGTCTGGAGCCAAAACCCAAGAGAATGATTTGAGGATAAGACTCTTGCTGGAAGTCGAGCACCCACCGACTGCGAATCCGTTCAGTTCCGGTAAACCGGCACCACGTACGAGTAATGTGAAAAGATGTGGGGTAACGAACAGCCTGCACTCGACGCCTGCCATCGGCTGATGTCGGCGAAGGAATGATGTTTCCAGAGACCGTGCCGCGGAAAGAGGTCCGGCCCTCCAGCGTGCTTTGCTCGCCCGAGGCCGGTATTGGCGGCCTGCTGACACTGACCGTCTGCGGCCGACAGACCGCGCGCCGCCAGCCCGGTTGTCCGCGCTCACAGTCCCAGGCCGAAGCGTACCCGGCGCGTCGTGTTTTATGATACAGGCCCGCCATTGCCCAGCACTGAGCGCGGACGGGCACGCCGACGAACGCTGCGGCCGCCGACGTGCGTAGGTAGCGCGCTATGGGAGTGGCCCTCCGGGAGACTCCGGAGCGCGAGTGCGGCGCCGCGCCAGTGCGACTGACGCTGTCGCACAGTGTGACGCGCAGGGCTGAACATGGTGGATATCAAGCTGACGGTGTCGGTGGCGGCTGCGCTACTGGTCGGCGCCGTTGTCGGAGGGCTGGTGGGACACTTCGCGGTCCCTAGCAGCGACCCGGTGAGTGCGTGTCCCAGGCAGCACTGGCAGCACTGGCTTAACCCGATTTCCTTGTGGGAGAACTGGCTTGATCGGCCCTTCTCCGGTATTTTATCAGCCCTAACTACAATTTTAGAATAATTAACAATTTTATATTCATTTGTAAATATCTGAAGAATTAATTTTCGTTAACCTTTCAACATTCAATCCTGAGCAGAGGCAGTCCTACAGCAGGCTTTAGAAAGGCACGTTTGGTCATTTCCCACGGCCTAGCACACACCTGAACTAACGTAAAATTAATGAGATGAGGTCCGTTTGTGCGTTGCTCTGCAGTGCACTGAATCGAAGGATTTGTATCGATGCTACATGGAATATCACATCACGATGTAAACGACGGAGGCTGTCTCAGGGTGTGGAAGACAGGCAGCGTTGGATTAGAAATCTGCACATGGTGAAATATTGCAAAATGCTCAATGCAAAATGAACGTATCGGTTGCTGAGGCGTCTATTCAGTACAGCTGGGCTTCGGGACGGAGGTGAACGTACGACAGGATTTTGGCAAATTTCGGGTCAGTTCGAAACAGCGGCAAACAGCATTATCGGAACCTACTTACACGACTGCTGACTATTGTTTTGGCCGTAATCGTTGCTAAGCCCCAACGCGCTAAGGTTCAACAGTTGTTGCACTTCAACGGTGCTATCTGCATACGTAGCTATGCTAGATACACCTGAAAATTTACAATCAGCGTCGAAAGATACCCTTGGTGGCGCGTTCTTCAAAGCAATAGGTTAAGACAAAGCTATTTCAGTTCAGTGATCTTCCTGACCTTGACCTTGATGTGAACTGTCACACTTTACCTAAGGTTAACAAAACTAATAGTAGCCCTAACCTTATCTGGCTCATTGTCTAAAAACGGCATCTTGAACCTGCATGACAGGGCTAACACTTCGCTGTGGTATCATAACACTTGCTGGAACGATTCTCCAGCAAGTCCTTCGCCGGCAGCCATGGCCAAAATTTGGTCCGCTACATGCCACCAACTTTGTGAGTTGCATCTAACTTGGTAATTTCAAAAAAATCCGCCACACAGTTGTCTACAACTATACAAAGTTTTGGTGTGCTATGTCGCACCGTTCGTGAGTTTTTCTGGAAAAAACCCGCAGGAAAGTCAAATTGACTCCTACCTAAGCCGCGTGGTAATGCTAATAAGGAAACTATCAGCGCTAGCTAGAGAACTGCCAGCACAGTGCTAAGCACTGTGTTAGCGTGTCTCCTTATTTGATGGCTCACGGATTCGGTAATACACTGCGGTCGAAACTCTAACATCCAATTGATTGGTATGTTGTTTGAAAAGCGTTGCAAATGGATCGCTGAAATTACCACCGGAACAGCGAAAAACAGCGTCGCTCGCTCACTTGGGAGTGTTCTGGTCCGACAGGTGTTATTTGGTGGCCTTTGATGACATGCCCACGCTCGGAACACTACATATGGTATGTGCAAAGGTGTTTTGCTGGCTTAAGGGCATAGGATATTGGACTAAGGCTTTTAAAAATGCTCATCAGCGCCCGTAAGTGCTTGGTCATTACCGATAAAGCCACATGATACGCGAAGCGGGTCTGAATTTTAAATCTCCAGAATGTTGATAGTTGTGTGCACCCCTCTGATAAGAGAATAGGCCCAGAAAATAAAAAAGCTCATGGTC
Organism: Pollicipes pollicipes; assembly: GCF_011947565.3. NCBI lineage: Eukaryota > Metazoa > Arthropoda > Thecostraca > Pollicipedomorpha > Pollicipedidae > Pollicipes > Pollicipes pollicipes. The sequence goes on from NW_023597055.1 coordinate 12,042,073, forward strand.
TTCAGCTTCATTCCTTGAAATCACACCCAAAACTCTTTCATGATTTCCTACACAGCAAACCAGACACACACCGCATAGCATCTATCGGAAGGCAAACTCTTCACACTTACCGGTGCCCTGGGTTTTCCGTTTTAAGTCGCTAGATTTGGAATGTTTATTCCCGAGATAGCGGTAAATGAAAAAGTTTGCTCAATTGGTTTATACAAAACGTATGTGTACCTTACCAGTGCGACAGTATTGATTAATGTCCCCTAAAAGTAATATCGCGTCTTCGTATACGGAACACACCAAACTCAGCCCAGCACCACACTTCAACGTGGTGACACACAATTAAATAGAACGTTTAGGATGTATAGGGACAAGCACCTCCTTGTGTAAAATGATTTGCAGAATGTAAAAGGATGGATAGAAATGAACACTTTTACAGGGGTGCCATTTTCTAAAATCGGTTAGGGAAGAAACTATGCCACCAGTGTTGACCCAACTTACCCCCAAAATCTGAGTTCTCCCGGGATTTCTTACACTTGAATTTGCGTTGTCGATATTTAAATAAAATATTGTTTTGAAATAACAATCCGCTCCAAAATGGTTTTGCTGCGGAAGAATGGCTTTCCATTTCAAGGCGACGTGAAGTCGGTTTTTGCAAAAGCTTAGAATTCCAAAACATTTCATGCAATTCACATCATCAAAAATTCACATGCAAACGCATGTGAGTAATTCGAGCCATTGTGATCAACAAGACATCCTGCCGTTCCTCGCCGAAAGTAGGTCGAGGCACAAACAAGTATCACGTAAAATAGCATGACTGTACACGCACGCACAAGACCTTAGGAAAGACTGCCCAATGCGCTGCCACAGCACAGTTATGCGTGAAAGCAAAACTGAACTTGTCGACCTTTCCAAGAGACTTGTCGACAGCTGGAAGGAAGAGCAGAGCTAGTAAACACTGCTGACTTAATAGAAATCCAGAGTGACCAGCGTAAAAAATAGCGTGGCCAACGCTTTGGCACGTGTCGGGAAGTTAATGTAAGGAAAAATGCCCTTGGATCTTGGTGTTCCGCGGTGATGGGTTGCGTCCTCAGTTGCAAGCAACTGACCTTCATTACACCAGGAGGTAGGAGTTAAGCAATTTTATTTGTTCGGAAAAACCTTAGTTGTATTGGGAGCTTGAACGTTTGATATCTTGTACTCACGGTGATTTTTTTTTCGCAGACACAGATCAACACCACCCTACTTTCTTTTACTCCGGATTCCACCGCACACACTGCGTTGGTTCCATTCCTGGACGCAACTTTATGGTGCAACTTGGCGGAGGATACATGCAACACTATATTTGACATCGTGCCGTCCCGTGATCAACCTTGGTCCGTTCCGAAAGTTCAGCCGGTTGTGGCGTCTGCCTTGCGACGCGAGGCAGCCGTCCACAAAAATTATGCACGAAAGCAAAATTTTTGAATTTCACGACGCACCGGCACGTGGTGGGGTGACGCTAGGCATGTGGCGCCATTCGTTCCTGGCTGGAATAGCCGACGGGCGGTGGAAGCGTCGCTTCAATGGTCATGTGACGTTAGAGGGCAGCAGAAATCATGCAGATAACTGCGGTGCGTTAAACGGAATGCTCCGCATTTTAAGATATTGAAGCAAACATCAGTTATGACAAAAAGGCCCACTTATAACTATTGGTACACTTTTAAGTAGAAAAGACCGCTTTAGACAATGCAAATTTTCTTTGTAGTAAATATGCTTTTCACTACGCCATCGTTTGATCGCGTCATCGTACCTTGCACAACGTTGATTGAGAGCCAATTGACGGCTGTTACATCTGGAAATCATGCTCAAGATGCGAACGACTCAATAATTACATTTAGTTTGGCCTTGATCACCGTATGGCCAATGAAATGGCAGGGTTTTGATGACGTCATTACGAGTTCATGAACGCCTGTTTGAGCTTAAAATAGCCTCCCCGAAATAGTCTGCAAATCTTAACGGCAGTCTGGCTCAGAAACCAGAGGGGTTTGGGTCTTTAGAAAATCAGGGTTGTGAATTACACCGAATTATCTTTAAGATGGCTAGTTCAGTTCAAAATCACATGCAAATGTGGAGCGTTTCCTTTAAAGAACGCGTTCCACATTTCTATTCATTGATCCATTCGTATCCAGCGTTACCATTGTTCCTGTTTGGTCTTCCCAGCGCTCGCTGCAATGATCGAAATTCAAAGATGCACAACTTGTCATTACTACAACATAACCTTCTGTGGGTTGGTGAAAAAAATGACCCAGTTTTGGCTGTAGCGTAGCGCCGTTTCAAGGGATATATTTGAATGATATGGCCCTCGCCCGACATTGGTACCTGACCCACCACTGAATTTTGAACTAGGACAGGCACAGGATCAGAATAAAACCGACATGTTGTTTTGTGTCCTAAACTATGCAACGGCCTTTGACTCCGGGTCAACAAGTGGCTTTCCAGATCACGATAATGATCTGAAAGGGACCACGTCGTTAATAAGACTACACCTTAGTCAGTATAAGATCCAAATAAAAAAAACAAAGACTACTTATGTGGGCACCAGTGTGTCCCTGGCTTTCTTCCAGTTCTTAAAATGTTCGGGTCTTTGATTTGGGTGAAATGAGTGACCTCTCGACTTCTGAGCTAAAACTAGGAAGTCAAGAGATCACTCATTTTCACACATGCGACTTCTGAACTAAAGCTAGGTCATCAGCGGCATGTCAACCTTGTATTGCTATGCTGTGGAGATATTCATGCTACGGTCATCGAATAAGCATTGGATTAGCATGGAATGATTTAAGCCTGTCTGTACTATTTCAATTGTGAATGCGTAAAATTCTACACATACATTTAACCTCTGAAAGTTCAAGTTCCAGGTCGCATATGAGGTGAAACACCTGTTCTGTCTGTCTGATAACCACTCTATCAAAACGCCGCGATGAACGAAATTTGGCGTAATATGATGAACCGTTCCACGCGACCATATCTGAGGACATGACAAAGACCTCTGCTCGTCAAAGGATGTCACAGATTCTTGCAATGTGTAGCAATGATCATGATCATGCTGATGTTATGCAGCGAAGAGCAAGGCTGAGTAAATACACTAAAGTCGTACTGGTCACATATTGCAGCTGCAACCGCAGGCGAAGGCAGGGCGACTTATGTGATGGATGAACGCGCAAACTGTGCTTAGTGGCACTTGCCTGTTCTATGTTTATCTGACATAGCGTGACTTTCACTCACGGAAATCACTACAACTTTTACACAGTGTTTGTCCTCAGGATTGCTATATGGTTGACCATACAAACACATTCTTCCAAGTGTACGCATCGTGGATTCCATGTGAAAGAACGATTGGACATGTTTGACTCAGTTTGGCCTTGGATTGGGCATGTTTGACACATACGCACAATCAATCGCCTCAGACACAAAGGACTGTCATCAATAACGCCAAAATCGTTTACGGTCTTGTAACGATCCAGTGGGAAACAGCTACAGAATTAAAGAAGAGAAAAATCAGCATTCCTTTTAATGAATACCAGGGTGTTCAATACAACGCTCACGAGTCCACACATGCCATGCTGTCTCAGCGAACCATCGGCGGCGGATTGCCACAGGTGGCAAGACCAGCAGCAGAATCAGCCGCCCAGCGTCACCACGGTCAGCCTCCCCCCCCCCCCCCCCCCCGTCCAGCCAACGTAGCAACAGGCCACTTCCAATAAGGCGAGCAGAGCTGGAGATCGAAGCCATACAACGCTGCGTCAGAGGTGGAGAGTCGCAGCGGCGGCTTTGGTGAACTAGTCCAGCCGCAGGAATCATGTCTGTCAGGAGCCGACTGCGTCACCGCAGACGACGACCTGCTCCGCCCACCGGACACCTACGACCGTGACCTGTACAGCCACCTTCCAACCGGGCGTACACCATGCGTCCCCGGTCAGTGGTCCCTGCCTCCGCCTTCGGTGCGGGAGAGCGGTCCGTCTCCAGTCGCTGACTGAGTCGAGCACGGAGCCGAGAGCCTGCCGCGGAACTTTCGCCACGATTATGTGGTCACATCAAATATGCTGCTTATGACGAGTGCACTTTGTGTGTGCATCGCGTTTTGATTTGCGTTTGCTACTAGGCGAAACTATCCGGATTGATGAACTCCGCCAGCAGGTTTTATTACATTGGTACCGGACAACGTCAACCGGTTTAACGTGACGTAGCCTCCAGTTTTAACAAATAACTGAACTGAGCTGCGGCACTGACACTGACACATTGACGTGTTGACTGAACTGCGGTATTGACAAATGAGAGTCAGTCATGAGCTGCATAGCCTTACCACGCCTATCTTAGATTTTTAGACAGTTAACGTCGAAAAGCTATCGTTATCACATCATTTTTGTAAGTTCCGAACAATCTTTGCTCTTACAATTCTGCTCCCTAGATGTGTCTCTCCGCGGGGAAAGATGAGAACTTGGTGGTTGAGATGTTCTGGTTCCTTCCAAATGGCGTTTGTATTACGGTGCTGAGTTCAATTAAATACCGTGGCACAGCATTATGGTAACTAATCATAAAAGCGGATAAAGCCGCGGTCAGTATGTGATTTGTATTTCACATACGCATGCTAGAATGCATTAGGGGCTATTTCCATGTTCCTGATCTCTCCAAATACTGAACTGCATTTGAACTACATCGCTGTTTACCTGGATCGTGGTGGTAATAAGCCAAGTTTTCCCGGATGTAGACGTTTCCACCAGTGCGTTGCTACCGTTTTCATCGGTGAGTCCATCGTTTCAATTCAACATACCCTTCGACCTGAATACTAAATTCGAAGGGTGTCTGGTTTATTTTGAGGCCCATGTTAAAGTTGCAAACATAATCTACACATACTCAATTAAAAAGCCATTATTTAAAAAACAGCAGAGGCGTGGTTTTGGCTTGCATTATGTTTACTCGTTAATTCTTTTACTACCACCTTAATTTCTGTCGAGCATGATGCACAGTTACTATGAGTTGCCCTGTAGCTATGCGGCGGAATACATTGTGTAGCCTTCACATTTCACGACATGCCATTTTGCATTACGCAATCAGTGCAAAAGTTATGAGATCACGGCACGCCATTGAGAAAACCTTAATTTTTGAATCCTGACCCGAACACCAGCTTATTGAGCTCAGCTCCACTGCAAACGCGCTCACGGTAACATTCACCGAAAACGACTAAAAACTGCCCCCACGAACATCAGTAATCATTTACTGTTGGCATGCACGTCAGTTTAGTTTAATACAATAACGCAGCTACCATTACGCCATCAGAGACTGTCACGAACGCTTACATCAATAATTATCCCCTGCTGTCATGCACGTCAGTTTAGTTTGATACAATAGTGCAGCAACCATTATGCCATCAGAGACTGTCACGAACGCTTACATCAATAATTATCCCCTGGTGTCATGCACGTCAGTGTAGTTTAATACAATAACGCAGCTACCATTAGGCCATGAGAGACTGCCACGAACGCTTACATCAATAATTATCCCCTGGTGTCATGCACATCAGTGTAGTTTAATACAATAGTGCAGCTACCATTACGCCATCAGAGACTGCCACGAATGCTTACATCGATAATTATCCCCTGGTGTCATGCACGTCAGTGTAGTTTAATACAATAGTGCGGCTACCATTATGCCATCAGAGACTGCCACGAACGCTTGCATCAATAATTATCCTCTGTTGTCATGCACGTCAGTTTAGTTTGATACAATAGTGCAGCTACCATTCTGCCATCAGAGGCTGCCACGAACGCTTACATCAGTAATTATCCCCTGGTGTCATGCACGTCAGTGTAGTTTAATACAATAGTGCAGCTACCATTATGCCATCAGAGACTGCCACGAACGCTTACATCAATAACTATCCCCTGGCGTCATGCACGTCAGTGTAGTTTAATACAATACGCAGCTACCATTATGCCATCAGAGACTGCCACGAACGCTTACATCAATAATTATCCCCTGGTGTCATGCACGTCAGTGTAGTTTAATACAATAACGCAGCTACCATTAGGCCATGAGAGACTGCCACGAACGCTTACATCAATAATTATCCCCTGGTGTCATGCACGTCAGTTTAGTTTGATACAATAGTGCAGCTACCATTCTGCCATCAGAGGCTGCTATGGTGACAAGAAACGCCGGATGTGTCGCGGGGAGGACCAGACTCCAATTCCGCAATACTTTCTCTGACCAGTCTTTACAGAATTGCTTCCCTGGCCCATCGTCTCAGCCGGTCGCGAGGCTTCAGTCGAGAATGATTAGTATTAGTAGTTAAGCTATCTTCCACTCCCACCCCTTTCCTTTCGGAATGGGCGATCCCTGGACTGCATGCCCGTCTTCTCAGTAGAGGCGCTCAGCTGATTAGCTTCGTCACCCTGGCCCACGCAACTATCGACCATGCGCGTCGCCGCGATGGTCACATGCCCCGGAGGCGCCTTCCTCAAGCCGCGGCCCAACGCCCTTACATGCGCGGCCGGGGGATGTGTGGGCTGTGGAATTCAACGTGGAGGGCTGGTCTGACATCCTGCTGAAACAAATCTCTTGCGGCGTAGAGAGCTGGTCTGTCATCCTACTGAAACAGATCTCCTGCGGCAAACAGAGCTGATCTGTCATCCTGTGGAAACAGATCTCTTGCGGCGTGGAAAGCTCGTCTGACATTCTGCTGAAACAGGTCCCTTGAAATCACACTACATAAATGAGTTAAGCGGTCACTGGCGGGGATAATTATCTACCCGCGAGTTGCAGGGGCGGAGACATTTGACGCTCATTTTAAATTTTCTTATCGCAGGCACCCCACCAGGAAGGTTAGGGGTGTCCACGGACCTTAAATGGCCTTTGTCAGTGTTTCGTTTAATGAACTTACTGTCGCCGTTTCTCAATTCACGCACCAACATTATCTTGAAATGTTTGCCATCTTCTTTCGTAGTTCTTTAGGCCAGATAAAGATGGAGCCTCAAGTGACCTTCGCTCACCTTATGCTTGGAGAGACGTAAGCTCAACTGAGTAGCATGAAAAGATCGGCGGACAATTCCGGCACTGACTTCGAGTTTGAGCCTATTTGATAGTAGCTGAGCTCAGAGTCACGACCTAAACATGTAAATTTTCACAAGATTTCCACACAAGAGCTCTACCTGCCTTGTAAATATGGTGTTGTCTATCTTAGTTGGTGTTCTCTCTCTCGGGAGCCTGATGATTAGCGGGTTGAATCGCTAGAAGAAGCCTCACCGGTGCATGCCTACTGTCTAGAGTTGCATATTTCCTGCGTAAACATTTGTTCATGAGGAGTTTATTCGCTTCGACAGAGCTTCTGCCTCTGATCCGTGCCTCACAGGTCCCGTGCCGGGCGGATGGCCATTGTAGAACTTTCCGGCCTGTGGCTGGCAAGCCTTTAACTCTTAAGTGTTTGTTGAGCCACATCAGCTGTTATCATTTTGCCGGGCTTTGTGAAGTTTGTATGTTCATGCGAGTTCTTATCTCTGTGAGCTTCCGCTCGTTAACTGGGAGAGGAAACCGCTGTGTGCCTGCTCGGACGACCTGGAGCTCGGCCAACACCAGACAGCCTGCCAGCGGACGAGCACTCGTCCAGTCTGGCAGCTCGAACACTTGACAGTGGACGGGCGCTCATGCGGTCTGGTAACTCGAACATCGGCCAGTGGACGAGGTGTGATAGCTCAAACACCTGCTAGTGGACGAGTGCTCGTCCAGTCTGGCAGCTCGAACACCTGCCACTGAACGAGTGTTCATGCGGTCTGGTAGCTCGAACACCAGCCAGTGGACGAGGCTCGATAGCTCGAATACCTGCCAGTGGATGAGGTGCGATAGCTCGAATACCTGTCAGTGGACGAGGTGCGATAGCTCGAGTACCTGCCAGTGGACGAGGTTCGATAGCTCGAATGCCTGCAATGGACGAGGTTCGATAGCTCGAATACCTGCAGTGGACGAGGTTCGATAGCTCGAATTCCTGCCAGTGGACGAGGTGCGATAGCTCGAATACCTGCCAGTGGACGAGGTGCGATAGCTCGAATACATGCCAGTGGACGAGGTGCGATAGCTCGAATACCTGCAGCGGACGGGGTTCGATAGCTCGAATTCCTGCCAGTGGACGAGGTGTGATAGCTCGAACACCCGCCAGTGGACGAGGTGCGATAGCTCGAATACCTGTCAGCGGACGAGCGCTCTCCGATCCGAAAGCTCGACGCCACTGAGGACGAACGCGATCTGTCTTGAAGAGGTTCACTGGAGGCCTCCTTATGGGGTGCATTCGGAAACACTTGAGCTCTGTTTCGGCGTATTTAGGTTTTGAGCACTCTCTGTCTGACTGTTTGAAACGCAAAGTCACTTTTCGATTTCGTAACGAAACCACTAAAGCGTTCTCCGTTGCCTTTGGTATATACCTGTGCACAGTTAAAGGTGATGTCTGAGAACAGAAGGAAATGTCAGAGACTTCGACATGAGAGCTAAGGTGACACGAACCCAGTAACGTAAGACTGTTGTTTCTCGACACCGGCTTGGAATATGAAGTCGTGGCGTGGAATGCAACACCAGGCTGTGACCTTGATGCTCATGTCATTGGGCAATATAGTGTCTCACAGGCGTGCCAGGCTCAATTATTGCACACCACGCGGTTCATCCAGCTCCTGATAGCGTTTTTATTTTCATTGCGCACTGACGTCTGTGGCGCTTTAATTGTAAAATAGCAACATTTCGCAAATATTCTGCAAATAGTCCTGATATTTGTCGCAAATTTTGCACAAAGCTTCTAGCCAGTTATTGAAGCGGTTGATAGAAGACACATTTCAATGACAACGTTTCTCTCGACATGTGTTGAGACCACATTCCTGACGATTTATAAAAAAAAAATATACTGCACTGTAGTTTGAGACCATCAGGAAGCTTGTCAGTATGCTTGCGGCAGTCTCAGACATTTCAACTTAGGCCATCGCGACACGTTTAGGCTGTAGTATTTGCAAACCACGTCAACATCTGATGCCCAAGAGCCGGTTGGTGTATCAAATACAAGATACCTGATCCCAGGTCAATGAAATTTGCTGTATCCCAAATTCATTTATTTTGTTGCCTATGAAGCTATCTCAGGGATGTATGGCTTTGCTTAGCACTCCATTGCCGCATCAGATTGAACGATTTCATAGACGTTGTCTTCATTGACAGCCATTTTCGACAGCCAGCCTGGTTTTCACCTATCACAGTTCAGCGGCCTTACAAGGCACATCTAATTGCTTGATACCGTGAGATTTGCGATTTGATGACCCATAGCTCTGCAAAGTTTAGTGCAGGTACTTCGCGCCGTTCGGAAATTATTCTGTTAATTCCTTTGGGGGCGGCAGTCAAATTGACCCTCACCATAGCACGTATCAACCTACTAGGCCTCTATGACTAGGAGTGGCGCCTGTTTAATCGCTTTAATACGATTCTCCCAGTGCCTCCTAATAAACCTAAGTAGCTGCATGCCTATGCCACAGTACATTAAGATGAAGAAGACGCTTTGTGAAGTAATGCGCAAAGCTATTGCCAGGTAAATACCAACACAAAGCAGCCAATTTGTAGCATGACGACACAAAAAGCAGCCAATTCGTATCATGACGACACTAAAAGCTGCCAATTCGTATCATGACGGCACAAAATGAGCAGCCAATTCGTAGCATGACGACACAAAAAGCAGCAACTGTGATTTGGTTTGTGCCGTCGTGCGCCGTCGTGTCGGTGTGCCGTCGGCCGTTGGTGGCCATTTCAGGGCCATGCGACGAAGGAGAGCGGGTAATAGGGGAGCAAACTTACACGCACCATGGAGTCCTCCGCCGAGACCAAACCCACACAGGGAGCCGTGCACGGGTTATAGGCTCGGCGTTCGCACGGGGCCACTCACCAGGGGGCACATCAGCACACTCATGGCTGGCGCACGCAGCTGATCCTGGATAAGCGTCGTGGGGACGCGGGGTGAACCGCGAGTGCCGAAAGACGAGTCCGTCACAGACCTGCACAAGCCAGTGAAGCCCTGCCTGCCAAGATCGGCGGGTGCCTTTTCCCGATTATATTGCTTACCTGTGTGCCTGTAGCAACGTCGGACAGTGACGTCAACAGTGTTGGAGAGCAAGGACACTTCATAAATGCAGAGGCCAAAGTGTCCATACATCACGCCTTGGTGTATCCATTGCCACCTATTACTGCTATTATGGTTATTATCACATTGTCATATCTACTATACCGCTATGCTATTTATGATTACTGCCCACTGCTGCCACGCTCCTCAAAAGCGAATGGGCGCGCGAAAAAAGAGGCGGGTCAGTCTGTTTCACCACCAGACTGAAAAGCACTTCACGACCCGAAGTGCGTGTCAAGTCAAAGAACAGCTGACAGAAAGAGCGCCTTCATATTTTAAAACTTATCCCTGGAGAGCTCAAACAACGCGCGCCCTCACGTAAGACTACACCTTCTGTGGCATAAAACCAGCATCCCCAACATAGCGAAAGTCGTCACATGAGGAGAAGGCAGCCTGCTGGCAAGCAAAACCAGCACCTCTCGACGCTGGGGGCTGCATGGGTGCCACCACGCGGCAGGAGCAGGAACTACGCGACCCCAGCGCCGCCGCCACCTAGCGGCGACCGCCGCCCGGTGTAGTGAGCACCGCTTTTAAGCTGCAGCTGGCAGCACTGCCTGGGTTGTCTAACGCAATCAGTAACTTTCAGTAACTGACTCTCTTCTGCTATTCTCTTCTGCTATTCGTTTGGATAAAAAGCATGTTGCCGAAATGTCAACGCATCTGTACCCCATTCTACTGGTTTTTCTCCGAGGAATAAGGCTACTACTACTGTCTTACCTAGCAAACAGCAATCACGCAGGGAAGCATCTGGCTTTCTGATTCGGTTTTCTCAAACACGCGTTGAGGTCTCCTGTTATGATAACGTTGATTGCGGGTGTGTGTGTGTGTGGGGGGGGGGGGGGGCGAATGTGAGGTTCGCCGTGCGTTGAGGTCCATGCTGGCGGAGTTGGTCTTACTGTATTCGTTGGACGCCACTAGGCAATTGAAAGCAAAAACTACAGCCCCTTGTCTGACCTTCACTTGGCCCATATGACTTCTAAATTTGACTGGAAATAATCGTTGTTGCCGGTCTTGAAAGCGTGTTCATGGTTACGGGTTCATGCTGTTGTCGTGGTTACGACCTCATGTTGTTGTCATGGTTACGGATTCATGTTGTGGGATAGCTACACCACTGTGACCAGCTGTCAGTCTGCTGTGCTTCATCAGCCTGGGGAGACTCGAAACACGCTGATGACGAAAGCAGCAAGGCAGGTTTCGCACAATCCCCAGACATGAAAACACTACATAACTGTTGTCTCTGTACACAAATCTGACAACTTCGTCTCAATGGATGGCGTGTTTAAATGCCCGATTAGCACTGTCCCGCCTGCCACTACTGCCAGTGTCTGGCCCAGCTATCCTCTCCTTCGCGGCCTCGGTAACGGATCCAATGACGTCATCCAGTGGGACCGCCAATGATGACGTCATCTAGTGATCAGGGTTGCCTCGGTCAGGTCGGCTGGGCGGTCAGCGGCGGCGCCAGGCTCTGGGATGGGGAGGGTCAACGGACGGCTGCCCTGTACCCGTGATAAAGACAGGCTTGGCCCAAAGAGAGGTATAGGGCAACTAAAGAGGGGTTCGGAAGACAACCAAGATGGGGAGTGAAAGTGATGTAACGCACTGGTGGTGTAGCCGTTGAGCTGCTCGCCTGGGAAACCAGAAGTGCTGGGTTCAGTTCCTCGCGGTGCCCGCCCTCCCTGTTGGGGTGAGAGGCAGACGATGCCATAGGGCCACAGCAGCTGAGTGTGTCGTGAATCCCCAATAACACGCGAGTGCAAATTATAACTTGAGTCGTATGATTTTGCTGGCGAATGCAGCTTTTCTTCCAAGTGGTGGCCCGCTGCTTCAGGTAAAAAAACATACTGACTGAAGAAGTAGCTTCAATAGCTTATTTGATTCTGCGTGGTATTACATGAACGTCACTACACATATTTTTACCGCAATAAATACGCCTAAAATGCAGTATAACCTACAAAGATGCAAAATGGTTACACGATAGCTACCGATCACATTTATCGCTATCATCAATTCAGAATCATAACAACCGTGCTCATCCATTCGGCATCGCTGGATAGAACTCGCGTCGGTGATGGTCGAGCCGCGTTCCTGCAGCCAAAAGCAAACCTGACACCCGAGTGAGAGGTTCATTTTACACCTCTTGGCTGATGTCTTCCAGGAACGGTCTGCTCATACCGCTCGGCAATTTCCGTCAAAATGAGGCGACCGGAATCAGAGCCGTGCGCCTAACTGGCAGTCCGCTGAGTGGTTCACGGACGCGTGATAATTTTGTCGCTCGGGACTTCATCTGCCGCTGGAGAGAGCTACGCGCGCAGCGTGAGCCTTGTTCATCGGTGAGGCGCGGTGGAGGTGGAGTGAAAGACAACTGGCTGGGTAGATTGGGAGATTTTATAAATGTGTTTCAGGTGATTTGCGAGCGTGGTTTTGAGTAGGCGTTTTGAGCGAAATGTTGTGAGCTGAGAGCTGTTCCCTAGCGAAACTTCAGACGTGTAATTATGTCCACCACTCACGCTGTGTCGTTCCGATTGGTCACTTAATTTAGCCCGTGCCGCCATTTTGATCGGGGAGACCGTGAGGCCTGTGACGTGCAATGCTTCAGGACGATCGTCCCCTACCAGACGACCCCGTTCGGCCAGGATCCTGGTGATCTTTTGATATTTCACTGGCCAAAGCAAGCGCCCGTTTTAACACTTGCACTCAGCACACCGTTAGGTGACGAGTCCAGCGTCCGTTTCCCTGGATCGCAGGGGTCCTGGATCCGTGTTTCATGTCAGATGGTAGAGGAACGGAAAAGTCTGACTATGATGACGCCTCACTAGATGAACATCCTGACGGGTGGCGCCGGCCGGAGCCCGGTTTGATCCTCACTTCGGCTGGTCCCGGATGAGCCCCATCAGAGGACTCCCGACCGTCGGGCGGCGCCGCCCGGAGCCCGGGTCGATCCTCACTTTGGCTGGCCTCGGACGAGCCCCATCAGAGGACTTCTGGGCACACTGGCTGGCTGCCTGGTAACAAATGACCAGGGCATCTGTCTCAGACTGGGACGCGATCTGATTGCACTGTCGGGCTGCGAACGCCGTTATTGCTCTGGGCTCGAGACGTGGGCGCGGGACTATCTCGTGGCATGGTAAAAGGCAGCCTTAGGGTGTCAACATAGCCTGCAGACAGAGTAAACGCGCCCGCCGCAGAGCCGCTGGGTGTGTTTGCAGATCTGGCAGGGAACATCTTGAACGAATGGGTTTGTTTAAGACGGGCTGCTGCAGGCATTGTATCATTCTATTATAGCGGCTTAAAAAGAGTGTTTCATATTTATATGAGGTTTTGAACTGAAAGAGCCATCTTGATGGTCACTCGGTGTAATTCACAGTTCTGCCCTGCCAGTTTCTAAACTGCCCTAAACCCTTTTAGTTTCTGAGCTACACACCCGCAATAATGTGCAGACTTTTTCGGGTCTATTTCAAGGTCACCTAGGCATCATGACACTGCAACAACTTTTTCAAATCCTGCCATTTCATAGGCCATGTGGCGATCAAGGCCAGTAAGATATAATTGTCAAGGCGTTCATATATGGCATTCGTGAGCATGTTTTCTAGATATATCGGCTGTCAATTGGCTCTCAGTCTGTGCTGTGCAAGGTGCCACCACTTATTGAAACGATGGCACATTGAGAAGCATATTTACTCAGCAGAAAAATTGTGTTGTTTAAATAGCCTTTTCCACTTATGGGTAAGCCAGTAGTTATAAGTAAGCTTATTTCATCATATCTCATGCTTGTTTCAATGTCTTCAAATATGGAGCATTCCCTTCAAATGGATGGTGGGACCGGTTAGGTCTGAATTTACCTATTGGTACTCGTCTGCTGTGAGCGTCAACATTTTGTACTGTCGTTTTTTTAGGAATGACCTTTGACGCTAACAACCGATCACCCGATTCTGAATTCAATGAATCAAACACAACAAATGTGCCACGGTTCTGAAAAGATGTCTGATCGGAATTGGGAGGCTGCTAACTTTTGTTCCATATGCTGCCACATTTCTTACGTAGCAGAGAAGGAGGCAGTGGTCTTACGTCCCAGCACCGCCCGTTCCTGTTAGGTGTGAGCCTACGTGGAGCCGTGGCTGGGATGAATGCCCCGGTCTGACGCCTCAGCAGAACCCGTTTTCGTTGGTGTAAGCCTGCCGGAGTGCGCCGGTTGACCTGGCCCAAGGTCGTATCGGTGCGCCAGCTGACCCGGCTCAAGGTCACGCCAGTGCCGGCAGAGAATGGGCCAGCCTTTATCCAAGTAAAGTGAAAAGATAGCACCAAGGTCTAGGGCAACATTTTAATTTGCTGCCCAGCTGCTAATTGATTCGAAGATAATACCTCAAAATGTCATGGCAATATGAATGACGCAGACGGTAATTAGATAGGTGCGTCATCCCGGATGGAAGCTACATTTCTCACGGAAGTCATTCTGGAGGGTTCATAGTTTCCAGTTGAAACGCCGATTTCGTGAATTTCTTCGGTCAGACTATTGGCTCATTCTAAAAGCACGGCTATGATTTCAGTTACACTTTTAAAAGGAGATATCTGCTTGCACCACTTCTATATTCAGTTGCCCAGTAAGGGGCGTAACGACCGAGTGGTTGGTGTCCTCGGCTTCCACGCGGGGGTCTGGGTTCGAAACCCGCCTGCTCCTTGCCGCCGAGCTGTCCTAATATGGTCCGTGCAGTCATCGGCTTTCCACAAAAGGGTGCGCGATGATGTGCATCGGGTTCCATGAAAGAGACATTGGTCTGTTGTGCGGCATCACAAGAGGAGTTCTGCTGGATAATCGAAGGCAAAACTTTCGACGCTGGGCATTTGCAAAAAAGGCTCGAACGGTTATATACTTAAGTCAAAAGCGAGCAACACAAATTTGTTATTCGCTGAAGTAGATTTTGCGTAAAAATAGGTTCCACAGCTAGCTATGTCATGGCTGCAATTCAGCGGAGAACATTAACATTGATGCATACCACACAATAAAAACTAACGCTTGAACGGTTAAACCAGACGCCTGCTTACATGCTCACTGTTTTTTCCGCTCCAATCCTCAGACCCTCACGGTGAACAGACATCGATTGCTGACAGTGGATTGCCAGCGCTGGCACGAGTTAGTGAACACATGTCTTCTCTCCCATCGACGGACCGTACCGGCGCCGCTGCGGGGCTCTCCGGCATGGTGACGCGCTGGTGCGAGCCCATCACGGCATGCTGGCGCGCTGGTGCGGCCCCTCACGGCATAGTGACGTGCTAGTGCGCGGGCGAGCCACTCACGGCATGGGGACAGTGCAAAGTGCGAGCCCCTCACGGCATGGGTGACGTCGATAGTGCGAGCCACCTCACGGCATGGGGTGACGGGGGCGCTGGTGCGAGCCCTCACGGCATGCTGGCGCGCCTGGTGCGAGCCCCTCACGGCATGGTGGGACGGCGCTGGTGCGGGCCCCTCAGGGGCATGCGGCTGACGCGCTAGATGCGGGACCCCTCACGTCATTGCTGACGCGCTGATGCGAGCCTCTCACGGCATGCTGACGCACCGTTGCGAGGGTCCTCCTCGACCAGTGTCAGTCTTAATCTGAACGCAATCGCACACGGCTCAAAACTGTTTTTAATTGCTCCGGGGACCCAGTCTCTCGACGTCTTCCGAGGCTGGAAATTAGACGCATCAGAAGTGATAACACCAGCGTGAAATCGAAAATAGCATCCAGCGACGCGTCCAGGGGCAACAGGACAAAAACCAGCCCTAATTCGGGCGCGATGCAGGCCTCAACCTCAGTAGATACTGTTGGGCTCATAGTGAAATAGGAGCTGGCAGGAGCTCACGTTATTTGTTCGCACACATATTTCGCCAATTAAATTTAATTCCCCAAGAACAAGGTATGCATCTACCGTAGTTCGGATACACTTTCTTAACATAATTGAAATAGCTGGGAAGTATGTTGCTCGTCTCGTGCTCGTGAAGAGTAGCTATATATATATATATATATATATATATATATATATATATATATATATATATATATATATATATATATCCAGCCTCTTCTTGTTTGGCCATTTTTCTTAATACGAACGAGGGCTATTTATAAGATTTCACATGTCCACATCAGTTGGCGAGCAATTGGCGCAGTCATGTCTGAAATGCAGACTGGCTGACCGTAAGAGCGTCCCACTGCTGCCGACCGGGCTGGCTGGCCGTGGAGCGTCTGACTGCTGCCGACCAGGCTGACTGGCCGTGGAGCGTCTGACTGCTGCCGACCAGGCTGGCTGGCCGTAAAAGCGTCTGACTGCTGCCTACCAGGCCGGCTGGCCGTGAGAGCGTCTGACTGCTGCCGACCAGGCTGGCTGGCCGTGAGAGCGTCTGACTGCTGCCGACCGGGCTGGCTGGCCGTGAGAGCGTCTGACTGCTGCTGACTGAGAGAGTCCACGCATGCTGCTGGATACACAAACCTGCTGGCTCTTCGCAGAAGCCGTCCTCAAAGTAGGACTTTTACGCTCAGTACAGAGTAAACATCCGAGTTTTGTTCGGGAACGCAAGGCGTAAAACAGCGCGCTGCGGTGAAATGATGTGGAATTTTGCAACGTCTTTCTTATGATTGGTTGGGTCATCGCCCTGTATGTAGCAGTTATAAGAAGCTTGACTCAGCTACGCTTGGCAACTGTTAAGGCTCTATATCTACTGAAATCGCTTTTCTTGTTGTTACACTGTCTAGTGTTATTTGCAATGAACAACTCATCGCGCATCTCAGTATGCAACATTTTTGTAACGGCCTTTCTAATTGACCTTCCCCTATACACGGATTACGCCAACCCAATAATTGTTCTTGCTTTAAGCAGGAACGTAGAAAGATGCGGTTTACAACACTGGTGGACAATTTTTTATCCTCGTTTTTGCAGGAAGTTTTCCAGAAAACCGTAAGTATTCTGCAGTTTTGGGCTTTGCGTGAGCGCTATGGCAAGGAAGGTCACGGAAGTGGCTCATTCCTTGTGACAACTTCTAACGCATTACACGTTATCGATTCAGCATCTTTCTTGACGTTCAAAGCGTTCAGCCAATGGCAAAGTGGCAAAATGGCTACATTTTGATTGTTTCTGGTTTGTTGAGGTCTAAAGGCTACTTTCTGAAATTAGCCATTCCTTTTCTCTACAGAAAGGAGACCTGAAGGAACTCTTCCGCTAACGTTTAAACGCTCTTGAATCCCCGTGATTTGATCAACAAAGCATTACAAAGGTGATTTTTGGTACCCTATAGGCGCTTTTGATTCCCGATGCATCCCCACCAGGCATTTCTATGGACTGGATACCAGGCAGTGGTAGCCGTTGTCAGTGCGGGATTCGCAATGGACTGGAGAGAGGCCACGGAATATGAAACAGGGGTCAGTACTGTGGGGACGGCATGTCGCCGTACGGCTCCTCTAGGACCCCTGAACGCGACGGGTCGTGCTCCACATGACTCTCGGAGTATCGCTGTGACCAGAGGCTGCCGCCGCTGTCTCCCACCCTCACCGCCATCGGCAGTCCTCGTCGCCCGCCCCTGCCGTCATTGGCAGTCCCCGCCGCCCGCCTATGCCGCCATCGGCATTCCCTCCTGCAGGCCTCCGCCGCCATCGGCATTCCCCGCCGCTCGCCTCCGCCGCCATCGGCATTCCCGCCGCCCGCCTCCGCCGCCATCGGCATTCCCCGCCGCACGCCTCCGCCGCCGGCCTCTGCCGCCATCGGCAGTCCGCAGTCGCCGCCGGCCGGGCTCGCTGCGCCGCTGCGATACGGCGGAACAGCGGAGGCTCAGTGTCGGCTCAGTACCCCGCTGATAATGCAATCTTGCGCCCATTTGGCGCACGTTGTCACGCTGGCGGTCCGGATGCCGGCCCGTTTTTGTCTGCGCAGGCAGCCCGACGTATGCCCAGCCAGCCGGTCGGGAGACAGTCGAGGTGCTGACAACCTTGACTTTGGACTACGGGGCCGTGCTGCCGTGGAGTGCCCGCAGCACCGGCGGAGAGAGCAGTCATCGCTGCCGACAGCCCTGCTCGTGGTCCTAACCGACGACAGGCAGCCGGGCTCGGTCCGTGTCCGGCTCGGCTCAGCTCTGGATCAATCTTGACCAGCGGGCTGGGCCCAGCGCCGGCGCGCTCGCCACCGCACCGCACTCCGCTGGCCAGCGCAGCGGCGCTCCACTGGCAGCGCAGCGGCACAGTGGCAGCACAGCGGCGCAATAGCAACGCAGCAGCGCTCCACTGGCAGCATAGCGACACACTGACCAGCGCAGCGGCACAGTGGCAGCACAGCGGCGCACTAGCAGCGCAGCAGCGCTCCACTGGCAGCGCAGCGGCGTTCCGCTGGCCAGTGCAGCAGTACACAGGCAGCGCAGCGGCACACTGCCAGCACAGCGGCGCACTGGCAGCACAGCGGCGCACTAGCGGCGCAGCGGCACGCGAACAGCGCAGCGGCACACTGGCAGCGGACGTACGCCCTTGCGTCTGCGTTGCACGACACGGGCACGTTACACCCGGCCCTGGTGTGCTCCCCAGCTGGTCGTCGGTGCCGTCTGGCTGCTGCTCAGCTTCCGTCGACAGGCGTATGCGGTAGTGACGGGACCGGGCGCCGCCGCCTCATCGGGCGGGGCTGGTGGTCGCGGCGTCACGAGGTTGAGAGAGCTGGTCGTGTTCGGATGTCGCTGGTCGGTGCCAATGGCTGTTTATCAACGCCGCGTCAGACGCAATGCCCGCGATTTGAGACGAGCGAGGCGATAACCGACGTAAGATTTATCGTAACACCATGGATATGGCATCAACACTTGAGCTAAAATATATTTCCAGACACCCTCAGGAGGTCGTGCTCATAGGTGAGGTCAAGTAATGCAGAGTCTGAGCGGCGTCGGCCTTACTGTTTTATCTGCTGTGGTTTGTAGTATGTGACCTCGCTTCATCAAACGCTCCAAACGGCCAGATCCCTGATTCGCCCGAGCTCGAGCCCGCGTGACCGGCTGTATGTGTGAGCGCGCACATTTGCCATCACGGTTTTATGATCTCGGATGATCTATCGTTTGTCAAATTGTGATAGTCCCGAGTCGCTGCGACGCTGGGTAATCGAGATTCACGATAAATGAACCTCGACTACTAAAATATCCAGTAGTCGAGATTTAGACGCCGCTTTGACCCGAGCATCTATTCAGCTGCATTTAACAACGTTAACCATGTAAATCGAGCGGGAAGGGTCATATTTTCCTTCCATTGCAACGCCGCAAAGTTATCACGCCAGCTCGAACGGCTTTCACGCACCTGGCCGAGTATGGCAGCACATCTTGCACATCAGCACATCTTGCGCTCTTTAATGCTTCAAGTGCATCATGCTTCGTTAACAGTCGAAAAATGGTTGCTAATACCGTGAAGGTATGAGCTTTTATTGGGCCCAACAGCCTGACCGGGCAAGCTGGTCTGTTTTAACAGTCAAATTATCTCAAACTCATTTCACTGTTCTTTGTCCAGCGTCTCCGTCCGTTGTGATAAGCAATATGATGACCCCGACGCAGACTAACGCTCTGTGAAGCAAATGCGTATATCCCGTCTTTTCAACCAATTTGTCTCTGTCACTTTGCTTGGAGGCGCTGTGACAGCCGACTCCAACGGAGCACCCATTTCCCGAGGAATTGCTGACACTTTTCAGCGAGTTTCCTTAACTTTGAAAAGCCACGCACAAACAGAGGTGGCATAACTTATGCTTTACGGGGTGCAAAACGTTTCCAGCTTATCACATTATATTATGTCATATTGTACATACGTATGTGCATATATATATATATATATATATATATATATATATATATATATATATATATATATATATATATATATATATATATATATATATGCATATATGCATATATGCGTATTATTTAGCTTTGTGCCATCCAGTCATAGAGCCTGGCAGCTTCTGGCCTACGCCCCTGGAACTGCGCTAACCGCGGCTGCAGATGCTGTTTGAAAGAAACACGTAGCCTCTCCCCCTTCCCCCTTTCATTGGGGATGCCGCAGCAGTGACCGACCGCTCTCCGAAGTCCGAGGCGCCGTCCCGTGTGTTCGGCCGGACACGAACCGCCGGCCGTCCGCCAGCCCTGACTGGACGACATGATGATGGAGCGTGGGTAGAGTGTGCGCCAAGGAAAAGTTATGGGGTCGGTCGGCGTCGCACTAAGTGGACCAAGGCGGACCCGAGTCTTTCGCGGATGCCGTAATCGGATAATGAGGGATAATGGCGCGGGTGAGAAAGCCACAGCGAGCTTTGGGCTGTTGAATACTCCCAGAGACCGATCAGACCACCGCGAAGCGGGCGGCTCCCTCGCCTCGCGCGGGGTCGGTGGTTTAGGCTATCTTTTCCCTGGCGGCTGTCGGGCGGAGATACTTGTACAACCTATGCGACTTATGTATATATATATATATATATATATATATATATATATATATATATATATATATAGCACAACGTGCGCTTCTTAGCGCTTTAGATGCATCATGATGCTTCCTACGATCGATGGCTGCAATTCCGGAAAGGTATTATCTCCTGGAGAAACCAAGTCCTATCTTTCAACAATTGTGCTTTTTCTGGACACCGGTGAAGCGCTTCTCGAGCGCTCTCGTGAACTGTCCAATCGTGAAAACCCAAGCTTCTGGATATTTTGGCGCAAAAACCTAATGATGCATAGTTCTTCGGCATAACGTTCTAGATTGGGAATATTTTAGAAGACCTGCAGCTGTTATAACTTATATCAGCCAAAAACAACGGAGCGGGTTTTTATCGACAAAACGCTTTGACCTCTGACCTTCCCATTGCACCTGACGTAGTCCTGTAAATAGCCCGACAGTGTCATCACCCACACAAAGTGTGTGGAGCAGCCGAGGGAACTTCAACAGTGCTCCCCTCTGGAGTGTCACATACGTGTGGCCCTCCAGACACCAACAGTGTGGCTCCTCTCAGAATTGTTACATACGTGTGACCTAACAGGGTAGCGCTGCGCTTCCTTCAAAGCGACCTTGATCGATCGGCCCCATTTGCCCGCTGCACCAACTATTGCCTCCAATGCCGTCCCCTCACTAAGTCCCTCCAGGGACTCCAAGCCACAGGGGCATCCGCTCTCTCACCGGGTCTCTCCAGGGACGCCAAGCCGTCCATCCTCTTCACTGGGTCACTCCAGGGACGCCAAGCCGTCCGCTCTCTCGCTGGGTCCCTCCAGGGACCCGGGCCTCGCGTTCAGGTCGGAGGATTGTCAGGTCGCACCTCCTCTTACAGAACGTGCCGAAAGCGGTGCCGGCCGATGCGCAGTGCATTCTGCAAGGCGCCGTGGCCAACAGCAACGTCAGAGGCACGATAAGCTTCAGGAGGGGCGGCGGCACCATCACAGTCACCGGCACTGTCACAGGTGGGACACGGCGACGGTGCGCGGTGGCGCCGAGGTTCTGGAACCATGGCTTCGTGGCGGAGGATGGTGATTGGAATGATGACATTGGGGTAGACGACATTGTTTGAAATATTACAGGGTGAGATGGACAGTAAGTTCAGAACACTGATTTAGGTAATACTACATACAAAATCCTTAGAAAAGCCGGCTGCTCACGAAAAAACCGAGTTAGTCATATGACAAAGCGAAAAACGTCATGCCGTGATGTTGAAAGACAGATTTATAGACTCCAGTCTATGATGACGGTGATATAGATCGATAACAGGTAGAGGTTCAGAAGACAAAACAGCGTTGAGGGAAAACCAATGGTAGGATGTGTTACGGGGCGGTGAGATTTCACACAGGATGTGTAACGAGACCCATTCCTTTCGCACAACCAGCGCTTCTCAGGCGTAGCCTCTGCGGGCGCATCCCACATGACCTCATAGCTCCAACCGACGAACGCTAGAT
This sequence comes from Pollicipes pollicipes, assembly GCF_011947565.3. Lineage (NCBI taxonomy): Eukaryota > Metazoa > Arthropoda > Thecostraca > Pollicipedomorpha > Pollicipedidae > Pollicipes > Pollicipes pollicipes. Next base: position 12,064,149 of record NW_023597055.1, read on the forward strand.
ATTTCTCCCAGCTCGCGGGATGTGCTGTTTCCAAATACCGACAGCCTGTGAGGCCCAGCTTGGAAGCGTGCAGCTCGGCATCTAAGCTAGTCCATATAAATCCAACGTGTACACAAACGCGTAAGGTATGCAGAGTAACTCACTACGCAGCCTTTGTTTTGTGTTTACTTGAGCTTACGATATCACATCCAGCAAGCTACCCTGGATGAACGGATGTCAAGTTCTTTCACAGGCCATGGGGTGTCTCTGGATATCCCGCCGAAGTCCCGCGCATTTCAGTGTACCACCAGTCCACTCCGCGATCGAGCCTGGTCTCAAGCTGACCCCCTGGCTGACCCCCTGGCTGACCCCCTGGCTGACCCCCAGCTGACCCCTGGCTGATCCCTGGCTGACCCTGGCTGACCCTGGCTGACCCCTGACTGACCCTTTGACCCTTATCTGACCCCTAGCTGACCCCTAGCTGACCCCCAGCTGACCCTTGGCTGACCCCTGGCTGACCCTGGGTGACCCTAGCTGACCCCTGACTGACCCTTTGACCCTTATCTTACCCCTAGCTGACCCCTAGCTGACTCCTGGCTGACCCCTGGCTGACCCCTGGCTGACCCCTGGCTGACCGGTGGAGTGCTTCTCCGCAGGACTGAGTCCGGGCAAGCACGGCTTCCACGTGCACCAGGCGGGCAGCACGGCCAACGGCTGCAAGGCGGCCAAGGGACACTTCAACCCGCTCGGTGAGCCGGAGAGGCCGCCGTCCTGGCCGGCCGGCACGGGTCACGTAGGCGTACGGCGACAACGGCGTCGCGGAACAGTGTAGTATAGGCGGAAGGTGGGAGGGGGGGGGGGATGAGGGAGAAGGGTTCACGTGGCGTGTCGTTGAGCATACTGGTGTATGAGTCGAGCGCCTATCGGTTGACGTATTTATTTTGACGTATATTTTCCATATTCAAATAATCGGCACGTGAATTCCTTGGGCAATGCGATGTCGTCCTATGCCCCTAGGTTATTGCCTGCAATTCGCACTTGACATTAAACGCGATTTCTTTCCTGCGTCTCTGTTTGACTTGAGATTTGATTTTTCCAGATGATAGTTGACCTGATCTGACCTTTCTGCCCTCTGCGCATTTGCATTCTCTACCTGAATTTTGGGGTTCACTACACTGACGTGCCAAATGCTGACGTGACGGGCATGGGTCCGCCTCGGCAGCTGTTGATGTTAGCTACCCTACCCTAACTACCTCGGCTACCTCCTTTACCTACCCTAACTTGCTTCGGCTTGGCTCTTGCCATTGCCCGAGACTGACCTATCTAACCTTCAACGCGGGGTCTAGCACAGCCTAAGCTGCTTAGCTTAGCCTGAACTATCTCGCCCGGCCTGACATGGCCTGGTCTGCTTGGTCACATAACAACGCGACTTGATCTGACTTGACCTGGCCGGCAGGCAAAGCCCACGGCGCCCCGTCGTCGGCAGAACGTCACGTGGGTGACCTCGGCAACATCGTGGCCGACGCCAACCAGTTGGCCAACATCAACATCAAGGACAGCGTCATACGGGTCAGACGACGGCCGGCCCCTGGCGGAGACGAAGGGGCCGGCAAACAGGGGTCCCTCGTTCAGATGTGCGGAGCGCGGTGTTTTACTGGTTATTTCGGTAGTTGGTGGCGCGCGCATCAAATGCTGTTGAGCTTAAACAACGCGTAAAATTAGCTCCCAAAATCTACGCCAAGGTAGACAAAGCAAAGGACGCTAGATATCATTTGAGATGACAGCATACGAACCATCGCTAAAATGAATAGTCAGTCCGCTACAGGCTTGAGAAGTTTGCGGTTAGTACACATTAGTCACAGGCAATGAAGTACTCATCAATGTGTGCAGTGAAGTCAGTGTTTACTGTTCGTTTGCATTATCACCCCAGCGGCCAGCCGCAGTGATGTCACTGCTGGGCCATTCCCCTCCACAATGTCAATATGCTGCAATGCGCCTCAGTGAGCCCGCCTGGCAACGAGTGCGGCGTGCCGCACGGCGCCAGCGTACCCCTCCCCCCAGTTTGACAGCGTTACAGTTGCACCCAGAAGTACGTGATATACTCGCGCGCACGTAAATCCTCACGCTTTCTCGCGCTATTGTCGCGCACATTTGTTCGGCACCTAAGAGCGATCGCAATTGTTTATCGTTGCACTGTTTCTTACGTAGTGCCATTCCCGTGAATCGTTTTCCTTCTCGAGAATGCTGCTTTCTGGGGCGGCACATTTATTTTCTCTGTCTGTTTCTTGATGCTTTTCGTGTTTCAAAGCAACTCAACTGCTATATTTATATTTTCTATGGTCTGTTTTAAAAGGATTCACTGGAAGATAAATGGTAAACCCTCAAATAATGCGGTTGTATATGTCCTGTCACGCATCGCAGTCTGCCGGTGAGGGTACACTCCTAAATAGTTTGATCATCATTCGCTACAGTTCGCAGTCTTCTGCTAAAAGGAAAACCATGGGTAGTCTGTTAACGCCACGTGATATCCGTATTTCGCTTGTAAACGTAAACCCCCGTGGTTTACATTTACATTTTATCCGCACGGTCCGTTACCACGCTGCCGTGTCCGCAGTTTGCCGGCGACGGCAACATCCTGGGTCGGGCGATTGTGATCCACGCCGGCGAGGACGACCTCGGTCTGGGAGGTCAGAGTGACAGCAAGACGACCGGCCACGCCGGGGCCCGGCTCGCGTGCTGCATCATCGGCGCCGTCAACTGAGCTGTGACGTCAGCGGGACGACGTGGCCGCGAGCGTGACGTCGTAGGAGCTGTGGACGGAGAGCGTTCCCCGCGGTCTCAGCGGCGGCTGGCGTGTTGTCATGACAACCGCGTGCTGACCGTTCGACGTTCTTCCTGGTCGACGATGGTCTTTTCCAAAGTGAGGACAAAGTGCGTGCGACTTCGGTACTTCAGCCGAAGGCGTGACGTCATTGGTTCCGGTCAGAGAGTGATGTTGATATGTCCTTGAACTCGGAGTGTGGATACCGCTGCCCGAGTTTGTGCCTTGCTTAGGGCCGTCAGCTGAATGTGTGAGTTCTCGAGTGTCCCCAGCTGGGCTGTGGCCCGTACGGAGGCGGCACAACCGATGGAGGCGACTGAAGAGCCCGGACTTGGTGGGAATGTCTTGGTCTGCGAATCTCTCGTCATTTTCTGACAGGAATTTTGGGCAAAGGCAGCTGCGACAAACTCTGGCTGCGATTTACACATGAGGAGAGATTTACGTCAACTACATTCCTTTCGTTATTCAACACAGTGACATGTCATTTGCTAAAGTTCGCGATGCCTGCGAAGTTGGCAATTGCACGTTGGGAATTGCACCAGAAAGCTAAATGAGTTTCGTCAGCAAGGATAGGGTATAATCCCAGGACGTCAGTTGCTGTCGAGCGCCTGGTGCACTGGTCACGGGCCCGAGACATGCTTTACGACAGGGCAGTTCCAGAGGGTGTGAATAGTAATCCCCGCGGAAGGTACATTCCGTCCAATTTTCAAGCTGAGGTTGTACCGCTAGCACTACGCTGTTGCATTCGCAGAGTCTGCTGTCAGCGCCGTAATTCGCGCATGAGGTGTTCAGATACGTTCAGACAATTGTTGACACACTTTTCAGACGTTTGAGTGACTGCCCTGGGCCTGTATGTTCAAATTTTGGTGGCTTTGTCGAAGGATTGAAGGGTGCAGGTCACGAAACAACTGGTTACGCACTCGTTACTAAAAAATAACTTCTTTTGTATTGAGATAGCCTCTGGAATGATTGGCAGGCTGCTGCCTTGTTAAACAGCATTGCTGACGCATATATTCGACATAGGCCATTGAAACCCAATTTAAGAGGTCATGGGAAAAATTGTATGACATCGTGGCGAAACACCCTAAAACAGAACACCGCCTTCCACGATGCTACCTCAGTTCCAATGCAAAGCCGCCTGCACTTTTCAAAATTCTTAATTCCGTGATACCATTTATCATCTCGGTGGAATGTGCCACTTTCGTGAGCCTGCTTCCAACGCCGCGCAGGGAAAGGAACAGTTTCGAAGCATTGACAGGAAATATTTTGTAAGCTAGAGCATACCTACTGTCGGTGAAAATGATGTGACAAACCGAGATGCACATTGAAAAGTGTATGCTTTGTCAAGATTTTATGACCGAACAGGCTCCTTTTCAAGGTTTACACACATGCATGAGTATTAGGAAGTGCGCGTAAGATTGTATCGCACCTGATGTCCTAGAGAAAGCGTGCATAACACTCACTGCCTGGTTAGAAGTCGAGGTATATTTCACAATGCAATTGGTAATCATTTACATTTTCTTTAGTGTTTTGGGTTTTTCGATGGTGCTCAGAACGCTATGTGCTTTTAATGTTCACAAACAACATTCCGTATTAATTTGTATATGGTTAAATATATCAAATTGTATATGGAAAAGCTATGTCTGTGAATATTGTAATTGTGCACAAAGTTTCGAATACATATGCGTATTTTCTGTTCGTTGTGGCGCAAAGCATCTAAGGACGATCTTACATGCAATACAAATACATGGATGTCTTGGTTCCCAAGGATCTGGTCATCGTAATCGACAGTTGCTCGGTTTGAATTCATGTAATCACTGATCAGATCACCTTGAGTGACAGTCTGAATGTAGATAACACAGTAGTTATGATTAAACTGTTGAGGCTTTATGGCGGTGCCTGCCTCTCATCTTGCCAGGATGACTGGACTCCGTGGAAAATCTAACCCCATACCTCTGCCTTCCCAGGCACGAAGAATACCGCTGCACTGTAACTGCTACACTTACGGTGCCATAAGGTCTCAATACGTCTGCAATGCCTTTGCGTTGAGGATTTGCTATTGACGCAACACGGGAATCTTGATAATACAGCAATCGATGGCCAAGTGACCTGATGCAATGCTTTTCAATTCCGTGTTTTGCTGACCACCACGTGCTTCTGACGTAATTGACAACGCGCAGAGAGCTGGTTCGTAACAAACTTCAACAACTGCAGTTGTATACAATAATTTGGACTCGCTGTGAGCAAGCGTCGCTCCGAAGCCATGCTGGCTGGCTATCCGATGCCCGTTTCCAACCAGTTCAAGCCTTGATCAGAGTGAGGGTAGACGTACAGGGTACAGGTACGGCATAGATGGCGCTGCGAATGCTCCACCAGGCGGCGAAGCTGCTGCATAACTACGCGCAACGGATTTACCACTACCTGATATTGCCCGCAACATGATTACTCATGGTCTCACTCATAACATAGACACAACCTGTTGGGCCACCTGGCCACGAAAAATCAAACGCATACTAGTAAAAGAAGAAGCATAATTTGACATGAGCCGGATGTGCGTGATACGCCAGGCCTTCACTGCCGCAATGCTCGCTTCTGCTCCAACTTCGAAAGCAGCAGTCTACGGCTCATTCTTTCCCCTAGTTTTCCTTGCAGTCGACTTCCACTAGGACATCTTGTGGCTTCGCATGTTCTCAGTGCCGTTGTCGCTGGTACAGCTGCAGAAGTCTAACGCAAGAGGGTCCGAGGAGCCCCTGACCAGTCTCGCAATGGGCGCGTTCCGCCGAGAGAAACGACAGATCTGTCTCCCACGCACCATGCGCAGTCAACGGTCATGACAATGCAAAACAAAAACAAAAAATAAAACAAAACAACAACAACAAAAAAGAAGCAAATCGGTTCTGACCATGCCCTGAAAATTGTACGGAATCTTCCCTCAATACGGAAAATTATCCCAGATAATTGTCCGTGTTGGCAGCACCGAACACCACTCCGGACAATTCTCTAACACTCCGGATAATTTCCGAGATTATCTGCCGCCCGAACGCACCCAATGTACCAAGAGATTTCGTCGTTTCACCGTCCTTAAAGCCACGCTCGCAGTGCACTTGCATCGGTATTTTGATGACAACTGTTTATGGTTGCAAACGCGGGGCTCAGAGTCATTGGCGACTAACACATGGTTAAAGCAAACAACGGATTTCGACGCGACGCTAACTAACTATACACGTAATAAATATAGCTAGACCCAAGGCGAATAATGTGCCATGACAAATGACACAGTTGCCACACGAGGCTCAAAAGTAGCAAAGTTTAGTATGGCAGAAGGGCATTGCTTTTGGGATCAAACCTGTTGATAAATGTGGCCATTTACGCTTTGGGTCAAAACCGGCGGCACGTCTTCTTTGATACAGACATTATTGAAGACTGATGTGCAGCCATCTTTAACAAAATTTGTCCGTGTTTGCTTGCACGAGTTAAAGCTTTGTTTAACTTCGTTTGGTGAGTTCACGTGGAGAGATTCGCGCACCATCGGGAAATTCGATTCAAGTATGTTTTGAAAAATATGTAACAGGCTCTGACGTGTGCTGGCACAATTTCATTTAATTATGCTTTTGAAATATGTGACACGCTCTGACAAGCGTTGGCACTCTTGGCGTGTCCTTCCAGCGAAAAATAAATTCATCAGATGATTTTCAAATATTAGTAATCTGAAACAATTCATCACATTGGGCCAAATGTCATGCATTGCGTAGCCATAACATCTATAGTTACCATGTAACAGAGGTAATTTGGCTTTGGCTTGTCGTCATTGGGGCTATACAACGCACCCATCTGCTGAGGCTATGTGGCGTCGCCTGCCCCTCACCGAGGCGGGAAGGTCGGGCACTGCGGGGAATCAAACCCCGTGCCTCTGTTTTCCAGACGCGCAGTGGGTACCGCCGACGCGTTAACCATTACGCTATTGGCACCCCGGCTTAGGACGTCAAGGAAAATCAAAGGTATCTCCGCGTTACATAATGCCAAAACTTGAAATCACGTTTTCCTGAGATTTAACCCGAGCCTTTTTAAAAGAATAGATCTGTGGCAGCAGAGCTTACGCTAGGCAATGCTTATCATATGAGCCCGGACCCCCTACCTTCCGACCGTCCGATTCCAGGTCAACGGCAAAATTTGGTAGCAAAAAATTGGGAGTACCACAATGCTCGGCACAGTCCGTGCTGCCCTCTGAAGTTACATGACCTTAGACGTTTAGCTTGACGTTAAACCTTACCTTACCTAACGTTAAACCTTAAACGTTAACGTTTATGCTGCGATCTTAGCTCAAATATCTGCGTTACGTAGCAGCAAAATGTCTACTTGACCTCAATGATCTAGCTTACCAGAAGGGATCACAAATTGGTCGAAAAAGAAAAGTAGAATTAAATATCTTAAACAATGAGCAATACCTTGCTCTTTTCCCTATCACCCTACTTCGCTTAGTATGGAAGATACCGGCAGTAATAATATATACGTATCGTGCACTCTAATGCACATTCAAGCTGTAGCGATATTTCCGTGACCTGATTGACCACCCGTTGACCTTCACGCAAAGAATCTGACGTTTCCAGAATGTCATGTCAGCGAAGAATACACAGGCGCTTACAGCTATGTTTTGTTCTCTGCTCAGATTGGAAGCTAAGCGGTGAGAACATTTTGTCTTATTTACGACACTGCCCGCTTAAGATCATTAAGGTTGCCTAAAAAGTCATCTATTGATCTGGAACCAGAACCTCGGAAAATTTGGGCAGCTTGGACAGCCGGAAACACTTTCGTTTCTTTCCCCGATGGGGTTGAGAGGGAGAGGGGTCTGCCAGGCCCCTCGCCGGGCCAGAGCATAAAAGCAGCTTCGTCAGGTGAGCGTTAAACATTTACATTTGCTTGTAACTCATCTACACGTTACGTGATGCGGCCATCCAGCGCACAGCGCAGTATGCTCATGCTGATGTTATGCTAAACTTACATGTTACGTAGATGTAAGCAGCTTGCTCAAGAAAGACTGCGCCTTCGTACTCCATTCAAAAGTGGATCAATCTGGTTGCATCAGACGGGACCAGGCGGATGCTCCGGTGGAGCAATTCATGCCTCAGGCAGGCGATTCCCGAACATTTTATATTGTGCTGTGGTGTGGTGTCAGGATAAGGTATTTGGTAATTGATTCTGTATAAGCCGTCACGCCTACCTTCACACGCCAGCGAATAGTGGTGCTTATCAGCAAGCATGCAGCAAAGCAGTCAAGCGGTCACAGGCAGCCAGCCATGCGGATGGCAGGCCGCCGTCGACCGGCAGCAACCAAGCCAAAGAGGGGGGGGGGGGGGGGGGGAGGGGGAGGACGCCGGGAGCAGGACGGGAGCAGCCAGGCCAAAGAGGGGGACGCCGGGAGCGGATGGGAGCAGCCAGGCCGGAGGGAGGGAGGGGGGGGGGGCCTCCGATGGTGGAAGGGAGTAGCGGCCTGGGGAGGGGAGTATCTCAAAGAATGACTTTTATTCTAGGACGCGGTTTGTTCTTTTGCAAGAACAATAAAAATTTTGGAAATTTCGCCGAAGTTTGGGGCAGTACAAGCTATGTTATTGTATTTTTTAATGTTTTCCAACCCTGCCAGCATGCCGCATTGCAGCATGTTCCCCATTAAGCAGATGCTGTCCAAATGATCCAAAGTGTCTCTGCATTCGCGGAATTTTGCCTCTCTAGAGGAAATGATGCTAACACGCATGCATATGTTGGGGGAAACTTGGTAGTTGTTAAATAATGAGGATGGGTCGAGAAAATACAATTGTGCATCAGGGGAAAGCGGCAGCAGGTGTATAATACAATAGGAGAATACATAGATACATAGCAATTCGTAGCCAAGGCATATCTTCCAAGATATGTTACGGATTAAGAGCAGATAAATTCGTCCATCTCTTTCCGGTCCTACCCCCCCCCCCCCCCCCCCCGATGGCTAAGTTTGCCTACTCAGCAAACTTTATGTAAATGTATCCTGAGTCTCGTCCACCAAGTTTATCAAGCGTGCGTACCCTTGCACCAGCTGCAATATTTGATCAAAGCATACTTCATGAAATGCCGATATATTCAATGTTAAACAAGGAACACGCCAGTATAAGTTCCATGTTGCCGCAATGCCGTGCATCGTATATACTAACACGCACTGCTGAAGTAGTTCTATTTTCGAGTAACGGTGTCAATGCAGCTGAGTTGTTGGAGCTATCTCTAGCCCAGAAACACAAACTTGTAATCAATCGTGGGTTCTCGCTAAAATCCACAGCTCTTTTTTCGCGGGGCCGTATCAGTCTTGATTTGGAAATGGCAGGGGCTTGCGCCAGCCCTCCCGCTGTCCGTTTACGTTAGAAAAAAACGGCGAATTCGAGCAAGGATTTATGGCGCTGCCAACACGCCACCAGTAGCACATTGATTGGCACGAAGCGATGGGGCTCGTGGCCTTCGAGCTGCGGTCACGATCCCCATTTACCCCGCTAAAGCGTCGGTTGGAAATGACTCTGGCGGTCCAGCGTCAGCCGTGGATCGTTCTGATGGCGCGTGCGGGCTGTCTGACCTTCGCCCCAGCCAACAGTCGACGTCCATACGTCAGGTCAGCGGGTCAGTCGGTCCAGAGCCGGTGCCGTGGCCAGGGTGGGTGTCCCAGGACTGCGGAGCTGCCTCGGCAGCAGCGGAAGCCGTCCAGCATACGGGTGACATGTGGGTGACAGGCGGGTGACAGGCGGGTGACAGGCGGGTCACAGACGGTTGGCAGACGGCGATGCCTGATATGAGCCCGTCGCGCACCGGGCCAACCGTCACACCGCCCCCGTCAGCGCGTCAGACCGTCACACCACCCCCTCTGCGCGTCAAAGTCCCTCGGCACAAGACTCCAGTGCAACGCGGGACCGGTTTCTCCATAGGCGGACCAGCATAAACGTTATAATGCGGAAGGAGGATCAGGACATTTTCCATGACCCTGAGCGCTGCAGCCAGGTAGTACGATCCGCAAGTCGTCGTCGCCTGAAGGGGAGCAGCCAAGTGCCGAGTGAACGCTGCGGCCCACTGTGTGGCGTTACGCTCCGCAGTGCCTGCCAGGCAGCCGGCCTTCTGCTGATCGTTCTCCACTGCGTGCTGCTGGTGGCGTGCGCCCACCAGCTGTTCTACCAGCCCGCCCGTCCGGTCCTGGTGGCCGGCGCCACGCTCGGCCTGCTCAACTCGGTGCTCCACCTGCTGTTGGTGATGGGCGTGTCGGGCGACAGGCCCCGGCTGCTCCAGCTCTGGCTGGCCGCCAGCGGTCTGCAGCTGGCCGGCGGCGCGGCGGCCGGCCTCTTCTGGGTCCACGTCAGCCTGGTGGGCGGCGCGCCGGTGGCGTTCGTGCTGCCGCGGACGCTGGCGGCGCTGGTGCTGGGCATGGTGCTGGCTGCTGGCGTCTGGGCAGTGCATGGTCTGAGGAGGCAGATGCTGGAACAGGCTGTCAACGCCTCGGAGGAATGTGAACTGACGACGGCAGGAGCATCGTACATGGTGAGCGACGAAATGGACAAGGTGGCGTGGTCAGCAAGGTCGGCTCAGATGGAAGAGGCACCTTATGGCATGGCAGGAGCACCAGCGCAACTTGATATCCTGACGCAGTGGTCCTGCGACACAGCGGAACTAAAACCAGGCATCGCTTTTCTGGAGGAGACTACTCCCTTCCATTTTCAGGGACCGCCAGAACAACCAGCTCACCAGGAAAACATTCTCAGCAACATAAAAGGACCTCCAAGAAGGAAACAATCGCGCGAGCAAACGGTCCGCGGCTCAGTCAGGTGTTCCCTGAAGCAGTCCTCTCGCGATTCCTCGAAGCCCTTGCGAGGACAGCTCTCGGCGCGTAGCGAGGCTGTCTCGCCCGGACGTGGCAATGGCTGGACCGTCGGCAGGCGGGCTTCCAAGTCGTCCTCTTGCCGAGCTGAGCCAGGCGACGGCGCGCGTCACGTGACCGGGACCGTCGGCAGGCGGGCTTCCAAGCCGTCCTCCTGCTGGGCTGCTCCAGACGACGGTGCGCACCGAGTCACCCGGACCGCGATGGCCAGCGTTCAGCGCCTGCGTCACGTTCGCCGCCTGTGGCTCCGACCCGCCCGCCGCGTGGCGGCTTTGTCTTAGAGCCACTCATCCTCTGTCTGATCCCGTACCAAGAGCCGTCATGGTGCCGGCCCATTTCAAAGACACCCGCTTCTCCTCCCTCTCTCTTTCTCTCCCTCTCTCCTGCACCGAAGCTCTGCGGCTAGAGGAGGGCGCGCTCGGTGATGACAGCAGTATGATCCAACAGCAGCAACAGTTAAAAGAGCATGGCCAGGAAAGCTGCATCGTCCGCCTCACAAATAACGCTTTTATTTGTAGCGCAGAAAATCGCCAGCCCACGCGCCCGCAATTTCCTGCTATCTGTTGTAGCGCATGCTGACTACTGACTACAGCTCCATTCATTTGGATGAAGTTGGTTTGCATGAGGGTCGCAGAAGCCGGCCAGGCAGTACCGATGCTGGCGTGCGGCGCTCGCCCTAGTCATCGATCACAGTCAGCAGCTGGCGTGGCTCATGTGGAAAAAGACCAACCATAGTAGCACGCATATAGCACGCACCACTGCTGCTAGCGTCACTTGAATGACGGGCGCCACGAGTAATGTGGATTTGGCGCCCGCTTTGACCGCAGAGCAATGGGATGTGTATTCGTTTGAAAGCGTGTCCAATTTTCGGAACTGTTGCCGATGTACCGAGTGATGAACCTAACGTTGCCGCGTTATGACTTGTTTGTGGATGTCGGCCCTCGAGTCAATGCCATGATATCCTTAGATATGCTAGTGGTTGAAACTGTTGGCCACTGTATCCGCACTGTGGACGCTTAACTGGGATAATAATTCTGTCGCGACGTTGTGCGCTCGCGGTGCGTCAGTAGAATCTGGTTCCCGAAAATGGAACGCGGACGCTGCTGGCGATAGCCTGTGCTATTTTGGGCCTACGCTGAATCTTTGTGTAACGGTATATGATGTAAGGACGCTTCACACCCGAGCGACTCGAACTTCAACAGAAGCTTTCGAATTGATACGCAGTGCCATCGGCGATTCCGTGAAGGCCTCATTGCGGTATCCTTTCAACTGTAAGCTTGAGGTGTGTAAAGCAGGCCGAACACTTGGAATTCACGGACGGGGCGCGTTCGTCCGTCCGCTGAGTTGTCCCGCGGCTGAGCCTCAGCTACACGACGCTTTAGTAGATCCTGTAGTAGATCCTTTTTTGAACTACGTCACCACGCTTTTCTACCAGCGACTCAAATTGTGCAATTGCAGTTTCCCTCGCACGTTGAACAGCAGCTGATTATTCCGACACGCGACAATGCGCCGATTCCGCCCGCTCTTAGCGGTGCCCGGACTACTCAACCTTGCCTGAAAGTGATGGCGAAATGTTATTAAGCACCACGTGACATGCTGCGACTTCCGTAAAATACAAACGCTTGTGTATTAGACAGTTCTAGTAGTGCGGTTTTGCGTTGTGTTGAACTGTGTTATGCTGCAGCCAACATTGTCAACAGCCAACAGCGCAATTGCAACTGCAGCCAACATCACAACATTGTACAACCCAGTACAATACATAACATTGAACGCAGACGGCATACACGAGCTATGTGTGTTAACGCATTGCACATCACTCGATGAATAAATCATGATGATCATGAAAAAAGATGATGATGATAAGTGATTACGAGAGCAAATGGTTATCAGGATAGATTAATATGAGAACGGATGATGATCACGAAGCATGGTGATGATGAATGCTGTATGGTGCATTTCATAAGATGTATCTACTGTTCACCCCGAAAAAATACCATGAATGAAATATAGATATATCCAAAGCTCTCCGAGACATTCTTTTCATATTTCTTCGAGAAACGATCAAAAATTAGCAGCACGCGGTGCTTGACATGTGCAGAGTCTTCCCGATTAATGCGACGCACCCAGATGAGACGCTACGTTCTGGTGAGCCGGGAGCGCTGGCTCGTGAGTCATAAGTGCTTTCCTAAACCCGAGACCGTCACACACGCCAGGGTAGGGATAAGGTCATGAAGGTCATATAATAAGGTGATAAGGTCGTTCTCAGGTCACGGAGGAGTGGAAAGAAGGCGTTTATGCTGCCGATCTGCGACGCTGTACAACGCCTTCCCCGGTGACAGTCTGGTGTATCTAGCGGCAAGGCGCAATGCAGAATATAAACATCTTTGCTAAGTTTACCACGCATATTAGGAACGATAAGTATACGTGCCTAAAAATGCGTTTAATTTCTCGTGGTACGGTGTGTGTGGGTATTTGTAGTCATTTGATGCTCTTTTTTAATGCTGTCAAGATTGACTTTAAAAGCCACAAGCTCACCTAAGATAGTTCAAATGCACGTCGTCCAAATCTACGTCTACATCTGCTTGGAGGTGCGGGCGGGATTAATTTGGTACCCTAAGATGTAAAAGGTAACAGCGCTGAAAACACTAAATTCACAGGGCAGAAAGCGTTTAACGCAAACTCAATTTTGTCAAATTTTAAGGTCCTTATATCATGGCCTTCGGTTCAAATAAGGCCATATAAGGTCAAGCTCCAGATCGGGCTCCCAAGTGCCCCTAGACCTCACATGACCAGCTTTAGCCTAGATAGCCTGCCGAAACGATAGTTCACTGGTGTTCAGATCAGGTCAGTAGCTCTATGGCACCTTCGGAAGGTCATGATGACAAAAACTCTTCGAGATTGTTTTGATATTTAAATCCAAAATAAGCGTCAGGAACTACGCTAGGCAGCATGCTCTCCAAAGCAAAATGCTGATCTGGGCCATTTCAGGTCAGTGACCTCCCCTGGACGTCATGCAACCAAGATCAGATGCATGTGGACGTCACTGTGACAAAGGATTTGAATTGAAAGTCAAAACTACCCCATAGAGCAAGTGCAATTGTGCGGTATTGGTGATCTCCGAACGTCGCAGGGGACCGTCATTGTCCCAGATTGCTGCGACTGGCACGACAGGCTGTCTGATCCAGACATCGGTGAGCACCAGTTCAGCGAGCTAGAGTACCTTAGTATGGCCCCCGGTCAATCAGGTAATTCAATCAGCTTACCGCAACTCTACTATGCTGTGTATTTCTATAAGCAAATCATCTCATCCAAGACGCCCCAACTCTGGTTAACGTGCATGGTCAGTTTGAAAAATCTTGTGCCTTTCTGCAAGTGGCACCATTTCTTAGCCGTTTTGTAAACGCGGCTTTTGGTAGCCACCTTCGCAATGCCGTTGGATGTTTAGAGAGCAGGCATAACGCGTCAACCGGACACGGTAAAGAACTCGTTGGGGTGAAGTATAATGTAAACTGGATGATCGGAGTTTGGTAATTTCGCAATAATTTAGCGGTCGGTCGGCAATTTAAGCATCGGTCGGTAATTTCACACGCGCCCAGGTAGCCGGCTGGATACCCTTCGCTCGGGTGGGGGGAGGGGTCAATTTGACCCCACCCCCCCTTTAGTTCTCCCGGGAACTAAGAGAGCTGGAGACACCAAACTCACAGCATGTGTTGACCTGTACGTGAACTCTCTTTGGTCGAAGTTTGAGGTACCTTGGTCATGACCTTTGGGTTAAATAAGGTCGAACAAGGTCAAATTCCAGATTGGTCTCCAAAGGGCCCTTAGAACCTAGGCAGCTGTTCGAAGAAAAATGTCACACATTCAGTTAAGGTCATTGACCTTAGCTGACATTTTAACACGCGCCCGGGTGGCCGGTTGGATGCTCTTCGCTCGGTTGGAGGGGGTCAATTTGACCCCCTCCCCCGAGATCTCGGGAACTAAGAGAGCTAAAAACACCAAATTCACAGGGTGTGTTGACCTGTACGTGAACTCAGTTAGGTCGAAGTTGAAAGTTTCTAGGTTATGGCCTTCAGGTCAATAAGGCCAGACAAGGTCAAATTCCAGATTGGTCTTCGAAGGACCCCTAGAACCTAGGCAACTATTCTAAGCAATATGTGAAATGCTCAGTTAACGTCAATAACATTGTTCGACCTTTTCAAGGTCATGATGACCAAAATGACTTTAGGATTTTGAGTTTTTGGGTCATTTTAGGTCAGTGACCTATTCTGACGTATAAGAAGTCCGTGGAAGGTGTATAATGCAGTTCCTGCTACCAATATATTCAAAATGAGCACCAGAAACCAGCCCATACAGCAAGTCCGGGAGTAATAAAACAGGTTGGTTTTGACCTTGGTCTGACCTTCGTGCCTGAGCCTAAGTCAGTGCTATTTGTTTATTCAATTGTTGTGTTGCCTAAGAAAGTATTTCAGAGATGTCTGGCTTCGTTTAACACTCCGTTGTTTGATGGGATTGAGCGATTCCCTGGAACGTGCCTTCCCTGAAGCCATGCCCCGAATTTGACCTGCCATAGGTCAGTGACCTTACAGGGTACATCTAAATTTGTGATGCCAGACGATCCGCTATTTAATTGTCTACAGCTATGCAAAATTTGGCGGGGCTACGCCGCGCCGTTCGGAAGCCATTTTGAGGAAAGATTTGGGGGAGGGGGATCAATTTGAACCCCGCCCGAGCGCGTGTTAACGGTCATTCGGTAATTTAACGGCCATTCGGTACTTTAACGGTCGTTCGGTAATTTAACGGTTGTTCGGTAATTTAACGGTCGTTCCGCAATTCGACGGCCGGTCGGTGATTTAACGGTCGGTAGATAACTTAGCGGTCGGTCGGTAACTTAACGGTCGTTTGATAATCTAGTGGTTGCTCGGTAATTTAATGGTCGGTCGGTAATTTAGCGGTCTGTCGGTATTTAAACGGTCGGTCCGTAACTTTACTTTCGTTCGGTAATTTAACGGTCGTTCGGAAATGTAACGGTCGGTCGGTAATTTAACGGCCGTTCGGTAATGTAACGGTCGGTCGGTGATTTAACGGTCGGTCGGTGATTTAACGGTCGGTCGGTAATTTAACGGTCGGTCGGTAATTCAACGGCCAGTCGCGAGGCGCGATGGTTGGACAGGTGCCTTCAAAAGGCAGAAATGAGCTGCCTCTTATACCCTAAGGCACCGCACCAGGCCAAAAGCCAAGGCACCGCACCCTCCTACCAGAAGGGTGCAGGCCAAGGTACCGCACCCTCCTACATGCGTCAAAATCTTCTCAAAATAGCTTGATCTGAGGTCTTAAAACTATGACGGCGTGCTGGTGACAGAGGTTGACTTCTTGCATCCCTGCACATGCCCTTGGTCACCTCACGAGGAAATGCTTGACCCCACGGTCTAAGCCTCTCCACGAAATTACCCCAAGACCCAAAACCACCAAAGGCCTGATAAAGAGAAGTTTTAAAGGTTTCATTTTTCCTTGAACGACCAGAAATATCTTGCTGGAAAAGCAGCCATTCAGACACCATAAGTTCGCCCAAAATCCAATAATGCTGGGTCATCTTTGGTCTTTACGCTCAGCGGACGAAAGCATTGTCGTGGATTTCCACTAGCTCACACTGCGCCCCCACAGGCCCCATGTGTGGCCAACACATTGCATGGGCTTGAGTAGAAAACTCAGGTCAAAAGGGAAGAGGGCGCATCGACCTTCCTACGTATTTAACTCAAACGCGGCTTTTTGCATGGCACAGTGCCTTGAAGCATTTCTCTTGGCTGTGAAGACACGGGAAGCTTGCTTCGCCAATGCATGACGGCGGCGTGAAAAGTATGTCAGGAATGCACGGACAGGCCTTAATGCTGCAATGCATCACGTGCCCTACACTTCAATGAACCTCCGGCTCGTGCATTGGTTATCGCAGTCGTCCATCAAATTGTGAGTGCATCAGTTTCGTCAATGTTAAAACTTGCAAACAAGCTGTCACATCCTGCACCCAACGCAAAGCCCTCCACCCCACCACAGGACGAGATCGACAAGTGTCCCATCGGCGTAACTAATCAATTGGCTTGGACAACGGAGGAGGCATGAGCACCACTCAGCTGTGGACCTCCGAATCGACCAGCTTGGCGGCACCGGTGCCGGCAGTCTGCGCTGCGTGCGCGGCCACAGCAGGAGCGGCAGCATCGTTTGCAACAGCAGTCACATTGTCAGCAGCATCAGCACCGCGGCACTGCCTCCAACGAACCCAGGGCCAACCGTCTCCAGAGGCCGTGCTGAGACGCTGTTTGCCGTCTCCAGAGGCCGTGCTGAGACGTTGTTTTGTGCCTGTTAAAGCTGCGCTCTAACCCCGACGGCGGTGTCCAGAGGTCAGCAGCATGACCGCGCCTCCCTGGTGCCGCTGGCCGGTGCTGCTGCGCGTAATCCTGGCGCTGCTCTGCGTCGGTCTGACCATCCACCAGTCGCTGCAGCTGCTGGAGTTCTACCAGGCCGAGCACACGGCCTCGTCCTTCTCCAAGCTGCCTTTGGCCCAGCTGACGATGCCGGCCATCACCCTGTGCGCTGTCGGGCGACCTCAGCGCGTGCCGCTCAACGTCACCAGCATCACCGACTGGCTCTGGTCCCGCACCGGCAGTCTGAAGGAGCTGGTCCAACACTGCCATCCGGGCTGCTCCCCCGGGGAGGAGCGAAAGGACGGCGTCCCGGTGCACGTGGCGATGGGCTCGTGGCGCTCGTGGCCCGTGGATGGCCTCTACACCACGTGCCACACGTTTACACCGAACGTGAGCGCAAAGGTCCTGAGCCATATGTACCGCAGGACAGGCCGAGGCAGCGCACCCTCCTACATGCGTCAGAAGCTTCTCAAAATCAAGCTGAAGCCGAAGCCGTTAAAGCGTGACGGCATAATGGTGACGGGGGTTGACTTCTTCTTGCACCCCCTGCGCATGCCCATGGTCAGCAACCTCCA
This sequence comes from Pollicipes pollicipes, assembly GCF_011947565.3. NCBI lineage: Eukaryota > Metazoa > Arthropoda > Thecostraca > Pollicipedomorpha > Pollicipedidae > Pollicipes > Pollicipes pollicipes. The sequence continues at coordinate 12,081,816 of NW_023597055.1, forward strand.
CTTTCCCAGCTTCGAGCGCGACAGCAAGGTGTTCGTGGTTCCAGGGAAGAAGTTCGAAATCACCGTCACCTGCGACGCCAACGTGCGACAATCGCTTCGTCGCGCCCCCTGCCGCTCGCTGCCCGGCTACGACCACGCCCAGTGTCTGGCGCTGTGCCTGTTCTCTCGGCGCGCGGCGCGCTACAGCTGCCGCACCCCCCAGATGCTGGCCTGGTACCCGACGCTGCCCGAGTGCCGCACGAGGGAATCGATCGCCATGCACCTAGACGAAGCAGGGGAGGCGCGCTGTCGCTGTCCACGCGCCTGCCGCGAGCAAGTGTACCTGATGTCGTTCCAGGGGCGGCGGCAGGGCAACGGCTCGGGGCTGTCCAGCGTGACGGTGATGACGGGCCGGTACCCGCTGACGGTGATGGCGGAAAGCGTCCCTTATCGGCTGCTGGGGCTGCTCAGTGACGTCGGTGGCTACGTCGGCCTTCTGGTCGGCGTGTCGGTCCTGTCGCTGCTGCGGCTGCTGGTCGACCTGCTGGAGTCGGCGCTGCGCTGGAGGTGCCAGCGACGCAGCAGCCCGGTTATCCGTCTAACAAGTGGCTGAGAGTTGCGATATCTGCTTCAACTAGCAGGCCTCTGACTTGGCGCCGAACGAGCTTTTTAGCCCCTGACCAGAAGACGAGGTGGAGAGGACCCCTAGTTCGCCAGCTCTTCCGATCATCTCTCCTCTCTCTCTTTCTCTCTCTCTCTCTCTCTCTCTCTCTCTCTCTCTCTCTCTCTCTCTCTCTCTCTCTCTCTCTCTCTCTCTCTCTCTCTCTCTCTCTCTCTCTCTCTCTCTCTCTCTCTCTCTCTCTCTCTCTCTCTCTTCCCTCTCTGGCTCTCTCTGTCTCTGTCTCTGTCTCTGTCTCTGTCTCTGTCTCTCCCTCCCCCTCTCTTTTAGCTTTCTCTCCCCTGCCCTTTTGTTCTACATTCATCTCTTTATCTCTTCTCCCGCTGCTTCCCCCCGACCAGCAATTGAAAGAAATCTCCCTTCTCTAACGGTTGAGATAATCTGTTCTGTCTTATACCTACAGCTGAGTGAGATCCTCTCGTCTTTGATCACAGTTTGGGAGGAGCCGGCCATTCATCCGTCTTTCTATAGCTAATCAGCTTGTTTTAACCTCTAGTCCAGTAGCCACATTGCTTGTGTGTTTGTTGGGCGTTGAACTAAGCCGCAGCCAGAGTCCCATGAGATATACAAATATGCAAAAAAACAAACATGCACCTAGCGATAAGCAAATATTTGTGCAACATTAGGCACGTTATAAAGCAATCGCGGTCACGTAGCGGTCGAAGACAAATCGGACGCCATTGCGCGTTGCGAGGCAAACGCAGCGATGGAACGATGCAGCGCAATGGTCCAGAGCGGTGTCAGAGACCTGCGTCGTCATGCGTGGCGACATTGTTATTTACTATACGTTACTATAGAGATTGGTGTCACTTTCTAAAATCATAAGGGGAGGGGGATCAGCTGAGAGGGTTAATTTAACCTGTCTCAAAACCTGATTTTACCTGGATGTCGGGGACTTGCATTGGCGTCTGTGATGCGAAAAACTGTTTTTAAAAATTAGCTGCCTCAAAATGATTTCCTGCCAAAAGT
>NW_023597055.1:12084442-12110003 GCF_011947565.3 Pollicipes pollicipes
TCACATTATATTATGTCATATTGTACATACGTATGTGCATATATATATAATATATATATATATAATATATATATATATTATATATTATATATGCATATATGCATATATGCGTATTATTTAGCTTTGTGCCATCCAGTCATAGAGCCTGGCAGCTTCTGGCCTACGCCCCTGGAACTGCGCTAACCGCGGCTGCAGATGCTGTTTGAAAGAAACACGTAGCCTCTCCCCCTTCCCCCTTTCATTGGGGATGCCGCAGCAGTGACCGACCGCTCTCCGAAGTCCGAGGCGCCGCCGTGTGTTCGGCCGGACACGAACCGCCGGCCGTCCGCCAGCCCTGACTGGACGACATGATGATGGAGCGTGGGTAGAGTGTGCGCCAAGGAAAAGTTATGGGGTCGGTCGGCGTCGCACTAAGTGGACCAAGGCGGACCCGAGTCTTTCGCGGATGCCGTAATCGGATAATGAGGGATAATGGCGCGGGTGAGAAAGCCACAGCGAGCTTTGGGCTGTTGAATACTCCCAGAGACCGATCAGACCACCGCGAAGCGGGCGGCTCCCTCGCCTCGCGCGGGGTCGGTGGTTTAGGCTATCTTTTCCCTGGCGGCTGTCGGGCGGAGATACTTGTACAACCTATGCGACTTATGTATATATTATATATATATATATATATATAATATATATAGCACAACGTGCGCTTCTTAGCGCTTTAGATGCATCATGATGCTTCCTGCGATTGATGGCTGCAACTCCGGAAAGGTATTATCTCCAGGAGAAACCAAGTCCTATCTTTCAACAATTGTGCTTTTTCTGGACACCGGTGAAGCGCTTCTCGAGCGTTCTCGTGAACTGTCCAATCGTGAAAACCCAAGCTTCTGGATATTTTGGCGCAAAAAACCTAATGATGCATAGTTCTTCGGCATAACGTTCTATATTGGGAATATTTTAGAAGACCTGCAGCTGTTATAACTTATATCAGCCAAAACAACGGAGCGGTTTTTATCGACAAAACGCTTTGACCTCTGACCTTCCCATTGCACCTGACGTAGCCCTGTAAATAGCCCGACAGTGTCATCACCCACACAAAGTGTGTGGAGCAGCCGAGGGAACTTCAACAGTGCTCCCTCTGGAGTGTCACATACGTGTGGCCCTCCAGACTCCAACAGTGTGGCTCCTCTCAGAATTGTTACATACGTGTGACCTAACAGGATAGCGCTGCGCTTCCTTCAAAGCGACCTTGATCGATCGGCCCCATTGCCCGCTGCACCAACTATTGCCTCCAATGCCGTCCCCTCACTAAGTCCCTCCAGGGACTCCAAGCCACAGGGGCATCCGATCTCTCACCGGGTCTCTCCAGGGACGCCAAGCCGTCCATCCTCTTCACTGGGTCACTCCAGGGACGCCAGGCCGTCCGCTCTCTCGCTGGGTCCCTCCAGGGACCCGGGCCTCGCGTTCAGGCCGGAGGAGGATTGTCAGGTCGTACCTCCTCTTACAGAACGTGCCGAAAGCGGTTGCCGGCCGATGCGCAGTGCATACTACAAGGCGCCGTGGCCAGCAGCAACGTCAGAGGCACGATAAGCTTCAGGAGGAGCGGCGGACCATCACCGTCACCGGCACTGTCACAGGTGGGCACGGCGACGGTGCGCGGTGGCGCCGAGATTCTGGAACCAAGGCTTCGTGGCGAAAGTTGATGATTGGAATGATGACATTGGGGTAGACGACATTGTTTGAAATATTACAGGGGAGGGTGAGATGGAGCAGTAAGTTCAGAACACTTTGATTTAGGTAATACACATACAAATCCTTAGAAAAGCCGGCTGCTCACGAAAAAACCGAGTCAATCATATGACAAAGCGAAAAACTCAGCCCGTGATGTTGAAAGGACAGATTATAGACTCCAGTCTATGATGACGGTGATATAGATCGATAACAGGTAGAGTTCAGAAGACAAAACAGCGTTGAGGGAAAACCAATGGTAGGATGTGTTACGGGGCGGTGAGATTTCACACAGGATTTGTAACGAGACCCATTCCTTTCGCACAACCAGCGCTTTCTCAGGCGTTAGCCTCTGCGGCGCATCCCACATGAACCTCAAGCTCCACACCGACGAACGCTAGATATTCTCCCAGCTCGCGGGATGTGCTGTTTCCAAATACCGACAGCCTGTGAGGCCCAGCTTGGAAGCGGTGCAGCTCGGCATCTAAGCTAGTCCATATAGATCCAACGTGTACACAAACGCGCAAGGTATGCAGAGTAACTCACTACGCAGCCTTTGTTTTGTGTTTACTTGAGCTTTAAGATATTACATCCAGCAAGCTACCCTGGATGAACGGATGTCAAGTTCTTTCACAGGCCATGGGGTGTCTCTGGATATCCCGCCGAAGTCCCGCGCATTGTCAGTGCACCACCAGTCCATTCCGCGATCGGGCCTGGTCTCAAGCTGACCCCCCTGGCTGACCCCCAGGACCCCTGGCCGATCCCTGGCTGACCCTGGCTGACCCCTAGCTGACCCTGACTGACCCCTGACTGACCCTTGACCCTTATCTGACCCCTAGCTGACTCTAGCTGACCCTAGCTGACTCCTGGCTGACCCCTGGCTGACCCCTGGCTGACCCCTGGCTGACCGGTGGAGTGCTTCTCCACGGGACTGAGTCCGGGCAAGCACGGCTTCCACGTGCACCAGGCGGGCAGCACGGCCAACGGCTGCAAGGCGGCCAAGGGACACTTCAACCCGCTCGGTGAGCCGGAGAGGCCGCCGTCCTGGCCGGCCGACACCGGTGACGTGGGCACATGGCGACAACGGCGTCGCCGTAACAGTGTAGTGTAGGCGGAAGGTGGGACGGGGCGGGGGTGAGGGAGAAGGGTTCACCGTGGCGTGTCGTTGAGCATGTTGGTGTGTGAGTCGAGCCCCTTTCGGTTGACGTTGATTTTCAGTGTTGAATAATCGGCTTGTGAATTCCTTGGGCAGGGTGATGTCGTCCGATTGATGCTAGCTGACTGCCTGCAATTCGCACTTGACATTAAACGCGATTTCTTTCCTGCGTCTCTGTTTGACTTGAGATTTGTTTTTCCAGATGATAGTTGACCTGATCTGACCTTTCTGCCCTCTGCGCATTTGCATTCTCTACCTGAATTTTGGGGTTCACTACACTGACGTGCCAAATGCTGACGTGACGGGCATGGGTCCGCCTCGGCAGCTGTTGATGTTAGCTACCCTACCCTAACTACCTCGGCTACCTCCTTTACCTACCCTAACTTGCTTCGGCTTGGCTCTTGCCATTGCCCGAGACTGACCTATCTAACCTTCAACGCGGGGTCTAGCACAGCCTAAGCTGCTTAGCTTAGCCTGAACTATCTCGCCCGGCCTGACATGGCCTGGTCTGCTTGGTCACATAACAACGCGACTTGACCTGACTTGACCTGGCCGGCAGGCAAAGCCCACGGCGCCCCGTCGTCGGCAGAACGTCACGTGGGTGACCTCGGCAACATCGTGGCCGACGCCAACCAGTTGGCCAACATCAAAATCAAAGGACAGCCGTCATACGGGTCAGGACGGACGGCAGCCCCTGGCCGGATAGGCGGAAGGGGCCTGGCAAACCAGGGGTCCCTCGTCTCAGATGTGCGGAGCGCGGTGTTTTACTGATTATTTCGGTAGTTGGTGGCGCGCGCATCAAATGCTGTTGAGCTTAAACAACGCGTAAAAATTAGCTCCCAAAAATCTACGCCAAGGTAGACAAAGCAAAGGACGCTAGATATCATTTGAGATGACAGCATACGACCATCGCTAAAATGAATATTCGTCCGCTACAGGCTTTGAGAAGTTTGCGGTTAGTACACAATTAGTCACAGGCAATGAAGTACTCATCAATGTGTGCAGTGAAGTCAGTGTTTACTGTTCGTTTTGCATTATCACCCCAGCGGCCAGCCGCAGTGATGTCACTGCTGGGCCACTCCCCTCCACAAGGTCAATATGCTGCAATGCGCCTCGTGAGCCCGCCATGGCAACGAGTGCGGCGTGCCGCACGGCGGCCAGCGTACACCCTCCCCCCAGTTTGACAGGTTTACAGTTGCACCCAGAAGTACGTGATGTACTCGCGCGCACGTAAATCCTCCATGCTTTTCTCGCGCTATTGTCGCGCACCATTTGTCGGTCGGCACCTAAGAGCGATCGCAATTGTTTATCGTTGCACTGTTTTGCTTACGTAGTGCCATTCCCGTGAATCGTTTTCCTTCTCGAGAATGCTGCTTTCTGGGACGGCACATTTATTTTCTCTGTCTGTTTCTTGATGCTTTTCGTGTTTCAAAGCAACTCAACTGCTATATTTATATTTTCTATGGTCTGTTTTAAAAGGATTCACTGGAAGATAAATGGTAAACCCTCAAATAATGCGGTGGTATATGTCCTGTCACGCATCGCAGTCTGCCGGTGAGGGTACACTCCTAAATAGTTTGATCATCATTCGCTACAGTTCGCAGTCTTCTGCTAAGGAAAACCATGGGTAGTCTGTTAACGCCACGTGATATCCGTATTTCGCTTGTAAACGTAAACCCCCGTGGTTTACATTTACATTTTATCCGCACGGTCCGTTACCACGCTGCCGTGTCCGCAGTTTGCCGGCGACGGCAACATCCTGGGTCGGGCGATCGTGATCCACGCCGGCGAGGACGACCTCGGTCTGGGAGGTCAGAGTGACAGCAAGACGACCGGCCACGCCGGGGCCCGGCTCGCGTGCTGCATCATCGGCGCCGTCAACTGAGCTGTGACGTCAGCGGGACGACGTGGCCGCGAGCGTGACGTCGTAGGAGCTGTGGACGGAGAGCGTTCCCCGCGGTCTCAGCGGCGGCTGGCGTGTTGTCATGACAACCGCGTGCTGACCGTTCGACGTTCTTCCTGGTCGACGATGGTCTTTTCCAAAGTGAGGACAAAGTGCGTGCGACTTCGGTACTTCAGCCGAAGGCGTGACGTCATTGGTTCCGGTCAGAGAGTGATGTTGATATGTCCTTGAACTCGGAGTGTGGATACCGCTGCCCGAGTTTGTGCCTTGCTTAGGGCCGTCAGCTGAATGTGTGAGTTCTCGAGTGTCCCCAGCTGGGCTGTGGCCCGTACGGAGGCGGCACAACCGATGGAGGCGACTGAAGAGCCCGGACTTGGTGGGAATGTCTTGGTCTGCGAATCTCTCGTCATTTTCTGACAGGAATTTTGGGCAAAGGCAGCTGCGACAAACTCTGGCTGCGATTTACACATGAGGAGAGATTTACGTCAACTACATTCCTTTCGTTATTCAACACAGTGACATGTCATTTGCTAAAGTTCGCGATGCCTGCGAAGTTGGCAATTGCACGTTGGGAATTGCACCAGAAAGCTAAATGAGTTTCGTCAGCAAGGATAGGGTATAATCCCAGGACGTCAGTTGCTGTCGAGCGCCTGGTGCACTGGTCACGGGCCCGAGACATGCTTTACGACAGGGCAGTTCCAGAGGGTGTGAATAGTAATCCCCGCGGAAGGTACATTCCGTCCAATTTTCAAGCTGAGGTTGTACCGCTAGCACTACGCTGTTGCATTCGCAGAGTCTGCTGTCAGCGCCGTAATTCGCGCATGAGGTGTTCAGATACGTTCAGACAATTGTTGACACACTTTTCAGACGTTTGAGTGACTGCCCTGGGCCTGTATGTTCAAATTTTGGTGGCTTTGTCGAAGGATTGAAGGGTGCAGGTCACGAAACAACTGGTTACGCACTCGTTACTAAAAAATAACTTCTTTTGTATTGAGATAGCCTCTGGAATGATTGGCAGGCTGCTGCCTTGTTAAACAGCATTGCTGACGCATATATTCGACATAGGCCATTGAAACCCAATTTAAGAGGTCATGGGAAAAATTGTATGACATCGTGGCGAAACACCCTAAAACAGAACACCGCCTTCCACGATGCTACCTCAGTTCCAATGCAAAGCCGCCTGCACTTTTCAAAATTCTTAATTCCGTGATACCATTTATCATCTCGGTGGAATGTGCCACTTTCGTGAGCCTGCTTCCAACGCCGCGCAGGGAAAGGAACAGTTTCGAAGCATTGACAGGAAATATTTTGTAAGCTAGAGCATACCTACTGTCGGTGAAAATGATGTGACAAACCGAGATGCACATTGAAAAGTGTATGCTTTGTCAAGATTTTATGACCGAACAGGCTCCTTTTCAAGGTTTACACACATGCATGAGTATTAGGAAGTGCGCGTAAGATTGTATCGCACCTGATGTCCTAGAGAAAGCGTGCATAACACTCACTGCCTGGTTAGAAGTCGAGGTATATTTCACAATGCAATTGGTAATCATTTACATTTTCTTTAGTGTTTTGGGTTTTTCGATGGTGCTCAGAACGCTATGTGCTTTTAATGTTCACAAACAACATTCCGTATTAATTTGTATATGGTTAAATATATCAAATTGTATATGGAAAAGCTATGTCTGTGAATATTGTAATTGTGCACAAAGTTTCGAATACATATGCGTATTTTCTGTTCGTTGTGGCGCAAAGCATCTAAGGACGATCTTACATGCAATACAAATACATGGATGTCTTGGTTCCCAAGGATCTGGTCATCGTAATCGACAGTTGCTCGGTTTGAATTCATGTAATCACTGATCAGATCACCTTGAGTGACAGTCTGAATGTAGATAACACAGTAGTTATGATTAAACTGTTGAGGCTTTATGGCGGTGCCTGCCTCTCATCTTGCCAGGATGACTGGACTCCGTGGAAAATCTAACCCCATACCTCTGCCTTCCCAGGCACGAAGAATACCGCTGCACTGTAACTGCTACACTTACGGTGCCATAAGGTCTCAATACGTCTGCAATGCCTTTGCGTTGAGGATTTGCTATTGACGCAACACGGGAATCTTGATAATACAGCAATCGATGGCCAAGTGACCTGATGCAATGCTTTTCAATTCCGTGTTTTGCTGACCACCACGTGCTTCTGACGTAATTGACAACGCGCAGAGAGCTGGTTCGTAACAAACTTCAACAACTGCAGTTGTATACAATAATTTGGACTCGCTGTGAGCAAGCGTCGCTCCGAAGCCATGCTGGCTGGCTATCCGATGCCCGTTTCCAACCAGTTCAAGCCTTGATCAGAGTGAGGGTAGACGTACAGGGTACAGGTACGGCATAGATGGCGCTGCGAATGCTCCACCAGGCGGCGAAGCTGCTGCATAACTACGCGCAACGGATTTACCACTACCTGATATTGCCCGCAACATGATTACTCATGGTCTCACTCATAACATAGACACAACCTGTTGGGCCACCTGGCCACGAAAAATCAAACGCATACTAGTAAAAGAAGAAGCATAATTTGACATGAGCCGGATGTGCGTGATACGCCAGGCCTTCACTGCCGCAATGCTCGCTTCTGCTCCAACTTCGAAAGCAGCAGTCTACGGCTCATTCTTTCCCCTAGTTTTCCTTGCAGTCGACTTCCACTAGGACATTTGTGGCTTCGCATGTTCTCAGTGCCGTTATCGCTGGTACAGCTGCAGAAGTCTAACGCAAGAGGGTCCGAGGAGCCCCTGACCAGTCTCGCAATGGGCGCGTTCCGCCGAGAGAAACGACAGATCTGTCTCCCACGCACCATGCGCAGTCAACGGTCATGACAATGCAAAAAAAACAAAAAAAAAAAAACAACAACAACAAAAAGAAGCAAATCGGTTCTGACCATGCCCTGAAAATTGTACGGAATCTTCCCTCAATACGGAAAATTATCCCAGACAATTGTCCGTGTTGGCAGCACCGAACACCACTCGGACAATTCTCTAACACTCCTCCGGATAATTTCCGAGATTATCTGCCGCCCCGAACGCACCCAATGTACCAAGAGATTTCGTCGTTTCATTCACCGTCCTTAAAGCCACGCTTCGCAGTGCACTTGCATCGGTATTTTGATGACAACTGTTTTATGGTTGCAAACGCCGGGGCTCAGAGTCATTGGCGACTAACACAGTGGTTAAAGCAAACAACGGATTTCGACGCGACGCTAACTAAACTATACACGTAATAAATATAGCTAGACCCAAGGCGAATAATGTGCCATGACAAATGACACAGTTGCCACACGAGGCTCAAAAAGTAGCAAAGTTTAGTATGGGCAGAAGGGCATTGCTTTTGGGATCAAACCTGTTGATAAATGTGGCCATTTACGCTTTGGGTCAAAACCGGTGGCACGTCTTCTTTGATGCAGACATATTGAAGACTGATGTGCAGCCATCTTTAACAAAATTTGTCCTTGTTTGCTTGCAACGAGTTAAAGCTTTGTTTAACTTCGTTTGGTGAGTTCACGTGGAGAGATTCACGCACCATCGGGAAATTCGATTCAAGTATGTTTTGAAAAATATGTAACAGGCTCTGACGTGTGCTGGCACAATTTCATTTAATTATGCTTTTGAAAATATGTGACACACTCTGACAAGCGTTGGCACTCTTGGCGTGTCCTTCCAGCGAAAAATAATTCATCAGATGATTTTCAAATATTAGTAATCTGAAACAATTCATCACATTGGGCCAAATGTCGTGCATTGCGTAGCCATAACATCTATAGTTACCATGATCACAGAGGTAATTGGGCTTTGGCTTGTCGGCATTGGGGCTATACAACGCACCCATTTGCCTGAGGCCTATGTGGCGTCGCCTGCCCCTCACCGAGGCGGAAGGTTCGCGGCACTGCGGGGAATCGAAAACCCGTGCCTCTGTTTCCCAGACGCGCAGTGGGTACCCGCCGACGCGTAACCATTACGCTATTGGCACCCCGGCTTAGGAACGTCAAGGGAAATCATAGAGTATCTCCTCTTGACATAATGCCAAAACTTAAAATCACGCTTTCTGAGATTTTAACCCGAGCCTTTTTAAAAGTAATAGATCTGTGGCAGCAGAGCTTACGCTAGGCAATGCTTATCATATGAGCCCGGACCCCCTACCATCCGATTCGACTATCCAGGTCAACGGCAAAACTTGGTAGCAAAAATTGGGGAGTGCCACAATGCTCGGCACAGTCCGTGCTGCTCTCTGAAGTTTACATGACCTTAAAACGTTTGGCTTGACGTTAAACCTTACCTTACCTAACGTTAAACCTTGAAATGTTAGCGTTTATGCGACGATCTTAGCTCAAATATTTGCATTAATAGCAACATATATCTGCTTGACCTCAATGATCTAGCTTACCAGCAAGGGTTCACAAATAGGTCAAAAAAGAAAAAAAAGTAGAATTAAATATATTAAACATTAGCAATACATTGCTCTTTCCCTGTCCACCCTCCTTGGTTCAGTATGGAAGATACCGGCAGTAAGACTATATACGCAACGTGCACTCTAATGCACATTCCCACTGTTAGCGATGTTTCCGTGACCTGATTGGCCACCCGTTGACCTTCACGCAAAGAATCTGACGTTTCCAGAATGTCATGTCAGCGAAGAATACAGGGCGCTTACAGCTATGTTTTGTTTTTCCGCTCAGATTGGAAGCTAAGTGGTGGGAACATTTTCTCTTATTTACGACACTGCCCGCTTAAGATTATTAAGGTTGCCTAAAAGTCATCTTTGATCTGGAACCAGAACCTCGGAAAATTTGGGTAGCTTGGACAGCCGGAAACACTTTCGTTTCTTTCCCCGAATGGGGATGAGAGGGAGAGGGGTCTGCCAGACCCCTCGCCGGGCCAGAGCATAAAAGCAGCTTCGTCAGGTGAGCGTTAAACATTTACATTTGCTTGTAACTCATCTACACGTTACGTGATGCGGCCATCCAGCGCACAGCGCAGTATGCTCATGCTGATGTTATGCTAAACTTACATGTTACGTAGATGTAAGCAGCTTGCTCAAGAAAGACTGCGCCTTCGTACTCCATTCAAAAGTGGATCAATCTGGTTGCATCAGACGGCACCAGGCGGATGCCCCGGTGGAGCAATTCATGCCTCAGGCAGGCGATTCCCGAACATTATTATATTGTGCTGTGTGTAGGTGTCAGGATAAGGTATTTGGTAATTGATTCTGTATAAGCCGTCACGCGTGCTTCACACGCCAGCGAATAGTGGTGCTTATCAGCAAGCATGCAGCAAAGCAGTCAAGCGGTCACAGGCAGCCAGCCATGCGGATGGCAGCCGCCGTCGACCGGCAGCAACCAAGCCAAAGAGGGGGGGGGGGGGGGGGGAGGGGAGGACGCCGGGAGCGGACGGGAGCAGCCAGGCCAAAGAGGGGGACGCCGGGAGCGGATGGGAGCAGCCAGGCCGGGAGGGAGGGAGGGGGGGGGGGGTGGTCTCCGATGGTGGAAGGGAGTAGCGGCCTGGGGAGGGGAGTATCTCAAAGAATGACTTTTATTCTAGGACGCGGTTTGTTCTTTTGCAAGAACAATAAAAATTTTGGAAATTTCGCCGAAGTTTGGGGCAGTACAAGCTATGTTATTGTATTTTTTAATGTTTTCCAACCCTGCCAGCATGCCGCATTGCAGCATGTTCCCTATTAAGCAGATGCTTTCCAATGACCCAAAGTGTCTCTCCATTCGCGGAATTTTGCCTCTCTAGAGGAAATGATGCTAACACGCATGCATATGTTGGGGGAAACTTGGTAGTTGTTGAATAATGAGGATGGGTCGAGAAAATACAATTGTGCATCAGGGGAAAGCGGCAGCAGGTGTTATAATATAATAGGGGAATACACTAGATACATACAATTCGTAGCCAAGGCATATCTTCCAAGATATGTTACGGATTAAGAGCAGATAAATTCGTTCCATCTCTTTCCGGTCCTACCCCCCCCCCCCCGCCCCCCCGATGGCTAAGTTGCCTACCCAGCAAACTTTATGTAAATGTATCCTGAGTCTCGTCCACAAGTTTTTCAAGCGTGCGTACCCTTGCACCAGCTGCAATATTTGATCAAAGCATACTTCATGAAATGCCGATATATTCACTGTTAAACAAGGAACACGCCAGTATAAGTTCCATGTTGTCCGCAATGCCGGCATCGTATATACTAACACGCACTGCTGAAGTAGTTCTATTTTCGAGGTAACGGTGTCAATACAGCTGAGTTATCGGAGCTATCTCTAGCCCAGAAACACAAACTTGTAATCAATCAGTGGGTTCTCGCTAAAATCCACAGCTCTTTTTTCGCGGGGCCGTATCAGTCTTGATTTGGAAATGTCAGGGGCTTGCGCCAGCCCTCCCGCTGTCCGTTTACGTTAGAAAAAACGGCGAATTCGAGCAAGGATTTATGGCGCTGCCAACACGCCACCAGTAGCACATTGATTGGCACGAAGCGATGGGGCTCGTGGCCTTCGAGCTGCGGTCACGATCCCCATTTACCCCGCTAAAGCGTCGGTTGGAAATGACTCTGGCGGCCCAGCGTCAGCCGTGGATCGTTCTGATGGCGCGTGCGGGCTGTCTGGCCTTCGCCCCAGCCGAGAACCGACGTCCATACGTCAGGTCAGCGGGTCAGTCGGTCCAGAGCCGGTGCCGTAGCCGGGGTGGGTGTCCCAGGACTGCGGAGCTGCCTCGGCACCAGCGGAAGCCGTCCAGCATACGGGTGACATGTGGGTGACAGGCGGGTGACAGACGGGTGACAGGCGGGTCACAGACGGTTGGCAGACGGCGATGCCTGATATGAGCCCGTCGCGCACCGGGCCAACCGTCACACCGCCCCCGTCAGCGCGTCAGACCGTCACACCACCCCCTCTGCGCGTCAAAGTCCCTCGGCACAAGACTCCAGTGCAACGGGGACCGGTTTCTCCATAGGCGGACCAGCATAAACGATATAATGCGGAAGGAGAATCAGGACCTTTCCCAAGGCCCTGAGCGCAGCAGCCAGATAGTACGATCCGCAAGCCGTCGTCGCCTGAAGGGGAGCAGCCAAGTGCCGAGTGAACGCTGTGGCCTGCTGTGCGGCGTTACGCTCCGCAGTGCCTGCCAGGCAGCCGGCCTTCTGCTGATCGTTCTCCACTGCGTGCTGCTGGTGGCGTGCGCCCACCAGCTGTTCTACCAGCCCGCCCATCCAGTCCTGGTGGCCGGCGCCACGCTCGGGCTGCTCAACTCGGTGCTCCACCTGCTGTTGGTGATGGGCGTGTCGGGCGACAGGCCCCGGCTGCTCCAGCTCTGGCTGGCCGCCAGCGGTCTGCAGCTGGCCGGCGGCGCGGCGGCCGGCCTCGTCTGGGTCCACGTCAGCCTGGTGGGCGGCGCGCCGGTGGCGTTCGTGCTGCCGCGGACGCTAGCGGCGCTGGTGCTGGGCATGATGCTGGCTGCTGGCGTCTGGGCAGTGCATGGTCTGAGGAGGCAGATGCTGGAGCAGGCTGTCAACGCCTCGGAGGAATGTGAACTGACGACGGCAGGAGCATCGTACATGGTGAGCAACGAAATGGACAAGGTGGCGTGGTCAGCAAGGTCGGCTCAGATGGAAGAGGCACCTTATGGCATGGCAGGAGCACCAGCGCAACTTGATATCCTGACGCAGTGGTCCTGCGACACAGCGGAACTAAAACCAGGCATTGCTTTTCTGGAGGAGACTACTCCCTTCCATTTTCAGGGACCGCCAGAACAACCAGCTCACCAGGAAAACATTCTCAGCAACATAAAAGGACCTCCAAGAAGGAAACAATCGCGCGAGCAAACGGTCCGCGGCTCAGTCAGGTGTTCCCTGAAGCAGTCCTCTCGCGATTCCTCGGAACCCTTGCGAGGACAGCTCTCGGCGCGTAGCGAGGATGTCTCGCCCGGACGTGGCAATGGCTGGACCGTCGGCAGGCGGGCTTCCAAGTCGTCCTCTTGCCGAGCTGAGCCAGGCGACGGCGCGCGTCACGTGACCGGGACCGTCGGCAGGAGGGCTTCCAAGCCGTCCTCCTGCTGGGCCGCTCCAGACGACGGTGCGCACCGAGTCACCCGGACCGCGATGGCCAGCGTTCAGCGCCTGCGTCACGTTCGCCGCCTGTGGCTCCGACCCGCCCGCCGCGTGGCGGCTTTGTCTTAGAGCCACTCATCCTCTGTCTGATCCTGTACCAAGAGCCGTCATGGTGCCGGCCCATTTCAAATACACCCGCTTCTCCTCCCTCTCTCTTTCTCTCCCTCTCTCCTGCACCGAAGCTCTGCGGCTAGAGGAGGGCGCGCTCGGTGATGACAGCAGTATGATCCAACAGCAGCAACAGTTAAAAGAGCATGGCCAGGAAAGCTGCATCGTCCGCCTCACAAATAACGCTTTTATTGTAGCGCAGAAAATCGCCAGCCCACGCGCCCGCAATTTCCTGCTATCTGTTGTAGCGCGTGTTGACTACTGACTACAGCTCCATTCATTTTGATGAAGTTGGTTTGCACGAGGGTCGCAGAAGCCGGCCAGGCAGTACCGACGCTGGCGTGCGGCGCTCGCCCTAGTCATCGATCACAGTCAGCAGCTGGCGTGGCTCATGTGGAAAAAGACCAACCATAATAGCACGCATATAGCACGCACCACTGCTGCTAGCGTCACTTGAATGACGGGCGCCACGAGTAATGTGGATTTGGCGCCCGCTTTGACCGCAGAGCAATGGGATGTGTATTCGTTTGAAAGCGTGTCCAATTTTCGGAACTGTTGCCGATGTACCGAGTGATGAACCTAACGTTGCCGCGTTATGACTTGTTTGTGGATGTCGGCCCTCGAGTCAATGCCATGATATCCTTAGATATGCTAGTGGTTGAAACTGTTGGCCACTGTATCCGCACTGTGGACGCTTAACTGGGATAATAATTCTGTCGCGACGTTGTGCGCTCGCGGTGCGTCAGTAGAATCTGGTTCCCGAAAATGGAACGCGGACGCTGCTGGCGACAGCCTGTGCTATTTTGGGCCTACGCTGAATCTTTGTGTAACGGTATATGATGTAAGGACGCTTCACACCCGAGCGACTCGAACTTCAACAGAAGCTTTCGAATTGATACGCAGTGCCATCGGCGATTCCGTGAAGGCCTCATTGCGGTATCCTTTCAACTGTAAGCTTGAGGTGTGTAAAGCAGGCCGAACACTTGGAATTCACGGACGGGGCGCGTTCGTCCGTCCGCTGAGTTGTCCCGCGGCTGAGCCTCAGCTACACGACGCTTTAGTAGATCCTGTAGTAGATCCTTTTTTGAACTACGTCACCACGCTTTTCTACCAGCGACTCAAATTGTGCAATTGCAGTTTCCCTCGCACGTTGAACAGCAGCTGATTATTCCGACACGCGACAATGCGCCGATTCCGCCCGCTCTTAGCGGTGCCCGGACTACTCAACCTTGCCTGAAAGTGATGGCGAAATGTTATTAAGCACCACGTGACATGCTGCGACTTCCGTAAAATACAAACGCTTGTGTATTAGACAGTTCTAGTAGTGCGGTTTTGCGTTGTGTTGAACTGTGTTATGCTGCAGCCAACATTGTCAACAGCCAACAGCGCAATTGCAACTGCAGCCAACATCACAACATTGTACAACCCAGTACAATACATAACATTGAACGCAGACGGCAAGCACGAGCTATGTGTGTTAACGCATTGCACATCACTCGATGAACAAGTCATGATGATCATGAAAAAGGATGATGATGATAAATGATCACGAGAGCAAATGGTTATCAGAATAGATTAATATGAGAACGGATGATGATTACGAAGCATGGTGTTGATGAATGCTGTACGGTATATTTCATAAGATATATCTACTGTTCACCCCGAAAAAATACCATGAGTGAAATATAGATATATCCAAAGCTCTCCGAGACATTCTTTTCATATTTCTTCGAGAAACGATCAAAAATTAGCAGCACGCGGTGCTTGACATGTGCAGAGTCTTCCCGACTTAATGCGACGCACCCCGATAAGACGCTACGTTCTGATGAGCCGGAAGCGCTGGCCCGTGAGTCATAAGTGCTTTCCCAAACCCGAGACCGTCACACACGCCAGGGTAGGGATAAGGTCATTAAGGTCATATAATAAGGTGATAAGGTCGTTCTAAGGTCACGGAGGAGTGGAAAGAAGGCGTTTATGCTGCCGGTCTGCGACGCTGTACAACGCCTTCCCTGGTGACAGTGTGGTGTATCTAGCGACATGGCGCATTGCAGAATATAAACATCTTGGCTAAGTTTACCACGCATATTAGGAACGATAAGTATACGTACCTAAAATGCGTTTACTTTCTCGTGGTATGGTGTGCATGGGTATTTGTAGTCATTTGATGCTCTTTTTTAATGCTGTCAAGATTGACTTTAAAAGCCACAAGCTCACCTAAGATAGTTCAAATGCACGTCGTCCAAATCTACGTCTACATCTGCTTGGAGGTGCGGGCGGGATTAATTTGGCACCCTAAGATGTAAAAGGTAACAGTGCTGAAAACACTAAATTCACAGGGCAGAAAGCGTTTAACGCAAACTCAATTTTGTCAAATTTTAAGGTCCTTATATCATGGCCTTCGGTTCAAATAAGGCCATATAAGGTCAAGCTCCAGATCGGGCTCCCAAGTGCCCCTAGACCTCACATGACCAGCTTTAGCCTAGATAGCCTGCCGAAACGATAGTTCACTGGTGTTCAGATCAGGTCAGTAGCTCTATGGCACCTTCGGAAGGTCATGATGACAAAAACTCTTCGAGATTGTTTTGATATTTAAATCCAAAATAAGCGTCAGGAACTACGCTAGGCAGCATGCTCTCCAAAGCAAAATGCTGATCTGGGCCATTTCAGGTCAGTGACCTCCCCTGGACGTCATGCAACCAAGATCAGATGCATGTGGACGTCACTGTGACAAAGGATTTGAATTGAAAGTCAAAACTACCCCATAGAGCAAGTGCAATTGTGCGGTATTGGTGATCTCCGAACGTCGCAGGGGACCGTCATTGTCCCAGATTGCTGCGACTGGCACGACAGGCTGTCTGATCCAGACATCGGTGAGCACCAGTTCAGCGAGCTAGAGTACCTTAGTATGGCCCCCGGTCAATCAGGTAATTCAATCAGCTTACCGCAACTCTACTATGCTGTGTATTTCTATAAGCAAATCATCTCATCCAAGACGCCCCAACTCTGGTTAACGTGCGTGGTCAGTTCGCGAAATCTTGTGCCTTTCTGCAAGTGGCACCATTTCTTAGCCGTTTTGTAAACGCGGCTTTTGGTAGCCACCTTCGCAATGCCGTTGGATGTTTAGAGAGCAGGCATAACGCGTCAACCGGACACGGTAAAGAACTCGTTGGGGTGAAGTATAATGTAAACTGGGTGATCGGAGTTTGGTAATTTCGCAATGATTTAGCGGTCGGTCGGCAATTTAAGCATCGGTCGGTAATTTCACACGCGCCCAGGTGGCCGGCTGGATACCCTTCGCTCGGGTGGGGGGAGGGGTCAATTTGACCCCCCCCCCCTTTAGTTCTCCCGGGAACTAAGAGAGCTGGAGACACCAAACTCACAGCATGTGTTGACCTGTACGTGAACTCTCTTTGGTCGAAGTTTGAGGTACCTTGGTCATGACCTTCGGGTTAAATAAGGTCGAACAAGGTCAAGTTCCAGATTGGTCTCCAAAGGGCCCTTAGAACCTAGGCAGCTGTTCGAAGAAAAATGTCACACATTCAGTTAAGGTCATTGACCTTAGCTGACATTTTAACACGCGCCCGGGTGGCCGGTTGGATGCTCTTCGCTCGGTTGGAGGGGGTCAATTTGACCCCCCTCCCCCGAGATCTCGGGAACTAAGAGAGCTAAAAACACCAAATTCACAGGGTGTGTTGACCTGTACGTGAACTCAATTAGGTCGAAGTTGAAAGTTTCTAGGTTATGGCCTTCAGGTCAGATAAGGCCAGACAAGGTCAAATTCCAGATTGGTCTTCGAAGGACCCCTAGAACCTAGGCAACTATTCTAAGCAATATGTGAAATGCTCAGTTAACGTCAATAACATTGTTCGACCTTTTCAAGGTCATGATGACCAAAATGACATTAGGATTTTGAGTTTTTGGGTCATTTTAGGTCAGTGACCTATTCTGACGTATAAGAAGTCCGTGGAAGGTGTATAATGCAGTTCCTGCTACCAATATATTCAAAATGAGCACCAGAAACCAGCCCATACAGCAAGTCCGGGAGTAATAAAACAGGTTGGTTTTGACCTTGGTCTGACCTTCGTGCCTGAGCCTAGATCAGTGCTATTTGTTTATTCAATTGTTGTGTTGCCTAAGAAAGTATTTCAGAGATGTCTGGCTTCGTTTAACACTCCGTTGTTTGATGGGATTGAGCGATTCCCTGGAACGTGCCTTCCCTGAAGCCATGCCCCGAATTTGACCTGCCATAGGTCAGCGACCTTACAAGGGTACATCTAAATTTGTGATGCCAGACGATCCGCTATTTAATTGTCTACAGCTATGCAAAATTTGGGCGGGGCTACGCCGCGCCGTTCGGAAACCATTTTGAAGAAAGATTTGGGGGAGGGGGGATCTATTTGAACCCCGCCCGAGCGCGTGTTAACGGTCATTGGTAATTCAACGGCCATTCGGTACTTTAAGGGTCGTTCGGTAATTTAGCGGTTGTTCGGTAATTTAACGGTCGTTCCGCAATTCGACGGTCGGTCGGTGATTTAACGGTCGGTAGATAACTTAGCGGTCGGTCGGTAACTTAACGGTCGTTTGATAATCTAGTGGTTGCTCGGTAATTTAATGGTCGGTCGGTAATTTAGCGGTCTGTCGGTATTTAAACGGTCGGTCCGTAACTTGACTTTCGTTCGGTAATTTAACGGTCGTTCGGAAATGTAACGGTCGGTCGGTAATTTAACGGCCGTTCGGTAATGTAACGGTCGGCCGGTGATTTAACGGTCGGTCGGTGATTTAACGGTCGGTCGGTAATTTAACGGTCGGTCGGTAATTCAACGGCCAGTCGCGAGGCGCGATGGTTGGACAGGTGCCTTCAAAAGGCAGAAATGAGCTGCCTCTTATACCCTAAGGCACCGCACCAGGCCAAAAGCCAAGGCACCGCACCCTCCTACCAGAAGGGTGCAGGCCAAGGTACCGCACCCTCCTACATGCGTCAAAATCTTCTCAAAATAGCTTGATCTGAGGTCTTAAAACTATGACGGCGTGCTGGTGACAGAGGTTGACTTCTTGCATCCCTGCACATGCCCTTGGTCACCTCACGAGGAAATGCTTGACCCCACGGTCTAAGCCTCTCCACGAAGTTACCCCAAGACCCAAAACCACCAAAGGCCTGATAAAGAGAAGTTTTAAAGGTTTCATTTTTCCTTGAACGATCAGAAAAATCTTGCTGGAAAAGCAGCCATTCAGACACCATAAGTTCGCCCAAAATCCAATAATGCTGGGTCATCTTTGGTCTTTACGCTCAGCGGACGAAAGCATTGTCGTGGATTTCCACTAGCTCACACTGCGCCCCCACAGGCCCCATGTGTGGCCAACACATTGCATGGGCTTGAGTAGAAAACTCAGGTCAAAAGGGAAGAGGGCGCATCGACCTTCCTACGTATTTAACTCAAACGCGGCTTTTTGCATGGCACAGTGCCTTGAAGCATTTCTCTTGGCTGTGAAGACACGGGAAGCTTGCTTCGCCAATGCATGACGGCGGCGTGAAAAGTATATCAGGAATGCACGGACAGGCCTTAATGCTGCAATGCATCACGTGCACTGCACTTCAATGAACCTCCGGCTCGTGCATTGGTTATCGCAGTCGTCCATCAAACTGTGAGTGCATCAGTTTCGTCAATGTTTAAACTTGCAAACAAGCTGTCGCATCCTGCACCCAACGCAAAGCCCTCCACCCCACCACAGGACGAGATCGACAAGTGTCCCATCGGCGTAACTAATCAATTGGCTTGGACAACGGAGGAGGCATGAACACCACTCAGCTGTGGACCTCCGAATCGACCAGCTTGGCGGCACCGGTGCCGGCAGTCTGCGCTGCGTGCGCGGCCACAGCAGGAGCGGCAGCATCGTTTGCAACAGCAGTCACATTGTCAGCAGCATTAGCACCGCGGCACTGCCTCCAACGAACCCAGGGCCAACCGTCTCCAGAGGCCGTGCTGAGACGCTGTTTGCCGTCTCCAGAGGCCTCCAGAGGCCGTGCTGAGACGTTGTTTTGTGCCTGTTGAAGCTGCGCTCTAACCCCGACGGCGGTGTCCAGAGGTCAGCAGCATGACCGCGCCTCCCTGGTGCCGCTGGCCGCTGCTACTGCGCATAATCCTGGCGCTGCTCTGCGTCGGTCTGACCATCCACCAGTCGCTGCAGCTGCTGGAGTTCTACCAGGCCGAGCACACGGCCTCGTCCTTCTCCAAGCTGCCTCTGGCCCAGCTGACGATGCCGGCCATCACCCTGTGCGCTGTCGGGCGACCTCAGCGCGTGCCGCTCAACGTCACCAGCATCACCGACTGGCTCTGGTCCCGCACCGGCAGTCTGAAGGAGCTGGTCCAACACTGCCATCCGGGCTGCTCCCCCGGGGAGGAGCGAAAGGACGGCGTCCCGGTGCACGTGGCGATGGGCTCGTGGCGCTCGTGGCCCGTGGATGGCCTCTACACCACGTGCCACACGTTTACACCGAACGTGAGCGCAAAGGTCCTGAGCCATATGTACCGCAGGACAGGCCGAGGCAGCGCACCCTCCTACATGCGTCAGAAGCTTCTCAAAATCAAGCTGAAGCCAAAGCCGTTAAAGCGTGACGGCATAATGGTGACGGGGGTTGACTTCTTCTTGCACCCCCTGCGCATGCCCATGGTCAGCAACCTCCACTTTCCCAGCTTCGAGCGCGACAGCAAGGTGTTCGTGGTTCCAGGGAGGAAGTTCGAAATCACCGTCACCTGCGACGCCAACGTGCGACAATCGCTTCGTCGCGCCCCCTGCCGCTCGCTGCCCGGCTACGACCACGCCCAGTGTCTGGCGCTGTGCCTGTTCTCTCGGCGCGCGGCGCGCTACGGCTGCCGCACCCCCCAGATGCTGGCCTGGTACCCGACTCTGCCCGAGTGCCGCACGAGGGAATCGATCGCCATGCACCTAGACGAAGCAGAGGAGGCGCGCTGTCGCTGTCCACGCGCCTGCCGCGAGCAAGTGTACCTGATGTCGTTCCAGGGGCGGCGGCAGGGCAACGGCTCGGGGCTGTCCAGCGTGACGGTGATGACGGGCCGGTACCCGCTGACAGTGATGGCGGAAAGCGTCCCCTATCGGCTGCTGGGGCTGCTCAGTGACGTCGGTGGCTACGTCGGCCTGCTGGTCGGCGTGTCGGTCTTGTCGCTGCTGCGGCTGCTGGTCGACCTGCTGGAGTCGGCGCTGCGCTGGGGGTGCCAGCGGCGCAGCAGCCCGGTTATCTGTCTAACAAGTGGCTGAGAGCTTCGATATCTGCTTCAACTAGCAGGCCTCTGACTTGGCGCTGAACGAGCTTTTTAGCCCCTGACCAGAAGACGAGGCGGAGAGGACCCCTGGTTCGCTAGCATTCCGATCATCTCTCTCTCCTTTTCTCTCTCTCTCTCTCTCTCTCTCTCTCTCTCTCTCTCTCTATCTCTCTCTCTCTCTCTCTCTCTCTCTTTCCTCTCTCTCTCTCTCTCTCTTCTCTCTCTCTCTCTCTCTCTCTTCCCCTCTGGCTCTCTCTGTCTCGTCTCTGTCTCTGTCTCTGTCTCTGTCTCTGTCTCTCCCTCCCCTCTCTTTTAGCTTTCTCTCCCCTGCCTCTTTTGTTCTACATTCATCTCTTTATCTCTTCTCCCGCTGCTTCTCCCCGACCAGCAATTGAAGGAAACCTCCCTTCTCTGACGGTTGAGATAATCTGTTCTGTCTTTTACCTACAGCTGAGTGAGATCCTCTCGTCTTTGATCAGAGTTTGGGAGGAGTCGGCTATTCATTCGTCTTTCTATAGCTAATCAGCTTGTTTTAACCTCTAGTCCAGTAGCCACATTGCTTGTGTGTTTGTTGGACGTTGAACTAAGCCGCAGCCAGAGTCCCATGAGATATACAAATATGCAAAAAAGCAAACATGCACCTAGCGATAAGCAAATATTTGTGCAACGTTAGGCACGTTATAAAGCAATCGCGGTCATATAGCGCTCGAAGACAAATCGGACGCCATTGCGCGTTGCGAGGCAAACGCAGCGATGGAACGATGCGGCGCAATGGTCCACAGCGGTGTCAAAGACCTGTGTCGTCATGCGTGGTGACATTGTTATTTACTATACGTTACTATAGAGATTGGTGTCACTTTCTAAAATCATAAGGGGAGGGGGATCAGCTGAGAGGGTTAATTTAACCTGTCTCAAAACCTGATTTTACCTGGATGTCGGGGACTTGCATTGGCGTCTGTGATGCGAAAAACTGTTTTTAAAAATTAGCTGCCTCAAAATGATTTCCTGCCAAAAGTGACCTTCCATTCCAAATTAATGCGAGCTGCCTTAGAGTGAAAAGCTTGGAATGGGTGTAATTCACAGAGAAAGGTGTTCGTAAATCTTAGTAAGGAATCGCTGATGACTACCACTGTCGCTGAT
Organism: Pollicipes pollicipes; assembly: GCF_011947565.3. Taxonomy (NCBI): domain Eukaryota; kingdom Metazoa; phylum Arthropoda; class Thecostraca; order Pollicipedomorpha; family Pollicipedidae; genus Pollicipes; species Pollicipes pollicipes. The sequence continues at coordinate 12,105,893 of NW_023597055.1, forward strand.
TGTGCTGTATATAACTACTACGATAACGATTATGCGACAGATATACTTGGCTCTCCTGGGAAAACATGCTATTTTGTCTTGGCCACCCTCTCATTTAAAAAGCTGCCGAATGTTGAGGTAAATTAGCTTTACCCAATCCAAGGGTTATCGGCGAAAAAACTTGTCGGACACTGGTAGACTGGATTTACATATAACGGAGTTAGCATGGCAAAAACATTAAGCACCCACATGCCACCATTTGGTACAAATTAGCATGAACCCTAAAAGTGATATGATTAGGTACCTGCCACCTAGCACACCAATAGTTTAGGAATAGATTTGGCCCAGTATTTCTATTGCTTCTATGCAGTAAGCGAGCTCAGAGGAGCATTGTGTGTGTAGGGGGGGGGGGGGGGAGGTAGGTCAGCATTGAAGGCTCGGGCCCGCCGAAAGTATTATAAGTGACGCCCCTGACTGTACAGTGCGCGGTCCATTGGGCCGTGTCGGGCGACGAGGGCAGCACGCCCGGCAGCACGCACGCACGGAGCAGCACGTCCGGGGCCCGTGTGACATCACCAAGCTTGGGGGGCAGGCCAGCTGCTGGACCTGAGGGCCGAGGGGTACGTTCAGGCCAGCGAGCGCCACTGGTGAGCTTGGGGGACATGAGCCCGCCCCGGGGTACGTTCAGGCCAGCGTGCGCCGCTGGTTCGAGCTCGGGCTAGGTCAGCCACTGAACTTGAGGGGCCCGGGGCACGCCCAGGTCGCGTGCGCCGCTGGTCGAGCTCGGGCTAGGTCAGATACTGAACTTGAGGTGCCGGGGCACGTCCAGGCCAGCGTGCGCCGCTGGTCGAGCTCGGGCTACTGAACTTGATGTGCCGGGGCGCGCCCAGGCAAGCGTGCGCCCACTGCTGTTGAGCTTGGGGGGACATGAGCCGACCGGGGCAGACCACGTCAGCGTGCGCCACTGGTCGAGCTCGGGCTAGGTCAGCTACTGCACTTGAGGTGCCGGGGCACGTCTAGGCCAGCGTGCGCCCCACTGGTCGAGCTCGGGCTAGGTCAGCTTACTGAACTTGAGGCGCCCAGTGCACGTCAGGCAGCGTGCGAGTCTGGTTGAGCTCGGCCGAGTTAGCCATGGGGCTGCGGTCGGTGGGTAGGTGGGATGTGACACGATGATCACCGAGCCGAGTTCGAGACGAGTTTCTGTTTCAGAACCAGACACAAATCCTGCTGGTGCCAGCGGCATGGGGGTTTTGTAGAACTGTGAACATCTTTGCTAAGTTTGCTATGTGTATTGGAAACGATGAGTGAAGGCGGATAATGTGATCTTTTTGTCTAGGTTTATCACGATTATCCTGCCTGCAATACATATGCCCCGTGGTGCCATTTGTCTTCACGCGTTGGCAATATGACCTCCCCTTTGCTTGCTCACTCCTCTGGAAGGAGAAGGCTTCCAAAAACACGTCAGGGACCTTTCCATAGGCAAAGGATGCAATGCTGATGAGATGCAAGGCCTGGATAGCGTGCAATTTAGTCCACAATACAATCCTCTTTTTGCAATCTTATCCTCTCAACCTTTTCATTACCATCATGAAAAATAAAAAATAGCATTAAATTCAAAATAAAATAAATAACCATAATCAGCATTAAAAAACCATAGCATGTATTTTTCCAGGGGCTATATATCTGATACAGCTTTCCTCTTCTGCCACAAGAATACCTCTAAACAAAGCGGATGCATAAATACATCGTGTGTGATGTTTTCTTTCTATACTCCGGCTGTGAATAAGGGTATTGAGCAGCCGTTCCTGGAGGAGGGTGATGTTATTCCATCCGACACACTGAGGATACAAACATCACCAATCATTAACGTATTGTTTATCCCTTTGATCTTGCGCGACCCTCGAAATGTTACTAGGGTTGGTATACCACTGCAGAAAAAGATGAACAAACTGTCGCCAGGCGGGCTCTTCTCTCTTTCAGTTCCACCACCAGATTCCAGCACCACTTCGCGATGCGCAACCGCTAAGTGGCTGCAGCACTGGAAGGGACTGGCCGCTCTCATTATCAATAAAAAATTCGCACGAATTAAATATTAACCCAGCCTGCTTTTTAAATGTACGAATTGACGACTGTAATGACTCAAAGGTACCTTTTTCCAGATGCGCTATTCATTTTCGTCCGCCTGTTGGCCACCTCTTAGTCGGGGCGTCGGGGCGGGGAACCGACTCCGCGCGGCCTATGGAGATTCCAGCGCCTGGTGCGCGGGTTTTCGTTTCGAAATTTGCGAACGCGCATGTCTAAACTACGCAACATAATTTTTTCAACCTATCGATTCTGATTAAATAATGAGCATTCCCTGACGAACGTGACCTGACCATGTTAATACAAAATAGACCTTTTTTGAGGTGGCTGTCACCACCAGGGGACCATTTGTCAACCATTTATCCCCCTCCCCTCCACCTGTTGCCAAAGCCCTGGCTGCGCTCCTGCAGTGTACCTAAATCATACCACTTATCTGAGATGGAACGCTACGTTGCCAACTGTCTCACAACTCCAAGAGAGAGGCTCAAACCCGGAAAGGAGCCCGTTTGTTGATGCATTTTTGAGATAGGCTAAGTCATCACCACATCAGTCACCAGTCATCTATTTGACCGATCGGACCTGCTTGTTACTTCGTGCCCCTGCGTGGTCCGTAACACACGTAGTGTGGCAGGCAGTAAATTTTGAGGTTGTTTGCACCACATGCATGGTGTATTTCCCGCCGGCAAAACGCGACGGACGTTTGCTTCTGACAGCTTTGTGTTTCAGCGCATCTGCGACAAAGTGCGCCATTTATCGCGCTACGCTTTTCGTGCCCCTGCGTGGGAGGGGGAGGCACCGCTTGCAGTTGGATGGAGTCGGTGGTTGTGCGCTGTGGTCAGCAGAGGTGAGTCACCACATCGCGGTCTCCTGAACCGATATGGATTTTTAAAGCGGTGTTAAAAAGAGCTAGAACGTAAGCAATTGGAATCGACATACTTGTTCCAGGCTATTTTGTCCTCTGGTAATGTTCTCCAACGCCACATGACGTTTTGGCTATGACGGAATTTGGGGGTAGCACATGGCGTCTTGCCAGTGTTGGAGTCTGAAACCTTCCCATTCATCTAACTTTTCATGGCAGTTTTGTGTGCCACGATATTGCTGTAAAACAGGCTGAAGGCAAGTTTCCTTTAAGCCTTACATGATGCTCAAAGTCAGCTTACTTTTTAACTTAAATTCTGGTTTGTCCATGAGGTCATGTATGCAATTTGTCTCTCATTCTGGTTGATTGAACTAATTTCTGATATCTGCAGGGTAAAGGTATGGTAGGATGAAATATGGGGCTGTCCATAGAGGTGCAGCCAGAATTTCAGGCAGGAGGGGATACCATGGCTTGGTACAAGAGAGTTCATCATCATTTACATCAGGGGCCCGGGGGACTTATTTTATGAGCTTGGCAGCATTTATGCACTGATAATAAAGTAACAGACCCTAAAAATGCTGGTAGGTACAGTAACTACATCAATGGGCCATCAATACTGGTTTTCCCTGACATTTACACAATTATTTAAGTTCCATATCACATTTTACTCAGCTTTCTGTTAGTCTTGTCACCAAATTAGGGCTATTGGATGCTATATGTCGCTGCCCATGATAGTGTGTATTATGATTATTAATGAATTATTGAATATCTGAAGTCTGTAGATGTATTCATCATTTCATTGTGTGGTAGGGTGATTTTTATTCAGCTTTTCGGCTTGGTGGGCCAGAATTATCTGGGCTGCTTTGCTCCTTGGTGCTGTTTTATGTCAGGTAGTTCTGTTCCACCCACCAAAACAGAACAAAATCATGCTTGAAAAACATGTCCAGTTATCTAAGTTTTTACCTATGGTAGATAAGGTTTATCTCCCAGTTGCATATTAGCAGTAGGTGTACGTTTGATTGATGGATGTTGTTAGATTAGTGTCCATTGTTGACCCTGCTCCACCCTGCAATGTTTTCCATGTGAGTGTGGCAACTCAGCAGTCATGACAGTCCAGTCAGTGCAAGGATGAGCCTGTAGCAGAGCCTGTGGTGCATGCTGTGCTCCACTGGGTGCAATGCTCCCTGGCAC
>NW_023597055.1:12111003-12164010 GCF_011947565.3 Pollicipes pollicipes
CGCGCCTGCGCAAGCTGCCCTCGGCGCTTCGCAGCCGCTTCTCCTCGACCGACTCGGCGAGGCAGCGACGCGGCGCGAAACAGGAGCCCCCGCCGCAACGTCCGACGGGCCAGGATTCTTCCCCGAAGCACCAGCCGAAGCAGGACTCGCCGCCGAAGCGCCACCCCGCGAAGCAAGACTCGCCCCATCAACGTCGCGACCGCCTGGTGCGAAGCGCGGCCGGCGCCAGCGACGACCCGCGTCTGCTCCGCCTCACCTCGCACGCCGCTCCGCCGGCGCCGCTGCCCGGCGCCGCGGTGCGATCCAGCACACCGAGAGCGTGCCGCCCCCGCGCTGACCCCGCCCGCGCCCACGGCAGCCAGAGCAGGACCCTCGACAGGGGCGCCGGCAGGGCCCAGGGGACCCTCGACAGGGGCGCCGGCAGGACCCAGGGGACTCGTGGCAGCCGGCGCCGCGCGCGAGACGACCTGCACGTGGTCGACCGCACTCCGTCCTCGGCGCGAGCCGCCTGCCGCCGCGCCAGCAGTCTCGAGTCGCTGCCCAGCAGCGAGCGGCTCGAGCACAAGATCGCGGAGGCGAAGCGGCTGCTTCGCGAACTGGCCGAGCATCAGGGCGGCGCGGACCGGCGCCGCGAGCGAGGCGAGGCGCCGCAGGGCGAGCGCAGGGGGCGCCTCTCGCTCCGCGGCCGGCAGGAGGCCAGGGTCGAGGCGGAGAAGGCGACGGCTCGCAACAGAGGACTGCGCAGGTTCAGGTAACTGAATGGTGTCTCGAGATGAAGCGGAAGGGAGGGTGGACAACGCAGTGCTGACGGACACCGATGTGGATTCGTGCCGGTCTGCTAAGAATGCGTCACGCATGGGCCACGTCGGAGCCGAAGATCAGGCGTTTTTGATGGCTACGTCACGGTGCTAGCCGTGGGACCGGGTGAGCCTCAAGGTGAAGGCAGCTCTTGCTTGTTTTGATTAGTCGTATTTGAGGTGACACGCGGCCTGTCTTGGGCGTCCGAAACCGGCCACATAGCAACCGAAATCGACTACGGGGTAACTTCCACACGGTAGTCCTGACAGCGGCGGTGTTAAGACTGCCATGACTGGCATGATCTGTTCGCTTCGATGCTGTGTGCGAGTCGCGAACAAAAGCATTTATCTGATAAGACCGAAAAATAATTGGTTTGATGGTAATGCTTGCGATGAAAATGGTGAAAAGGCTGTTCTAAAGCCACGCAAACAGCCTCTTATGCCACACAACAATCAAAGAGGGGGATAGAACCGAACCCAGCAGTGCGTTGCCAGCTGTAACATCTACCGATGAGAACGATAAACATTGACACGACCGTACTTAATTGTCGCACCCCAGGGACTCATGCTTCGGGCGTGGACAAACATGAGCAACTGCGGAGTTGGAATTTTGCCACTACCCTTGATACAACATCCCCATGGTACGTACGCGGACGGCTCCGTCCGTACAGTTGCTGTCTCTGCCCGCGCTGTGTGTGGAGACAGCAGCTGCCGGCTGTTCACAGTCATGAGTGGCTGGAAGCCGCTAATAAGTGCCAGTTCCCGGGCCTGGCCGCAGGCCGGGTCAAAACCGACAAGTAGTCCTCCCTGGTCACCGACAGCTGCCGGGCTGGTTCTGACCCAGTTGGGGCTGACTACCGCCAGACGGCCGGCAGCGCCTCCCCAGATCGGCCGCACTGTCCTGGCGCTCCCACATTGTGACAAACGAGCCTCGTTGTGTGTCGTTCATTCCGGCTGTCGTCCGGCCAGCGAGACACTCTGTCCACGTGTTTTCCCACAAGGCAGCTCGTGATTGTTATAATGCATTATTCAGGTGATGGCTGGCGGCTATCTTTCATCGCCGGAAATCGGCAGGAGTGGAGCCAGGAGGACGATCAGGACGGCATATGATAACCGAACGTGCCACAGGAGCTTGGGCACCTCCTGCTCAGCTTCCTCGAGGCTTCGTTATCGTCCGCTACGGCTCATTACCTTTCCTTCTTCGGGATTTTCCTCCACAAGCTTTTGACGGAATGATGCAAGTGGGGGACAGTGTTCAAATGTGGAGTTGTGGGGTGCATCTTACCTTGTCAGCTGTCCCTGACGTGGGAACCCTCCGGGTGTCGGCTGTTGACAGCCCCCGTTGAGATTATCTACTGACACATCTGCTAGTATGAATGCCTCTAGCAAGGGCGTAGATCGCTGGAGTATGGCTAGTTTTCGCTGAAAAATGACTATTAATTACATGTGGGGTATGTTTCGCTGTGCACTTGTCTAATTTACGTTATCCAGGTTTTATGCCTTCCCACGACTTTGCTATATATGTAATATATAACATATATATATATATATATATATATATATATATTATATATATATATAATATATACCTAGCATATTTATACTTATTTATTTATGTTCACATATATTTGTCGTGTTTGCTATAATGCACATATTATACATTTACATGTATTTATTTATATTGATGTATATATATAATATATATATATATATATATATATATAGATTTTTTCTATCCTCTCCTTCACCTCGCTCTTCCTGACTCTCCCCTTTCTCTCTCCTCCCTTCCTCACTTCTTCCTCCTACTCCCATTCTACCTCCCTCTCTCCCACATCCACCTCCCGCCTCGCTCGCCTACGTCCCCTTCTCCCTATATCCCTCCCTCCGTCCCTTTCACTCCTCTCTCTCTCTTCGGTCACATTTCCCGGACCTCTATTCACGCTCACTCTCCCTCACCTCTTGTTAGTGATTTCTCCCCTCGGTCTCTGCGTTAAATATGATGGGAAAATAACCACTGTTGTTTGCCGTCTGTTTGTACAACGGGCATAGCTCTTGCCGTCTGACCATTATTATTATCATTTTTAGCACGGCTACAGGGTACCTTGCGCTATCGGAAACAGAGCCAACCATGTGGCAGATGCCATATGTCTTGTTAAGAAAGATATGTTATGCAGGGCATGGGGATTAAATGCGATCTGAATCATTTCGGCGAGAACAAATGCAAGTTGATGCCCATTCCACTACATTTGCTGGCTGAAAATTTATTGGTCCTTTGGCGTATGAAAGCAGCCAACAATCACCCATAGACAGAAAAAACAACGTTGGGTAAAAAGTCGTATCCATGAAAGCTCACCAAAGCTTATCAGGTTAAAATCTTCGGGAGACGGCTGAATAACGTAAGTGACAACTGGGCCCTCTTAAGAGAGTGTTCCGCATTTGTACGAGGTTTTGAACTAACATGACTATCTTGAATATCATTTGGCGCAGTTCGGAGCCTTGCTCGTCTTCAGACATAACCTTCCCTAGTTTCTGAGCTATACGGTCCCGCGAAGATGTGCAATTTTTTTTCGTGCAGGACTATTCCAAGGTCACCCAGGCATTATCAGGCCATAATAATGCAATCCAAATCCAGCCATTCCATTGGCAAGGCGGCGAAACGAGGCCAAGGAACACATACATGTCGAGTCGCTCATATCTGGCGTTCGTGAGCACGATTTCCAGATATCACGGGCCGTTAACTGGCTCTCAAACAAGGTTGCGCAAGGCACGATGACGCAATCAAAACAATGACGTACTGAAGAGTATTTTTACTAAACAAAGAAATTAGGTCGTCTAGAACACTCTTTTGTACTCGAAAGCATATCAATAGTTACAAGTGAGCTCATGTCATCATAGCTGATGCTTGCTTCAATTCCTTCAAATGTGGAACTTACCCTTTAAGCAGATGGGTAGCTACAGTATTACCTGGAAGAACTTTCATGTGAGGGTGACAGAGATCCCACTGCCTGTCAGGTGTTCTGGCCTCAGTTCCTAAAGTGTGTTGCCTTAGTCGGCTTGGTGCTTCTTTCATGTTCGCGACAACATCGTGGCAGGTACCGACATTGTGGCACACTGTCGCTTAATGACACGAGGAGCTTCGCTTGGAGCGCCGCCACTCCAGGAGCAGCGCGCCTCTCGCAGCGTCATTCCTAGTGGGCCAGGCAGCTGGGGGGGGGGGGGGGGGGGCAGCAGTGTAGCTGCCTGTGGCTCAGCTCCATGGGGAAGTGGGGGTGGCAGGCTGCCTCCGTGGAGCGTGTCCGCCCCAGCCGACACTTCTGTACGCCTCTCAGGGGTGACCGGAAGCTCTGGAAGCACTTGCCGTCTTATAGCGTATGATGAATGTGTCGCACAACGCGCATCGTCTCCATTTTAGTGAATGTCAATTAGCCTAGACTCCGCTCGCTTGAAGAAACGAGGTGGTAACGTTGCCGACACGTTGCAGTTGTAATGAAAATACTGAGTATAACGTGAGCTCAGTTTCGCTGCATCTGCGAGTAACGTAGCCCTCCTGGAAGACGATGCGCATAAGCGGGAAAATTGAAGCCTGAACCGTCGTCTTTTTGTCTTTTTTTTTTTTATTTTGAATATAATAATTATTGAGTGCAAACTAAATTAAGTGTTTCAGAAGGCCTTGAAGGAAACCGCGCTGTAGCGGAATTTCTACGCTACGAGGCTAGTTTGCTTTCCATAGATAGATGCCGGTCAGTTGTTTCTCCGATAATTCCTATGCTTTCTGAGTGGGCCAGCTGCGCACCCCGAAATAGACAGTAAGGCTGGCAGCTCGAACACTATTGGTAGGAGAAGCTGCAGGCAAGGCGTCTTTTTCGGCTGCATCCACTTTGAGATTGTCTCTCTTGAGAGGGCGACCTCAGGTTACCTTAAATGGTAAACTCGTGAAGTCTTGTGGAAGGTGGCTGAGTTTGGCTGCCAGTCAGCCATACCCAACTGACGGATGTTAGATGCTGGCACTTTGCCGAACTTACTTAACGCACTTTGTAAATTACCGCTGAAACCCGTAGGAGGATACTCCTGACCCTTCCTCCCCCCCCCCCTCCCCTCTCCTCTGGCGCTCGCGGATGAGCATGTCTACAACTTTGTCTCGTCGCCATTTTCAAGAACTTTAGTGCAGATCGTGTGTAGTCAACTCTAGCACCAGACTGGGCTTACCTTGGTATAACTAATTCGACTTTCTATAGATGATCGTAAACGGTTAGTTCTTGTCGATTAGTGAACAGAATAAAGGGTAGGAAGTTTGACTGCTGTGAAGTAATTAGGTTCATGTGATGCACTGTGACAGGTATGAACACCATATGATCATGGCAAGGTTCTTCGAAGAAAAATGAGGTGACACCGTCTTATTTAAAGCGTAACAAATTTGAAAAGTACAGTTAAAGTTTACTTGCCTTCATGCTTTTGGTATCAATGCACTTAAAACGTTCTTCGGATAGCAGAAGCCCTGCTGTACGCAGGGCATCTTTAGATGAAGACGAACACTGAGCAAAATGAAAAAAACAGAGATTCCAGAATTTCGGCCGTAGGTCATCTTGAGGCGTAAGAGGGGAGGGGAAAGTTAATTTGGAGAAAATGTAATTGAGCTATCACAGAAGCATTGGTGCCAGAAGTAGGCTCAGTATATGTCCTCAGTCTTTCGAGTCGCAAAGTGAAATGAAAACACCCCACGCCTGTTCACTGAGGCGACTATCTTCTTCACCCTCTGACCCAGCTTTATCCTCACCCCCACTCGATAGCCTATGATTGAAATCGTGAGTCTCTGATCTTCATTCTGCCTCAGCTTTCGTTGCCGTCGTTTTTTCGTCGACATCACTTTATCATCCGGTGCTGGGTTCAGACCCAAGCATGCCGACATCTCCCTTTCCGTAGGGTTAAACGGCCACCCTTTCACTAAAATATTAAGGATTTTTCGGCGCTTTATTAATTACTTTCTTTCTTTAGCAAAACTGGTTGTTGTCTAATGTTGAGAAGATGGTGCCAATCTAAAATATCACCTAACAGAGATATTTTGCGTCAATACGACTTGCCAATGCTGTGCTCAATTTTCAGTCGCCGGCATGTTACAAAACTGAGCATTACTATTACATACGAATTATGTTGTCTTTACATACTTCCAATCCATCGGATATACGCTGATATATATATATATATATATATATATATATATATCAAGGTACGAAAAGATTTTCTCACGGGCAGGTCAACCGGGAACCTTGCAGGAAAGGAAACATATTGGGCAACGGCTTCTGTGAAGCAGGCCATAATTTATTGCAGACCTCGCTGCTAGACTCTGGGAGACATACAAGCGGAAGTAGAAGCTCAGGTGATCGCGATGTGCACTCGTATCACGTGACCTGCTGTCGGAGGACGCTGCCTGATGTCTGTGACGGGCCCGTGTACGATGGACGGGAGAGGACCCTGTGCCCTGTGTGGTGCTTGGTGCCTCTGGACTGTGCCGTCCAGTTTCATGTGTTGAAATTGAGGCTCCTAGTGACAGTGAAGCTTTATTACTGCAGGTGTCTGTATTGTAGCGAGGATGGCAGCCTTTGGCCGTCAAGGACATGACATTAGAACGATCTAGTTTGTATAGCTTGTCCTTCGACGATTTCGCTTTGACCCTCGCACTTATGCGGTGTGCATTAGACATCAATATCGTGCTGGATTACACTTAACTTAACCTTGATATTGCCGTGCGCCGTCTGAGAAGGAAAACAACGTGTTTTAATGTTATTCGTTGCCTCGGCTATTGTTTTATCCGATGGATAACGCACCATCCTTGCACCCGACGACTCGCAGGTTTTACCGCAGCTAGGTGTCTCGTGCTTCGTGTTAGTAAAAAACATTTGCGGTGTTTCGTTTTTATGCGCATATTTCATTTGTGCCATCCCTGTCACTTGATGCTGCTTGTATGGAGTAGTAAGTGCATGTTCGCGTCGAGCAGTGCCGCTTATCAATGCTGTCAGCGTCCGCTTTGCGCTGCACTGAATCCCATCTGATATTCCGCGCTGCACTGTATCCCATTTGATGTGTTCAATAGTCATTTAAGTCAGAAGGCTACACCGGCGTTTAACATCGACCCCGTTTGATGGCGGTTACTGGAGGCACAGTCGCGTCCCCGTCTTCACGCACAATGTCGCTAGTCGCCATCCCCCCCCCCCCCCCCCCCCACCAAAGACTGCACGAGCGTAACCCGCCTCTCGTCGTAGTAGATCATCAACACACTTACTACAGATGCCCCGTCCACTTCCATCCGCGGCGTTTCATTTGAGAAGCGGTGGACGAGCGACTCGAGAACGGCACTGGACACAACAAAAGAGCTCGGGGTCGTCCTCCTATTGTGCTCTGTCGCTCGTTGTCTGGTTCGGCATCTCGTTATAACGAGCCACGGTGGGCGGGGCCGGCCCATATTCAAGCCAGCTCCGCCGCCCCCGGCGTCTGGGAACAGGTCCGGCCACACACAGTGTATGGCACTGGTGGTATGCTGAGACAGTCGCGGCGCTCCTGGCGCATCGACGCGGCTGACAAACATCCTGCTGTGTTATTGACAATCCGACGGTCCTATGTTACTCGGGGTCGTCCCAGCTCTCCTGGCGTGTCGGTGTCGATGCAGACACACCTGATCGATGAGGGCCGATGTGAACACTCTTGCTCGATGAGGGCCGGTGCGAACACTCCTAATCGATTGGGACTGATGCGAACACTCCTGCTTAGAACCGATGCGAACACTCCTGCTTAGAGCCGATGCGAACACCCTTGATCGATTAGAGCCGATGCAAACACTCCCGATCGATTAGGCCCGATGCGAACACTCTTGATCGATTAGAGCCGATGCAAACACTCCCGATCGATTAGGCCCGATGTAAACACCCCTGATCGATTAGGCCCGATGTGAACACCCCTGATCAATTAGGGCCGATGCGAACACTCCTGATGCGAACACTCCTGATCTGCCGATCGGAGCCGATCGGCAGCCGATCCTGACCCCTCTGGCGTATTGGCGTCGATCCTGGCGATCCTGGCGTATTGACGCTTGAGGTGGGCTTGGGCCAGTTCCGACGCTCTGGGTGTATTCGAGCGAATTTTGATGCCGCCAGCGTGTGGCAGCCGGCATCAGCGCTGCCGGCGTGCCCGGTGTGCCGCGGTGGACCCGGACTCTCCGCACCCAAGAGCCGATGATGGCACTCCTGCTGGTTTGGAGCAGGTCTTTACACTCCTCGTGACCAGTAGTTCTCCTGAAATTGTCTTGACAGTCATTGGCCGGAACTGGTCGCTGCCGCCAGAGCTGTACCATGAGGTGGATTGCAGCTCCGCAATGCCGGGAAGTGATGTCAGAGTTTCTCGCCAGGAACACCGGACCCACGGCGGGACAAATCAAACCCGCGGTAGGACAGAAAGATCAAAGGTCTTCCTGGGACCCGGCCCGATTACATCGCTGGGAACGGGAGCCCGCTCACGATGTTGGCAGGGTGCCCATTTGGTCGGGAACTGGGGCACTCGCCAAGAAGAGCCGAAAATGATGTTTAAAGATCGTGCAGTTCACTCGGCGTTTCCTGCCAGTTCTGCCTTATATGAGCCAGCGCCAAAAGTGTTTCGTTTTTTTTACGTGGCCACGACTCCGCGCAAATCTACTTTCCAGACTACGGCCCGAATTGCCCAAGGCATCCAGAACGAAATTTAAAGCAAACATGCCGTCTTGAAGTTCGATGGTGAGCCAGTCAAATCGAGCTATCGGTCTGCGGCTGGCGCGTTTTTGGCGGCTCGGCAACGCCGAACAAAACGCGCCTGTCGCGTGAAGGCGTTCTCCGTCAGCCACGCAAATACAAGTAGCACAGGGCAGCTTTAGAGTGGCGTTGTGGGTGACATAAGTGGCACGTCTCCGAGTCGACTTCTAAGGCGCCGGCGCTGTAAAAGCGCCACCACAATGCCGCAGCTGCGGCGTCTGGGCCCGGGCGGTTCTGCGCCGGCATCACGTCCGGGTCGGCGCCGCGGCGACACGGGCCTGCCCGGACCTGACCCCGACGCCGCATGGCCGAGCGGTTCGCTGCACTGGCCGGCGGCCACTGCGCTGCATCGGCCGGCCTGCCTCGCCACGGCCCAACTTTCGCAGACAGAGCGCGCTTGTACGCGGCCGAGGCGCGCCGATTTCAGCCTGGTTTGCATGGTGGCGGACCCAGCAGCGACGGTGGTGGCGGGCAGCGCTCCGGGGCCAGCGCCCACCATAAACCAGCAGCACGGAACGAGGGCACCCGCTGAGAAATGGGTCAAAACAAGGAGCTGGCGAGATGGCGGGGCACCCGTTGCCCTATCGAATTCCTTTACGCTGAGGGAGACGCGGCTTCTTTCAGGCCCCGCGGGAGGCGACTGTGGCGGCGCCCGGCGGCGGCGCGGAGAAACGGCGGTCCGAGCAAGTGTGTCAGAGCTCCGCTCAATTGTCGGGCGAACGGGTGGCAGTGAGGAGCGGGCACGAGCGGAGCGTGGCACGCGTCCCGTGCCGTCCCGAGGTGCGACAGGCGCTGCCTGGCCGAGCGAGCGGCACGTCAGGTGGCTGCCGGTGACGAGCGCCAGACGCGTCACGAAAGGCGCCGGTTTGGCTCGGCTCGCCTCCGGAGCAAAAAGCCCAGCAGGGCTCCGGCGCCGAGAGCATAGCACAGCTCCGGCACTCCGAGCCGGAGGGCGGGCGGTGCAGAGCTGCACGGAGCGCGAGCTTCTGCGGCGCGTCGGCAGCCGGGGAGTCGCGGTGCCAGGGGCTGCGGCTCTTGGTCTGGGCGGAGGGGACTTCGGTGGCGTGAGGGTGACCAGGCTGAGCTGCGGGCGTCGTGTTAGAGTGACCGCGCGCGGAGACAGGTCGACTCCAGCGGACGGGCACGGTCTGGAGGCTCGGGCGTAGTTGAGGGACGCTAGAGAAGACCCTCGCGTGGAGAGGACGCAGGCGACACCGAGCGGCACGATGGGAGGTTGCAGGTAAGTTATGGGCCTGGCTGTATTTGAAGGAACGTGATTTTGTCAGTGATTTATACGTTGTAGATCAAGGAGGAGCAATGCTTCGGCGGACGCTGCGACATTTTACGTGGTCTATGATATTTACTACCCACAAATGACAGAAGTTTGTGACAAAGGTTATTTATTTTACGATCTCGTTTGGGCACCGGCGTAACTTGCAGTAACACGACTGTGAACGGTTGTTAACCCTGTCTATGACCTTGCGGTTGACCTCTGATGAGCTACTTCGTGTTGGCCGCGACCTCAGACCGAGGATCATCTCGCCATAGATTAGTAAGCCGAGTCCAACCCGGCCATGATCTGGTGGCTCGTGATGAAGTGCGTCAACCCTTATGGCAGACAGACGAGTACCGCAGGGCGACGTGCCGAGCTTATTCGGCACCCACAAATAGCCATCTGACCCCTACACCAAACCACACCTGGTACAATCATTTCCGCCCCCTTCTCGACGCTCACAGACTCTCCCCAGCTGCCCGCCGGTGGGCGGGGGCGCCCTGCTCGTTCCGTCTCGGCGCGAGGGATTTCTGTCGCTCTCGTGGTAGCCGCGGAACGGAGACGAACGGGGTCCGCCAGCTCGGCGCACAGGGGTGATCCCATAACCGTCCTCGATAGCCAGATCCGGGTCCGGATGGACAGATTTGGGTCCGGATGGACAGATCCGGGTCCGGATGGACAGATCCGGGTCCGGATGGACAGATTCGGGTCCAGATGGACAGATCCGGGTCCGGACAGACAGATCTGGGTTCCGGCCAGCGCTCCACCCTTCCGCTCAGTATGCTAACACAGCGCCGGGTCGGCCGCATGCACGGCGCCGACACTTGACGGCTCTCCCACTTAGCTGCGGCGTACCCGGCTTGCTGACTGCCGCAGCACTGCCTGCTCGCGTTATCGCGCGGCGCCGCGCGAACCGGGCCAGCAGCGGCCCGCCGAGCCGCGTCAACCATCGCCGCGGCTGCGAAACGATCGGGCGCCGCGGCCAAACCGCACGTCATCGCCGCCAACACGTGCAGGCGGGCGGCGACGGGGCGCGGGGCGGTCCGCGCCGGGCCGGACGCCGGCGAGAGCGCTCCCAGTGGGTCATCCCGCCGGCCAGCGGCGTGTCCCGCCGCCTCCCGCATCCGTGTTCGTCCCGGTTGGAGGTGTGCCGGGACGGTGACCTCCGGCGCCGGCGCCGGCGCCGGCGCGGCCTCGATACCCCACGGCAGAAAGGCGGCGGTAGCACAACGGGAGGCGAGCGCCAGTCATCGCGGGTTGCGTTGGGTGCGATATGGACTATGCCGTGGCATGTGGGACATGGCCAGGCGTGTCAGATGCTGACCGTGCCTCTCCCTTTCTGCTTCTCATTTGCCTCTCTTTATCTCACGTGTCTGCTCCTCCGCCCTCTCTTCTGCCTATCACACTATTCTCTCGTCCTTCTCGTCTCGTCCACACTATTCTCTCGTCCTTCAATCCTCTCCCTTCTTTACTTGGTCTCAATACCTCCACAGCCATTTCTCCACCCATTCCCTTTTCTGCCTCACCCTCTGTTTTTTCTTCTCACTCTGCTCCTCTATCTCTCCTCCCTCCCTCCTCCCTCTCCCTCCCTCCTCTCCCCCTCCCTCCCCCTCTCCTCCCCCCCCTCCTCTCTCCTTCCCCTCTCCTCTCTCCTCCTCTTCCTCTCTCTCCTCTCTCCTCTCTCTCTATCTCTCTCTCTCTCTCTCTCTCCTCTCTCTCTCTCTCTCTCTTCTCTCTCCTCTCTCTCTATTCTTCTATCTCCTCTCTCTCTCTCTCTCTCCTCCTCTCTCTCTCTCTCTCTCTCTCCTTTTTACTCCATTACTTCTTAATGTGCGTGTGCTCGTGCCCGAAACGAGCTTATTATGAGCCATTTGCATCTCATTCGGCCCCGGATGCAATGAGCGGCGACCAGTTTGGGGCCAACCTATCGACCTAGTTCTGTGATCTTCCGTCGAACATTCGGTCACCCACCCCGTCCCCATCTCGACCTGTCCACCCTCTTATCTTAACGCCGCTGATGGACCCGAGCCAACATCGCTCTTACTGTGTTGCGATAAGGCGTAATGCGATGCTCGTATGGACCGTTTGGCTAGAGTCTGCAGATTCACAAGTCTCTACGCGTCGCCTTGTTGTGCAAAGCTATTTAGATCAAAGCAAACAACGCAGGAAATGCACGGTCTGGTATTACCACAGCATTGCATTGACACAGCGGCCACCACCTGCAGCGAACTGTCTAGACCAACATGTGAGAGAGACCTGCTGACTCTGACACTCAGAGTCGGACACAAGAGAGGGCTGTCTCTGGCACTGCCGTTATCTAGAGCAGCCGCTATTGGCTTTCGTTCGGTTTCGCGACGAGCTGTGACATAATATTATGGCTTTCGATATGCCTGCTCCTCAAGTAGTCTGGCTGGGCGTTTTCCCGGTGATGGCAGCTGCTTCACCACGACCCGAGAGAGAAAGTCGGTAATACCAGAGGACGAAATGGAAAGCAGTGCACATGGGACAGTCCTGGCAGGCAAATTACACACTTGATAGCAGAGAGGCAGGCGTGTCATATTTCTTTGCTCCTGTTTGTGTGCTGGCTGATCACATGCCCTTCTCACAAGTAGTGAAATACGTCCTGAGTGTGAGGCTACCTTGCCGTCATTTCTGAGGCGAGACGTCTGACAAAAACCTCGACACCCTCACAGCGACAGTGTCCGTGTTCTTCGTGTCCGTAAGCACTCTTGACTAGATAATGGTCGTCTTGAAAGCACTCAATTTTGAGCGTGCTACATCACATTGTCTTGTGGAGGCCACTTAGAGGCTGTTTTCACGAAGTAAAAGGCACTGCCAGCAGTTCGTTTATGAGCATCTGAGCTGCCCACTGCCCCTGCTGTAACAAGCGCGTTGATCTTTTCGTACGTGCCAATAGGTCAGTTAGTTAGAGCGCCTGCTGCCGCGTACACCCATCCTTAGCGGGAGATTTTAGTCGCTCCAGGCGCTATTTGTCCTTAAATGGGATGACCTACGACCATTGGCAGCGGCCGCGTTAAAGATTCGGTGGCCTAAAAGGGCAAGGCGGACCGTTCCGAGCGCCGCGGCATGTTAAGCTTTCGCGGCAAAGTTCTGCCGTTAATCATAACTTTCGCGATGGGATGGGAGGTCAGCACCACGCAACGAGCAGTGCTTAGCGTAGGCGCTGAAACCAGACGCTTATCCAAACAAAACGTTCAGATTCAGTCTTAGAAGGACCTGGTAAGCATGATGACAGGCAGGTGACTGAATTTCCTAAACCGATGCTCAGGAATCGTGATTTAGTCGGAAAGGAGATGAGCGGGAAAAGATTCCCTTTCAAAGCAGATGCCACTATTCACTGCATATTGAAATGAAGAGCGCATATGAGCGGCCACAGCATATCAGCATATCAACACACGTATCAACACAACACAACGAAACAACACACAACACACACAGCATATCCCTTTATTGCAACACTCGTGCGTTTTGCGAGACGCAAAATACGAAAGCATGAACTGGAGACTTCTTTGCAACTGAACACTAACACCGGTGACTGCAATGGGCAAAAGACGTTAGCTCCCCGCGCACCGGTCGGCTCAGGCTGATGGGCGGTTGCGGTGCTCATGTCGAAAAGGGGGTGGCAATTTCGGATCTTAGTAATTTCGGAGTGATGCTAACAAAGATGTGAAATGGAGTGAGGGTGAATATGATGCTTTCGTGGGGTGACGGGAGGGATTACTGCGGAAAATCGATCCAAGAGGTGGGATGAACATGGACGATGCGGATGTACGATTTCGTTCGACTATACCACACGACTTTACAAGCATTAGAGGATGTTCCGTTTCGCTGCTGTGAAGAACAATACGTGATGTTGCACCACACTTCACGCATTCTTCTATTTTTCAAGCCAAAATCAAACCTATTTGTTTGCACTCGGAATATTTCGGCGCTGTATCTTACCTGGATTGAGAGGTACTGAGTTGTTTCGGCGGTCTGTCTTGCATGCTGTCCAGAATTTTGTTTTCGTTTCAATGCTGCTTTGCAACTGTGGTGTGACACCGGAGAGAAGCAGCGTTTGGTCATTGGATGCATGGTATTGGGGAAGAAAAAAGCACGTAATATCAACAGAGAGTTTCCAAAAGATTATGGCGATGACACATTTCCGAGTCAATGTCGCGTAGGTGGTTGCGAGAGTTCGAGAAGGGTAGGGAGAGGGTGTTCGACTTGCCTTCCTGCGAGAGGCCCACAGTGCAAACTGACCCCGCACCGTACCCTGAGTGTGAGGGCTATGATGGTGCACGCTCGTGTGACAGTCGACCACACAGCTGGGATGGAATCTTGGCATGGTCAACGGAGCAGTCCACCGTATCATTTATGATCGCCTGAAGTTGTCCCAACTCACCGGTGGTTGCCAGAACAGGTGTCGCGTGAGCTCAAGTATGAGAGACTCGAATCGGCACGGGAGGTTTTGGAACGTTACCAAGAAGGGAAGATTGGTTTGTGGAATCAACTGTACCACAGATGAGAGCCGGGTTTCGCTGCGGAAACCAGTACCATGAGTTAGTTGATGTAGCGGAAACATGCAGATTCTTCACTTTGCAAAATTTTGAATCGTCCGACAAGTAGATGTGCACCACATTTTGGGATCACGGGAGTATTTAATATCAGCATTCCCAGTTCAAAGGTGCCACTGTTGCAGGCCCGTTGCACGAAACCGTTCTGTGTAAACATCTATTTCCGGTCTTCGACAAACACCTTCCAGGGAAGACACGCCACCGGCTCATTCTTTAACATGACAGTGCCCCTCTCCCCCCCCCCCCGAACCTCGTCCCAAGTGACTTCTGATTGTTCCGCAAACGGCCACCCGGCGACCGCCGCTCCCCATTGAGGTCGACGCTGGGATTGACCATATTCCAATATGGCAAGCATACTTCCATTCTGGCCTGCAGTAAAGCCATTGTAGCCATGATTCACGGCCAAGAGAACTGCATTGGAAAGCAGGGAGAACGAGTAGAAAACTGAGCCATCGGCGATGAATGTACGCCAATGAATGTGTTGTTTACAAGCCATCGGAGCTTACCTAAAACGACACTGGCATTATAGTCGGAAGATTGGATTTTCACTGACAACCTGCTGTCAAGGAGGGTCCGAACATAAGCGCAGCATAAAAACTGTGTCTTCACGCATAGTTAAAACCAGATTTTACTATCGCGTGCGCTGACCGATTTTCAATGTCATCGCACGTTGATTTGTGAGCAAGTGGTAATATCTGAATCGATCTGCTAATTCAAAACGGTGAGCTCTTTTCAGATAACAAAGCGAGATCCAGTGCATGCAAACAGGTTGATCCCAAAGAAGCAAACCACGCTTCATCCCTTCTTACAAACTACCTTTTTCATACGCATGGCTGGGCTGGCTGAATTTCTACGCTCTAGGCCTCCGCCGTAGTGTCTGAACATGAGAAAGTAGAAGCAGCCAGATAGTTGCTACCGAGAGTTATCAGCGCGCTGTGACGTCATGGCGCCTCGCGCGGATAATCTAACTGACTGCGTGACTAAGTCGCTATGTCCAGCGCTGATAACGGTACAGTGACCACCACTGATTGCACGCAGATGGAAGGGGCGGTGGCGTGGTGACTGGCCCACATACCGATCGTGTCACACTCCTGCTGTCATTACTGGGACGCGAAACGCAATCAAGAGAGGCAGTGCAGATGCATCCGGGCAGTGGCAGTTTCAGCATCGGAGTACACTTGGGTGCAGATGGTTGTGATGGTTGAAACATTCATTATCTGGTGGGGTACAACGTTAGCGACTTTGTTGTTGGTGCCCTGAAGTGTAATGCGAAGGAGCTGATACTGAAACACGGATTATAGTATTCGCCAACTTTCTTAGATCTCCGCAATCCCTTCCGTCATACTGCAAGAAACTTTTACACAGCCAACCCGTCCGATCTGATATCCTTACCCCGCACCTTCAAAAATCCTGTTCTCCATGGTACGTCCTCCTCTCACCAGTCGCATCAGTATCCAGGCGTTGATCACGGGATCACGAGAGATCACGATCACATTGATCACTTTTTTGAATATGTTTTTTTAATTTTTTATTTCATTTTAATAAGAAAAAACATGATTAAGAGCGGTCGCCTCGCCCGGCCGTCTTGCATGCTGTTATCAAATATTTGCAGCCGCGGGTGGCAGCTTCATGCAGCTTTTCCCAGAAGAAGCTCAGAGCTTGAGGAGGCGCACTGCGTGATTGTTTAGACATTTGCTTGCAAGTCGACTGTTCAGACGCCATGTTTGCTGTTATATTACAGAAGGAGAAAACTGCACTCGCTCCCATTCGATTCACATGATTGATATAACAAGTAAAAACTGGGCCAAAAGCTGCATAACATGAGCCAACACTGCGTTCTTATCAGTGCGACCTGACTCTGTAGCTAGACGAAACTAACGTCGCTTGCCGAAGGAGAAGTCGGACGGCCGCATTACTACGAGCACGGGCTGATGCGTACGACCAGTGACACGCGCTTATGAGCAGGCCTCGGACCCGCCTGTTCAGGCGAAGCTTTCAGGTAGATGCAACATCTCTGAAACCAGAGCAGAAGGAAGGGAAACAAACTGGTCTCCAACACACACATTCTGAGTGTGGCGGGGTAAAACATGGTCGTATAAGTTACACGAGCATGTCATGAGGTCTAAGGCGGCCCATGGCGCCAAAAATATCGTCGATCTTCGCAAAAGTTTGATCACGGCTACCCAAAACACAGATCATTGCGATGTCCCCAATTTCGCCTGCACAAATGACCAGACTTAGCTACCATAGCCATTAACCACTCATTTCCCGCACCTATGTGATTTGTGATTGAGCGTGCGAACGCTACATCGGTGAAACTCTGTTAGCACAACTCTTATAAGACGTACACGTAGTTGTGTCACAGGCCCACAGTCACAGGCGTCACAGACCCACACATACAGGCGTCACAGGCTCACACGTGCAAGCGTCACAGACCCACACATGCAGGCGTCACAGGCGCACACGTATAGGCGTCACAGGCTCACACGCGCAGGCGTCACAGGCGCACACGCACAGGCGTCATAGGCTAACACGCGCAGGCGTTACTTTCTGACAGGCACAGGTGTCACAGGCTGACACCCTGGTCCTTTCCAAACACTTAACGTTTATGATACCATCTTTCCTGCATGGAATAATCGCAGTGGTGCAATTATTTCCGTTTGCGTGGTTTCCATGCCATTATATTTAAATACGTCTTGTATTAAACACAATACACCCACTTTTGGTGCCGATAATAAGGCCAGAAGAAGAAGAGCGGCTGTGATCCAAAACGAAATGAAAAGAAACGTTTCGGTGCAGCATACTAATATACACGCCGTGCGTTCGCGAGAAGTCAAGCCCCGATTGGTATCAGATCAGGCCCAGATGTTCTCTCCAGATTAGCCGTTGTTTGCCTTACCATGGGTAAAACAGTGTCCTTGATGTCATATCAGTGAGACCATCTGCAATCGAAATGTATTAGAGCGGAGACGCTGATCTCAATACACCAGCCTGAGAATGATGTCCTTAATGGCGCTACAATGGCGCGGGCATCCGAAGTCGGCGCTCTCAGATGTAGCTCGCATTAGACGCCTGTCTCGAAAACACTGGGCTGATAACGCACGAGTGGGTAATATTTCCGAAACCAGCGCTATCCATCTCAGATTTCAAAACAAGATCAGTTCAGTATCCCTGTCGACTGCACTCGATTTTGTGTGAGGGAGCCTTACGCATAGAGCAGAATAGAGAATCCCATTGATCTGTGAGAATATGTGAGCTTTACGGGAATTATGCGCGGCTGAGGGCAGTCAGCTATGCTATCTTCAGATCATCCTCAACTGGAATGAGGCGTGTCCTCTTCTCGCCCGCTTTTGGCATGTTTTGTCATCATTGCGGTCTTTTGAACAACCCGCGGCGCTCGATGATTCTAGAAGAGGGATTGTCATCGCAAAAAGGGCTTTCACGGCTTTCCGCACCTCCTGCACGGATTTCACCCCGGCCCCCACCACCTGCGACAAACCGCCGGGTCACAGCACCCGTCTCGGACCCTTTCCCGCCCCGTCGCTTTCCCAAGTGAGCGGCATAACATGCGCGAGGCGATCGCGGCGCGCGAGTCACGAAAAGAAACGCGTAGCGCGCGGCGCGGCGGCGCCGGCCGGCGCCCGCTGGCGCTACGGCGAAGTTCGAGCTCCACCGAGCGTGCGCTCGCCGACGGCCGGCCGCAGTTTCGGGTTTGCCGATGCGTGCCGCACTTTCGCGGTGGGTCACGCACCAGTGGGGGAGGGCAAACACGCTGGGGCGAGCGGGGCGCCAGCGGCGGCTGCATGGGTGGCCGGTGATGGTCACCGGCTCAGCACCATGCCACGGCTTGTAGTCCTCTCAGCGCCGTGCCACGGCTTGTAGTCCTCTCAGCACCATGGCACAGCTTGTAGTCCCCTCGGCACCGTGGCACGGCTTGTGGTCCTCTCAGCACCTTGGCACGGCTTGTAGTCCTCTCAGCACCGTGGCACGGCTCGTGGTCCTCTCAGCACCGTGGCACGGCTCGTGGTCCTCTCAGCACCGTGCCACGGCTTGTAGTCCTCTCAGCACCGTGGCACGGCTTGTAGTCCTCTCAGCACCGTGGCATGCATACAGTCCTGTGACGCAATATGCCTTACGGGCTAGATGGAGGCTGTTTTAAGATTAGAAGGAAATTACACAGTCGCATACATTAATATCAAGAAGGCACATGACCTCCGAACACTGGAGCAAACACAGGGTAATAAGTTTGCTATTTGCCAGGCCTATATCAGTCCTGCAATTTCTGCAGTTAGGAAACACGCCAGAATGGGGCGCACTGATCCTTGCCAGCAAATACAGAGACATGGTCATTGTGGAAAGACCTGAAGCAAAAGCATCCTGAGGGCCCGAAGGATGTGTAATTTCCACCTTCGTCCGGTCGTGTGACAGAGCATGTCATTACATCAATGGTGGCAGAGACCTCAAATCATAGAGCGACACGAGCATCCATGCCAGTTAAAAGACGTTATTTTTTATTCTATATACATATATATGTATATATATATATATATATATATATATATATATATATATATATAATTAGGAGACGCTGTCCTGTCTTGGAGGCAAAAAGGCATGTCATTAAAGGCGAGTTCCTTTCAAGCGAGCTCAGCCCCCGGTAGATCAGGTCTGGTGCTGGTCTGATGTAGTGTCCTGAGGCCTCTGTGCGGATGTGCGGTGGGTACGGTCGCCGACGCCGGTGGATATGCCTAGGGAGAAAATAAGACGGTCTATTTTGAGTTCATTGTCATGCTATGCCAACGCGTTTTTATATAAATACAATTGTATTACTTGAGTCCAGAGAGCTTCTTTGCGTTTCTTACGTCTTGCAGTGCACTACACTGCTCCGTCTAGCCGTGAACGCGTGATACTCGGGTGTCCTTGAGGCCACAGGCTGAAGGACCTGTGGCCTCAGGACCTCTCACCGGACCACCGGAAGGACCACCGGACCGCGACGGCGTTCCAGCCGCCAAACATCCCGTGTTCTCGGCCCGAACATCCCGTATTCTCGGCCCGAACATCCCGTATCCTCGGCCCGAACATCCGGTATTCTCGGCCCGAACATCCCGTATTCTCGGCCCGAACATCCCGTATTCTCGGCCCAAACATCTCGTGTTCTCGGCCCAAGCATCCCGTATTCTCGGCCCGAGCATCCCGTATTCTCGGCCCGAACATCCCGTATTCTCGGCCCGCAACCGAGACAGTCTGGCGCGGCCGCCGGCTGCATC
The DNA here is from genome assembly GCF_011947565.3 of Pollicipes pollicipes. Taxonomy (NCBI): domain Eukaryota; kingdom Metazoa; phylum Arthropoda; class Thecostraca; order Pollicipedomorpha; family Pollicipedidae; genus Pollicipes; species Pollicipes pollicipes. The sequence continues at coordinate 12,130,690 of NW_023597055.1, forward strand.
TGCCGCAGCACAGCTGCGAGCCGCGTGAGCGCGGACCGCGGCTGCGCAGCGTCGCGCCCGTCCCGCCTCGGTCGCAGCCGGCGAGGCGCGAGGCGAGGCAGGGCGAGTCACTCTCCCGAATGGGGCAGTGACGGCGGGGAAGTTGCCTTCACCGTGTGCAGCGGGCTGTGCGTGCGGCCGCGACGTGTGCGTTATGTCGGCACGGCGCGTGTTGCGCCGGCTCTGGCATAGAAAGCAACCAGCTGGCTCCTGTCACGCGACGCTGACGCGGCGTCGCCGGCGCCGCGTGCTGCCGTAAAGCGGTGGGCCTCTCGCCCATGCCGTGAATGAAGCTGTTTTGCTCGGGTCTTTCCATTCTTCCTCTGCCGACGCCAACGCTTGCAGGTACTAGGATATGGATTCCGCCGCGGTTAAAGCCCAGATTTCCCTAGTTCACCTTCCAGAGCTGATCTCGTAGATGCCATACCAGCCGACCTCTTTTCCACGCGGCCCCTCTCACGGAGCGGCACGCCTGCGTGCAAAGCGGCGGTTTATTTCACATGCAGGTGGCAACCAAGATGGCCAATAAGGGCGATTTTGCGGCGCTGAGGGCTGGAATGTTGGCTCGTCTCAGGCGGTGGTCAGTGGAGCGCAAGTCTCCAGCGCGCTGTGCTTGCTGTCGTTGGCACGAATAGAAGAGCATGCGCCATGACGATTGGCCAGGGCTGCATGACTTAGTAGGCCACCGCAAGACAGTGTTTGGCGCCCGGCCAAACAGCTACCGGCATGCATGGCTAATCACACGCTGCGCTGACCCAGCCAGCCTGACCCTGACCTGCTGACCCAGCCCGGTCAGCACGCCTCTGACCGCAGGGGTCTTGGTGATCATCCTCCGTTCTTTCATCGCGCCCTGCTTCTTGCTGAATCATCGCAGTCTCCCGTTTATCCGGGCCGGGCAGCAGCATCATTTATGAACGGGCTGAAGTGCCGCCCTGTTTGAACGGCCGCACGAGCTCAAAAGTAGGGTAACTGTGTTGGGATGGGCTCGGTGGCAGACAATAATCGCCCGCGTGATCACAGGGCTGTCTCACTCGTCACCTCCCCTTACTTCCATAAACCGTCTACCCCTTCTGTGGGTAGCAAGATGCCTTGATTAGTCTTACGGGTTCATGTAAATGCAAGCGTGGAGGCGGGTTCTAGCGTCCTTTATGTGCTTCACGCAATGGCGCTTCTTTCATTCAAGACCACCAGGGCGGCGCTTTGGTTAAATCACGTGCCGATGTAGGTGACGGGTTCATGGTTCAAGCCTGACTTCGGCAGACTTCTCCTCGACCGCCCCTTTCTCAGGAGATGGCGGCAACTGGGGAATGATCATACTGCCGCGGAATTACGCTGAACCAATCAGCGCCCGTGGCGACGGGTTCGCGGGTATGGTCTGCCTTTAAAAAGGCCGTACCGTCATGTGGCATCTCCCAATATGATGACGTCACTCTATATCGCCGAAGTCCTCTGATTCTCCGGGCCCGAATAAACGGAAAAATTATATATTTAATATAAAAAATGAAATATAATAGCAAAATAAAAATAAATATGAATCATATAGAATTAAAATAGAATATCAAAAATAGAAATAAAAAAAATAAAAATAGCCCCTCCGTGCGCCCAATTGCCACAGTGGGAGCCTGAGAGCAGGTGCGTGGCCAAAACTGGCCCGAAAGGGTGCCGAAAAACTGAACTCTCCAGCGCGGATGTTTTCTCTGTGTGTAACGAACGGTCTTATTGTGTGCATATAAGAAGAAAGGCCGCGATAGGCGCCCATTTGTATATCCGTCCATTGGAAATGAAATAGTTAAAAACTTAAAGTTCAACCACTGCTTGGATGTTGTGAGACTGTTTCTCATGCCAGGTTAATCGACCAACGATCAAAACAAATTGAGAGTGTATGGAAGTGGGAATCAAAATTATTGTAGACGAAAATTTCAGCGGCTTCCACACCAACTGAGATTGGCCATTTCCCTGACAGGATAGACGGACCTTCACACCAAATTTGCGTATGTTTACCACTTGTAAAGCAAATACTGCGAGCTCCGGCGCATACATAAGGGCGTGCTCCACCGTAAACAGTGACAGCTTCCAGTAGAAACACTTTAGGAAGAGACATAGTCCAGAAATTTTTCGCGTCGCAGGAGTCTGAAAATCGTGCAAGTCACATATCACAACGCTTATAAACACCAAGGTCATTGTATCCAATTAAGGGTGTTCATCTTGCGCCGTGCTCACTACTTCATCATAATGACGTTTAGTGAGTGTTGATTGCTTCTTTGTGACTTCTTAAATATGCCTGCTATGTGATTACATATTCAAAGTCATATTCTTCCTAATAAGCCATCTCCTCGGCCTCTTTCCCTCGCCTCCTTTCTTGCCTCCTCTCGCTCCGTCTTTCTCCGTCTCGGTCCGTCTCTCTCCTCCCACCGCTCCTCTATCGGTGGTCTCGAAGCTGGTCATCCGCCGCAACCGCCGGGTATCCGTCGCTGCTGCCGACTGCGGCTGCTGACGCGTAAAGGCACCGCTGTGGGAAGCCGACAGCCCTGGTTTCACACCGTCTGTGCGGCCGCAGCAGTGTGGCGCCGGCACGTGACACGCGTCTGTCAGACGGGCTGCAGCGGTGCGGTTTTGGCACACGGTACACGCCTGTCGCTGTCCCGTGTCCCTTTGCCATCACCATCCTGCGTGAGTCTTCTCAGATTGCGCGCATTTCCACTTGTCATGGTAGCATCATTACAACAAGCTGTCCGGGTCCATTGAATGGAATGGACTAATGCAAACCCGATAATGGAATGATAGCATGGTGTGAAAATGAGATGGGCTACAAAATGGAGGACCATTATGTTCCCAAGCTAGCGATAAACATGAGGCAAATGGCTTCTGATGGACCTTATCATAGACCTCCCCATACCAATAATGTAGGGATCCATGGTCTAATCCAGTCAAGATCACCCGATGGAATAAACAAACGACTGTTAAAGCCGATGGAAAAGTGAAGTGATCAGAACAGAACAGACAATGCCGGAAGGCTGAACGTGAATAGAATAAGCTGTCAAACCATTATTATCTGGCAAACGGTCGTTTAAGTATCGCTTGATTCCGTGAGGAATAAACAATCTCGACGCGGGTCTCATCTGGCCAAGCCAACGCCAGCTACGGACACGTCTGACCTGACCCAGCGATCCGTCGAAAGATGACCTGACCCGGTGCCCGGCCGCCCTGCAGCTCCAGTCGTCACCCACTGACGTTACAACTTCGACCTGACCCAGCACTCCGCCCCCCCCCCCGCAGCTCCATCCGCTACCCCTGACGTCACACCCCGACTCAACAGCGGGACGCGGTGCCCATGCGGACCGCGCGGTATTGACCCCTGAGGCGCTCGCTGCCCTCACCTCGCCGCCGCTCGCTCTGTTAACTGGATAATAGCTGTGCTCTGCGGTAACCGTACGGTAACTGTGCCTGTCGAGAGGCCGGTGGTCGGCGCCGCTCAGGGAGCGGGCTGTGTGGAGTGTGATTGAGCGGCCGGTGAGGCGCCGCGTGCGGCCCGCCTGGCTGGCGCGGAGCGGCGCCGGCAGCTGGCCGCCGGCTGGCATGGAGCTGTTACGCCGCGTGAGGTCGCGCCGCGAGATGCGCAGGCGTGCGGTTGTTCGGAGACGCTGCGGCTTTGGGCGGGTGTAGAGAGGTGCGCTTGGTGGGATGAAGCAGGGCGGGTATCTACGAGTTATCAACGATCGATGAGTTTGCAGGCAGGAGGGGTGGTGCCGGTGGTGGCGGATGGGGTGGTGGGGGCTCTTCTGTGTTCGCATAGCTGTGACCACTTCCTTTTGGAAGTTGAAGGAAGGCGCGGCTAGGACTGCCACCACGGGGCGGGGGGAGAGATACGCCCTAATGTTGTTGTAATGTCATGACGCCTGTGCAGTGGCCTGGGAGGAAGGTCCTAGGTAGCAAAACAATATCCTCCAACTTTTAGCCTGTGGTGGAACCACTTGGTGCAGACCGCAGCTGAGTGGTTTGACTTCGGCTAAATTAAGCGCTATGGAACATTCACGTGCTGAAATAACCCTAGCAGACTCATCTGGAATGAGGCCGGTGTTTCTACAAAACATATCTGAATACGGCAGCCCACTAGATAGGGGGTGCCGCATTTCATTATTTGCTAGCTAAGCGCGCTAGCAAATAATGAAATTATTTCCTGCTGTGATGCTGCAGCGTTCACTAATTGGTCACACTCCGAAAACATTTCTCCAAATCAGAAAACACGAACCATGTACTTAAGACGGCAAGATACTCATGCCAGCATGAAAGCTTGATGGCCTTTCTGCGCTTCGGACGTTTTCAGTTTAGCGTCGGGCCTTTATTCTGCCGAAACATGTGACTTCGGAACTCTTGTCGTGTGAGGAAGCTTAATTCTTCCAGGAACAGAGCGCAGGGCATGTTTTGAGCATTGCCTGCATATTTGTCTGGCGCCAGCTGTCTGTATGGTCACGGTTTGACGCACGCTACATGACAATGCACACTCCTCGAGACATCGAGCCGCCGCAGAGGCGTCCAACACCGGTCATGTGGTGTAGCGGACACATCTCTCCCAGAGGAGCACACTTCGGCGAATACCCATCTCCTCCCGCAGCCTCAGTTTTTACCGAACTATAAACCGGTTTGTTCGGCAGACGAGCAGAGCGACAAGCCGTGATAGAATTGGGCCAGGCAGGTCCGGGCTCATGGGACCAGTCGCAGGAATTGGGGCGTCATGATAAATCGGAAACCTCTCCCGGATGTATGCGTACTTTGCCATTTCATGGCTCATAATGGAATACCAATAAAGGCACGGATGCCGCGTTTTTGAGATTGTTATTGTCATGCGCACCAGCATTGGTCAGTGCCACTGACCGTCCAAACACCTCCAATCCATCTCAATCACGATGCTATGTGGAACACAACACGTCTCTTGCTAAGTGTGACGCTTCCATGGGCCCCAACCACCGGGGCAATATGCCTTGGAATCCTCGCCGGGTGGCTCCGGTCGGGTGCGAGAGGCCGGGCCGCGGCCGCGCGCTCCCGCTGTGCCATCGAGCTCGGAATGCCAGCAGATAGCGCATCTCATCGCGCCCGCCGCCCGATCCAAGAGGCCGGCGGTGAGCGCGCTCATTAGCCGGCCGGTTCTGGGCGCTCATTCCGGACGGGGCGGCGCGGCGGTGTGTAGCGGGCGCCGGCAGTCCCGCTACTCCGCTGCCGCCGTGACCTGACCCGACCTCCCTGCTCGGTCGCGCCGGCTCTGAGCGCAGGCAGAGGCCGAGCTGAGACAAGCGGCGGCGGCTGCGAGACGTCGAGCCTCGGCTGGGAGAGGAGCGCGACTCCGGCTGGTGCAGCGATGCGCGGAATATGCAGCCGGCTTGGTCGCTCAAGCGGTTCGTGTCCTTATTTTCATCTCGACGTGCTTTTGGTTCGACCAGGGGCGTCACGTTTGCAGTAGCCAGCATCCGTAGCTGGAGAAGGAATTTTCGCTCACGTGCCAATGATCGCAGTCTTACCTCGGTTTCGTTATTTAACAGGCTCTACGTGTTCGGTATATACCATTTTATTATCTTGTATTGTTTGCAAGCATACCGCACTTGGTGTGACAGACAATTAAACGAGAAAAACGACCGCTATTTGGTTCTGACCGTAGGTTCTGCCACTGGTGGCAGACCTAGAAGGCCAGGGGCATGATCCCCCCAGCTCACTTTAAAGGACGCCAGCCATGCTGTGTTGCGATAGAATGATTGAATTCCAAAGGGGTCTAACATCCCCACTTTTTAGAAAAATCATACGCCACCGTTTGCAGGGCCGAAGTTTCGCAAAATTCGTTGCGGGAGGGAGCTGAGCAGGAAAAATTACACTACCTATCCTTAAAGTGCGGTAACAATCAGGCTTCTCCTTGAATAAGTCCCACCGTCTTCTCAAAGTTCGTGTGTATGAAAAGGAACCTACACTTATGATCGTACGTGACTGTTTAATACACCATTGCTTTACCCACAGTTCTAGAATACTGTAATAATGTTTGTTTCCCTAAACAGGGTGCGATTGCCATCGAACAATGGCAATATGCGTAACGCCGGTGGCCTAAGTACCCTTTCGAACAAAACGCATTTTGAGCCCCACGTGCGCTTTGTTGAAAGACAGTTGAAGCAAGCCGCACTTAATTAATGCACTTAACCTGCACAACTAAATTTGTCGGCGGGGGGGGGGGCTGATACCCATCGGCCCTTGTAAACAAGGGCCGATAGGCATCACATGGACAGGAGGTCGATGCGCTCCAAAAGCAATTCATCTCAGCTGACAGGCAATGGCGATGACGTCTGCATTTGTTTTGGGCGGGGTCAGTGACCTGACGCATACAGACGATCGGCATCAGAGGCGGATGCGGTCGGCCAGTCTCGCTGGCAGGTGCTGATCGATGATCAGGACGTAAAACAGATGTTTCAATCAAGCGCGAAACAAACTTAGGTGAAAACAACCTTCTAAAAAAGAAAATGGCCTCCAGAGTCAAGCAAGACATCATCAACAACATCGAGGCAATAAAAGCTAACGCAAATAATGGACCCGTTTCGCGTCATCGGGCATAGCTGGAAGGCAATGGAGATCCCGATTATCCTGTCATTGGTCGTGTCGGGTGAAATGGGCTGAAACCCACAAGCACGCCGCGGCCACACCGCGCTCTCATGCCTGACTGACGCAAATGAATGCACCGGCCCGCCAATTGGGGGCGGTCGCTCAGTCGACAAGTGACTACTTCACACCGGGGATCCTCCCGTGGTTACAGGCTGTGATGACTTGTCAGTGATTGTAGGTTATGTAGATTGGGGGCGTCATTCGGTTTTGTTTGGGGGCGCCGGCCGCATGCCTTACATTCCTCTACAGGCATGCTGCCAGGCTGCACGCCTTACAGTCCTGTTCAGGTATGCTGTCTGGCTACACGCCTTACAGTCCTGTTCAGGTATGCTGCCAGGATGCACGCCTTACAGTCCTGTTCAGGTATGCTGCCAGGCTGCACGCCTTACAGTCCTGTTCAGGTACGCTGTCTGGTCGCATGCCTCTCATTCCTGTTCAGGTATGCTGTCTGGCAGCATGTCTCTCATCCCTGTTCAGGTATGCTGTCTGGCTGCACGCCTTACAGTCCTGTTCAGGTATGCTGCCAGGATGCACGCCTTACAGTCCTGTTCAGGTATGCTGTCTGGTCGCATGCCTCTCATTCCTGTTCAGGTATGCTGTCTGGCTGCACGCATTGCACTCCTGTTCAAGTATGCTGTATGACAGAACGACTGAGTCATCGCAATGAGACAATGGAAAGCTGCAGCGCTAGCGTAACCAGTCAGAACCCCATGCCAATCAGCAGGGACGACCGGCGCTGGCAAGCCGGCGGAGCCGGGCCCCGGCCCTCGCCGTAGAGGGCGCGCGTCCACACCGCCGGCACGAGCTATGCAGACCTCGAGCCGCTGTCTGGCGAGGAGCGGTCTGGTTTTCTTCAGTCTGGCGGTGACGCGTACAACGGGTGGCGTTGAGCCCCCATCGGGGATCCAAATGCAATGTCCGCGGATGGGGCGTCTGAGCATCAGCACCAGGAGCGCGAGGCACTCTGGCAACGGAGCGAAGCACTCTGATGCTGAAAGGGCTTCTTGGCGTTGTTGACTTAAGCAGCTACACTCAAGTTATATTCACTGGAAAGGTTTCTTTGGATGGCGAAGGGAAAAGTCGGCCGAAAAGTAGCGCACAAAAATTGCCTTGAATTCCCGAGTAGAGATGCGATTGATGCGCTTGAGACAGATCCCAGTTCACATGGCCGCATCACACATGCACAACATCTGCATCAACTGACCGCCATCGTTTTGAGGGACGGCCCATGACGGCAGGTGATATACCGAGGATTTCCAGCCACTGGCCCGGTGATTCGTTGTCCCACACGACATTTGGTGTGATAGATTACGACAGTGCAGTGGCCCGGGATATTTAACGAGCCGTTAAGTATCTTAAATTGCTGGTACTTGTCACGTGCCATAGTGCGGAGTGGAACCCACGTCACACGCGGACCAGAGTCACGGCGCGGGAGAAAGTTAAATGGCCGTCAAGCTTTGAAGCCTCTCATCGTCCGCTTTTTTGCGGATGCTCATAACTGCCCAACAGGGATCTAGGATGTTGAAGCCCGAACATGAAAACACCGTGGGATTATGTGCGTGACGTTTTTGTTCTGGTCACCTGATGCTCAAACTGCAAGCCCAGACAATATCCAGAAGCATGCACACAGCTGAAATTGCCTCGGTCATCCGACCTTAGTCACATTTTACGCGTTCCAGGTCATAATTATTACGTTGGCGTCAGTTTAAACTCACAGGTCAAGTAAAGAATACACAAGCAAGATGAGGGATGCTCACTGGTAGCACTGAGGTTATCTCGCCCTATTTCAATGTTACACGCGACATTTGATGTTGCTCGAAACCAGGGAGCAATCGTAATAGCATACCATTCTGTTGTGTAAGCGAGAAACATTCCTCGACAGCTCAAGGTTAAATTAATCCCGATATGCGTTACCAGTGCTGTAATTTTGATATGACAAGTATCGTCGCATCATTCAAGCGATATGCTAGAAATCGATGGATTCGTATTCGGTGATTCGATCAAATTACAGCAAGAAGTGTCAAGTGTCGCTGAGTGGGCCGTCTCACACAGGCCAAGGAGCATGCCGACGATGCTACTGAGGAGAACCACGCGGAACGTTGGGGATGATGTTTCGTATTCGTCCGCAAACTCTGTGACAGTGAAGTGCAGACATGCGCATTTGAAACAAAACCCGAGGACTGCTAGCTAGCGAATGTGCTCCACGATTACAACGCGACACCGAAGGCGCTCAACTGCTGGTTTGCAAGATGCTCCACTGTGATTTCACTGTCGACTGTCTGTTTCCGTGGCTGAATACGCATCATGACGGCATCATGGGCTAAAGATCACTTCCATTGAATGAGAGATCATGGTACCGTTTCAGTCACCAAGGACGCTGGTGCCCTCGGTAACTGGCAAAACCTAGTGCCCTTGGTAAAAACGGTACACACATCGGTGTGAATCCGCCAGCGCCGTGCGCCCGTTTACCTCAGAATTAACTTGCCGAGAACAAGGCTCACCACAGCCGAGGGTCTGCGCGTGAGCAAACAGTTGGGGGCCTGTTCGTCGGCTCTGTTCACAAGCCTAATGAGCGAACCCAGGCCCAATGGTCGTTATCTCGAGCGCTAATCCGCCCTCTAACGATCGGCGATTAGCTGCTGGCGGCAGTTGTATCCACACACCCATCAGTGCCGGACGAATGGGGACGGGGAAGAGCGGCGGACCAACAAACGGCTGCTTTATGCGGCCACGGGGCGGGCAGGCAGGCGGACGGGCAGGTATTGAGGTGTGGCGCTCAGTACATGCTTCGGAAGCGCAGCCAGAGGCTGGGAATCTAAGTGTACTTTGGTCCATATCCTGGGTTGAGGTTTTGGGGTGGAATTAATTCGACAGGCGTATAGGTCGTTACGTCTGGCCTAAATATCGCTCACGGCCATCAGCTGCCGGCTTTGTAGAACACATCGTGGAACTGAAAATACGCCTGACGAACCGTCAGTTGGCCGGCCTTACCCTAGATCTGCTGAAATGGGAGCGGAGCGAATTTTCCTGCTGTTTAGTAATCCATCTGCTTGTTCTGTTCATTGCGGTGATCCCCAAAGAACCATACAAAATCATTTTGATCGCACTGATATGATCTTAAAGATTATCCATGCACTCTTGAGTCCAGACCTTTGAACGTGTGAACAGTAAACAGAGTGGTGCGATAATCCGGGCAACTTATTTTTTAGCCCCCTGATTGGGTAAATGAAATTTTTTTTCATTCCTCACATCAAGTGAAAACTATTCTTAGGTGTTACAACTCACAACCATTAATCATTTTTGCCCCAATTATTTCGAGGCTTCTGTATTTCGACAAATGCTACTACCTCGATGGCATGCCGCATTTAACTGCGCCGTTGGCAATTCTGCAACGAAAAGCAAAAGCAAGGGTAAAGGTCACAACCTGCATTTGTGACCTTTACCCTCACGGAGGGCATAATTGTTCGGACTATCGTCCACGTCTGATGTATTTTCACGACGTTTCCGCCAGCTAGTTCTCCGATTGGTGTCAGGTGTCATTGAGGCCTGAGAAGGCTGGATGTGATTGGCCTAAAACCATGTATGTGCCGCAACTCGCATTTTCTCTTCGCCAGCGTGGAATTCGAACCGGGGTCTTCCGGTTACGAATCTAGCGCTCTACCAATGAGTTATCCGGGAAGAAGACGACTCGGTGAAACCCCATCCAGCTTGTCTCGGGACGCAATAACACCTGACGATAGTCGCAGTATGTGTACAACGTTTCGACTGGTCGAAACGCTGTGCACATACTAACACCACAACTGAATAATCCATGACGCTCTAATGCCTTGTCAGTCCTTCAGCAAAGCTATTTCAACGCCTTCCTCGCACACCTGCAGCCGAAGAAAGCCAGAGAAAGCCGGTTAGTTGCCCCATGGACAGCCATGAATAGGAGGTGATCCCTAGAACCCGGGCCAAGGATAGGAACGATGCCCGGAGCCCGTGCCAGGGACAGGGATGGTGTCCAGGAGCCCAGGCCAGGAATAGTGACGGTGTCCTAGAAACCGAGCCATGGACAGGGACGGTGTCCAGGAGCCCACGCCAGGGACAGAGACGGTGTCCGGAGCCCAGGCCAGGGACAGGGACGGTGTCCTAGAAACCGAGCCATGGACAGGGACGGTGTCCAGGAGCCCACGCCAGGGACAGAGGCGGTGTCCGGAGCCCAGGCCAGTGACAGGGACGATGTCCTAGAAACCGAGCCAGGCACAAGGACGGTGTCCTGGAGCTCGGGCCGGGACAGGGACAGGGACCGTTTCGCGGAGCCCGGGTCAGGGACAGGGACAGTGCTCCACAGTCCGAGCAGGGCCAGGAACAGTAACCGCCAGCCCGGGCCCGCCTCCCAAACGCCCCAAAAATACCCTCCTATTACCGCCAGCTTCGGACACCACCCAACAATTACCACCAGACAATTGCCATCAGGCCGCGAGAAGACTGTACTCGTGCTACTTATCATGCTACGCTTATCAGATGCGCAGCCGACCAATTATCGTTTGATAGGCCGTTACGCGGCGCGCGGTGGATGTCGGGCTGTGATTCAAACGCTCTTGTTTATACCTCTGTTTGAAAGCTTCTAACACACGTATTTTTATGTCTTCTTCAAAGAAAATCTGCGCTTTGGTGGGAGGCACGGGGCCGGGTTTTCACTCTTTTAGCAACAGGGAAAACGCCCGCATATATTTCTGCTAACAGCAGGCACATACATTTACGGGACGCATTAAACGCCTTCTCGGCGTAAACAGCATTGCCTATTGTCTCAAACAGATAGGGGGCCAGCAAGGCCGACAATTGCGCTCGACTCTCGCGCTACGGTCGGCTGTGACGCTCTCAGACGCGCGCCATCGTCACTGCTTCCGTATTGTATGGGCTGCGTTACAGAGCGTCTCACAGTCCTTCTTCCGTTTGTCTTCTCCGTCGCTCCCGCAGCATGCCTGCTGCAGGCGCGCCATGAGGCTCGCACTTGGTCAAAAGCCCGCGACCACACCCTCTGACGCTGGTAGCCGATCGCCACTGTAGCACATGCTGGGCAGTCGCGCCCTTCGCGGTTGGCATGCCGCCTGCCTCTGGTCAGCCACTGCTGTCCGATCCCGGCTCTGCCACATGTCACACATTCTTGGCACGTGTTCCCGTGCGCCCCTCCGTGGCACGTGTTCTCGTGCGCCCCTCCGTGGCACGTGTTCTCGAGCAAACCCTTCCGTGGCACGTGTTCCCGTGCGCCACATCCGTGGCACGCGTTCCCGTGCGCCCCTTCGCGGCACGTGTTTTCATGCACCTCTTTCGTGGCGCGCGCGTGGCCCGGTTTCTGGCGCTGCCGTGGCCGTAACGGGAGTGACCGGCCCCGCCCCAGGGCTGGCCGCCAGCCGCGCCGCCAGATGGCGCCAGGTCGGCCGAGGTCGTCGGGCGACCCGCTCCATCACGCCAGAACGGTGTCGGACCGACCGGCCGCGCCCCGACACCAGCCCGACCTCTGCGCCACCCTGCGGTGGCGTCACCACCTGTGTGACATCTAATGGTGACATCACGACCTGTATAACACGCAGCAGGACCGCCCCCGGCCTTGGCTGTAATCGTGGGACGATCGGTGTTTGTTTTTTGCTCGGGTCGCTTGGCTCGGTACGCGGTGCCATTGTCATTAACTCCCGCGACCCAAAGGAAGCGCTAATGCTTGCGATGGCCTTTAACCTCAATTAGGGCACCCGGGCGACCCAAGCATGTGCAGATGAGGTCATTTGGGCGGGTGGCTTCCGCGGAAGCCATGGTCCCGGAAGCTCTGCTTCTCACATGATTCGCCCGTCGTGGCACGCGGGTAGCGGGACGCCTCAGCAATCACGATTAACCACGACGGCAGGAAAGTGTAAAATCCTCCACGCTGGGGCCAATGTGTGTGACATGACGAGCGTGCGTCGGTGAGAGGTCGCGTAGAAAATGGCGCCGCGGTAGCTTCCACTTGATTATTTGGCGAAAGTGGTAGGAACTAGAAAGACTGCTATTTGGCTTAATCAGGAACGTATTACACTGTTTCTCTTGATGACGCAATTAAATTCTCCATAGAACGCAACACTTAAGACATCTCTGACGAACGGATAGGATGATGAAACGTGCCTTCGTTGTGCTGGATCTCTGTTCACCAAATCTCACCGAACGCAGTATCCGCTCTGGAATAACATAGTGAATTATCACAGTCCTGGAATGGACATTTACCTCGCCGAAGTCAGCATTGTCCTCACAAAACGCGATACTGCACGCTTGTGTTCCATCATGGCGAAGGGTTGAGACATCCGTCTTTTTGTGATCTTACCATCGCTCTTCTCTCCGACCACGTTTTAAGTGACAGTGGTCAACAGAAAAAGACACTAATGCTCTCTCGACGCGTTCTTTCACCTCCCCATGAGCCACGCCAGCAACCACCAACTCGCCTCCCTCTCCCTTTCACGCGATGACGGACTACATCGTAAAAGCCAGTCACAGCAGTAGCTGGCCCCAGTTCTTACGCGGCCGAACAGGTCTCAGCCGCGACGGGTCTCCAGGCGTGACTCTGTCACGCTCCGCACGCCATGGCGTGACGAGTGACTCGTCACTCGCGCCGCGCGACGCTTTCTGGTCCTCGCGGGACCGCAGCCACCGCCGCTGCCGGCGCCATTTGCGGCTTTAGACTCGGTCACGACCCGACTCACGCGCCTGGGCAGAGGCCAACACGCTCCGTGCGGACTTGGCGACGTGAATACGACTCTGCATGAGGGTATCGTGACGGCCTTGTCACAAGTCTTGACAGTGCCGTGGAAGCCAGGTTGCTATTGTGTGATAGTATCCCGGTGACGCATTGCCAAGCAAGCACTCGAAGTCTGTAAACATGAACTCCGCAACGTTATCCCACATCGACACTATGATTTCCCGACGAATCCATGTCGTCGCACCTCTGCAAGAAATTTAACTCGACAGCGATCGTGTGCGGCACCTCATGACTCAACGACTCCCGGCTAGCCGAGGCTCTTCCTGGCCGCCCGTGACTCGCCTCGACGCCCGTGTCCGCCGCGTGACACGGTGACCGAGTAGAGCCAGCGCGTCCGGCGGCCGCAGGCTGGGTCCGTCCCACTGGGGCCGGATCCAGCCCGGCCGGAGGCAGCCTTTCACTGCGCGAAAGCTCACGTCTGCTGACCCGGCTGGGGCGGGCTGAAGACCCAGCGGTGCTTAGTGCGTTGCCGAGTGGTGCCGGTTGGTGCTGAGTAGTGCTGAGAGGCGGCGAATGGTGCCCGTTGGTGTCGGCTAGTCAGAGTTTTGATTGCAGCGGTCCGTCATCCAGAGATGGGTAAAATTTGTTGCGTTGTTTTCTCAGACGTCGCGTGAACCGCAATGTAAGCACTCGCCAGCACCATAACGTGCTACCGCTCGGGAGGACGCTGGGAAGTACCCTAACCCGCCTCATGTCGCTCTAACCTGAGGTCGTCGAGAATTCAGTCTGAAGTAGTGTCGGGTTCCGGTGGTGGCGCCCGCAGACTCTGCAGGCGCCCTTGCATTCCGTCGCTGGCTCCATGCTGCGGTCAGTTGATCGCGCGCCATTGGCGGAGAAGGCTCCCGTTATGGCCGGGGGCGGTGCGCGTCCCAGGCCGAGCAAGCTTCGATCGCTCTCGAGCGTTTTGCAGCTCTGATTGTGCATCCTGCAGCTCTGATCAAGCGTCCCACAGCGCTGTGTATTCCATATCTCTGATTGAGCGTCCCGTAGCTCTGATGGAGCGTTCTGCAAGGGGAGGGGGGGGGGGGGCATGGAGCCCTTTGTCAACCCTGTCTCCCCATTACCAGCACTCTGGCTGTGCCTCTGTTCTTCGCCACACTGTCCGATCGTGAAATTTATGTCGACGGCAGAATTTTGTGGCGTAGGGTTAACAGGCTCACAGGCACTGCCTTCCTGCCCTCTGATGCCACTTGACCTTCAGTACAGCCTCTGCCGTTGGCCACTCGAACCCGCCCCGCCCCGCCAAGGTGGATCAGAAGAAAGACGCTGTAACCAACTTGGTCAGCGGGTCGGACGTGTACTGGCTGTTTGCTCAAGGCAAGGGTATTTTCTAGTTGGATAGTAAGCTGCATGCTCAACCATTATGGGGCTATGCACAATTGCACGGCGCTCATTTCTTTATGCTTAGTTGCGCAGTGCAGAGAACTCCAGGTATATTTGCATGGCTCACTGACTCAACCGAGTAACTGCATCCGTCTTCTTTGTTAATTTATGCCCTACATGACGGCCCATTGTCCTACTTAGCCCCGAACAGACTGGGCAGCCTCGCCGCCGGGATCCGTATGAGAGCCGGCCAACCGGACCAGAGATTCGAGGGAGTACAAACCGCAACAACCATCGACCCTACAGCGTAGAAGTCAACCAGGCGAAAGACAGGGATGGAGGTCTTAGCTAAGGAAGGAAAAAGGTGGCGAGAAAGCATCAAAGTGAGCCTGGTAACGTCACTTAGGTCCCTATCAATCCCTCTCGCCCGCAGCACAGTCTGGGTACGTTCAACAGTAGCGATTCTAAAACGGAGAAATTACAAACCTGCGTTACAAGGGGCCAGTGCTGGGTTTCCCACGGCATAAAGAAGCGTTCCATTCCGCGCCATGGCTCAGTACCTATGTGTAGAGGTGGGCAGGACCACCATAGCAGGGGGCGCCGACCCGGCAGTCCAGAAGCCCCGCTTGCATCACTCGTTTTACGCGGCGGCGGCGGCCCTCCCTCTCGGACCGTCCCAGTTACGGCGGCCGGCAGAGGTCACACGCCTCAAAGCAGCCACCGCCGGCCCGCCGCGCGCACAATCGACCGCTCCGCGCGCGGAAGGAATCGGCCTTATTCGCCGCCGCCGCTGGGAACTGGGCTTCGGCGGCGCGAATCGGCGGGCTGCGGGGTCGACGCTTTGCACGACTTGGCTCCGCCGCAGGCTCAGAGGCACAACGGTTCCCCGGCCACTGCACGCGAGCATCATTCGGTGGCTGGCGCCTCCGGTTGAAAACAACGCGCTTACTTACGGGTGCCCTTTCTTCTTTCTAGGCTGCCGAAACGACTGGTGGCGATGGCAGCGCTACAGATTCTGCTGCCGGCCGTTAGATGTCAGGGGCGGGAGGCGAGCGTACTGCCGTGGCGGCCGGAGGCGGAGCAGAAGCAGCCTTGGTCGCCGACCTCGGCCGACGACAACGCTGCACCTGAGACGGTGCACGCCGTCTACCACGAGCTCGCTGCGCTCTCAGACCCCGACTCCGACTCTGCATCCGAGTCAGACCCGGCCACCGGATCGGACTCGAACCGCGAGTACCACTACGGCGACTACGAGACGGCGCTGGCCGAGGTGGCGGCGTCGCTGGCGGCGCATGGCGACGACGCCCAGCTGCCGTCGGCGCTGCGCGCGCCGGCCGACGGCGGCGCCAGCTGGCCGAGCCGGGGTCTGCTGGAGCAGCTCCTGCAGCGGCCGGCTGCTGGTCAGCCGGACGTCAGCTCGCTGCTGGGGGCTCTGCTGTCTCGGCCGGCGGGCGGCGGCGCCGGCGGCGGCGGCGGTGGCAGCGGCGGCAGCGGTGGTGGCGGTGGCGGGCCGGCGGCGCTGGCGGCGCTGCTCACGCGCGCCACCACCACCACGGCGCGGCCGACGCGCATCTTCGACCGCTTCGTCATCCGCGACGGCAACCCGTTTGCCACGCAGCGGCCCAAGTCGACGACGCCGCGGCCGACGGCGGCCACGCAGAGCACGACGGCATCAACGCAGCGCACCACCACCGCCGACTCTGAGGTGGAACAGTTTGACGCCGGCTTCCAGATCTTCAGCCAGATGTTCGGCGGCGCCAACAACGGGATCGGCGGCCTGACGAACGACCAGTTCGCCGACCTGCCGACGACGCGCGCGCCACCGCCGGCGCCGGTGCCGACGACGGCGGCGACGTTCGCCACGCCCGCGGCGCCGCTCGCCTGGCCCTTCTACACCACGCCGCGCACGACCACGTCGCGGCCGGGCGCGGCCAGCACGTACTTCGTGGACAAGGTGGACGTGGCGCGGCCGACGCGGCCGCCCTACCCATACTACTACAACGTGGACCAGACGCCGGCACCGCCACCTGCCGCGCCGCAGATCAACCTCGGCCAGCTGCTGGGCGGCGTGACGCAGCTGGTCAAGAGCGACGGGCCGTCGATGCTGGCCGCGCTGGGCGACGCCGTCACCTACATCCAGGAGGGCAACGTCATGGGCCTGCTGCAGGGCGTGGTGCCCGTCTTCAGCCGCGCCACGCCGCTCATCATGAACATGATCAGCGCCGTGGCGCCGGCCATCGAGAAGTCGGACGTGTTCGGCGCGCCGGTCGGCCCGCCCGCCCGGCCCGGCCTCGGCGGCCTGTTCGGCTCGTTCAGCGGGCTGCTGGGAGGCGGCCGGCGGCGGCCGCTGAGGCCCAATCGTCGGCCGCTCAACAAGGCGGGCGCCGGCTTCAACCGGCCCTACTACCTGGGCCAGGTGATCGGCTCGGGCATGAAGCTCGTCACATACCTCATCAACCACGGCACGACGGTGGTGCGCGCGCGCCGGCCGGACGCTGCCGACCTCGGCTGGCTGCGCGACGTGGTGGGCGTCGAGAACGCCGAGTTCCTGCGAGTCTGGCTGCAGCAGCAGCTGGCCGGCAGGTCCTGAGCCAACGGCAACTTCGGCGGCGCCGCAGCAGCAGCCCTCGTAGCCGGCCGTGGCCGAGGGCACCGCCGCGCCCAGGCGGTCGAAACGAACGGCCCCGTCTCCACGTCGAGCGAGCCTGATGTGAGCTCGGTGTTAATATTGTGTGGACTCCGTATGGGAGCCGTCCGGACTCGGCGTCCACGCCGTGTGGTCTCAGTGCGGACTCGGAGCGCACGCGCATCTGTGTCTGTGCTACCGCTCCCGTGACCCCGGGCCGATTGGTGACGACCCCGGGTGGTGGTGACCCCGGTGGTGACCTCGGGCCGAGCGGCGCCGCCGGCGCCGGCCGCTGTCCAGCCGGCGGCGCCGCGTGCCCGGGCGCCGTGCCGTGAAAGCTGGCCGGCTGGCGCTGGCCGGCGGGCGAGCGGCCCGGACGTGACGGGGAGCGGCCGTGACGTGACGTGATGTGACATGAAGGGAGCCTCGACAGCGCGGCGAACCGTCGCTCCGCTGAAGCCGGGCGATGACGCAGCCAGTGCTTAGCTCAGCGTCTGCAGGGCCAGGCGTCACTGTTCCCGGCGCGGCGTGGGAACAGTGCGCACGGTCGGTTGTCCTCTTCAGGGTGCGCCGACAGCAGCGCACCGTGGCCCGCCGTGCGCAAGTCTCAGATGCGTACCACCGTCTAGATTACAGAGCATTATTTGTTATGTGTAGCTAATGCGGTCGTTCGTCGATGACGCCGTCAGCGTCTCCCCCAGCGACACTGTTACGTGTTGAAGTCACTGGGCCGTGAATCGTACCGCGTTCTCGCGCCGCACAGGCTGCCCAGGACAGGCCCCGGACCACACACCGACGTCCGAGGCTGAACCCTCCAGCGAGCTGACGCGGGGTGTGCTGGCGACCGCGCCGGCGGCCTGCGGCTAGGCCAGGCCCCGTTGCCGAGGATGCAATAGGTGGCGTGCCATCACCACGGGAGACACCTGGGTGGAAGACTTGGAAGACTGCTCGGCCGTCACCACGGTCCAACGTGGGCAAACGCATCCATCACGGGTGTGCCGCGCGTGTGGCCCCGACCCAGCGCGGCACGGTGGCACGCCCTCCCTGGAACCGCAACGGCCTATCCGCCCCTGCCTCAGACTATTGTGGCGGACATTTCAGCCACGTTGACGCTTGGGAGCGATGCATTACCAACACATCTGTTGAATTTGTGCTGAGTGGACGCATTGCATGTTTGTGGCAGGGATATCGTTACTTGTTAACTGTTTTCGTGCGAGTGTTGCCCGGCCATGCGCGTTTGGGCCATATTTATTACAGAGGACATTTATATGCATAGAGTCGTGATACATGACGGATGACCGTGATAATGACATACGACCGTGATACGTGACCGATGCAACAGACAGGCGAGACTTGCCGGCAATACATGACTGAACCGGACCACAGGCGCGGTAAGCGACGGCAGTGACCAGCAGCCGCGACTCCTACGGTGATCTGGATCGGACTGGAACGTCCGATCCCTACCACCGCCAGCTGGCGTCACGGGGCACCGCCGAGGCTTCTTCCCTGTCGTCACGCTGAGGCTGTCTGGAAAGCGCACGCCGTCTCCCTGTCCCACAGCACCGAGGGCGGGCTGGCCGAGTTCACCGGACGGCCTCGGCTGAGTCCAGCGGCCGAGTGAGTCAGCGCTGATGGGTTCCGCCACGGTCGCAGCGGTCGATGTGGTCATCCGAGTTGAGGTCCTTTGCGTCGTGCCGTGGATGTGGTCGTGGACGGAGCAGCTTACACGATACGCCGCGCAGCCACCAACGCAAATTGTTCACAGGTTCGCCCCACTCCGCCATTCAGCAGACGCAGCGATCATTTCATGCTAACGCGGCTGACATCCGTCTGCCGTCGCCCGCGGCAATGGTGCCCGTGGCACAGCAGCGAGTACGAGGCGGGCAGAGCGACAGGCGCTGAAGCTCGGGTCACACATACCCTCGACAGATGTCCCTACCGACGTCGCTCGGTCGGCGGCGGCCCGGTCGATGGCGGCTCATCGCCAGAGTCCGGCTCAGCGCACCGATCGCGGCGCTGGGGACCTCCGGGACCAGCGTTCGGCAGGCCAATCACGACCTCTCCTTACATCACGCCGCTGGCGGCTGCCGGCACGGCGCCTGATTCTGGGCGCGCGAAATAAATCGGGAACGAACTAACGAGCAGCAAACATCTCGGTCGTGCGAGTGTTTTCCCCCGACGGCGTGGCGTTACGAAAGCATTACGACGCTGGCAGCGCAGCGGAGGTGGCGCGTACCGCATTGTTCGGGGCGCGGCTCACGCCCTCGGCGTCCCCGAACCGGGCCACCGAACCAACCCGAAACCCGGCCGCCAGGCGCCGGTGGCAGACCCGTGCCCGACGCATGTGGAGTAGACCAGTCACGACTCCTCGCCGCGCCGCCACCGCAGGCGCGCCCTGTGAGAACTCACGGAGAACGCCGACCGTCGCCGACAGAACGGTGTCATCGACCCGAGCTCGCCTGGCGGGGCGATGCTCGAAGCTGGGCCGCATCGAGCACAGCGCCGTCGCACTAATGTGCGCTACACGAGGATGGCCACTAAGCTACAGCCGTTGCCTCCAGCCATAAAGGCACGAACAAATTACTCGTGTCCAGTAGTACTATGCACGGAGAGGTAATGTTTTAAGCGAGCTAAATAAAAGATAAATACAACTTAAAATTCGTCATTCAAACTTGAGGTGTCAACGTGATTACCATCAAATGCGTGATAACGCCATAATTCAACGTTACAAGAGCAACATCCATATCTCCGACGCATCCCGCCACGGCGCATGCTCAGCTGTATTCTCAACGAACATAGTACCACATCGCTGCATAGACTTGTACCAGCCAGCACAAACACTTCAGCGTAGCATAAAATGAATAAGCACACTAACACACGTCCTGCCGTTATGCGCAGTAAGCAAACGCGTAAAGAACATTATGCTTGCAAACTCACGGAAAAACTGATCAGTTGCATATGACTGTGGCATAAATACAAGCCAAATGTTGCGAAATCATACTGAATCCGACCACATCACCCTGGTCTGTGCGCCTCCCCTGATAATGCAGCGACGGTGTCGTCGGTGCCGACATCACGCGACGGACGAGCGTCCTCCGCGGGGCCCAAGCCAAGCCGACAACACCGCGCGCCAGAGCCCTGCCGGACATCCCACCCTGCGACTAAGTACGGCGCTGAAGGACTGGTCCGTGGCAGCCAGCCGCACGGCGTCGGCCTGCCACGACCCGGCGCTCTGTGATAAGTACCCTGGCCGCTCGTGTGATAAGTACGGTTGGCCGACGGTGCGCGCGGGCGCGAGAGGGGGAGAGGGGGGGGGGACAGCTCCGCCTGTTGGCGGCCCAGACCCAGAGCCCGGCCCGCCCGGGGCACCGGCGGCGCGTGACGCGGCCGGCTGCGGCCACAGCGGGCCGCGAGCCTGGCGAACGCCCGCACACGTCCGCCGCCCCTGCGCCCTGACAACTGTGCCGCGGTGGGTTGGCCAGCACGCCGACGTCCCCTGCTCCACATGCCTGCCGGTATTGAACCAATCAGGCACGCTCAACGTCCAGCAGCCCCTCCGGAATGATAACGCACGGATATCGCTACGAAACACCGCGTGCTGTTTGATCTGTTTGCTAATACTGACCGGCTACCGCCACTGTGGAGCGACCTCTGCCTCGCCGTCAACGGCCGCGCGCCGCGCCCGGTCCCCCACAGATCTGACCTAACGCCGAGTGACGCGCGTCTTTGGTTGCGAGTGCTGGCCCGAGCCCGGCGGCCGCACGCTGCTTGTCGCTGCGCCGTCAGACGGCGCTCGCGGCCGTGCGCTGCTCGCCTGCAGCGGCGCCGGCTTCCGGTCGCCCCACCGACGCAGGCTGTTCGACTTGACGATGCTCCCTGGACGACTAGCCCGCCCCTCCCCGCTGTGCTGACAATGTGCGACGCGCCGCCGCTCCCGCGGCGGCTGCGGACTGACAGTACGCCGGCGCCCGTCAGCTAGACTAGCGCGCTGTCAGAGTGCCGACATGTTCCAGATTGTGCGGTGCCGCGCGCGCTACGTGCCGTACACCTGACAGCTGCATGAGTATATGGAAGAGCTCGAGGTTCGCATAGTTCTCCGACGGGGTCCGGGAGAGCGAATCGTTTGCATCTTGGAACAGCATGACACGCGCTGACAATGCAGCAGACCTCTTTCCCGCGGCTGCGTCCCGCTTCAGCTGTTGTAAGCCTGCTGACGGTCAGCCTCTCTCGGAGCCGCACCAGCCTCACCTACGGCGCTGCCCGCTAGCTACGACACTGAACGATCTCCTACCCCGCTGCCAAATATCCTACACCGCCGCCGGTTACCCTACGCCGCCGCCAGAGCTCCTACGCCGCTTGTAGCTGCCCTCGGCCGCCGCCAGAGGTCCTACAGCAGGGTGACGCGCGTGCGTGAGGCGGCGATCCGCTGCCGGAGCAGGTCGCTGAGCTCGAGACGGCGCGGCGCCGACGGCTGGGCGGCGGCCGAGCCGAGCCGCTGCACGCCGCGCGCCAGCTTCGAGAAGCCCACCAGAACGGTCTCGCGCGCCGGGCTGGCCAGCGGCGAGAGGGCGGAGCCGAGCAGCGCCAGGCCGCCGGCCGGCCGCTCGCCGCCCGACACTGTGATCTCGGGCACGACGCCGGCCGGTCGCTCCTCCGTCGCCGCGGCTGCAGCGGCGGCGGCGGCCTGCTCGGGCGACGCCTCGACCTCACCCGCCGCCGGCGGCGGCCGGCCGGCCGGCGAGGCCGAGCGCGCGATGATGCCGGCGCTGTCGATGAGGAAGTCGTCGGAGGCCGGCGCCGTCCGCTCCGGCGAGTTGCGCTGCGTCACCGACTGCGGCGCGCCCTCCGCGGCCGGCCGACCGCCGCGCTCGCCGTCCCACAGACGCAGCCGCTGCGGCAGCCAGCCGGCGACGCTGGTGACGGCGCGCGAGCCGGCCGTGCGGATGCCCGCCTGCGGCTCGTCCAGCCAGCGGAGCGGGCCCCGCCGCGAGCTGGCCAGCGCGGCGCGCGAGCGGCGCCGGTCCAGCCGGCCCTCCGACAGCGGCACCTGGTGACCAGCCGCGTCAGCGGCGCCGACCAGTGCGGCCGCCAGCGCGCGCAGCGTCTCCACCCGCTCCTCAGCGGAACCGGCGCTCACGGCGACGTTGTTGAAGAAGCGCAGCGGCGTGGCGCGCAGCAGGTGGAAGTAGCCGGCCTCGCCGCTGATCTCGTAGGAGAGGCGCAGGCAGGGTGGCCGGGCGGCGCGCGACAGCCGGGACGCCTCCAGCGGCCCCAGCTCCACGGCCTGCAGGTCCAACAGCGGCACGCGCTGGTACGACACGACCCGGTCGGCCGCCTCGTCGTAGCAGGCGACGTAGTACGAGTCGGCGGTGAGCACAAGGATCGTGTCGAGCTCGTCGTCGGCCGCGTCGGCCGCGTCGGCGTCGGCGTCGATGAGGCCCCAGGCGCCGAGCACGACCGCCGAGTCGGGCACGAGCAGGCGCTGGCAGTCGAGCAGCAGCTGGCGCACGCGCTCCACGGCCGCCGCGCCGTCCGGCTCGTCCGCGTCCGACGACGAGTCCTCGTCGAGCGGCTCGGCACGAGCCGGCGGCGGCCGCCCCAGCGTCGCCTCGATGGCCGCCTGGCGCCCGGCGTCGCGGAACCGGTTCAGGTAGTAGCGGTTGGCCGAGTTCACGCCGTCGCGCATCAGCCCCGTCCAGCGCCGCTCGCCTGTGCGCGTGAAGTCGGCCTTGAGCGCGCCCGTGCCGGCGTACTGCCGGCTCAGCGCGTCGCCCGTGTCGGCCCACATCTGCCGGAACGGCGCGCGCACCGGCGCCGGCAGGCCGTCCGGCGTGGCCACGCCCAGCTTGGCCAGCTGGGCGGTGAGCGCGGCGCGCGCCAGCGCCGTCTGCACCACGTTGGTGCGGTCCAGACAGTCCATGCAGCTGACGCGGAAGACCGCGTGCTGGCGGCACAGCGCGCCGCGCTCGTCGGCCCACGCGAAGCCGGCCGCCTGCACGTCGTCGGCCAGCGCCGCCAGCAACAGCGCCACGTTCTCGAAGCGCAGGCCGCGGCAGTGCTCGTGGAAGTCGAAGCCGGTGAACGTCAGCTCAGGACAGTCGTAGGTGAGCGCGTGGTCGAGGTACGCGTCGGCGATGACCGCCTCGCGGCCGGTCTGGTCCACCAGGCTGACGGCGTGCACGGCGCCGTACCGCTCGCGCTCGCCGTCCACGTGGCGCCGGAACGCCGCCTGGGTCTCGACCGGGTCGCGCTCGAGCCGCGGCGGCGGCCGGTACTTGTAGCCGGGCTGCGCCCAGAACACAGGCACCGAGCCGCGCACCTGCACGAAGCTGAGGTGGTGCCGGCCGCACGTCAGCACCTGCTCCGTCTCCACGTAGTTGGCGACGCAGCCGTCGGCGTCCACGCCGCGCCGGCGGTAGCGCGTGCCGGCGCGGAAGCGGCTGCGGCGCGAGAGCAGGCTGAGCCGCAGGCCGGGCGGCAGCATGCCGTCCGGCTCAGCGATCTCGCTCACGTGCATGTAGCCCTGCACGAGCGGCTGCAGCCAGGCGGCGGCGGCGGCGGCCGGCAGCGCGCGCACCGGCTCCGTCATGGCCCAGTTCCAGCAGAAGCGCTCGTCGGGCGCGGCGCCGTCCAGCCGCCGCTGCAGCGACGACGTCAGGTCACCATCGGCGCAGTAGTAGAAGGCGTCGGCGTCGTTGAACAGCTTGAGCACCTCGTCCATGACGGGGCTGGAGGCGGGCGGCCGCCGCAGGCCGGGCACGCGCTCCTTGACCTGCGCGCCGGCCGTCTGCGCCGCCGTCACCGTCGCCGCCGTGACGCGGGTCGTCACCGTCTTCATGAGGCCCCAGGTGCGCGCCAGGCCGGCGCGCGCCTCCGCCACCGGCGGCGCCGCGCCGGCCGTGCCCGCGTGCTTCGCGCACGGCGTCAGCTGACACTCAGCGGCGTCCGGCGGCGGCGCCGCGGTCAGCGGCAGCTGCACGACGCGCGTCACCCGACGCACCTGGCCGCCGCCCGGCAGCGGGCCGACGGCGGCCGACTCGCGCACCAGCAGCAGGTGGTGCTCACCGCCGGCGACCGTCTGCAGGCGGCCGACCAGCGCCTCGCAGACGCCCAGGCAGACGGGCTCGACGGCCGAGGCCAGGTCCCAGGCGGTGCCGGCCGAGACGGCGCCGTCGCCGCGCCGCCACCACAGGCTGTGCTTGCCGCGCACCAGCACGTAAAAGTCGGCCGTCTGCACCACCTCGATCGGCGCCGCCATTGCTGCCGCGCTCGTGCCGCCGGCGCTGACGCAGGGCCGGGTGGAAAGCTGGCCCGCTCCGTTCGAGTGGGTCGGGCACAGGGGGACACTTCCGGACCAGCGTGCTCGGTGTCAGTGTAGCGCGGCTGCAGCGCTGCCGTGGACAAAATGGATCGTGGAAAGATCACGGCGGCCTGACGACCAGCCAGAGCCAGTAGAAAAGCTAGAAAACGGTAGGATCCGTGTGCGTGTCCGCCCCCACGCCTGCAAGTCTGACGTCACTCGGCCCACAAGGCAACGTCAGCTGACGCATGACGTCACTTCAACGGCCCGCGCCGATGGTTCATCTTTCAACTTCCTACTTCGCCGGTCTAAAGGCTCCACTCTGCCGCCCATTAAAAGTCGGGTTTAGTCAGCCTCGCGGTCAGCTGTAATTGTCAGCACGGCGCGACAAGGAGGAGCAGTGACGAAGCGCGGCGCCGGCGTCCGGCTGGCGGCCGGGTGACGTCACTGGTAGACGGAGGAGCCTCACACAGCTTCATTCCAGGTCGTCGTCGTCGAACAGGTCGCCAAAGTCTGAGGGGAGGCGAGCATTGTTAAGCCTCTACATGCAGACTCTTCGCTCAGGCTGTGTTTCCAGCATCATCACAACATCGCCACTACGTCAACTCCCAATTCTTATGAACACGCACAAAAATAAAGTTTATATCATATCACGAAAGAGCTGGAAAACATTGGTTGGAGCCGGGTGCAAAACTCGACGCCTCGGCGACGCCACGATATCACGCAAATACTGACGGAGAAGAAGGCGTATCGGCAGAAGTGTGCGTCGATGTAAGCAGACTGACGAGCTTTCGGGTGTACGCCATATATGAGCCAGTTTGGGTGCGTTTTTAGGGATTGGTGTCAGAGCTCATCATCCCCATGGCCACCGCCCCAGCAGTGCAGCATCCCGAAGCCAACCGCCGCCAGCAGTTCAGCACCTCCAAGCCAACCGCCCCAGCAGTTCGGGGCAAAGATGAAAGTGTGAGAACAACTCTGCGGCCCGGGCGAGTGTGCCGAGCGTGTCGGTTGCGGGCGGCTGTGCCAACGACGACTCATAAACGGATCTCAGAGCTGTTCGATCCATTTGTGTCCCCGTAAGTGACCGGTCAGCGACCTGAGGCTGCCCTTTCTCCCAACTGATCTCGATCTCGATTCTCGCAACCCAACCGATCTCGACTAAAAGACGCGTGTCCTCATCCGAGAGGGCATCGACAGCACGGCGTGAGTGTGTCCCTGTCTATTGTGATTAATATCCATTCAAAATAGACACGCTTTACCAATAATCTGTGCACGATGACCAACAACACGATTGAAATTCACCAATATCCCTGCCTTCATCACCTTTCATCAACCATGAACCTGACTGGGCCAGACACAGCGCCCGCCAATTTTGTCGTATTGTCGTGAATTTGCATACATTTGTTCTGTATCAGTGGCTCTCCGCCCGTTTTATTCACAAGAGCGTCAGTTTTCCATAACGTCCATCACACCCATTGCTATCTGAATTGGCTGCCGAAAGTGTTTGACCCCGTACGCTTTTTTGTTACCTTATCTACGCGCTAACAACGGACTACTTTTCCATTTGTCTTGTTCGTCATACGCCGTACGCAGTGTATTGGTCTGCATCTAACCTGGACTGCTGCCGGTATAAGACGATATAACGTTACGGTGACTACTATAGAAATCATTAAGTCTAAAAATTATTCATAGAGCCACATTTTTCCACATTCTGCAATAAGCGAATTTTTTGCTGCCGGCGACAGCAGCGCCTCTAGCGGCGAACTATGCCAATAGCCTTTTGCCCACGGCGAAAACACGTTCCGCTGCGGCTGCCAGACTGTAATGCTCGGTAAAACTTGCCCTTACTACCGCTCTCTAACATCATTAACCGTATAGGACGTTTAAATTACGACGCAATATGCCACAACTTTCCACACGCGGTCCACCCAAAGGCACGCAAGTCAGCCTGCAGCCGGTCGCGCAAGGTCAGAATGCCTTGGTTCAAGGTCATTCAGACGATACCTTGCCTTGCCAGCTAGTAAAAAGCATGGATCCGTTTTATCGCAGCCCCAACTCATTCCACAAACCCATGGACAACTTATTTTCACCGGCTCCACACAAACACGAAGCGCTCCCTTACCACCTCACGTAATGACAGGTGCAAATTTAAAGCCCGGCGCTGGTGCACGTTAAAACAATACGCGCACAACATTCCAAACAAAAACTAATGGAACTATTCCTAGATTACATATGCACTCAATGTCGTGCAACACCGTGAAAGGGTGGGGGAGATGCGCGACAGGCAAATTTAACTTCCGTTTTCTGGCGTTGTAATGGCAGAATACGGATGTCATTTCGTCACATGTGGTGTGCGCACCCACGTGAGCGAGATTCAGAAGGGCGTTTGCGCGTTGTCTACTTTTGTCACGTGCGCCCCAATTCCCAGCCTGTTGCAGATCCGTATCAGGCGAATAACTCTGACTGTGGCCGGTGACGAGTCGAGCTCTGTCATCTTTCCGGCCTACAGTCTTCCTTTCGTGTCCTCACTGGACCGCGGTACACTCGGTCTGACTGTGGCCGGTGACGAGTCGAGCTCTGTCATCTTTCCGGCCTAGTCTTCCTGTCGTGTCTTTACTGGACCGCGGTACAGCCGGAACACTCCACCGTCGGCGGCGTTTTCATCATCTCCCTCGCGACTTCATGGCCTTCACAGTCACGGTTTTGATCAATTTCGATCCCAGGTAGAGCGATTATTAATGTCTGCCTTCATATTTCGCTTGCTTCTGCTGACTGGCAGCGTGACACAAATCAGGAAATCTCCGATTGCCGGCGGTTCGGAGAAACTATTGTGGCTATTTCAGACCAGTGCTCAGCTCTGCTTTCCCGCGCACCGCTTTGACTAACCTTAAAATCCCTTTTAGGTTAGTCAAATCGGCTTTGTCTGATTCCGCAGTCCTTGCACTCGTGTTTGGTTCAGCCAGCTCCATCTCAGCAGCCAGGTACACACATGGTGACACTCTATGCCACTCCGCTCTGGCCAGGTAATGTGCCCACGAGCGTGATGACGTTTTGCGTCGCATATCGCATGCCGCCACGCTGTTGAAAGCGGTCTCTCGTATTTCCATGCCGTGGTCCGACAGAAGGCGACCAGCATCGGGCTGCGGTCGAGCGGCCGGACGAGAGGACTCGCGCAAGCTCAGGCATGGAAGTACCCCTCGTATGCTAACACTGTTGTGTAGCCCAGCCTTTCAGGAATTACATAATCAATGGCTTTATTGCCAAATCATCAAAATACCAGGATGACAAATTGAGCGCCAAAATGAACTTTCATTTTCACTGAGAAACATGTGTCAGGAACACTGTGGGGATTTCAAAAGCATAAAGTCTTCCAAAATGCACAGGAAATGCAAATTTGCTTAAAAGGATGGTGCTACTGTGGATATTGGATTTGCATTATGTGGTGATCATTTCTTTAATGTAGTATGCCCACAATTTTCCCGCAAATCCAAACACCCTTTTTAGACTCTGAAAGCAGCCTGATTTATTTAATATAATATCAAAATCACATTGCGCACCCAATCTCATATCAAAATCAACCTGTTGTTGGGAAAAAAACAGTTGACTGCCTAAACTCACTGTTGGGGAAGTCCGCATGTACTATCTTCTCATTGCCAGCCAGGTCCAAGATGCCAGTACGGTCCATGCCAGACATGTTCTGTGGATGGGAATGAAGGTGACAACTTGCCTACCCAAAAATGTGTCTGTTAATGAACACAACTGGACAAAAATATCAGAACCTTAAGAACAGATAAGAGTATTGGATCTTTCATAACTACACCTGTAGTGGTGGTGATAAGCTGATTGCATACTGCACAGCATCATGTGCTGCATAAGCTGCCAAACAAAAATGTCAATGACAACACTTGGCATAAGAATCTTAAGAGGTCCAATAATCTTGTACCATCACCCATAAATACATGATGCTTTATAACAATTGAAAACCAGGGCAAATTGTTTAATAAGGACATGAAAACAATTTCATTGTGACTGTTGGGAGACACTGACCTCCTCCATGGAGACATCCATAAATTGATTGGCAGCATTGTCTGGGAACATCTCATCAGCCACCACAGATGGTTTCATGATGTTTCAGCACCCGATGCCCAGTATAGCTCCACAAGAGGCTGGTGCCAATGACTTCCTATGCACTTCCAGATATCTGTGGGGGAAAGCAAATTCATGTTTAACAGCAGCACATTTCTGAAAACATACAAATTTGATTCAAATTTTCATTAACACCAAACATCACCCTAGGGTACCTTGAAACATCAAATACTTGATAACTGGAATGATAAACCTTGATAACTTTTTACATAACAGAAAGAAAATAAGCTAGACCTGCAAGGTCAAAACAAAACTTTGTTTTGGGTTTGCTTTTTCAGTTTTGGGAGGATGTCTACACAAGCCAAGCTGACACATCATGACTGGATGTTTGTGTTTCAAGCATACGTGTCATGTGCAAGCTTTGTTAAGCATAGGTTCCACAGAACATTACACATCTGAAGAACAAAAAGCATGGTAGAGTGAAAGCTTTAAGTGCAAATATGCAGGCAACATGTGAGACACAACACACTATGTGTCCCAAGTATAAACATCACAAAGTCCTTCTCACTAACTGCAGCATAGCTTACAGGCCAGAGCTGTTTGCGCATATCTAACACACACAAACCATCATAAAGGTTCTAACTGAACAAATGTTCCATCCAGTCAAGCAGGCTTATGAGCTTGGCTCTCTATCAGATCATCAGTTTTGAATCCATTGATATGACACCAGAATGCTTGGATGCATGATTCTTAGATTCCTGAGCACTTTAAGTGCCAGGGGAGCATTGCACCCAGTGGAGCACAGCATGCACATGCACAGGCTCTGCTACAGGCTCATTCCTAGCACTGACTGGACTGTCATGACTGCTGAGTTGCCACTCACATGGAAAACATTGCAGGGTGGAGCAGGGTCAACAATGGACACTAATCTAACAGACATCCAGCAATCAAATGTACACCTACTGCTAATATGCAACTGGGAGATAAACCTCATCTACCATAGGTAAAAACTTAGATAACTGGGCATGTTTTTCAGCATGATTTTGTTCTGTTTTGGTGGGTAGAACAGAATTTTCCTCACTACCTGACATAAAACAGCACCAAGGAGCAAAGCAGCCCAATAATTCTGGCCCACCAAAGCTGAAAAGCTGAATAAAAATCATCCCTACACAAATGAAATGATGAAACACATTTACAGAATTCAGATATTCAATAATTCATTAATAATCATAATACACACTATCATGGGCAGCAACATATAGCATCCAATAGCCCTAATTTGGTGACAAGACCAACAGAAAGCTGAGTAAAAATGTGATATGAAACTTAAATAATTGTGTAAAATGTCAGGGAAAACCAGTATTGATGGCCCATTGATGTAGTTACTGTACCTACCAGCATTTTTAGGGTCTGTTACTTTATTACCAGTGCATAAATGCTGCCAAGCTCATAAAAATAAGTCCCCCAGGCCCCTGTTGTAAATGATGATGACCTCTCTTGTACCAAGCCATGGTATCCCCTCCTGCCTCAAATTCTGGCTGCACCTCTATGGACAGCCCCATATTTCATCCTACCATTTACCCTGCAGATATCAGAGAAATTAGTTCAATCAACCAGAATGAGAGACAAATTGCATACATGACCTCATGAACAAACACCAGAATTTAAGTTAAAAAGTAAGCTGACTTTGAGCATCATGTAAGGCTTAAAGGAAACTTGCCTTCAGCCTGTTTTACAGCAATATCGTGGCACACAAAAACTGCCATTAAAAGTTAGATGAATCGGAAGGTTTCAGACTCCAACACTGGCAAAGACGCCATGTGCTACCCCAAATTCCGTCATAGCCAAAACGTCATGTGGCGTTGAAGAACATTACCAGAGGACAAAATAGCCTGGAACAAGTATGTCGATTCCAATTGCTTACGTTCTAGCTCTTTTTAACACCGCTTTAAAAATCCATATCGGTTCAGGAGACCGCGATGTGGTGACTCACCTCTGCTGACCACAGCGCACAATCATCGACTCCATCCAACTGCAAGCGGTGCCTCCCCCTCCCACGCAGGGGCACGAAAAGCGTAGCGCGATAAATGGCGCACTTTGTCGCAGATGCGCTGAAACACAAGGCTGTCAGAAGCAAACGTCCTTCGCGTTGTGCCGGCGGAAAATACACCATGGATGTGGTGCAAACAACCTCAAAATTTACTGCCTGCCACACTACGTGTGTTACGGACCACGCAGGGGCACGAAGTAACAAGCAGGTCCGATCGGTCAAATAGCTGACTGGTGACTGATGTGGTGATGACTTAGCCTATCTCAAAAATGCATCAACAAACGAGCTCCTTTCCAGGTTTGAGCCTCTCTCTTGGAGTTGTGAGACAGTTGGCAACGTAGCGTTCCATCTCAGATAAATGGTATGATTTAGGTACACTGCAGGGGCGCAGCCAGGGCTTTGGCAACAGGTGGAGGGGAGGGGGATAAATGGTTGACAAATGGTCCCCTGGTGGTGACAGCCCCCTCAAAAAAGGTCTATTTTGTATTAACATGGTCAGGTCACGTTCGTCAGGGAATGCTCATTATTTAATCAGAATCGATAGGTTTAAAAAATTATGTTGCGTAGTTTAGACATGCGCGTTCGCAAATTTCGAAACAAAAACCCTCACACCAGGCGCTGGAATCTCCATAGGCCGCGCGGAGTCGGTCCCGCCCCGACGCCCCGACTAAGAGGTAGCCAACAGGCGGACGAAAATGATAGCGCATCTGAAAAAGGTACCTTTGAGTCATTACAGTCGTCAATTCGTACATTTAAAAAGCAGTCGGGTTGATATTTAATTCGTGCGAATTTTTTATTGATAATGAGAGCGGTCAGTCCCTTCCAGTGCTGCAGCCACTTAGCGGTGCGCACCGCGAAGTGGTGCTGGAATCTGGTGGTGGAACTGAGAGAGAGAAGAGCCCGCCTGGCGACAGTTTGTTCATCTTTTTCTGCAGTGGAATACCAACCCTAGTTACATTTCGAGGGTCGCGCAAGATCAAAGGGATAAAGCAATACGTTAATGATGGTGTTTGCATCCTCAGTGTGTCGGATGAATAATATCACTCTCCTCCAAGAACGGCTGCTCAATACCCTTATTCACAGCCGGAGTATAGAAAGAAAGCATCACACGATGTATGTATGCATCTGCTTTATTTTCAAAAGTATTCTTGTGGCAGAAGAGGAAAGCTGGATCACATATATAGCCCCTGGAAAAATACATCCTATGGTTTTTTAATGCTGATTATGGTTATTTATTTATTTTGAATTTAATGCTATTTTTTATTTTTATGATGGTAATGAAAAAGGTTGAGAGGATATAAGATGGCAAAAAGAGGATTGTATTGTGGACTAAATTGCACGCTATCCAGGCTTTGCAATCTCATCAGCATTGCATCCTTTACCATGGAAAGGTCCCTGACGTGTTTTTGGAAGCCTTCTCCTTCCAGAGGAGTGAGCAAGCAAAGGGGGAGGTCATATTGCAACGCGTGAAGACAAATGGCACCACGGGGCATATGTATTGCAGCAGGATAATCGTGATAAACCTAGACAAAAAGATCACATTATCCGCCTTCACTCATCGTTTCCAATACACATAGCAAACTTAGCAAAGATGTTCACGTTCTACAAACCCCCATGCCGCTGGCACCAGCAGGATTTGTGTCTGTGTCTGAAACAGAAACGCGTCTCGAACTCGGCTCGGTGATCATCGTGTCACATCCCACCTACCCACCGACCGCAGCCCCATGGCTAACTTCGGCCGAGCTCAACCAGACTCGCACGCTTGCCTGGACGTGCCCTGGGCGCCTCAAGTTCAGTAGCTGACCTAGCCCGAGCTCGACCAGTGGCGCACGCTTGCCTGGACGTGCCCCGGGCACCTCAAGTTCAGTAGCTGACCTAGCCCGAGCTCGACCAGTCGCACGCTGCGTGGACGCCCCGGGCTCATTCAATAGCTCCTAACCAGCTCACGCGCGCACGCTGACCTGGGCGCCCCGGGCACCTCAAGTTCAGTGGCTGACCTAGCCCGAGCTCGACCAGTGGCGCACGCTGGCCTGGACGTACCCCCGGGCGGCTCACGTCCCCCAAGCTCAACCAGTGGCGCTCGCTGGCCTGAACGTACCCCCGGCCTCAGGCCCAGCAGCTGGCCTGCCCCGAGCTTGGTGATGTCACACGGCCCGGACGTGCTGCTCGTGCGTGCGTGCTGCCGGGCGTGCTGCCCTCGTCGCTCGGCAGGGCCCAATGGACCGCGCACTGTGCAGTCAGGGGTGTCACTTCATATACTTTCGGCGGGCCCGAGCCCCCAATGCTGACCTACCCCCCCCCCCTACACACACAATGCTCCTCTGAGCTCCCTTACAGCATACAAGCAAAGAGGAAATACTGGGTCAAATCTATTCCTAAACTATTGGTGTGCTAGGTGGCAGGTACCTAATCATATCACTTTTAGGGTCATGCTAATTTGTACCAAATGGTGGCATGTGGGTGCTTAATGTTTTTGCCATGCTAACTCCGTTATATGT
>NW_023597055.1:12165010-12224337 GCF_011947565.3 Pollicipes pollicipes
GACTTTCCATTCCAAATTAATGCGAGCTGCCTTAGAGTAAAAAGCTTGGAATCGGCGCAATTCACGGAGAAAGGTCTTCGTAAATCTTAGCAAGGAATTGCTGATGACTACCACTGTCGCTGATTGTGCTGTATATAACTACTACGGTAACGATTATGCGACAGATATACTTGGCCCTCCTGGGAAAACATGCTATTTTGTCTTGGCCACCCTCTCATTTAAAAAGCTGCCGCATGTTGAGATAAATTAGCTTATCCAATCCAAGAGTTATCACCGAAAAAAACTTGTCGGACACTGGTAGACTGGATTTATATATAAAGGAGTTAGCATCGCAGAAACATCAAGTACCCACATGCCACTATTTGGCACAAATTAGCATGACCCTAAAAGTGATATGATTAGGTACCTGCCACCTAGCACACCAATAGTTTAGGAATAGATTTGGCCCAGTATTTCCTCTTTGCTTATATGCAGTAAGGGAGCTCAGAGGAGCATTGTGTGTGTAGGGGGGGGGGGGGGGAGGTAGGTCAGCATTGAAGGCTCGGGCCCGCCGAAAGTATATAAAGTGACGCCCCTGACTGCACAGTGCGCGGTCCATTGGGCCCTGCCGAGCGACGAGGGCAGCACGCCCGGCAGCACGCACGCACGAGCAGCACGTCCGGGCCGTGTGACATCACCAAGCTTGGGGCAGGCCAGCTGCTGGACCTGAGGTCGGGGGTACGTTCAGGCCAGCGAGCGCCACTGGTTGAGCTTGGGGGACATGAGCCGCCCGGGGGTACGTCCAGGCCAGCGTGTGCCGCTGGTCGAGCTCGGGCTAGGTCAGCCACTGAACTTGAGGTGCCCGGGGCACGCCCAGGTCAGCGTGCGCCGCTGGTCGAGCTCGGGCTAGGTCAGCTACTGAACTTGAGGTGCCCGGGGCACGTCCAGGCCAGCGTGCGCCGCTGGTCGAGCTCGGGCTAGGTCAGCTACTGAACTTGAGGTGCCCGGGGCGCGTCCAGGCAAGCGTGCGCCACTGGTTGAGCTTGGGGGACATGAGCCGACCGGGGCAGACCCACGTCAGCGTGCGCCACTGGTCGAGCTCGGGCTAGGTCAGCTACTGAACTTGAGGTGCCCGGGGCACGTCTAGGCCAGCGTGCGCCACTGGTCGAGCTCGGGCTAGGTCAGCTACTGAACTTGAGGCGCCCAGTGCACGTCCAGGCAAGCGTGCGAGTCTGGTTGAGCTCGGCCGAAGTTAGCCATGGGGCTGCGGTCGGTGGGTAGGTGGGATGTGACACGATGATCACCGAGCCGAGTTCGAGACGCGTTTCTGTTTCAGACACAAATCCTGCTGGTGCCAGCGGCATGGGGGTTTGTAGAACGTGAACATCTTTGCTAAGTTTGCTATGTGTATTGGAAACGATGAGTGAAGGCGGATAATGTGATCTTTTTGTCTAGGTTTATCACGATTATCCTGCTGCAATACATATGCCCCGTGGTGCCATTTGTCTTCACGCGTTGCAATATGACCTCCCCCTTTGCTTGCTCACTCCTCTGGAAGGAGAAGGCTTCCAAAAACACGTCAGGGACCTTTCCATAGCAAAGGATGCAATGCTGATGAGATCGCAAGGCCTGGATAGCGTGCAATTTAGTCCACAATACAATCCTCTTTTTGCAATCTTATATCCTCTCAACCTTTTTCATTACCATCATGAAAATAAAAAATAGCATTAAATTCAAAATAAATAAATAACCATAATCAGCATTAAAAAACCATAGCATGTATTTTTCCAGGGGCTATATATCTGATCCAGCTTTCCTCTTCTGCCACAAGAATACCTCTAAAACAAAGCGGATGCATAAATACATCGTGTGATGTTTTCTTTCTATACTCCGGCTGTGAATAAGGGTATTGAGCAGCCGTTCCTGGAGGAGGGTGATGTTATTCATCCGACACACTGGGGATACAAACATCACCATCATTAACGTATTGTTTTATCCCTTTGATCTTGCGCGACCCTCGAAATGTTACTAGGGTTGGTATTCCACTGCAGAAAAAGATGAACAAACTGTCGCCAGGCGGGCTCTTCTCTCTTTCAGTTCCACCACCAGATTCCAGCACCACTTCGCGATGCGCACCGCTAAGTGGCTGCAGCACTGGAAGGGACTGGCCGCTCTCATTATCAATAAAAAATTCGCACGAATTAAATATTAACCCGCCTGCTTTTTAAATGTACGAATTGACGACTGTAATGACTCAAAGGTACCTTTTTCAGATGCGCTATCATTTTCGTCCGCCTGTTGGCCACCTCTTAGTCGGGGCGTCGGGGCGGGACCGACTCCGCGCGGCCTATGGAGATTCCAGCGCCTGGTGTGAGGGTTTTCGTTTCGAAATTTGCGAACGCGCATGTCTAAACTACGCAACATAATTTTTTCAACCTATCGATTCTGATTAAATAATGAGCATTCCCTGACGAACGTGACCTGACCATGTTAATACAAAATAGACCTTTTTTGAGGTGGCTGTCACCACCAGGGGACCATTTGTCAACCATTTATCCCCCTCCCCTCCACCTGTTGCCAAAGCCCTGGCTGCGCTCCTGCAGTGTACCTAAATCATACCACTTATCTGAGATGGAACGCTACGTTGCCAACTGTCTCACAACTCCAAGAGAGAGGCTCAAACCCGGAAAGGAGCCCGTTTGTTGATGCATTTTTGAGATAGGCTAAGTCATCACCACATCAGTCACCAGTCATCTATTTGACCGATCGGACCTGCTTGTTACTTCGTGCCCCTGCGTGGTCCGTAACACACGTAGTGTGGCAGGCAGTAAATTTTGAGGTTGTTTGCACCACATGCATGGTGTATTTTCCGCCGGCACAACGCGAAGGACGTTTGCTTCTGACAGCCTTGTGTTTCAGCGCATCTGCGACAAAGTGCGCCATTTATCGCGCTACGCTTTTCGTGCCCCTGCGTGGGAGGGGGAGGCACCGCTTGCAGTTGGATGGAGTCGATGATTGTGCGCTGTGGTCAGCAGAGGTGAGTCACCACATCGCGGTCTCCTGAACCGATATGGATTTTTAAAGCGGTGTTAAAAAGAGCTAGAACGTAAGCAATTGGAATCGACATACTTGTTCCAGGCTATTTTGTCCTCTGGTAATGTTCTCCAACGCCACATGACGTTTTGGCTATGACGGAATTTGGGGTAGCACATGGCGTCTTTGCCAGTGTTGGAGTCTGAAACCTTCCCATTCATCTTACTTTTCATGGCAGTTTTTGTGTGCCACGATATTGCTGTAAAACAGGCTGAAGGCAAGTTTCCTTTAAGCCTTACATGATGCTCAAAGTCAGCTTACTTTTTAACTTAAATTCTGGTGTTTGTTCATGAGGTCATGTATGCAATTTGTCTCTCATTCTGGTTGATTGAACTAATTTCTCTGATATCTGCAGGGTAAATGGTAGGATGAAATATGGGGCTGTCCATAGAGGTGCAGCCAGAATTTGAGGCAGGAGGGAATACCATGGCTTGGTACAAGAGAGTTCATCATCATTTACAACAGGGGCCTGGGGGACTTATTTTTATGAGCTTGGCAGCATTTATGCACTGATAATAAAGTAACGGACCCAAAAAATGCTGGTAGGTACAGTAACTACATCAATGGGCCATCAATACTGGTTTTCCCTGACATTTTACACAATTATTTAAGTTTCATATCACATTTTTACTCAGCTTTCTGTTGGTCTTGTCACCAAATTAGGGCTATTGGATGCTATATGTTGCTGCCCATGATAGTGTGTATTATGATTATTAATGAATTATTGAATATCTGAATTCTGTAAATGTGTTTCATCATTTCATTTGTGTAGGGATGATTTTTATTCAGCTTTTCGGCTTTGGTGAGCCAGAATTATCGGGCTGCTTTGCTCCTTGGTGTTGTTTTATGTCAGGTAGTGAGGAAAATTCTGTTCTACCCACCAAAACAGAACAAAATCATGCTGAAAAACATGCCCAGTTATCTAAGTTTTTACCTATGGTAGATGAGGTTTATCTCCCAGTTGCATATTAGCAGTAGGTGTACATTTGATTGCTGGATGTCTGTTAGATTAGTGTCCATTGTTGACCCTGCTCCACCCTGCAATGTTTTCCATGTGAGTGGCAACTCAGCAGTCATGACAGTCCAGTCAGTGCTAGGAATGAGCCTGCAGCAGAGCCTGTGCACGTGCATGCTGTGCTCCACTGGGTGCAATGCTCCCCTGGCACTTCGAGTGCTCAGGAATCTAGGAGTCATATATTCAAGTGTTCTGGTGTCATATAAATGGATTCAAAACTGATGATCTGATAGAGAGCCCAGCTCATAAGCCTGCTTGACTGGATGGAACATTTGTTCAGTTAGAACCTTTATGATGGTCCGTGTGTGTTAGATATGCGCAAACAACTCTGGCCTGTAAGCTGTGCTGCAGTTAGTGAGAAGGACTTTGTGATGTTTATACTTGGGACACATAGTGTGTGGTGTCTCACATGTTGCCTGCATATTTGCACTTATAGCTTTCACTCTACCATGCTTTTTGTTCTTCAGATATGTAATGTTCTGTGGAACCTATGCTTAACAAAGCTTGCACATGACACATATGCTTGAAACACAAACATCCAGTCATGATGTGTCAGCTTGGCTTGTGTAGACATCCTCCCAAAACTGAAAAAGCAAACCCAAAACAAAGTTTTGTTTTGACCTTGCAGGTCTAGCTTATTTTCTTTCTGTTATGTAAAAAGTTATCAAAGTTTATCATTCCAGTTATCAAGTATTTGATGTTTCAAGGTACCCTAGGGTGATGTTTGGTGTTAATGAAAATTTGAATCAAATTTGTATGTTTTCAGAAATGTGCTGCTGTTAAACATGAATTTACTTTCCCCCACAGATATCTGGAAGTGCATAAGAAGTCATTGGCACCAGCCTCTTGTGGAGCTATACTGGGCATCGGGTGCTGAAACATCATGAAACCATCTGTGGTGGCTGATGAGATGTTCCCAGACAATGCTGCCAATCAATTTATGGATGTCTCCATGGAGGAGGTCAGTGCCTCCCAATAGTCACAATGAAATTGTTTTCATGTCCTTATTAAATGATTTGCCCTGGTTTTCAATTGTTATAAATCATCATGTATTTATGGGTGATGGTACAAGATTATTGGACCTCGTAAGATTCTTATGCCAAGTGTTGTCATTGACATTTTTGTTTGGCAGCTTATGCAGCACATGATGCTGTGCAGTATGCAATCAGTTTATCACCACCACCACAGGTGTAGTTATGAAAGATCCAATACTCTTATCTGTTTTTAAGGTTCTAATATTTTTGTCCAGTTGTGTTCATTAACGGACACATTTTTTGGGTAGGCAGGTTGTCACCTTCATTCCCATTCACAGAACATGTCTGGCATGGACCGTACCGGCATCTTGGACCTGGCAGGCAATGAGAAGATAGTACATGCGGACTTCCCCAACAGTGAGTTTAGGCAGTCAGCTGTTTTTTTCCCAACAACAGGTCGATTTTGATATGAGATTGGGTGTGCAATGTGATTTTGATGTTATATTAAATAAATTAGGCTGCTTTCAAAGTCTAGAAAGGCTGTTTGGATTTGCGGGAAAATTGTGGGCATACTACATTAAAGAAATGATCACCACATAATGCAAATCCAATATCCACAGTAGCACCATCCTTTTAAGCAAATTTGCATTTGCCTGTGCATTTTGGAAGACTTTATGCTTTTGAAATCCCCACAGAGTTCCTGACACATGTTTCTCAGTGAAAATGGAAGTTCATTTTGGCGCTCAATTTCTCATCCTGGTATTTCGATGATTTGGCAATAAAGCCATTGATTATGTAATTCCTGAAAGGCTGGGCTACACAACAGTGTTAGCATACGAGGGGTACTTCCATGCCTGAGCTTGCGCGAGTCCTCTCGTCCGGCCGCTCGACCGCAGCCCGATGCTGGTCGCCTTCTGTCGGACCACGGCATGGAAATACGAGAGACCGCTTTCAACAGCGTGGCGGCATGCGATATGCGACGCAAAACGTCATCACGCTCGTGGGCACATTACCTGGCCAGAGCGGAGTGGCATAGAGTGTCACCATGTGTGTACCTGGCTGCTGAGATGGAGCTGGCTGAACCAAACACGAGTGCAAGGACTGCGGAATCAGACAAAGCCGATTTGACTAACCTAAAAGGGATTTTAAGGTTAGTCAAAGCGGTGCGCGGGAAAGCAGGGCTGAGCACTGGTCTGAAATAGCCACAATAGTTTCTCCGAACCGCCGATAATCAGAGATTTCCTGATTTGTGTCACGCTGCCAGTCAGCAGAAGCAAGCGAAATATGAAGGCAGACATTAATAATCGCTCTACCTGGGATCGAAATTGATCAAAACCGTGACTGTGAAGGCCATGAAGTCGCGAGGGAGATAATGAAAACGCCGCCGACGGCGGAGTGTTCCTTCTGTACCGCGGTCCAGTGAAGACACGAAAGGAAGACTGTAGGCCGGAAAGATGACAGAGCTCGACTCGTCACCGGCCACAGTCAGAGTTATTCGCCTGATACGGATCTGCAACAGGCTGGGAATTGGAGCGCACGTGACAAAAGTAGACAACGCGCAAACGCCCTTCTGAATCTCGCTCACGTGGGTGCGCACACCACATGTGACGAAATGACATCCGTATTCTGCCATTACAACGCCAGAAAACGGAAGTCAAATTTGCCTGTCGCGCATCTCCCCCATCCTTACACGGCGTTGCGCGACATTGAGTGCATATGTAATCTAGGAATAGTTCCATTAGTTTTTGTTTGGAATGTTGTGCGCACATTGTTTTAACGTGCACCAGCGCCGGCCTTTAAATTTGCACCTGTCATTACGTGAGGCGGTAAAGGAGCGCTTCGTGTCTGTGTGAAGCCGGTGAAAATAAGTTGTCCGTGGGTTTGTGGAATGAGCTGGGGCTGCGATAAAACGGATCCACTGCTTTTTACTAGCTGGCGAGGCAAGGCATCGTCTTAATGACCTTGAACCAAGGCATTCTGACCTTGCGCGTGAGGTGTCTCTGAGCAAGCTCTCTGTGAGCAGAGGCCTTTGGCCTCCAGCTGGAGAGGCGTAGTGGTGCTGTATGGCAGTATGCGTGTTGGCTGGGTATATGGCGAGGGCTCGGCCTGCATTGCCGTTAAGTAAGTTTACTCGGTAAGTAACCCAGAAAGCCCTTGATCTCCCGGCCTTTCAGCATTAGTCAGTTTAGCGTGTTCATGCTGCGAATCATCAACCTGCAATATACGACAATATGCTGGCTAAACGACGTTATCAATCAGTTATTGCTTATGCTGACTCTGCTCGACGTTTGAAGTTGTGCTTCTGATCACGAGTGTATCATTTTTGGAATCTTGCGTGTTTTGACATATTTGCTTGATGACGGCGGTTAACCAGTGTCTCCCGGTATATGCAAGGTCGATAACTCAGTATTAGAACGCTGAAGTGATAAATCAATATGTCTGAGTAGCCAAAGACTCGCAGACCGTTTTTGGCCAAACCGGAGTACGTCTCTTACGCTGTATGTGACAGCGGGTGAACTATAGACATCAGTATTTTGTATATCTTGTTTTATAAGTAAGAACACGGTTTGATACGGGAGCGACCGGCTGCAGGCTGACTAGCATGCTTTTGGGCGGACGGCGTGTGAAAAGTTGTGGCATATTGCATCGTAGTTAAAATGTCCTATGCGTTTGAGGATGTCAAAGAGCATAAGTAAGCGCAGGTTTTACCGAGCATTACAGTCTGGCAGCCGCAGCGGAACGTGTTTTCGCCGTGGGCAAAAGGATATTGGCATAGTTGGCCGCTAGAGGCGCTGCTGTTGCCGGCAGCAAAAAATTCGCTTTTTGCAGAATGTGGAAACATGTGGCCCTACGAATGATTGTCAGATTTAATGGTTTCTCTAGTAGTGTCACCGTAACCTTAGATACATTATGTACCGTGTCCCGTGACCGACAGCAATCCAGGTTGGGTGCAGACCAATACACCGCGTACGCCGTACGACGAGCAAGACAAATGGAAAAGTAGTCCGTTGTTATTGTGTAGATAATGTAGCAAAAAAGCGTACGGAGTCAAACACTTTCGGCAGCCAATTCAGATAACAATGGGTGTGCTGGACGTTTTGGAAAACTGACGCTGTTGGCAATAAAACGGGCGGAGAGCCCCTGCTAGCAAAACAAATGGATGCAAATTCACGACGATATTGCGACAAAAATGGCGGGCGCAGTGTCGGGTCCAGTCAGGCTCATGGTTGGTGAAAGTTGATGAAGGCAAGGATATTGGTGAATTGCAGTCGCGTTGTTGGTAATCGTGCGCAGATTATTGGTAAGGCGTGTCTATTTTGGATGGATATTAATGACAATAGACAGGGACACACTCACGCCGTGCTATCGAAACCCTCTCGGATGAGGACACGCGTCTTTTAGTCGAGATTGGATGGGAAAGGGCAGCCTCAGGTCGCTGACCGGCCACTTACGGGGACGCAGATGGATCGAACAGCTGTGAGATCCGTTTATGAGTCGTCGTTGGCACAGCCGCCCGCAACCGACACGCTCGGCACACTCGCCCGGGCCGCAGAGTTGTTCTCACACTTTCATCTTTGCCCCGAACTGCTGGGGGCGGTTGGCTTGGAGGTGCTGAACTGCTGGCGGCGGTTGGCTTCGGGATGCTGCACTGCTGGGGCGGTGGCCATGGGGATGATGAGCTCTGACACCAATCCCTAAAAACGCACCCAAACTGGCTCATATATGGCGTACACCCGAAAGCTCGTCAGTCTGCTTACATCGACGCACACTTCTGCCGATACGCCTTCTTCTCCGTCAGTATTTGCGTGATATCATGGCGTCGCCGAGCCGTCGAGGTGTGCACCTGGCTCCAACCAATGTTTTCCAGCTCTTTCGTGATATGATATAAGCTTTATTTGTGTGCGTGTTCATAAGAATTGGGAGTTGACGTAGTGGCGATGTTGCGATGATGCTGGAAACACAGCCTGAGCGAAGAGCTTGCATGTGGAGGCTTAACAATGCCCGTCTCCCCTCAGACTTTGGCGACCTGTTCGACGACGACGACCTGGAATGAA
This sequence comes from Pollicipes pollicipes, assembly GCF_011947565.3. Taxonomy (NCBI): domain Eukaryota; kingdom Metazoa; phylum Arthropoda; class Thecostraca; order Pollicipedomorpha; family Pollicipedidae; genus Pollicipes; species Pollicipes pollicipes. The sequence goes on from NW_023597055.1 coordinate 12,174,127, forward strand.
GCTGTGTGAGTCCCCTCCGTCTACCAGTGACGTCACCCGGCCGCCAGCCGGACGCCGGCGCCGCGCTTCGTCACTGCTCCTCCTTGTCGCGCCGTGCTGACAATTACAGCTGACCGCGAGGCTGACTAAACCCGACTTTTAATGGGCGGCAGAGTGGAGCCTTTAGACCGACGAAGTAGGAAGTTGAAAGATGAACCGTCGGCGCGGGCCGTTGGAGTGACGTCATGCATCAGCTGACGTTGCCTTGTGGGCCGAGTGACGTCAGACTTGCCGGCGTGGGGGCGGACACGCACACGGATCCTACCGTTTTCTAGCTTTTCTACTGGCTCTGGCTGATCGTCAGGCCGCCGTGATCTTTCCACGATCCATTTTGTCCACGGCAGCGCCGCAGCCGCTCTACACTGACACCGATCACGCCGGTTTGGAAGTTTCCCCCTGTGCCCGACCCACTCGAACGGAGCGAGCCAGCTCTCCACCCGGCCCTGCGTCAGCGCCGGCGGCACGAGCGCGGCAGCAATGGCGGCGCCGATCGAGGTGGTGCAGACGGCCGACTATTACGTGCTGGTGCGCGGCGAGCACAGCCTGTGGTGGCGGCGCGGCGACGGCGCCGTCTCGGCCGGCACCGCCTGGGACCTGGCCTCGGCCGTCGAGCCCGTCTGCCTCGGCGTCTGCGAGGCGCTGGTCGGTCCGCCTGCAGACGGTCGCCGGCGGTGAGCACCACCTGCTGCTGGTGCGCGAGTCGGCCGCCGTCGGCCCGCTGCCGGGCGGCGGCCAGGTGCGTCGGGTGACGCGCGTCGTGCAGCTGCCGCTGACCGCGGCGCCGCCGCCGGACGCCGCTGAGTGTCAGCTGACGCCGTGCGCGAAGCACGCGGGCACGGCCGGCGCGGCGCCGCCGGTGGCGGAGGCGCGCGCCGGCCTGGCGCGCACCTGGGGCCTCATGAAGACGGTGACGACCCGCGTCACGGCGGCGACGGTCACGGCGGCGCAGACGGCCGGCGCGCAGGTCAAGGAGCGCGTGCCCGGCCTGCGCCGGCCGCCCGCCTCCAGCCCCGTCATGGACGAGGTGCTCAAGCTGTTCAACGACGCCGACGCCTTCTACTACTGCGCCGATGGTGACCTGACGTCGTCGCTGCAGCGGCGGCTGGACGGCGCCGCGCCCGACGAGCGCTTCTGCTGGAACTGGGCCATGACGGAGCCGGTGCGCGCGCTTGCCGGCCGCCGCCGCCGCCGCCTGGCTGCAGCCGCTCGTGCAGGGCTACATGCACGTGAGCGAGATCGCTGAGCCGGACGGCATGCTGCCGCCCGGCCTGCGGCTCAGCCTGCTCTCGCGCCGCAGCCGCTTCCGCGCCGGCACGCGCTACCGCCGGCGCGGCGTGGACGCCGACGGCTGCGTCGCCAACTACGTGGAGACGGAGCAGGTGCTGACGTGCGGCCGGCACCACCTCAGCTTCGTGCAGGTGCGCGGCTCGGTGCCCGTGTTCTGGGCGCAGCCCGGCTACAAGTACCGGCCGCCGCCGCGGCTCGAGCGCGACCCGGTCGAGACCCAGGCGGCGTTCCGGCGCCACGTGGACGGCGAGCGCGAGCGGTACGGCGCCGTGCACGCCGTCAGCCTGGTGGACCAGACCGGCCGCGAGGCGGTCATCGCCGACGCGTACCTCGACCACGCGCTCACCTACGACAGTCCCGAACTGACGTTCACCGGCTTCGACTTCCACGAGCACTGCCGCGGCCTGCGCTTCGAGAACGTGGCGCTGCTGCTGGCGGCGCTGGCCGACGACGTGCAGGCGGCCGGCTTCGCGTGGGCCGACGAGCGCGGCGCGCTGTGCCGCCAGCACGCGGTCTTCCGCGTCAGCTGCATGGACTGTCTGGACCGCACCAACGTGGTGCAGACGGCGCTGGCGCGCGCTGCGCTCACCGCCCAGCTGGCCAAGCTGGGCGTGGCCACGCCGGACGGCCTGCCGGCGCCGGTGCGCGCGCCGTTCAGGCAGATGTGGGCCGACACGGGCGACGCGCTGAGCCGGCAGTACGCCGGCACGGGCGCGCTCAAGGCCGACTTCACGCGCACAGGCGAGCGGCGCTGGACGGGTCTGATGCGCGACGGCGTGAACTCGGCCAACCGCTACTACCTGAACCGGTTCCGCGACGCCGGGCGCCAGGCGGCCATCGAGGCGACGCTGGGGCGGCCGCCGCCGGCTCGTGCCGAGCCGCTCGACGAGGACTCGTCGTCGGACGAGGACGAGCCGGACGGCGCGGCGGCCGTGGAGCGCGTGCGCCAGCTGCTGCTCGACTGCCAGCGCCTGCTCGTGCCCGACTCGGCGGTCGTGCTCGGCGCCTGGGGCCTCATCGACGCCGACGCCGACGCGGCCGACGCGGCCGACGACGAGCTCGACACGATCCTCGTGCTCACCGCCGACTCGTACTACGTCGCCTGCTACGACGAGGCGGCCGACCGGGTCGTGTCGTACCAGCGCGTGCCGCTGTTGGACCTGCAGGCCGTGGAGCTGGGGCCGCTGGAGGCGTCCCGGCTGTCGCGCGCCGCCCGGCCACCCTGCCTGCGCCTCTCCTACGAGATCAGCGGCGAGGCCGGCTACTTCCACCTGCTGCGCGCCACGCCGCTGCGCTTCTTCAACAACGTGGCCGTGAGCGCCGGCTCCGCTGAGGAGCGGGTGGAGACGCTGCGCGCGCTGGCGGCCGCACTGGTCGGCGCCGCTGACGCGGCTGGTCACCAGGTGCCGCTGTCGGAGGGCCGGCTGGACCGGCGCCGCTCGCGCGCCGCGCTGGCCAGCTCGCGGCGGGGTCCGCTCCGCTGGCTGGACGAGCCGCAGGCGGGCATCCGCACGGCCGGCTCGCGCGCCGTCACCAGCGTCGCCGGCTGGCTGCCGCAGCGGCTGCGTCTGTGGGACTGGCGAGCGCGGCGGTCGGCCGGCCGCGGAGGGCGCGCCGCAGTCGGTGACGCAGCGCAACTCGCCGGAGCGGACGGCACCGGCCTCCGACGACTTCCTCATCGACAGCGCCGGCATCATCGCGCGCTCGGCCTCGCCGGCCGGCCGGCCGCCGCCGGCGGCGGGTGAGGTCGAGGCGTCGCCCGAGCAGGCCGCCGCCGCCGCTGCAGCCGCGGCGACGGAGGAGCGACCGGCCGGCGTCGTGCCCGAGATCACAGTGTCGGGCGGCGAGCGGCCGGCCGGCGGCCTGGCGTTACTCGGCTCCGCCCTCTCGCCGCTGGCCAGCCCGGCGCGCGAGACCGTTCTGGTGGGCTTCTCGAAGCTGGCGCGCGGCGTGCAGCGGCTCGGCTCGGCCGCCGCCCAGCCGTCGGCGCCGCGCCGTCTCGAGCTCAGCGACCTGCTCCGGCAGCGGATCGCCGCCTCACGCACGCGCGTCACCCTGCTGTAGGACCTCTGGCGGCGGCCGAGGGCAGCTACAAGCGGCGTAGGAGCTCTGGCGGCGGCGTAGGGTAACCGGCGGCGGTGTAGGATATTTGGCAGCGGGGTAGGAGATCGTTCAGTGTCGTAGCTAGCGGGCAGCGCCGTAGGTCAGGCTGGTGCGGCTCCGAGAGAGGCTGACCGTCAGCAGGCTTACAACAGCTGAAGCGGGACGCAGCCGCGGGAAAGAGGTCTGCTGCATTGTCAGCGCGTGTCATGCTGTTCCAAGATGCAAACGATTCGCTCTCCCGGACCCCGTCGGAGAACTATGCGAACCTCGAGCTCTTCCATATACTCATGCAGCTGTCAGGTGTACGGCACGTAGCGCGCGCGGCACCGCACAATCTGGAACATGTCGGCACTCTGACAGCGCGCTAGTCTAGCTGACGGGCGCCGGCGTACTGTCAGTCCGCAGCCGCCGCGGGAGCGGCGGCGCGTCGCACATTGTCAGCACAGCGGGGAGGGGCGGGCTAGTCGTCCAGGGAGCATCGTCAAGTCGAACAGCCTGCGTCGGTGGGGCGACCGGAAGCCGGCGCCGCTGCAGGCGAGCAGCGCACGGCCGCGAGCGCCGTCTGACGGCGCAGCGACAAGCAGCGTGCGGCCGCCGGGCTCGGGCCAGCACTCGCAACCAAAGACGCGCGTCACTCGGCGTTAGGTCAGATCTGTGGGGGACCGGGCGCGGCGCGCGGCCGTTGACGGCGGGGCAGAGGTCGCTCCACAGTGGCGGTAGCCGGTCAGTATTAGCAAACAGATCAAACAGCACGCGGTGTTTCGTAGCGATATCCGTGCGTTATCATTCCGGAGGGGCTGCTGGACGTTGAGCGTGCCTGATTGGTTCAATACCGGCAGGCATGTGGAGCAGGGGACGTCGGCGTGCTGGCCAACCCACCGCGGCACAGTTGTCAGGGCGCAGGGGCGGCGGACGTGTGCGGGCGTTCGCCAGGCTCGCGGCCCGCTGTGGCCGCAGCCGGCCGCGTCACGCGCCGCCGGTGCCCCGGGCGGGCCGGGCTCTGGGTCTGGGCCGCCAACAGGCGGAGCTGTCCCCCCCCCCTCTCCCCCTCTCGCGCCCGCGCGCACCGTCGGCCAACCGTACTTATCACACGAGCGGCCAGGGTACTTATCACAGAGCGCCGGGTCGTGGCAGGCCGACGCCGTGCGGCTGGCTGCCACGGACCAGTCCTTCAACGCCGTACTTAGTCGCAGGGTGGGGTGTCCGACGGGGATCTGGCGCGCGGTGTTGTCGGCTTGGCTTGGGCCCCGCGGAGGACGCGCGTCCGTCGCGTGATGTCGGCACCGACGACACCGTCGCTGCATTATCAGGGGAGGCGCACAGACCAGGGTGATGTGGTCGGATTCAGTATGATTTCGCAACATTTGGCTTGTATTTATGCCACAGTCATATGCAACTGATCAGTTTTTCCGTGAGTTTGCAAGCATAATGTTCTTTACGCGTTTGCTTACTGTGCATAACGGCAGGACGTGTGTTAGTGTGCTTATTCATTTTATGCTACGCTGAAGTGTTTGTGCTGGCTGGTACAAGTCTATGCAGCGATGTGGTACTATGTTCGTTGAGAATACAGCTGAGCATGCGCCGTGGCGGGATGCGTCGGAGATATGGATGTTGCTCTTGTAACGTTGAATTATGGCGTTATCACGCATTTGATGGTAATCACGTTGACACCTCAAGTTTGAATGACGAATTTTAAGTTGTATTTATCTTTTATTTAGCTCGCTTAAAACATTACCTCTCCGTGCATAGTACTACTGGACACGAGTAATTTGTTCGTGCCTTTATGGCTGGAGGCAACGGCTGTAGCTTAGTGACCATCCTCGTGTAGCGCACATTAGTGCGACGGCGCTGTGCCCGATGCGGCCCAGCTTCGAGCATCGCCCCGCCAGGCGAGCTCGGGTCGATGACACCGTTCGGTCGGCGACGGTCGGCGTTCTCCGTGAGTTCTCACAGGGCGCGCCTGCGGTGGCGGCGCGGCGAGGAGTCGTGACTGGTCTACTCCACATGCGTCGGGCACGGGTCTGCCACCGGCGCCTGGCGGCCGGGTTTCGGGTTGGTTCGGTGGCCCGGTTCGGGGACGCCGAGGGCGTGAGCCGCGCCCCGAACAATGCGGTACGCGCCACCTCCGCTGCGCTGCCAGCGTCATAATGCTTTCGTAACGCCACGCCGTCGGGGGAAAACACTCGCACGACCGAGATGTTTGCTGCTCGTTAGTTCGTTCCCGATTTATTTCGCGCGCCCAGAATCAGGCGCCGTGCCGGCAGCCGCCAGCGGCGTGATGTAAGGAGAGGTCGTGATTGGCCTGCCGAACGCTGGTCCCGGAGGTCCCCAGCGCCGCGATCGGTGCGCTGAGCCGGACTCTGGCGATGAGCCGCCATCGACCGGGCCGCCGCCGACCGAGCGACGTCGGTAGGGACATCTGTCGAGGGTATGTGTGACCCGAGCTTCAGCGCCTGTCGCTCTGCCCGCCTCGTACTCGCTGATGTGCCACGAGCACCATTGCCGCGGGCGACGGCATACGGATGTCAGCCGCGTTAGCATGAGATGATCGCTGCGTCTGCTGAACGGCAGAGTGGGGCGAACCTGTGAACAATTTGCGTTGGTGGCTGCGCGGCGTATCGTGTAAGCTGCTCCGTCCACGACCACATCCACGACACGACGCAAAGGACCTCAACTCGGATGACCGCATCGGCCGCTGCGACCGTGGCGAAACCCATGAGCGCTGACTCACTCGGCCGCTGGACGCAACCGAGGCCGTCCGGTGAACTCGGCCAGCCCGCCCTCGGTGCTGTGGGACAGGGAGACGGCGTGCGCTTTCCAGACGGCCTCAGCGTGACGACAGGGAAGCCCCGGCGGTGCCGCACACGCTCCGTGACGCCAGCTGGCAGTGGTAGGGATCGGACGTTCCAGTCCGATCCAGATCACCGTAGGAGTCGCGGCTGCTGGTCACTGCCGTCGCTTACCGCGTCTGTGGTCCGGTTCAGTCATGTATTGCCGGCAAGTCTCGCCTGTCTGTTGCATCGGTCACGTATCACGGTCGTATGTCATTATCACGGTCATCCGTCATGTATCACGGTCATCCGTCATGTATCACGACTCTATGCATATAAATGTCCTCTGTAATAAATATGGCCCAAACGCGCATGGCCGGGCAACACTCGCACGAAAACAGTTAACAAGTAACGATATCCCTGCCACAAACATGCAATACGTCCACTCAGCACAAATTCAACAGATGTGTTGGTAATGCATCGCTCCCAAGCGTCAACGTGGCTGAAATGTCCGCCACAATAGTCTGAGGCAGGGGCGGATAGGCCGTTGCGGTTCCAGGGCGGGCGTGCCACCGTGCCGCGCTGGGTCGGGGCCACACGCGCGGCACACCCGGGATGGAATGCGTTTGCCCACGTTGGACCGTGGTGACGGCCGAGCAGTCTTCCGAGTCTTCCACCCAGGTGTCTCCCGTGGTGATGGCACGCCACCTATTGCATCCTCGGCAACGGGGCCTGGCCTAGCCGCAGGCCGCCGGCGCGGTCGCCAGCACACCCCGCGTCAGCTCGCTGGAGGGTTCAGCCTCGGACGTCGGTGTGTGGTCCGGGGCCTGTCCTGGGCAGCTTGTGCGGCGCGAGAACGCGGTACGATTCACGGCCCAGTGACTTCAACACGTAACAATGTCGCTGGGGGAGACGCTGACGGCGTCACCGACGAACGACCAGCATTAGCTACACATAACAAATAATGCTCTGTAATCTAGACGGTGGTACGCATCTGAGACTTGCGCACGGCGGGCCACGGTGCGCTGCTGTCGGCGCACCCTGAAGAGGGCAGCCAACCGTGCGCACTGTTCCCACGCCACGCGGGGACAGTCGGCCCTGCAGACGCTGAGCTAAGCACTGGCTGCGTCATCGCCCGGCTTCAGCGGAGCGACGGTTCGCCGCGCTGTCGAGGCTCCCTTCATGTCACATCACGTCACGTCACGGCCGCTCCCCGTCACGTCCGGGCCGCTCGCCCGCCGGCCAGCGCCAGCCGGCCAGCTTTCACGGCGCGGCGCCCGGGCACGCGGCGCCGCCGGCTGGACAGCGGCCGGCGCCGGCAGCGACGTTCGGCCCGAGGTCACCACCGGGGTCACCACCACCCGGGGTCGTCACCAATCGGCCCGGGGTCACGGGAGCGGCAGCACAGACACAGATGCGCGTGCGCTCCGAGTCCGCACTGAGACCACACGGCGCGGATGCCGAGTCCGGACGGCTCCCATACGGAGTCCACACGATATTAACACCGAGCTCACATCAGGCTCGCTCGACGTGGAGACGGGGCCGTTCGTTTCGACCGCCTGGGCGCGGCGGTGCCCTCGGCCACGGCCGGCTACGAGGGCTGCTGCTGCGGTGCCGCCGAAGTTGCCGTTGGCTCAGGACCTGCCGGCCAGCTGCTGCTGCAGCCAGACTCGCAGGAACTCGGCGTTCTCGACGCCCACCACGTCGCGCAGCCAGCCGAGGTCGGCAGCGTCCGGCCGGCGCGCGCGCACCACCGTCGTGCCGTGGTTGATGAGGTATGTGATGAGCTTCATGCCCGAGCCGATCACCTGGCCCAGGTAGTAGGGCCGGTTGAAGCCGGCGCCCGCCTTGTTGAGCGGCCGACGATTGGGCCTCAGCGGCCGCCGCCGGCCGCCTCCCAGCAGCCCGCTGAACGAGCCGAACAGGCCGCCGAGGCCGGGCCGGGCGGGCGGGCCGACCGGCGCGCCGAACACGTCCGACTTCTCGATGGCCGGCGCCACGGCGCTGATCATGTTCATGATGAGCGGCGTGGCGCGGCTGAAGACGGGCACCACGCCCTGCAGCAGGCCCATGACGTTGCCCTCCTGGATGTAGGTGACGGCGTCGCCCAGCGCGGCCAGCATCGACGGCCCGTCGCTCTTGACCAGCTGCGTCACGCCGCCCAGCAGCTGGCCGAGGTTGATCTGCGGCGCGGCAGGTGGCGGCGCCGGCGTCTGGTCCACGTTGTAGTAGTACGGGTAGGGCGGCCGCGTCGGCCGCGCCACGTCCACCTTGTCCACGAAGTACGTGCTGGCCGCGCCCGGCCGCGACGTGGTCGTGCGCGGCGTGGTGTAGAAGGGCCAGGCGAGCGGCGCCGCGGGCGTGGCGAACGTCGCCGCCGTCGTCGGCACCGGCGCCGGCGGTGGCGCGCGCGTCGTCGGCAGGTCGGCGAACTGGTCGTTCGTCAGGCCGCCGATCCCGTTGTTGGCGCCGCCGAACATCTGGCTGAAGATCTGGAAGCCGGCGTCGAACTGCTTCCACCTCAGAGTCGGCGGTGGTGGTGCGCTGCGTTGATGCCGTCGTGCTCTGCGTGGCCGCCGTCGGCCGCGGCGTCGTCGACTTGGGCCGCTGCGTGGCAAACGGGTTGCCGTCGCGGATGACGAAGCGGTCGAAGATGCGCGTCGGCCGCGCCGTGGTGGTGGTGGCGCGCGTGAGCAGCGCCGCCAGCGCCGCCGGCCCGCCACCGCCGCCGCCGCTGCCGCCGCTGCCACCGCCGCCGCCGCCGGCGCCGCCGCCGGCCGGCCGAGACAGCAGCGCCCCCAGCAGCGAGCTGACGTCCGGCTGACCAGCAGCCGGCCGCTGCAGGCAGCTGCTCCAGCAGACCCCGGCTCGGCCAGCTGGCGCCGCCGTCGGCCGGCGCGCGCAGCGCCGACGGCAGCTGGGCGTCGTCGCCATGCGCCGCCAGCGACGCCGCCACCTCGGCCAGCGCCGTCTCGTAGTCGCCGTAGTGGTACTCGCGGTTCGAGTCCGATCCGGTGGCCGGGTCTGACTCGGATGCAGAGTCGGAGTCGGAGTCTGAGAGCGCAGCGAGCTCGTGGTAGACGGCGTGCACCGTCTCAGGTGCAGCGTTGTCGTCGGCCGAGGTCGGCGACCAAGGCTGCTTCTGCTCCGCCTCCGGCCGCCACGGCAGTACGCTCGCCTCCCGCCCCTGACATCTAACGGCCGGCAGCAGAATCTGTAGCGCTGCCATCGCCACCAGTCGTTTCGGCAGCCTAGAAAGAAGAAAGGGCACCCGTAAGTAAGCGCGTTGTTTTCAACCGGAGGCGCCAGCCACCGAATGATGCTCGCGTGCAGTGGCCGGGGAACCGTTGTGCCTCTGAGCCTGCGGCGGAGCCAAGTCGTGCAAAGCGTCGACCCCGCAGCCCGCCGATTCGCGCCGCCGAAGCCCAGTTCCCAGCGGCGGCGGCGAATAAGGCCGATTCCTTCCGCGCGCGGAGCGGTCGATTGTGCGCGCGGCGGGCCGGCGGTGGCTGCTTTGAGGCGTGTGACCTCTGCCGGCCGCCGTAACTGGGACGGTCCGAGAGGGAGGGCCGCCGCCGCCGCGCAAGACGACAGTGATGCAAGCGGGGCTTCCGGACTGCCGGGCCGGCGCCACCGGCTATGATGGTCCTGCCCAATTCTACGCATAGGTGCTAAGCTATGGCACGACATTAAATGCTTCTTTATGCCGTGGGAAACCCAGCACTGGCCCTTGTAACGTAGCTTCGTGATTTCTCCGTTTTAGAATCGCTACTGTTGAACGTACCCAGACTGCGCTGCGGACGAGGAGGATTGATAGGGACCTAACTGGTTACCAGGCTCGCTTTGATGCTTTCCCGCCACCTTTTTCCTTCCTTAACTAAGACTCCCATCCCTGTCTTTCGCCTGGTTGACTTCTACGCTGTAGGGTCGATGGTTGTTGCGGTTCGTACTCCCTCGAACCTCTGGTCCGGTTGGCTGGCTCTCATACGGAGCCCGGCGGCGAGGCTGTCCAGTCTGTTCGGGGCTAAGTAGGACAATGGGTCGTCATGTAGGGCATAAATTAACAAAGACGACAGATGCAGTTACTTGGCTGAGTTAGTGAGCCATGAAAATATACCTGGAGTTCTCTGCACTGCGCAACTAAGCATAAAGAAATGAGCGCCGTGCAATTGTGCATAGCCCCATAATGGTTGAGCATGCAGCTTACTATCCAACCAGAAAATACCCTTGCCTTGGGCGAACAGCCAGTACACGTCCGACCCGCTGACCAAGTTGGTCACAGCGTCTTTCTTCTGATCCACCTAGGCGGGGCGGGGCGGGTTCGAGTGGCCAACGGCAGAGGCTGTACTGAAGGTCAAGTGGCATCAGAGGGCAGGAAGGCAGTGCCTGTGAGCTTGTTAACCCTACGCCACAAAATTCTGCCGTCGACATAAATTTCACGATCGGACAGTGTGGCGAAGAACAGAGGCACAGCCAGAGTGCTGGTAATGGGGAGACGGGTTGACAAAGGGCTCCATGCCCCCCCCCCCCCCCCTCCCCTTGCAGAACGCTCCATCAGAGCTACGGGACGCTCAATCAGAGATATGGAATACACAGCGCTGTGGGACGCTTGATCAGAGCTGCAGGATGCACAATCAGAGCTGCAAAACGCTCGAGAGCGATCGGAGCTTGCTCGGCCTGGGACGCGCACCGCCCCCGGCCATAACGGGAGCCTTCTCCGCCAATGGCGCGCGATCAACTGACCGCAGCATGGAGCCAGCGACGGAAGGCAAGGGCGCCTGCAGAGTCTGCGGGCGCCACCACCGGAACCCGACACTACTTCAGACTGAATTCTCGACGACCTCAGGTTAGAGCGACATGAGGCGGGTTAGGGTACTTCCCAGCGTCCTCCCGAGCGGTTGCACGTTATGGTGCTGGCGAGTGCTTACATTGCGGTTCACGCGACGTCTGAGAAAACAACGCAACATATTTTGCCCATCTCTGGATGACGGACCGCTGCAATCAAAACTCTGACTAGCCGACACCAACGGGCACCATTCGCCGCCTCTCAGCACTACTCAGCACCAACCGGCACCACTCGGCAACGCACTAAGCACCGCTGGGTCTTCAGCCCGCCCCAGCCGGGTCAGCAGACGTGAGCTTTCGCGCAGTGAAAGGCTGCCTCCGGCCGGGCTGGATCCGGCCCCAGTGGGACGGACCCAGCCTGCGGCCGCCGGACGCGCTGGCTCTACTCGGTCACCGTGTCACGCGGCGGACACGGGCGTCGAGGCGAGTCACGGGCGGCCAGGAAGAGCCTTGGCTAGCCGGGAGTCGTTGAGTCATGAGGTGCCGCACACGATCGCTGTCGAGTTAAATTTCTTGCAGAGGTGCGACGACATGGATTCGTCGGGAAATCATGGTGTCGATGTGGGATAACGTTGCGGAGTTCGTGTTTACAGACTTCGAGTGCTTGCTTGGCAATGCGTCACCGGGATACTATCACACAATAGCAACCTGGCTTCCACGGCACTGTCAAGACTTGTCACAAGGCCGTCACGATACCCTCATGCAGAGTCGTATTCACGTCGCCAAGTTCGCACGGAGCGTGTCGGCCTCTGCCCAGGCGCGTGAGTCGGGTCGTGACCGAGTCTAAAGCCGCAAATGGCGCCAGCAGCGGCGGTGACTGCGGTCCCGCGAGGACCAGAAAGCGTCGCGCGGCGCGAGCGACGAGTCACTCGTCACGCCATGGCGTGACGAGCGTGACTGAGTCACGCCTGGAGACCCGTCGCGGCTGAGACCTGTTCGGCCGCGTAAGAACTGGGGCCAGCTACTGCTGTGACTGGCTTTTACGATGTAGTCCGTCATCGCGTGAAAGGGAGAGGGAGGCGAGTTGGTGGTTGCTGGCGTGGCTCATGGGGAGGTGAAAGAACGCGTCGAGAGAGCATTAGTGTCTTTTTCTGTTGACCACTGTCACTTAAAACGTGGTCGGAGAGAGGAGCGATGGTAAGATCACAAAAAGACGGATGTCTCAACCCTTCGCCATGATGGAACACAAGCGTACAGTATCGCGTTTTGTGAGGACAATGCTGACTTCGGCGAGGTAAATGTCCATTCCAGGACTGTGATAATTCACTATGTTATTCCAGAGCGGATACTGCGTTCGGTGAGATTTGGTGAACAGAGATCCAGCACAACGAAGGCACGTTTCATCATCCTATCCGTTCGTCAGAGATGTCTTAAGTGTTGCGTTCTATGGAGAATTTAATTGCTTCATCAAGAGAAACAGTGTAATACGTTCCTGATTAAGCCAAATAGCAGTCTTTCTAGTTCCTACCACTTTCGCCAAATAATCAAGTGGAAGCTACCGCGGCGCCATTTTCTACGCGACCTCTCACCGACGCACGCTCGTCATGTCACACACATTGGCCCCAGCGTGGAGGATTTTACACTTTCCTGCCGTCGTGGTTAATCGTGATTGCTGAGGCGTCCCGCTACCCGCGTGCCACGACGGGCGAATCATGTGAGAAGCAGAGCTTCCGGGACCATGGCTTCCGCGGAAGCCACCCGCCCAAATGACCTCATCTGCACATGCTTGGGTCGTCCGGGTGCCCTAATTGAGGTTAAAGGCCATCGCAAGCATTAGCGCTTCCTTTGGGTCGCTGGAGTTAATGACAATGGCACCGCGTACCGAGCCAAGCGACCCGAGCAAAAAACAAACACCGATCGTCCCACAATTACAGCCAAGGCCGGGGGCGGTCCTGCTGCGTGTTATACAGGTCGTGATGTCACCATTAGATGTCACACAGGTGGTGACGCCACCGCAGGGTGGCGCAGAGGTCGGGCTGGTGTCGGGGCGCGGCCGGTCGGTCCGACACCGTTCTGGCGTGATGGAGCGGGTCGCCCGGCGATCTCGGACGACCCGGCGCCATCTGGTGGCGCGGCTGGCGGCCAGCCCTGGGGCGGGGCCGGTCACTCCCGTTACGGCCACGGCAGCGCCAGAAACCGGGCCACGCGCGCGCCACGAAAGAGGTGCATGAAAACACGTGCCGCGAAGGGGCGCACGGGAACGCGTGCCACGGAAGAGGTGCACGAGAACACGTGCCACGGAGGGGCGCACGGGAGCACGTGCCAAGAATGTGTGACATGTGGCAGAGCCGGGATCGGACAGCAGTGGCTGACCAGAGGCAGGCGGCATGCCAACCGCGAAGGGCGCGACTGCCCAGCATGTGCTACAGTGGCGATCGGCTACCAGCGCCAGAGGGCGTGGTCGCCGGCTTTTGACCAAGTGCGAGCCTCATGGCGCGCCTGCAGCAGGCATGCTGCGGGAGCGACGGAGAAGACAAACGGAAGAAGGACTGTAAGACGCTCTGTAACGCAGCCCATACAATACGGAAGCAGTGACGATGGCGCGCGTCTGAGGGCGTCACAGCCGACCGTAGCGCGAGAGTCGAGCGCAATTGTCGGCCTTGCTGACCCCCTATCTGTTTGAGACAATAGGCAATGCTGTTTACGCCGAGAAGGCGTTTAATGCGTCCCGTAAATGTATGTGCCTGCTGTTAGCAGAAATATATGCGGGCGTTTTCCCTGTTGCTAAAAGAGTGAAAAGCCGGCCCCGTGCCTCCCACCAAAGCGCAAATTCTCTTTGAAGAAGACATAAAAATACGTGTGTTAAAAGCTTTCAAACAGAGGTATAAACAAGAGCGTTTAAATCACAGCCCGACATCCACCGCGCGCCGCATAACGGCCTATCAAACGATAATTGGTCGGCTGCGCATCTGATAGGCATAGCATGATAAGTAGCACGAGTACAGTCTTCTCGCGGCCTGATGGCAATTGTCTGGTGGTAATTGTTGGGTGGTGTCCGAAGCTGGCGGTAATGGGAGGGTATTTTTAGGGCGTTTGGGAGGCGGGCCCGGGCTGGCGGTTACTGTTCCTGGCCCTGCTCGGACTGTGGAGCACTGTCCCTGTCCCGGGCCCGGGCTCCGCGAAACGGTCCCTGTCCCTGTCCCGGCCCGAGCTCCAGGACACCGTCCTTGTGCCTGGCTCGGTTTCTAGGACATCGTCCCTGTCACTGGCGCGGGCTCCTGGACACCATCTCTGTCCCTGGCCCGGACTCCTGGACACCGTTCCTGTCCCTGGCTCGGTTTCTAGGACACCGTCCCTGTCCCTGGCCTGGGCTCCGGACACCGTCTCTGTCCCTGGCGTGGGCTCCTGGACATCGCTCCTGTCCATGGCTCGGTTTCTAGGACACCGTCACTGTTCCTGGCCTGGGCTCCTGGACACCATCCCTGTCCCTGGCACGGGCTCCGGGCATCGTTTCTATCCTTGGTCCGGGTTCTAGGAATCACCTCCTATTTATGACTGTCCATGGGGCAACCAACGGGCTTTCTCTGGCACATTCGGCTGCAGGTGTGCGAGGAAGGCGTTGAAATAGCTTTGCTGAAGGACTGACAAGGTATTAGAGCGTCATGGATTATTCAGTTGTCGTGTTAGTATGTGCACAGCGTTTCGACCAGTCGAAACGTTGTACACATACTGCGACTATCGTCAGGTGTTATTGCGTCCCGAGACAAGCTGGATGGGGTTTCACCGAGTCGTCTTCTTCCCGGATAACTCATTGGTAGAGCGCTAGATTCGTAACCGGAAGACCCCGGTTCGAATTCCACGCTGGCGAAGAGAAAATGCGAGTTGCGGCACATACATAGTTTTAGGCCAATCACATCCAGCCTTCGCAGGCCTGAATGACACCTGACACCAATCGGAGAACTAGCTGGCGGAAACGTCGTGAAAATACATCAGACGTGGACGATAGTCCGAACAATTATGCCCTCCGTGAGGGTAAAGGTCACAAATGCAGGTTGCGCTTTTCGTTGCAGAATTGCCAACGGCGCAGTTAAATGCGGCATGCCATCGAGGTAGTAGCATTTGTCGAAATACAGAAGCCTCGAAATAATTGGGGCAAAAATGATTAATGGTTGTGGGTTGTAACACCTAAGAATAGTTTTCACTTGATGTGAGGAATGAAAAAAAATCATTTACCCAATCAGGGGGCTAAAAAATAAGTTGCCCGGATTATCGCACCACTCTGTTTACTGTTCACACGTTCAAAGGTCTGGACTCAAGAGTGCATGGATAATCTTTAAGATTATATCAGTGCGATCAAAATGATTTTGTATGGTTTTTTGGGGATCACCGCAATGAACAGAACAAGCAGATGGATTACTAAACAGCAGGAAAATTCGCTCCGCTCCCATTTCAGCAGATCTAGGGTGAGGCCGGCCAACTGACGGTTCGTCAGGCGTATTTTCAGTTCCACGATGTGTTCTACAAAGCCGGCAGCTGATGGCCGTGAGCGATATTTAGGCCAGACGTAACGACCTATACGCCTGTCGAATTAATTCCACCCCAAAACCTCAACCCAGGATACGGACCAAAGTACACTTAGATTCCCAGTCTCTGGCTGCGCTTCCGAAGCATGTACTGAGTGCCACACCTCAGTACCTGCCCGTCCGCCTGCCTGCCCGCCCCGTGGCCGCATAAAGCAGCCGTTTGTTGGTCCGCCGCTCTTCCCCGTCCCCATTCGTCCGGCACTGATGGGTGTGTAGATACAACTGCCGCCAGCAGCTAATCGCCGATCGTTAGAGGGCGGATTAGCGCTCGAGATAACGACCATTGGGCCTGGGTTCGCTCATTAGGCTTGTGAACAGAGCCGACGAACAGGCCCCCAACTGTTTGCTCACGCGCAGACCCTCGGCTGTGGTGAGCCTTGTTCTCGGCAAGTTAACTCTGAGGTAAACGGGCGCACGGCGCTGGCGGATTCACACCGATGTGTGTACCGTTTTTACCAAGGGCACTAGGTTTTGCCAGTTACCGAGGGCACCAGCGTCCTTGGTGACTGAAACGGTACCATGATCTCTCATTCAATGGAAGTGATCTTTAGCCCATGATGCCGTCATGATGCGTATTCAGCCACGGAAACAGACAGTCGACAGTGAAATCACAGTGGAGCATCTTGCAAACCAGCAGTTGAGCGCCTTCGGTGTCGCGTTGTAATCGTGGAGCACATTCGCTAGCTAGCAGCCCTCGGGTTTTGTTTCAAATGCGTATGTCTGCACTTCACTGTCACAGAGTTTCCGGACGAATACGAAACATCATCCCCAACGTTCCGCGTGGTTCTCCTCAGTAGCATCGTCGGCATGTTCCTTGGCCTGTGTGAGACGGCCCACTCAGCGACACTTGACACTTCTTGCTGTAATTTGATCGAATCACCGAATACAAATCCATCGATTTCTAGCATATCGCTTGAATGATGCGACGATACTTGTCATATTAAAATTACAGCACTGGTAACGCATCTCGGGATTAATTTAACCTTGAGCTGTCGAGGAATGTTTCTCGCTTACACAACAGAATGGTATGCTATTACGATTGCTCCCTGGTTTCGTGCAACATCAAATGTCGCGTGTAGCATTGAAATAGGGCGAGATAACCTTAGTGCTACCAGTGAGCATCCCTCATCTTGCTTGTGTATTCTTTACTTGACCTGTGAGTTTAAACTGACGCCAACGTAATAATTATGACCTGGAACGCGTAAAATGTGACTAAGGTCGGATGACCGAGGCAAATTCAGCTGTGTGCATGCTTCTGGATATTGTCTGGGCTTGCAGTTTGAGCATCAGGTGACCTGAACAAAAACGTCACGTACATAATCCCACGGTGTTTTCATGTTCGGGCTTCAACATCCTAGATCCCTGTTGGGCAGTTATGAGCATCCGCAAAAAAGCGGACGATGAGAGGCTTCAAAGCTTGACGGCCATTTAACTTTCTCCCGCGCCGTGACTCTGGTCCGCGTGTGACGTGGGTTCCACTCCGCACTATGGCACGTGACAAGTACCAGCAATTTAAGATACTTAACGGCTCGTTAAATATCCCGGGCCACTGCACTGTCGTAATCTATCACACCAAATGTCGTGTGGGACAACGAATCACCGGGCCAGTGGCTGGAAATCCTCGGTATATCACCTGCCGTCATGGGCCGTCCCTCAAAACGATGGCGGTCAGTTGATGCAGATGTTGTGCATGTGTGATACGGCCATGTGAACTGGGATCTGTCTCAAGCGTATCAATCGCATCTCTACTCGGGAATTCAAGGCAATTTTTGTGTGCTACTTTTCGGCCGACTTTTCCCTTCACCATCCAAAGAAACCTTTCCAGTGGATAGAACTTGAGTGTAGCTGCTTAAGTCAACAACGCCAAGAAGCCCTTTCAGCATCAGAGTGCTTCGCTCCGTTGCCAGAGTGCCTCGCGCTCCTGGTGCTGATGCTCAGACGCCCCATCCGCGGACATTGCATTTGGATCCCCGATGAGGGCTCAACGCCACCCATTGTGCGCGTCACCGCCCCACTGACCAAAACCAGACCGCTCCTCGCCAGACAGCGGCTCGAGGTCTGCATAGCTCGTGCCGGCGGTGTGGACGCGCGCCCTCTACGGCGAGGGCCGGGGCCCGGCTCCGCCGGCTTGCCAGCGCCGGTCGTCCCTGCTGACTGGCATGGGGTTCTGACTGGTTACGCTAGCGCTGCAGCTTTCCATTGTCTCGTTGCCATGACTCAGTCGTTCTGCCATACAGCATACTTGAACAGGAGTGCAATGCGTGCAGCCAGACAGCATACCTGAACAGGAATGGGAGGCATGCGACCAGACAGCATACCTGAACAGGACTGTAAGGCGTGCATCCTGGCAGCATACCTGAACAGGACTGTAAGGCGTGCAGCCAGACAGCATACCTGAACAGGGATGAGAGACATGCTGCCAGACAGCATACCTGAACAGGAATGAGAGGCATGCGACCAGACAGCGTACCTGAACAGGACTGTAAGGCGTGCAGCCTGGCAGCATACCTGAACAGGACTGTAAGGCGTGCATCCTGGCAGCATACCTGAACAGGACTGTAAGGCGTGTAGCCAGACAACTTACCTGAACAGGACTGTAAGGCGTGCAGCCTGGCAGCATGCCTGTAGAGGAATGTAAGGTATGCGGCCGGCGCCCCCAAACAAAACCGAATGACGCCCCCAATCTACATAACCTACAATCACTGACAAGTCATCACAGCCTGTAACCACGGGAGGATCCCCGGTGTGAAGTAGTCACTTGTCGACTGAGCGACCGCCCCCAATTGGCGGGCCGGTGCATTCATTTGCGTCAGTCAGGCATGAGAGCGCGGTGTGGCCGCGGCGTGCTTGTGGGTTTCAGCCCATTTCACCCGACACGACCAATGACAGGATAATCGGGATCTCCATTGCCTTCCAGCTATGCCCGATGACGCGAAACGGGTCCATTATTTGCGTTAGCTTTTATTGCCTCGATGTTGTTGATGATGTCTTGCTTGACTTTGGAGGCCATTTTCTTTTTTCGAAGGTTGTTTTCACCTAAGTTTGCTTCGCGCTTGATTGAAACATCTGTTTTACGTCCTGATCATCGATCAGCACCTGCCAGCGAGACTGGCCGACCGCGTCCGCCTCTGATGCCGATCGTCCGTATGCGTCAGGTCACTGACCCCGCCCAAAACAAATGCAGACGTCATCGCCATTGCCTGCCAGCTGAGACGAATTGCTGTTGGAGCGCATCGACCTCCTGTCCATGTGATGCCTATCGGCCCTTGTTTACAAGGGCCGATGGGTATCAGCCCCCCCCCCCCGCCGACAAATTTAGTTGTGCAGGTTAAGTGCATTAATTAAGTGCGGCTTGCTTCAACTGTCTTTCAACAAAGCGCACGTGGGGCCCAAAATGCGTTTTGTTCGAAAGGGTACTTAGGCCACCGGCGTTACGCATATTGCCATTGTTCGATGGCAATCGCACCCTGTTTAGGGAAACAAACATTATTACAGTATTCTAGAACTGTGAGTAAAGCAATGGTGTATTAAACAGTCACGTACGATCATAAGTGTAGGTTCCTTTTCATACACACGAACTTTGAGAAGACGATGGGACTTATTCAAGGAGAAGCCTGATTGTTACCGCACTTAAAGGATAGGTAGTGTAATTTTTCCTGCTCAGCTCCCTCCCGCAACGAATTTTGCGAAACTTCGGCCCCGCATACGGTGGAGTATGATTTTTCTAAAAAGTGGGAATGTTAGACCCCTTTGGAATTCAATCATTCAACCCAACACAGCATGGTTGGCGTCCTTTAAAGCAAGCTGGGGGGATCATGCCCTTGGCCTTCTAGGTCTGCTACCAGTGGCAGAACCTAGGGTCAGAACCAAACAGCGGTCGTTTTTCTCGTTTAATTGTCTGTCACACCAAGTGCGGTATGCTTGCATACAATACAAGATAATAAAATGGTATATACCGAACACGTGGAGCCTGTTAAATAACGAAACCGAGGTAAGCCTGCGATCATTGGCACATGAGCGAAAATCACTTCTCAAGCTACGGATGCTGGCTACTGCAAACGTGACGTTCTTGGTCGAACCAAAAGCACGTCGAGATGAAAATAAGGACACGAACCGCATGAGCGACCAAGCCGCCTGCATATTCCGCGCATCGCTGCACCAGCCGGAGTTGCGCTCCTCTCCCAGCCGAGGCCCGCGTCTCGCGGCCGCCGCCGATTGTCTCAGCTCGGCCCCTGCCTGCGCTCAGAGCCGCCGTCGTCGAGCTGGGAGGTCGGGTCAGGTCACGGCGGCAGCGGCGTAGCGGGACTGCCGGCGCCCGCTACACACCGCCGCGCCGCCCCGTCTGGAATGGGCGCCCAGAACCGGCCGGCTAATGAGCGCGCTCACCGCCGGCCTCTTGGATCGGGCGGCGGGCGCGATGAGATGCGCTATCTGCTGGCATTCCGAGCTCGATGGCACAGCGGGAGCGCGCGGCCGCGGCCCGGCTTCTCGCACCCGACCGGAGCCACCCGGCGAGGATTCCAAAGCATATTGCCCCGGTGGTTGGGGCCTATGGAAGCGTCACACTTAGCAAGAGACGTGTTGTGTTCCACATAGCATCGTGATTGAGATGGATTGGAGGTGTTTGGACGGTCAGTGGCACTGACCAATGCTGGTGCGCGTGACAATAACAATCTCAAAAACGCGGCATCCGTGCCTTTATTGGTATTCCATTATGGGCCATGAAATGGCAAAGTACGCATACATCCGGGAGAGGTCTCCGATTTATCATGACGCCCCAATTCCTGCGACTGGTCCCATGAGCCCGGACCTGCCTGGCCCAATTCTATCACGGCTTGTCGCTCTGCTCGTCTGCCGAATAAACCGGTTTATAGTTCAGTAAAAACTGAGGCTGCGGGAGGAGATGGGTATTCGCCGAAGTGTGCTCCTCTGGGAGAGATGTGTCCGCTACACCACATGACCGGTGTTGGACGTCTCTGCGGCGGCTTGATGTCTCGAGGAGTGTGCATTGTCATGTAGCGTGCGTCAAACCGTGACCATACAGACAGCTGGCGCCAGACAAATATGCAGGCAATGCTCAAAACATGCCCTGCGCTCTGTTCCTGGAAGAATTAAGCTTCCTCACACGACAAGAGTTCCGAAGTCACATGTTTCGGGAGAATAAAGGCCCGACGCTAAACTGAAAACGTCCGAAGCGCAGAAAGGCCATCAAGCTTTCATGCTGGCATGAGTATCTTGCCGTCTTAAGTACATGGTTCGTGTTTTCTGATTTGGAGAAATGTTTTCGGAGTGTGACCAATTAGTGAACGCTGCAGCATCACAGCAGGAAATAACATCACTGCATCGCATTATGCCTATGCCAACAGATGAGGGATACAACAATTTTAATCACCCGAGTGTTACGCACGGCGATAAACCATTTCATTATTTGCTAGCGCGCTTAGCTAGCAAATAATGAAATGCGGCACCCCCTATCTAGTGGGCCGCCGTATTCAGATATGTTTTGTAGAAACACCGGCCTCATTCCAGATGAGTCTGCTAGGGTTATTTCAGCACGTGAATGTTCCATAGCGCTTAATTTAGCCGAAGTCAAACCACTCAGCTGCGGTCTGCACCAAGTGGTTCCACCACAGGCTAAAAGTTGGAGGATATTGTTTTGCTACCTAGGACCTTCTTTCCAGGCCACTGCACAGGCGTCATGACATTACAACAACATTAGGGCGTATCTCTCCCCCCGCCCCGTGGTGGCAGTCCTAGCCGCGCCTTCCTTCAACTTCCAAAAGGAAGTGGTCACAGCTATGCGAACACAGAAGAGCCCCCACCACCCCATCCGCCACCACCGGCACCACCCCTCCTGCCTGCAAACTCATCGATGGTTGATAACTCGTAGATACTCGCCCTGCTTCATCCCACCAAGCGCACCTCTCCACACCCGCCCAAAGCCGCAGCGTCTCCGAACAACCGCACGCCTGCGCATCTCGCGGCGCGACCTCACGCGGCGTAACAGCTCCATGCCAGCCGGCGGCCAGCTGCCGGCGCCGCTCCGCGCCAGCCAGGCGGGCCGCACGCGGCGCCTCACCGGCCGCTCAATCACACTCCACACAGCCCGCTCCCTGAGCGGCGCCGACCACCGGCCTCTCGACAGGCACAGTTACCGTACGGTTACCGCAGAGCACAGCTATTATCCAGTTAACAGAGCGAGCGGCGGTGTGGTGAGGGCAGCGAGCGCCTCAGGGGTCAGTACCGCGCGGTCCGCATGGGCACCGCGTCCCGCTGTTGAGTCGGGGTGTGACGTCAGGGGTAGCGGATGGAGCTGCGGGGGCGGCTGAGTGCTGGGTCAGGTCGAGGTTGTAACGTCAGTGGGTGACGACTGGAGCTGCAAGGCGGCCGGGCACCGGGTCAGGTCATCTTTCGACGGATCGCTGGGTGAGGTCAGACGTGTCCGTAGCTGGCGTTGGCTTGGCCAGATGAGACCCGCGTCGAGATTGTTTATTCCTCACGGAATCAAGCGATACTTAAACGACCGTTTGCCAGATAATAATGGTTTGACAACTTATTCTATTCACGTTCAGCCTTCCGGCATTGTCTGTTCTGTTCTGATCACTTCACTTTTCCATCGGCTTTAACAGTCGTTTGTTTATTCCATCGGGTGATCTTGACTGGATTAGACCATGGATCCCTACATTATTGGTATGGGGAGGTCTATGATAAGGTCCATCAGAAGCCATTTGCCTCATGTTTATCGCTAGCTTGGGAACATAATGGTCCTCCATTTTGTAGCCCATCTCATTTTCACACCATGCTATCATTCCATTATCGGGTTTGCATTAGTCCATTCCATTCAATGGACCCGGACAGCTTGTTGTAATGATGCTACCATGACAAGTGGAAATGCGCGCAATTTGAGAAGACTCACGCAGGATGGTGATGGCAAAGGGACACGGGACAGCGACAGGCGTGTACCGTGTGCCAAAACCGCACCGCTGCAGCCCGTCTGACAGACGCGTGTCACGTGCCGGCGCCACACTGCTGCGGCCGCACAGACGGTGTGAAACCAGGGCTGTCGGCTTCCCACAGCGGTGCCTTAACGCGTCAGCAGCCGCAGTCGGCAGCAGCGACGGATACCCGGCGGTTGCGGCGGATGACCAGCTTCGAGACCACCGATAGAGGAGCGGTGGGAGGAGAGAGACGGACCGAGACGGAGAAAGACGGAGCGAGAGGAGGCAAGAAAGGAGGCGAGGGAAAGAGGCCGAGGAGATGGTTTATTAGGAAGAATATGACTTTGAGTATGTAATCACATAGCAGGCATATTTAAGAAGTCACAAAGAAGCAATCAACACTCACTAAACGTCATTATGATGAAGTAGTGAGCACGGCGCAAGATGAACACCCTTAATTGGATACAATGACCTTGGCGTTTATAAGCGTTGTGATATGTGACTTGCACGATTTTCAGACTCCTGCGACGCGAAAAATTTCTGGACTATGTCTCTTCCTAAAGTGTTTCTACTGGAAGCTGTCACTGTTTACGGTGGAGCACGCCATTATGTATGCGCCGGAGCTCGCAGTATTTGCTTTACAAGTGGTAAACATACGCAAATTTGATGTGAAGGTCCGTCTATCCTGTCAGGGAAATGGCCAATCTCAGTTGGTGTGGAAGCCGCTGAAATTTTCGTCTACAATAATTTTGATTCCCACTTCCATACACTCTCAATTTGTTTTGATCGTTGGTCGATTAACCCGGCATGAGAAACAGTCTCACAACATCCAAGCAGTGGTTGAACTTTAAGTTTTTAACTATTTCATTTCCAATGGACGGATATACAAATGGGCGCCTATCGCGGCCTTTCTTCTTATATGCACACAATAAGACCGTTCGTTACACACAGAGAAAACATCCGCGCTGGAGGGTTCAGTTTTTCGGCACCCTTTCGGGCCAGTTTTGGCCACGCACTTGCTCTCAGGCTCCCACTGTGGCAATTGTGCGCACGGAGGGGCTATTTTTATTTTTTTATTTCTATTTTAATTCTATATGATTCATATTTATTTTTATTTTGCTATTATATTTCATTTTTTATATTAAATATATAATTTTTCCGTTCATTCGGGCCCGGAGAATCAGAGGACTTCGGCGATATAGAGTGACGTCATCATATTGGGAGATGCCACATGACGGTACGGCCTTTTTAAAGACAGACCATACCCGTCGCCACGGGCGCTGATTGGTTCAGCGTAATTCCGCGGCAGTATGATCATTCCCCAGTTGCCGCCATCTCCTGAGAAAGGGGCGGTCGAGGAGAAGTCTGCCGAAGTCAGGCTTGAACCATGAACCCGTCACCTACATCGGCACGTGATTTAACCAAAGCGCCGCCCTGGTGGTCTTGAATGAAAGAAGCGCCATTGCGTGAAGCACATAAAGGACGCTAGAACCCGCCTCCACGCTTGCATTTACATGAACCCGTAAGACTAATCAAGGCATCTTGCTACCCACAGAAAGGGTAGACGGTTTATGGAAGTAAGGGGAGGTGACGAGTGAGACAGCCCTGTGATCACGCGGGCGATTATTGTCTGCCACCGAGCCCATCCCAACACAGTTACCCTACTTTTGAGCTCGTGCGGCCGTTCAAACAGGGCGGCACTTCAGCCCGTTCATAAATGATGCTGCTGCCCGGCCCGGATAAACGGGAGACTGCGAGGATTCAGCAAGAAGCAGGGCGCGATGAAAGAACGGAGGATGATCACCAAGACCCCTGCGATCAGAGGCGTGCTGACCGGGCTGGGTCAGCAGGTCAGGGTCAGGCTGGCTGGGTCAGCGCAGCGTGTGATTAGCCATGCATACCGGTAGCTGTTTGGCCGGGCGCCAAACACTGTCTTGCGGTGGCCTACTAAGTCATGCAGCCCTGGCCAATCGTCATGGCGCATGCTCTTCTATTCGTGCCAACGACAGCAAGCACAGCGCGCTGGAGACTTGCGCTCCACTGACCACCGCCTGAGACGAGCCAACACTCCAGCCCTCAGCGCCGCAAAAGCGCCCTTATTGGCCATCTTGGTTGCCACCTGCATGTGAAATAAACCGCCGCTTTGCACGCAGGCGTGCCGCTCCGTGAGAGGGGCCGCGTGGAAAAGAGGTCGGCTGGTATGGCATCTACGAGATCAGCTCTGGAAGGTGAACTAGGGGAATCTGGGCTTTAACCGCGGCGGAATCCATATCCTAGTACCTGCAAGCGTTGGCGTCGGCAGAGGAAGAATGGAAAGACCCGAGCAAAACAGCTTCATTCACGGCATGGGCGAGAGGCCCACCGCTTTACGGCAGCACGCGGCGCCGGCGACGCCGCGTCAGCGTCGCGTGACAGGAGCCAGCTGGTTGCTTTCTACGCCAGAGCCGGCGCAACACGCGCCGTGCCGACATAACGCACACGTCGCGGCCGCACGCACAGCCCGCTGCACACGGTGAAGGCAACTTCCCCGCCGTCACTGCCCCATTCGGGAGAGTGACTCGCCCTGCCTCGCCTCGCGCCTCGCCGGCTGCGACCGAGGCGGGACGGGTGCGACGCTGCGCAGCCGCGGTCCGCGCTCACGCGGCTTGCAGCTGTGCTGCGGCAGATGCAGCCGGCGGCCGCGCCAGACTGTCTCGGTTGCGGGCCGAGAATACGGGATGTTCGGGCCGAGAATACGGGATGCTCGGGCCGAGAATACGGGGTGCTTGGGCCGAGAATACGGGATGTTTGGGCCGAGAATACGGGATGTTCGGGCCGAGAATACGGGATGTTCGGGCCGAGAATACCGGATGTTCGGGCCGAGGATACGGGATGTTCGGGCCGAGAATACGGGATGTTCGGGCCGAGAACACGGGATGTTTGGCGGCTGGAACGCCGTCGCGGTCCGGTGGTCCTTCCGGTGGTCCGGTGAGAGGTCCTGAGGCCACAGGTCCTTCAGCCTGTGGCCTCAGGGACACCCGAGTATCACGCGTTCACGGCCAGACGGAGCAGTGTAGTGCACTGCAAGACGTAAGAAACGCAAAGAAGCTCTCTGGACTCAAGTAATATAATTGTATTTATATAAAAACGCGTTGGCATAGCATGACAATGAACTCAAAATAGGCCGTCTTATTTTCTCCCTAGGCATATCCACCGGCATCGGCGACCGTACCCACCGCACATCCGCACAGAGGCCTCAGGACACTACATCAGACCAGCACCAGACCTGATCTACCGGGGGCTGAGCTCGCTTGAAAGGAACTCGCCTTTAATGACATGCCTTTTTGCCTCCAAGACAGGACAGCGTCTCCTAATTATATATATATATATATATATATATATATATAGAATAAAAAATAACGTCTTTTAACTGGCATGGATGCTCGTGTCGCTCTATGATTTGAGGTCTCTGCCACCATTGATATCATGACATGCTCTGTCACACGACCGGACGAAGGTGGAAATTACACATCCTTCGGGCCCTCAGGATGCTTTTGCTTCAGGTCTTTCCACAATGACCAAGTCCCTGTATTTGCTGGCAAGGATCAGTGCGCCCCATTCTGGCGTGTTTCCTAACTGCAGAAATTGCAGGACTGATATAGGCCTGGCAAATAGCAAACTTATTACCCTATGTTTGCTCCAGTGTTCGGAGGTCATGTGCCTTCTTGATATTAATGTATGCGACTGTGTAATTTCCTTCTAATCTTAAAACAGCCTCCATCTAGCCCGTAAGGCATATTGTGTCACGGGACTGTATGCATGCTACGGTGCTGAGAGGACCACGAGCCGTGCCACGGTGCTGAGAGGACTACAAGCCGTGCCACGGTGCTGAGAGGACCACAAGCCGTGCCACGGTGCTGAGAGGACCACGAGCCGTGCCACGGTGCTGAGAGGACCACGAGCCGTGCCACGGTGCTGAGAGGACTACAAGCCGTACCACGGTGCTGAGAGGACTACAAACCGTACCATGGTTCCGGGGGACTACAAGCCGTGGTATGGTGCTGAGAGGACCACAAGCCGTGGCACGGCGTTGAGAGGACTACAAGCCGTGGCATGGTGCTGAGCCGGTGACCATCACCGGCTACCCACGCAGCCGCCGCTGGCGCCCCGCTCGCCCCAGCGTGTTTGCCTTCCCCCGCTGGCGCCCCGCTCGCCCCAGCGTGTTTGCCTTCCCCCGCTGGCGCGTGACCCACCGCGAAAGTGCGGCACGCATCGGCAAACCCGAAACTGCGGCCGGCAGTCGGCGAGCGCACGCTCGGTGGAGCTCGAACTTCGCCGTAGCGCCAGCGGGCGCCGGCCGGCGCCGCCGCGCCGCGCGCTACGCGTTTCTTTTCGTGACTCGCGCGCCGCGATCGCCTCGCGCATGTTATGCCGCTCACTTGGGAAAGCGACGGGGCGGGAAAGGGTCCGAGACGGGTGCTGTGACCCGGCGGTTTGTCGCAGGTGGTGGGGGCCGGGGTGAAATCCGTGCAGGAGGTGCGGAAAGCCGTGAAAGCTCTTTTTGCGATGACAATCCCTCTTCTGGAATCATCGAGCGCCGCGGGTTGTTCAAAAGACCGCAATGATGACAAAACATGCCAAAAGCGGGCGAGAAGAGGACACACGCCTCATTCCAGTTGAGGATGATTTGAAGATAGCATAGCTGACTGCCCTCAGCCGCGCATAATTCCCGTAAAGCTCACATATTCTCACAGATCAATGGGATTCTCTATTCTGCTCTACGCGTAAGGCTCCCTCACACAAAATCGAGTGCAGTTGACAGGGATACTGAACTGACCTTGTTTTGAAATCTGAGATGGATAGCGCTGGTTTCGGAAATATTACCCACTCGTGCGTTATCAGCCCAGTGTTTTCGAGACAGGCGTCTAGTGCGAGCTACATCTGAGAGCGCCGACTTCGGATGCCCGCGCCATTGTAGCGCCATTAAGGACATCATTCTCAGGCCGGTGTATTGAGATCAGCGTCTCCGCTCTAATACATTTCGATTGCAGATGGTCTCACTGATATGACATCAAGGACACTGTTTTACCCATGGTAAGGCAAACAACGGCTAATCTGGAGAGAACATCTGGGCCCGATCTGATACCAATCGGGGCTTGACTTCTCGCGAACGCATGGCGTGTATATTAGTATGCTGCACCGAAACGTTTCTTTTCATTTCCTTTGGATCACAGCTGCTCTTCTTCTTCTGGCCTTGTTATCGGCACCAAAAGTGGGTGCATTGTGTTTAATACAAGACGTATTTAAATATAATGGCATGGAAACCACGCAAACGGAAATAATTGCACCACTGCGATTATTCCATGCAGGAAAGATGGTATCATAAACGTTAAGTGTTTGGAAAGGACCAGGGTGTCAGCCTGTGACACCTGTGCCTGTCAGAAAGTAACGCCTGCGCGTGTTAGCCTATGACGCCTGTGCGTGTGCGCCTGTGACGCCTGCGCGTGTGAGCCTGTGACGCCTATACGTGTGCGCCTGTGACGCCTGCATGTGTGGGTCTGTGACGCTTGCACGTGTGAGCCTGTGACGCCTGTATGTGTGGGTCTGTGACGCCTGTGACTGTGGGCCTGTGACACAACTACGTGTACGTCTTATAAGAGTTGTGCTAACAGAGTTTCACCGATGTAGCGTTCGCACGCTCAATCACAAATCACATAGGTGCGGGAAATGAGTGGTTAATGGCTATGGTAGCTAAGTCTGGTCATTTGTGCAGGCGAAATTGGGGACATCGCAATGATCTATGTTTTGGGTAGCCGTGATCAAATTTTTGCGAAGATCGACGATATTTTTGGCGCCATGGGCCGCCTCAGACCTCATGACATGCTCGTGTAACTTATACGACCATGTTCTACCCCGCCACACTCAGAATGTGTGTGTTGGAGACCAGTTTGTTTTCCTTCCTTCTGCTCTGGTTTCAGAGATGTTGCATCTACCTGAAAGCTTCGCCTGAACAGGCGGGTCCGAGGCCTGCCCATAAGCGCGTGTCACTGGTCGTACGCATCAGCCCGTGCTCGTAGTAATGCGGCCGTCCGACTTCTCCTTCGGCAAGCGACGTTAGTTTCGTCTAGCTACAGGTCAGGTCGCACTAATAAGAACGCAGTGTTGGCTCATGTTATGCAGGTTTTTGCCCAGTTTTTACTTGTTATATCAATCATGTGAATCGAATGGGAGCGAGTGCAGTTTTCTCCTTCTGTAATATAACAGCAAACATGGCGTCTGAACAGTCGACTTGCAAGCAAATGTCTAAACAATCACGCAGTGCGCCTCCTCAAGCTCTGAACTTCTTCTGGGAAAAGCTGCATGAAGCTGCCACCCGCGGCTGCAAATATTTGATAACAGCATGCAAGACGGCCGGGCAAGGCGACCGCTCTTAATTATGTTTTTTCTTATTAAAATGAAATAAAAAATTTAAAAAAACATATTAAAAAAAGTGATCAATGTGATCGTGATCTCTCGTGATCTCGTGATCAACGCCTGGATACTGATGCGACTGGTGAGAGGAGGACGTACCATGGAGAACAGGATTTTTGAAGGTGCGGGGTTAGCATATAAGATCGGACGGGTTGGCTGTGTAAAAGGTTCTTGCAGTATGACGGAAGGGATTGCGGAGATCTGAGAAAGTTGGCGAATGCTATAATCCGTGTTTCAGTATCAGCTCCTTCGCATTACACTTCAGGGCACCAACAACAAAGTCGCTAACGTTGTACCCCACCAGATAATGAATGTTTCAACCATCACAACCATCTGCACCCAAGTGTACTCCGATGCTGAAACTGCCACTGCCCGGATGCATCTGCATTGCCTCTCTTGATTGCGTTTCGCGTCCCAGTAATGACAGCAGGAGTGTGACACGATCGGTATGTGGGCCAGTCACCGCGCCACCGCCCCTTCCATCTGCGTGTAATCAGTGGTGGTCACTGTACCGTTATCAGCGCTGGACATAGCGACTTAGTCACGCAGTCAATTAGATTATCCGCGCGAGGCGCCATGACGTCACAGCGCGCTGATAACTCTCGGTAGCAACTATCTGGCTGCTTCTACTTTCTCATGTTCAGACACTACGGCGGAGGCCTAGAGCGTAGAAATTCAGCCAGCCCAGCCATGCGTATGAAAAAGGTAGTTTGTAAGAAGGGATGAAGCGTGGTTGGCTTCTTTGGGATCAACCTGTTTGCATGCACTGGATCTCGCTTTGTTATCTGAGAAGAGCTCACCGCTTTGAATTAGCAGATCGATTCAGATATTACCACTTGCTCACAAATCAACGTGCGATGACATTGAAAATCGGTCAGCGCATGCGATAGTAAAATCTGGCTTTAACTATGCGTGAAGACACAGTTTTTATGCTGCGCTTATGTTCGGACTCTCTTTGACAGCAGGTTGTCAGTGAAAATCCAATCTTCCGACTATAATGCCAGTGTCGTTTTAGGTAAGCTCCGATGGCTTGCAAACAACGCATTCATTGGCGTACATTCATCGCCGATGGCTCAGTTTTCTACTCGTTCTCCCTGCTTTCCAATACAGTTCTCTTGGCCGTGAATCATGGCTACAATGGCTTTACTGCAGGCCAGAATGGAAGTATGCTTGCCATGTTGGAATATGGTCAATCCCAGCGTCGACCTCAATGGGGAGCGGCGGTCGCCGGGTGGCCGTTTGCGGAACAATCAGAAGTCACTTGGGACGAGGTTCGGGGGGAGGGGGAGAGGGGCACTGTCATGTTAAAGAATGAGCCGGCGGCGTGTCTTCCCTGGAAGGTGTTTGTCGAAGACCGGAAATAGATGTTTACACAGAACGGTTTCGTGCAACGGGCCTGCAACAGTGGCACCTTTGAACTGGGAATGCTGATATTAAATACTCCCGTGATCCCAAAATGTGGTGCACATCTGCTTGTCGGACGATTCAAAATTTTGCAAAGTGAAGAATCTGCATGTTTCTGCTACATCAACTAACTCATGGTACTGGTTTCCGCAGCGAAACCCGGCTCTCATCTGTGGTACAGTTGATTCCACAAACCGATCTTCCCTTCTTGGTAACGTTCCAAAACCTCCCGTGCCGATTCGAGTCTCTCATACTTGAGCTCACGCGACACCTGTTCTGGCAACCACCGGTGAGTTGGGACGACTTCAGGCGATCATAAATGATACGGTGGACTGCTCCGTTGACCATGCCAAGATTCTATCCCAGCTGTGTGGTCGACTGTCACACGAGCGTGCACCATCATAGCCCTCACACTCAGGGTACGGTGCGGGGTCAGTTTGCACTGTGGGCCTCTCGCAGGAAGGCAAGTCGAACACCCTCTCCCTACCCTTCTCGAACTCTCGCAACCACCTACGCGACATTGACTCGGAAATGTGTCATCGCCATAATCTTTTGGAAACTCTCTGTTGATATTGCATGCTTTTTTCTTCCCCAATACCATGCATCCAATGACCAAACGCTGCTTCTCTCCGGTGTCACACCACAGTTGCAAAGCAGCATTGAAACGAAAACAAAATTCTGGACAGCATGCAAGACAGACCGCCGAAACAACTCAGTACCTCTCAATCCAGGTAAGATACAGCGCCGAAATATTCCGAGTGCAAACAAATAGGTTTGATTTTGGCTTGAAAAATCGAAGAATGCGTTAAGTGTGGTGCGACATCACGTATTGTTCTTCACAGCAGCGAAACGGAACATCCTCTAATGCTTGTAAAGTCGTGAGGTATAGTCGAACGAAATCGTACATCCGCATCGTCCATGTTTATCCCACCTCTTGGATCGATTTTCCGCAGTAATCCCTCCCGTCACCCCACTAAAGCATCATATTCACCCTCACTCCGTCATTTCACATCTTTGTTAGCATCACTCCGAAATTACTAAGATCCGAAATTGCCACCCCCTTTTCGACATGAGCACCGCAACCGCCCATCAGCCTGGGCCGACCGGCGCGCGGGGAGCTAACGTCTTTTGCCCATTGCAGTCATCGGTGTTAGTGTTCAGTTGCAAAGAAGTCTCCAGTTCATGCTTTCGTATTTTGCGTCTCGCAAAACGCACGAGAGTGTTGCAATAAATGGATATGCTGTGCGTGTTGTGCGTTGTTTTGTTGTGTTGTGTTGATACGTGTGTTGATGTGCTGATATGCTGTGGCCGCTCATATGCGCTCTTCATTTCAATATGCAGTGAATAGTGACATCTGCTTTGAAAGCGAATCTTTTCCCACTCATCTCCTTTCCGACTAAATCACGATTCCTGAGCATCGGTTTAGGAAATTCAGTCACCTGCCTGTCATCACGCTTACCAGGTCCTTCTTAGACTGAATCTGAACGTTTTGTTTGGATAAGCGTCTGGTTTCAGCGCCTACGCTAAGCAGTGCTCGTTGCGGGGTGCTGACCTCCCATCTCATCGCGAAAGTTATGATTAACGGCAGAACTTTGCCGCGAAAGCTTAACATGCCGCGGTGCTCGGAACGGTCCGCCTTGCCCTTTTAGGCCACCTAATCTTTAACGCGGCCGCTGCCAATGGTCGTAGGTCATCCCATTTAAGGACAAATAGCGCCTGGAGCGACTAAAATCTCCCGCTAAGGATGGGTGTACGCGACAGCAGGCGCTCTAACTAACTGACCTATTGGCACGTACGAAAAGATCAGCGCGCTTGTTACAGCGGGGGCAGTGGGCAGCTCAGATACTCATAAACGAACTGCTGGCAGTGCCTTTTACTTCGTGAAAACAGCCTCTAAGTGGCCTCCACAAGACAATGTGATGTAGCACGCTCAAAATTGAGTGCTTTCAAGACGACCATTATCTAGTCAAGAGTGCTTACGGACACGAAGAACACGGACACTGTCGCTGTGAGGGTGTCGAGGTTTTTGTCAGACGTCTCGCCTCAGAAATGACGGCAAGGTAACCTCACACTCAGGACGTATTTCACTACTTGTGAGAAGGGCATGTGATCAGCCAGCACACAAACAGGAGCAAAGAAATATGACACGCCTGCCTCTCTGCTATCAAGTGTGTAATTTGCCTGCCAGGACTGTCCCATGTGCACTGCTTTCCATTTCGTCCTCTGGTATTACCGACTTTCTCTCTCGGGTCGTGGTGAAGCAGCTGCCATCACCGGGAAAACGCCCAGCCAGACTACTTGAGGAGCAGGCATATCGAAAGCCATAATATTATGTCACAGCTCGTCGCGAACCGAACGAAAGCCAATAGCGGCTGCTCTAGATAACGGCAGTGCCAAGACAGCCATCTCTTGTGTCCGACTCTGAGTGTCAGAGTCAGCAGGTCTCTCTCACATGTTGGTCTAGACTGTTCGCTGCAGGTGGTGGCCGCTGTGTCAATGCAAATGCTGTGGTAATACCAGACCGGGCATTTCCTGCGTTGTTTGCTTTGATCTAAATAGCTTGCACAACAAGGCGACGCGTAGAGACTTGTGAATCTGCATACTCTAGCCAAACGTGTCCATACGAGCATCGCATTACGCCTTATCGCAACACAGTAAGAGCGATGTTGGCTCGGGTCCATCAGCGGCGTTAAGATAAGAGGGTGGACAGGTCGAGATGGGGACGGGTGGGTGACCGAATGTTCGACGGAAGATCAGCAGAACTAGGTCGATAGGTGGCCCCAAACTGGTCGCCGCTCATTGCATCCGGGGCCGAATGAGATGCAAATGGCTCATAAGAAGCTCGTTTCGGGCACGAGCACACGCACATGAAGAAGTAATGGAGTAAAAAGGAGAGAGAGAGAGAGAGAGAGAGAGAGAGAGAGAGAGAGAGAGAAGAGAGAGAGAGAGAGAGAGAGAGAGAGAGAGAGAGAGAGAGAGAGAGAGAGAGGAGAGAGAGAGAGAGTGGGGGAGAGAGAGAGAGGAGAGAGAGAGAGAGAGAGAGAGATCAGAGAGAGAGCGAAGAGAGGAGAGAGAGTGAAGAGGGGGGAGATAGGAGAGGGGGGAGAGAGGGGATGAGGGGGGGGGAGGAGAGGGGGGGGATAGAGGGGGAGTGGGGAGAGGGGGAGGGGGGGGGGGGGGGGGGGGGGGGAATGGAGGCGAAAGGGAGGGAGGGAGGGAGAGATAGGGGGAAGGGAGGCAGGATGAGAAAGAAAAAACAGAGGGTGAGGCAGAAAAGGGAATGGATGGAGAAATGGCTGTGGAGGTATTGAGACCAAGTAAAGAAGGGAGAGGATTGAAGGACGAGAGAATAGTGTGGACGAGACGAGAAGGACGAGAGAATAGTGTGATAGGCAGAAGAGAGGACGGAGGAGCAGACACGTGAGATAAAGAGGGGCAAATGAGAAGCAGAAAGGGAGAGGCACGGTCAGCATCTGACACGCCTGGCCATGTCCCATATGCCACGGCATAGTCCATATCGCACCCAACGCAACCCGCGATGACTGGCGCTCGCCTCCCGTTGTGCTACCGCCGCCTTTCTGCCGTGGGGTATCGAGGCCGCGCCGGCGCCGGCGCCGGCGCCGGAGGTCACCGTCCCGGCACACCTCCAACCGGGACGAACACGGATGCGGGAGGCGGCGGGACACGCCGCTGGCCGGCGGGATGACCCACTGGGAGCGCTCTCGCCCGGCGTCCGGCCCGGCGCGGACCGCCCGCGCCCCGTCGCCGCCGCCTGCACGTGTTGGCGGCGATGACGTGCGGTTTGGCCGCGGCGCCCGATCGTTTCGCGCCGCGGCGATGGTGACGCGGCTCGGCGCCGCTGCTGGCCCGGTTCGCGCGGCGCCGCGCGATAACGCGAGCGGCAGTGTGCGGCAGTCAGCAAGCCGGGTACGCCGCAGCTAAGTGGGAGAGCCGTCAAGTGTCGGCGCCGTGCATGCGGCCGACCCGGCGCTGTGGTTAGCATACTGAGCGGAAGGGTGGAGCGCTGGCCGGAACCCAGATCTGTCTGTCCGGACCCGGATCTGTCCATCTGGACCCGAATCTGTCCATCCGGACCCGGATCTGTCCATCCGGACCCGGATCTGTCCATCCGGACCCAAATCTGTCCATCCGGACCCGGATCTGGCTATCGAGGACGGTTATGGGATCACCCCTGTGCGCCGAGCTGGCGACCCCGTTCGTCTCCGTTCCGCGGCTACCACGAGAGCGACAGAAATCCCTCGCGCCGAGACGGAACGAGCAGGGCGCCCCCGCCCACCGGCGGGCAGCTGGGAGAGTCTGTGAGCGTCGAGAAGGGGGCGGAAATGATGTACCAGGTGTGGTTTGGTGTAGGGGTCAGATGGCTATTTGTGGGTGCCGAATAAGCTCGGCACGTCGCCCTGCGGTACTCGTCTGTCTGCCATAAGGGTTGACGCACTTCATCACGAGCCACCAGATCATGGCCGGGTTGGACTCGGCTTACTAATCTATGGCGAGATGATCCTCGGTCTGAGGTCGCGGCCAACACGAAGTAGCTCATCAGAGGTCAACCGCAAGGTCGTAGACAGGGTTAACAACCGTTCACAGTCGTGTTACTGCAAGTTACGCCGGTGCCCAAACGAGATCGTAAAATAAATAACGTTTGTCACAAACTTCTGTCATTTGTGGGTAGTAAATATCATAGACCACATAAAATGTCGCAGCGTCCGCCGAAGCATTGCTCCTCCTTGATCTACAACGTATAAATCACTGACAAAATCACGTTCCTTCAAATACAGCCAGGCCCATAACTTACCTGCAACCTCCCATCGTGCCGCTCGGTGTCGCCTGCGTCCTCTCCACGCGAAGGTCTTCTCTAGCGTCCCTCAACTACGCCCGAGCCTCCAGACCGTGCCCGTCCGCTGGAGTCGACCTGTCTCCGCGCGCGGTCACTCTAACACGACGCCCGCAGCTCAGCCTGGTCACCCTCACGCCACCGAAGTCCCCTCTGCCCAGACCAAGAGCCGCAGCCCCTGGCACCGCGACTCCCCGGCTGCCGACGCGCCGCAGAAGCTCGCGCTCCGTGCAGCTCTGCACCGTCCGCCCTCCGGCTCGGAGTGCCGGAGCTGTGCTATGCTCTCGGCGCCGGAGCCCTGCTGGGCTTTTTGCTCCGGAGGCGAGCCGAGCCGAGCCGGCGCCTTTCGTGACGCGTCTGGCGCTCGTCACCGGCAGCCACCTGACGTGCCGCTCGCTCGGCCAGGCAGCGCCTGTCGCACCTCGGGACGGCACGGGACGCGTGCCACGCTCCGCTCGTGCCCGCTCCTCACTGCCACCCGTTCGCCCGACAATTGAGCGGAGCTCTGACACACTTGGCTCGGACGCCGTTTCTCCGCGCCGCCGCCGGGCGCCGCCACAGTCGCCTCCCGCGGGGCCTGAAAGAAGCCGCGTCTCCCTCAGCGTAAAGGAATTCGATAGGGCAACGGGTGTCCCGCCATCTCGCCAGCTCCTTGTTTTGACCCATTTCTCAGCGGGTGCCCTCGTTCCGTGCTGCTGGTTTATGGTGGGCGCTGGCCCCGGAGCGCTGCCCGCCACCACCGTCGCTGCTGGGTCCGCCACCATGCAAACCAGGCTGAAATCGGCGCGCCTCGGCCGCGTACAAGCACGCTCTGTCTGCGAAAGTTGGGCCGTGGCGAGGCAGGCCGGCCGATGCAGCGCAGTGGCCGCCGGCCAGTGCAGCGAACCGCTCGGCCATGCGGCGTCGGGGTCAGGTCCGGGCAGGCTCGTGTCGCGGCGCCGACCCGGACGTGATGCCGGCGCAGAACCGCCCGGGCCCAGACGCCGCAGCTGCGGCATTGTGGTGGCGCTTTTACAGCGCCGGCGCCTTAGAAGTCGACTCGGAGACGTGCCACTTATGTCACCCACAACGCCACTCTAAAGCTGCCCTGTGCTACTTGTATTTGCGTGGCTGACGGAGAGCGCCTTCACGCGACAGGCGCGTTTTGTTCGGCGTTGCCGAGCCGCCAAAAACGCGCCTGCCGCAGACCGATAGCTCGATTTGACTGGCTCACCATCAAACTTCAAGACGGCATGTTTGCTTTAAATTTCGTTCTGGATGCCTTGGGCAATTCGGGCCGCAGTCTGGAAAGTAGATTTGCGCGGAGTCGTGGCCACGTAAAAAAAACGAAACACTTTTGGCGCTGGCTCATATAAGGCAGAACTGGCAGGAAATGCCGAGTGAACTGCACGATCTTTAAACATCATTTTCGGCTCTTCTTGGCGAGTGCCCCAGTTCCCGACCAAATGGGCACCCTGCCAACATCGTGAGCGGGCTCCCGTTCCCAGCGATGTAATCGGGCCGGGTCCCAGGAAGACCTTTGATCTTTCTGTCCTACCGCGGGTTTGATTTGTCCCGCCGTGGGTCCGGTGTTCCTGGCGAGAAACTCTGACATCACTTCCCGGCATTGCGGAGCTGCGATCCACCTCATGGTATAGCTCTGGCGGCAGCGACCAGTTCTGGCCAATGACTGTCAAGACAATTTCAGGAGAACTACTGGGCACGAGGAGTGTAAAGACCTGCTCCAAACCATCAGGAGTGCCATCATCGGCTCTTGGGTGCGGAGAGTCCGGGTCCACCGCGGCACACCGGGCACGCCGGCAGCGCTGATGCCGGCTGCCACACGCTGGCGGCATCAAAATTCGCTCGAATACACCCAGAGCGTCGGAACTGGCCCAAGCCCACCTCAAGCGTCAATACGCCAGGATCGCCAGGATCGACGCCAATACGCCAGAGGGGTCAGGATCGGCTGCCGATCGGCTCCGATCGGCAGATCAGGAGTGTTCGCATCAGGAGTGTTCGCATCGGCCCTAATTGATCAGGGGTGTTCACATCGGGCCTAATCGATCAGGGGTGTTCACATCGGGCCTAATCGATCGGGAGTGTTTACATCGGCTCTAATCGATCAAGGGTGTTCGCATCGGCTCTAAGCAGGAGTGTTCGCATCGGCTCTAAGCAGGAGTGTTCGCATCAGTCCCAATCGATTAGGAGTGTTCGCACCGGCCCTCATCGAGCAAGAGTGTTCACATCGGCCCTTATCGATCAGGTGTGTTTGCATCGACACCGACACGCCAGGGGAGCTGGGATGACACCGAGTAACATAGGACCGTCGGATTGTCAATAACACAGCAGGGTGTTTGTCAGCCGCGTCGATGCGCCAGGAGCGCCGCGACTGTCTCAGCATACCACCAGTGCCATACGCTGTGTGTGGCCGGACCTGTTCCCAGACGCCGGGGGCGGCGGAGCTGGCTTGAATATGGGCCGGCCCCGCCCACCGTGGCTCGTTATAACGAGATGCCGAACCAGACAACGAGCGACAGAGCACAATAGGAGGACGACCCCGAGCTCTTTTGTTGTGTCCAGTGCCGTTCTCGAGTCGCTCGTCCACCGCTTCTCAAATGAAACGCCGCGGATGGAAGTGGACGGGGCATCTGTAGCAAGTGTGTTGATGATCTACTACGACGAGAGGCGGGTTACGCTCGTGCAGTCTTTGGTGGGGGGGGGGGGGGGGGGGAGATGGCGACTAGCGACATTGTGCGTGAAGACGGGGACGCGACTGTGCCTCCAGTAACCGCCATCAAACGGGGTCGATGTTAAACGCCGGTGTAGCCTCTGACTTAAATGACTATTGAACACATCAAATGGGATACAGTGCAGCGCGGAATATCAGATGGGATTCAGTGCAGCGCAAAGCGGACGCTGACAGCATTGATAAGCGGCACTGCTCGACGCGAACATGCACTTACTACTCCATACAAGCAGCATCAAGTGACAGGGATGGCACAAATGAAATATGCGCATAAAAACGAAACACCGCAAATGTTTTTTACTAACACGAAGCACGAGACACCTAGCTGCGGTAAAACCTGCGAGTCGTCGGGTGCAAGGAAGTGGTGCGTTATCCATCGGATAAAACAATAGCCGAGGCAACGAATAACATTAAAACACGTTTGTTTCCTTCTCAGACGGCGCACGGCAATATCAAGGTTAAGTTAAGTGTAATCCAGCACGATATTGATGTCTAATGCACACCGCATAAGTGCGAGGGTCAAAGCGAAATCGTCGAAAGGACAAGCTATACAAACTAGATCGTTCCATGTCATGTCCTTGACGGCCAAAGGCTGCCATCCTCGCTACAATACAGACACCGGCAGTAATAGCTTCACTGTCACTAGGAGCCTCAATTTCAACACATGAAACAGGACGGCACAGTCCAGAGCACAAGCACCACACAGGGCACAGGGTCCTCTCCCGTCCATCGTACACGGCCGTCACAGACATCAGGCAGCGTCCTCCGACAGCAGGTCACGTGATACGAGTGCACATCGCGATCACCTGAGCTTCTACTTCCGCTTGTATGTCTCCCAGAGTCTAGCAGCGAGGTCTGCAATAAATATGGCTGCTTCACAGAGCCGTTGCCCAATATGTTTCCTTTCCTGCAAGGTTCCCGGTGACCTGCCCGGTGAGAAAATCTTTTCTGTACCTTGATATATATATATATATATATATATATATATATATATCAGCGTATATCCGATGGATTGGAAAGTATGTAAAACAACATAATATTCGTATAGTAATAGTAATGCTCAGTTTGTAACATGCCGCGACTGAAAATTGAGCACAGCATTGGCAAGTCGTATTGACGCAAAATATCTCTGTTAGGTGATATTTTAGATTGGCACCATCTTCTCAACTTAGACAACCATTTTTGCTAGAAGAAAGAAAGTAATTAATAAAGCGCCGAAAAATCCTTAATATTTTAGTGAAAGGTGGCCGTTTAAGCCTACGGAAAGGGGATGTCGGCATGCTTGGTCTGAACCCTAACCGGATGATAAAGTGATGTCGACGAAAAAACGACGGCAACGAAAGCTGAGCAGAATGAAGATCAGAGACTCACGATTTCCAATCATAGGCTATCAAGGTGGGGGTGAGGATAAAGCTGGGTCAGAGGGTGAAGAAGATAGTCGCCTCATTGAACAGGCGTGGGGTGTTTTCATTTCACTTTGCGACTCGAAAGACTGAGGACATATACTGAGCCTACTTCTGGCACCAATGCTTCTGTGATAGCTCAATTACATTTTCTCCAAATTAACTTTCCCCTCCCCTCTTACGCCTCAAGATGGCCTACGGCTGAAATTCTGGAATCTCTGTTTTTTTTCTCATTTTGCTCAGTGTTCGTCTTCATCTAAAGATGCCCTGCGTACAGCAGGGCTTCTGCTATCCGAAGAACGTTTTAAGTGCATTGATACCAAAAGCATGAAGGCAAGTAAACTTTAACTGTACTTTTCAAATTTTTTACGCTTTAAATAAGACGGTGTCACCTCATTTTTCTTCGAAGAACCTTGCCATGATCATATGGTGTTCATACCTGTCACAGTGCATCACATGAACCTAATTACTTCACAGCAGTCAAACTTCCTACCCTTTATTCTGTTCACTAATCGACAAGAACTAACCGTTTACGATCATCTATAGAAAGTCGAATTAGTTATACCAAGGTAAGCCCAGTCTGGTGCTAGAGTTGACTACACACGATCTGCACTAAAGTTCTTGAAAATGGCGACGAGACAAAGTTGTAGACATGCTCATCCGCGAGCGCCAGAGGAGAGGGGAGGGGGGGGGAGGAAGGGTCAGGGTATCCTCCTACGGGTTTCAGCGGTAATTTACAAAGTGCGTTAAGTAAGTTCGGCAAAGTGCCAGCATCTAACATCCGTCAGTTGGTATGGCTGACTGGCAGCCAAACTCAGCCACCTTCCACAAGACTTCACGAGTTTACCATTTAAGGTAACCTGAGGTCGCCCTCTCAAGAGAGACAATCTCAAAGTGGATGCAGCCGAAAAAGACGCCTTGCCTGCAGCTTCTCCTACCAATAGTGTTCGAGCTGCCAGCCTTACTGTCTATTTCGGGGTGCGCAACTGGCCCAGTCAGAAAGCATAGGAATTATCGGAGAAACAACTGACCGGCATCTATCTATGGAAAGCAAACTAGCCTCGTAGCGCAGAAATTCCGCTACAGCGCGGTTTCCTTCAAGGCCTTCTGAAGCACTTAATTTAGTTTGCACTCAATAATTATTATATTCAAAATAACAAAAAAAAAGACAAAAAGACGACGGTTCAGGCTTCAATTTTCCCGCTTATGCGCATCGTCTTCCAGGAGGGCTACGTTACTCGCAGATGCAGCGAAACTGAGCTCACGTTATACTCAGTATTTTCATTACAACTGCAACGTGTCGGCAACGTTACCACCTCGTTTCTCAAGCGAGCGGAGTCTAGGCTAATTGACATTCACTAAAATGGAGACGATGCGCGTTGTGCGACACATTCATCATACGCTATAAGACGGCAAGTGCTTCCAGAGCTTCCGGTCACTCCCGAGAGGCGTACAGAAGTGTCGGTGGGGCGGACA
Source organism: Pollicipes pollicipes (assembly GCF_011947565.3). Classification (NCBI taxonomy): domain Eukaryota; kingdom Metazoa; phylum Arthropoda; class Thecostraca; order Pollicipedomorpha; family Pollicipedidae; genus Pollicipes; species Pollicipes pollicipes. The sequence goes on from NW_023597055.1 coordinate 12,214,946, forward strand.
CGCTCCACGGAGGCAGCCTGCCACCCCACTTCCCCATGGAGCTGAGCCACAGGCAGCTACACTGCTGCCCCCCCCCCCCCCCCCAGCGTGCCTGGCCCACTAGGAATGACGCTGCGAGAGGCGCGCTGCTCCTGGAGTGGCGGCGCTCCAAGCGAAGCTCCTCGTGTCATTAAGCGACAGTGTGCCACAATGTCGGTACCTGCCACGATGTGTCGCGAACATGAAAGAAGCACCAAGCCGACTAAGGCAACACACTTTAGGAACTGAGGCCAGAACACCTGACAGGCAGTGGGATCTCTGTCACCCTCACATGAAAGTTCTTCCAGGTAATACTGTAGCTACCCATCTGCTTAAAGGGTAAGTTCCACATTTGAAGGAATTGAAGCAAGCATCAGCTATGATGACATGAGCTCACTTGTAACTATTGATATGCTTTCGAGTACAAAAGAGTGTTCTAGACGACCTAATTTCTTTGTTTAGTAAAAATACTCTTCAGTACGTCATTGTTTGATTGCGTCATCGTGCCTTGCGCAACCTTGTTTGAGAGCCAGTTAACGGCCGTGATATCTGGAAATCGTGCTCACGAACGCCAGATATGAGCGACTCGACATGTATGTGTTCCTTGGCCTCGTTCGCCGCCTGGCCAATGGAATGGCTGGATTTGGATTGCATTATTATGGCCTGATAATGCCTGGGTGACCTTGGAATAGTCTGCACGAAAAAAATTGCACATCTTCGCGGACGTATAGCTCAGAAACTAGGGAGGTTTATGTCTGAAGACGAGCAAGGCTCCGAACTGCGCCAAATGATATTCAAGATAGTCATGTTAGTTCAAAACCTCGTACAAATGCGGAACACTCTCTTTAAGAGGGCCCAGTCGTCACTTACGTTATTCAGCCGTCTCCCGAAGATTTTAACCTGATAAGATTTGGTGAGCTTTCATGGATACGACTTTTTACCCAACGTTGTTTTTTCTGTCTATGGGTGATTGTTTGGCTGCTTTCATACGCCAAAGGACCAATAAATTTTCAGCCAGCAAATGTAGTGGAATGGACATCAAACTTGCATTTGTTCGCGCCGAAATGATTCAGATCGCATTTAATCCCCATGCCCTGCATAACATATCTTTCTTAACAAGACATATAGCATCTGCCACATGGTGGCTCTGTTCCGATAGCGCAAGTACCCTGTAGCCGTGCTAAAAATGATAATAATAATGGTCAGACGGCAAGAGCTATGCCCGTTGTACAAACAGACGGCAAACAACAGTGGTTATTTTCCCATCATATTTAACGCAGAGACCGAGGGGAGAAATCACTAACAAGAGGTGAGGGAGAGTGAACGTGAATAGAGGTCCGGGAAATGTGACCGAAGAGAGAAGGAGTGAGGGAAGGAGGGAGGGATATAGGGAGAAGGGGACGTAGGGCGAGCGAGCGGGAGGTGTGGGAGAGAGGGAGGTAGAATGGGAGAGGAGGAAGAAGTGAGGAAGGGAGGAAGAGAGAAAGAGGGAGAGTCAGGAAGAGCGAGGTGAAAGGAGAGGATAGAAAAAAATCATATATATATATATATATATATATATATATATATATATATATACATCAATATAAATAAATACATGTAAATGTATAATATGTGCATTATAGCAAACACGACAAATATATGTGAACATAAATAAATAAGTATAAATATGCTAGGTATATATATATATATATATATATATATATATATATATATATATATATATATATATGTATATATATATACATATATAGCAAAGTCGTGGGAAGGCATAAAACCTGGATAACGTAAATTAGACAAGTGCACAGCGAAACATACCCCACATGTAATTAATAAGTCATTTTTCAGCGAAAACTAGCCATACTCCAGCGATCTACGCCCTTGCTAGAGGCATTCATACTAGCAGATGTGTCAGTAGATAATCTCAACGGGGGCTGTCAACAGCCGACACCCGGAGGGTTCCCACGTCAGGGACAGCTGACAAGGTAAGATGCACCCCACAACTCCACATTTGAACACTGTCCCCACTTGCATCATTCCGTCAAAAGCTTGTGGAGGAAAATCCCGAAGAAGGAAAGGCAATGAGCCGTAGCGGACGATAACGAAGCCTCGAGGAAGCTGAGCAGGAGGTGCCCAAGCTCCTGTGGCACGTTCGGTTATCATATGCCGTCCTGATCGTCCTCCTGGCTCCACTCCTGCCGATTTCCGGCGATGAAAGATAGCCGCCAGCCATCACCTGAATAATGCATTATAACAATCACGAGCTGCTTTGTGGGAAAACACGTGGACAGAGTGTCTCGCTGGCCGGACGACAGCCGGAATGAACGACACACAACGAGGCTCGTTTGTCACAATGTGGGAGCGCCAGGACAGTGCGGCCGATCTGGGGAGGCGCTGCCGGCCGTCTGGCGGTAGCCAGCCCCAACTGGGTCAGAACCAGCCCGGCAGCTGTCGGTGACCAGGGAGGACTACTTGTCGGTTTTGACCCGGCCTGCGGCCAGGCCCGGGAACTGGCACTTATTAGCGGCTTCCAGCCACTCATGACTGTGAACAGCCGGCAGCTGCTGTCTCCACACACAGCGCGGGTAGAGACAGCAACTGTACGGACGGAGCCGTCCGCGTACGTACCATGGGGATGTTGTATCAAGGGTGGTGGCAAAATTCCAACTCCGCAGTTGCTCATGTTTGTCCACACCCGAAGCATGAGTCCCTGGGGTGCGACAATTAAGTACGGTCGTGTCAATGTTTATCGTTCTCATCGGTAGATGTTACAGCTGGCAACGCACTGCTGGGTTCGGTTCTATCCCCCGTCTTTGATTGTTGTGTGGCATAAGAGGCTGTTTGCGTGGCTTTAGAACAGCCTTTTCACCATTTTCATCGCAAGCATTACCATCAAACCAATTATTTTTCGGTCTTATCAGATAAATGCTTTTGTTCGCGACTCGCACACAGCATCGAAGCGAACAGATCATGCCAGTCATGGCAGTCTTAACACCGCCGCTGTCAGGACTACCGTGTGGAAGTTACCCCGTAGTCGATTTCGGTTGCTATGTGGCCGGTTTCGGACGCCCAAGACAGGCCGCGTGTCACCTCAAATACGACTAATCAAAACAAGCAAGAGCTGCCTTCACCTTGAGGCTCACCCGGTCCCACGGCTAGCACCGTGACGTAGCCATCAAAAACGCCTGATCTTCGGCTCCGACGTGGCCCATGCGTTGACGCATTCTTAGCAGACCGGCACGAACTCCACATCGGTGTCCGTCAGCACTGCGTTGTCCACCCTCCCTTCCGCTTCATCTCGAGACACCATTCAGTTACCTGAACCTGCGCAGTCCTCTGTTGCGAGCCGTCGCCTTCTCCGCCTCGACCCTGGCCTCCTGCCGGCCGCGGAGCGAGAGGCGCCCCCTGCGCTCGCCCTGCGGCGCCTCGCCTCGCTCGCGGCGCCGGTCCGCGCCGCCCTGATGCTCGGCCAGTTCGCGAAGCAGCCGCTTCGCCTCCGCGATCTTGTGCTCGAGCCGCTCGCTGCTGGGCAGCGACTCGAGACTGCTGGCGCGGCGGCAGGCGGCTCGCGCCGAGGACGGAGTGCGGTCGACCACGTGCAGGTCGTCTCGCGCGCGGCGCCGGCTGCCACGAGTCCCCTGGGTCCTGCCGGCGCCCCTGTCGAGGGTCCCCTGGGCCCTGCCGGCGCCCCTGTCGAGGGTCCTGCTCTGGCTGCCGTGGGCGCGGGCGGGGTCAGCGCGGGGGCGGCACGCTCTCGGTGTGCTGGATCGCACCGCGGCGCCGGGCAGCGGCGCCGGCGGAGCGGCGTGCGAGGTGAGGCGGAGCAGACGCGGGTCGTCGCTGGCGCCGGCCGCGCTTCGCACCAGGCGGTCGCGACGTTGATGGGGCGAGTCTTGCTTCGCGGGGTGGCGCTTCGGCGGCGAGTCCTGCTTCGGCTGGTGCTTCGGGGAAGAATCCTGGCCCGTCGGACGTTGCGGCGGGGGCTCCTGTTTCGCGCCGCGTCGCTGCCTCGCCGAGTCGGTCGAGGAGAAGCGGCTGCGAAGCGCCGAGGGCAGCTTGCGCAGGCGCGCGTCCAGGCTGTCCTGGCTGGTCTGCGAGAGCTTGAAGACGGCAGTGCGGCCGGACGTTGCGGAGCTCTGGGCGCTGTCCTTGCTGAGCGAGGCCCAGCGGGGGCGGTGGCCGGTCAGTCGCTCCACCGCCGCCGCCAACACCTTGCGCTTCACGTCGAACGCGATGAAGATGAAGGTGCCCTGCAGGCCGTTGAAGATGAGGAACGGGTACCAGAGCCAGTCGGGGCCGCCGAAGCAGGCGATGAAGCCGAAAATCTGCCGGCGAGAGGCGCAAATGATACAGAGTCCCCCACTGGCTGCGGCGAATTACATCGACATTCGCCAGAGTTTAACGCGCCGTGCCGCTTCATTTGGCAGGTCGGTCATTCATATATTCACTCACACATTCATTCATCATGTAGTTCACCATGGCAGAGGCCATTTTCTGGACGCCTTCGGCTAGGAATACATTAGTGAAGCTAATTGGGACTCCTGTGGCTTCCCTGCGTCCGGCGGGAGAGATGACGTCTTAATTTAGACACTGGAGGGTGGGAGGCAGTTCGCTCTGTGCAGAGTGTGTCGCACTTTTGGACACCTAAGTCTAAGACGGCTGAGTTTAAAAGCATGGTAAAAGTGCGCTACTGCTCGGACAAAGCAGATGGCAAAATAAGGTGTTCAGCATCAAAGGTTGTCAGGCACTTTTGACTCTTCCAGCCAAACAGCTCTTTCAAAATGATATCTTTTCCCACGGGAAAAGAATCAAACAGCGGGCTAGGCGAAGAAACACTATCGCCCCCACTGTTAGCCACGGCGGATCAAAAAATCTAAGGGAATTTGCCCCGCGTTTGCTCCGGGCCAGCTGCCTGATCGCTGGTCGGTGGGCTCACCCATCCAAGGCCCATTAGCAGGGCCAGCTTCAGGTAGAGGACGAAGCGGATCTTCTCGGTGCGCGCCTGCCGACTGATGAGATTGCCGGCCGCCGCCGGCGCCGCCTTCGGCTGCGGCTGCGACGGCGGTGAGCGCTTCTGCGGGCTGCCTCGCGCCTCGCCCCGCTGCTTTACATAGCTCTGCGACCGTGTCATGGCGTACCTGCGGACGGACCGGGCAGGCACCGCTCAGCGCCGCAGAACGGCGGAGAGTGCCCCGTAGCCGGCGGTTGGGTCACAACGAGGCCGATCTGGACTGTAACCGGCGGCTGGGTCAAGACGAGGGCGATCTGGACCATAGCCGACGGCCGAGTCACAACGAGGCTTATCTGGACCGTAGCCGGCAGCCGGGTCACAACGAGGCCGACCTGGACCGCAGCCGGCAGCTGGGTCATGACGAGGGCCGCCTAGGCCGTAGCCGGCGGCTGGGTCACAACGAGGCCGATCTGGACCGTAGCCGGCGCCGGCGGCGTGTTCGAACTGACGCAAACGGAAGCCGACGGCCGGCGCCCTGTTTGTTATTGGGTCACTGATTCAACTCTGACCCGGGGTGGGAGCCGGCTCCCATGGCACGGCAGCCCCGGCTCCGAGCCCGGCCGGGGTGGCGCCGCGGGCTCCCTGGTCCGGCCCGGAAGCGCCGGGCGCCAGCCCGTTCCGTTTGCAGGGTAATGGGGCGGCCGAGCCCGTACCGGCAGGCTACTGCGGGAGCACGCGTGGTGAGGGCAGACTTTCGCTAACGGAGATGTTTGGCTAGTAAGCGTGTTAAAGGGGGCGTGAGCACGTACAAGTGCAGATACTACACATTTGTGTGACTTTGAAGGCACATTGGTTTTAGGCGTGTATGTGCGCTTAGCCCGGTGACTACGACAGCGAAATAATTTTCATAGTTGGGATAAAAGTCGGCATTGTAATTTCGCATCTAAGAATATCTGGCGTCGTATTGTATCATAATCTGAAACCTTAGCTTACTGACAGTGTTGAAAATCTCAAGAAGAATATTTTTAAGGCCATATTCCGGGCGCGTCTCAGCGGCCGACACAACAATAGCTGTTCATCTCTTCGACACGTGTAGCTGAGATGCAGGAAAATTACGCAAGGTCTCCCCTTTGAAGAAGACGTGGACCCCCGTGCAGCATCGGCCATGGTTTGTAGCGGAGGGACGAACGATGGATTTGATCAGAAGTTGTGAAGCAGGGCAGAGGGTGGCACTAATATGCCCCGAGCAGGCACACAAGCGTGAAGGAGACATTAAAAGCAAACCTGACAGCTATGGCCTGGCTTTAACCTGCCATAGGTCAGCGACCTTACAACGTACATCCAATCTTTTCATCAAAAGATTCGCTATTTAATTCTCTACAACTATGCACAATATGGTGGGACTGTGTCTCGCCGTTCGGAAATCATTCTGGAAAAACCTCTGGACGGGCAAATTTGATTCCCATTTGAGCGCGTGTTTGTCGGTCAGCAGAGCCATGCATTCAGCCTATGGACAAGTAAACCATATTTTGTAATTGTGTTCTTGATCACCAGTTTAAGGAACTGCAATTATTGACGATGCAAGCGTCCTGTGAATTGTGGTATGCATGTTACACATTTTTTGTCATTGGCGCCTTGTGAAATTAGTTTGTCAAGCTAATATACTTTGAATCGATTGGTGGCCAGCCTGAGCTGGCCACCAATCGTGAGCTATCATCTGAGCTGAGCATCATCAACCACACTGCTACTTCAAACGCATTGTTGCCTAAAGAACAAGCTTCTTTAATTTGGAAGCTATACTGACGAAATCATTTGGTCCAAGTTTGATAGGGTTCATTAAAGGTCATTATCGTGACCTGGAAGGCTAGCTATTGACCTGGAACCAAAAAACCGGATATATTTAGATACAGGAGACTACGAGTAACACGCCAGCTTTTCTTTCGATGCTCTGTCAAAGCTTCAGGAACTTTGAACCAAAAATCCGTTTTCGGTAGGTCTGAAAACTTCATGACTCTTCATGCCCACAAAGGTGCACACTCGCAATATTGACTCCGGTTATTATTATTACACTCTACACTTACAATACACTCCAATATTGACTCGGCAGCCCCCGGCCGGGCCCCAGGATCAGGCGGAAGGAACGTCAGCTCAACAAATTGCAGGCGGCTGACAATGCTCGTAAAGGCAGAGAAAGACCTTGTGATAAGGACGGCCCTCAAACCCGCAGCATGGGGCTAATATGATATTACGTACTGTGCGACACCTATGGATACCATATGTCACATAATGTGAAACATTATATCAAACATTAGTAATATCGCTGGAGTGCCTCTGGAAACCATGACAAATAGAAAATATAAGGTTTTTAGTAGGTTTTTTAGGTTTAATAGGTTTAGGTCAATAACTTATTTAAGCCAAATGTATATCTTGATATGAAAATGAAAATCCTCGGACCTCACGTTTCAGTTGGGAGCCAGGTCATTGATACATCTGAGCGGCAGGCGTAATACATTTGCCAGACGAAGGGCTCGCCTGAAAAATGAAGCACCATAATGGGATTTCATTGGGTTTTGTTGATATATGCTCTCCTGTCAACAGCATCGTCTGGTGAAGATGAACAGAACGCTGTATGTATGTGCTGGCCATTTGGGATGTTTGGAAGTAGTAATAGTGCTGGAGCTCTGACGTGACTGTACTCGGCTGACCATTAAGTTGTGGGTATTTGATTAGTGTTTAAACAGCACTAAATGCTGGACATACTACCGGAGTTTGCCGTTCTCTTTTTCCTTCCAATTACGAAACAATGGATAGAATCTACACGACACACGAATACATAAACGTCTTTATCTGTGCCGCAATGTTTTTTTTGTTTTCATGCTGTTCTAAAAGCTCTCATTGCGAGTCATAGCGGCATTCACTTGACCTTTTTCTGGAGCAGATTACTTTTACTCGAACTTGGCACCTTAGTCCTACTGTAGTCTTATGTTCCACTTAGTCCTAATGTAGTTACCTGAAGGACGCCATACACATCAAGTACCACGCTCTTAAAGAAATGTAGTCGGCAAGGAAAGATGGAAGCACACTTAAGGACACATTAGCATTGCGGATTCAAATAAGCGCATTACAACAGTTATAATGCTTCCAAAATAAAGGTCAGAATGCCAAAAGCAGGACGTAGGCACTAAAGCATATTCAAACAGGCTGAGACAGATTCGTGAGGAAAGAAGCAGTTACGTCTGAACAATGGCAGCGTCCCCGGGCAGACGGAGCCAAAACGGTGGGTCAGTTGGCCTCGATCAGGAACCACCAAGGTAGACTAATTGTCGCCGCAGGCATTAGCAGACTACTGTTCGGATACCACTTACATCGTTCGAATGAGCGAGCGGCACGCGAGGAATTCCGATGAAGCGAGGTCAATCAGGGGTATTTTATGCTGGTGTGAGTTATCTACGAAGATGTGCCGACCACTCGGGCATTTAGAAGAGAGAAATCAGAATGATGCGTCGCATAGCCCAACTACCAAAAAGACGTCCATTCTGTGTGAGATGCGGGATGAGATGGAATATGATCGCTTCACGACATTAAAGAAACCGGTGTCGGGTCTGTGGCCGATGGGTGTCGGTGATCACTGGAGCCGTCATCTGATCAGATGGGCGTCGGTGGTTACTGGAGCCGTCATCTGGTCAGATGGGTTTAGTGGTCACTGGAGCCGTCATCTGGTCAGATGGGTGTCGGTGGTCACTGGAACCGTCATCTGGTCAGATGTCGGTGTGGGGCGCTCACTGGGGTAATGTGCGTCACTGGAGCATCATCTGGTCAGGTGGTGGTCACTGGAGCGTTCATCTGGTAGTGGGTGTCGGTGTATGGGAGCGTCACTTGAGGGTGTCGGTCCTGGGCCGTCATCTGGTCAGTGGGTGTCGGTGGTCACTGGAGCCGTCATCTGGTCAGATGGCTGTCGGTGGTCACTGGAGCCGTCATCTGGTCAGATGGGTGTCGGTGGTCACTGGAATCGTCATCTGGTCAGATAGGCGTCGGTGATCACTGGAGCCGTCATCTGGTCAGATGGGCGTCGGTGGTCACTGGAGCCGTCATCTGGTCAGATGGGTGTCGGTGGCCACTGGAGCCGTCATCTGGCCAGCTAGTGTCGGTGGTTCACTGGAGCCGTCATCCCGTCAGATGGTGTCGGTGGTCACTGGACCAGTCATCTGGTCAGATGGGTGTCAGTGGTTCACTGGAGCCGTCATCTGGCCAGCTAGGTGTCGGTTCACTGGAGCCGTCATCTCGTCAGATGGGTGTCGGTGGTCACTGGACCAGTCATCTGGTCAGATGGGTGTCAGTGGTCACCGGAACCGTACACCGTGACGAGAACTAAACCTCGACCGGCAAGGGATTCTCAAAAGTTCATCTGACTGGATAATTAAAA
>NW_023597055.1:12225337-12237828 GCF_011947565.3 Pollicipes pollicipes
CCGCGCCAGCAGGTTAGTAGTGAGGACTACTGTCAGACGAACTTTTCCGCCTAGCACTAACCAGACGGGTATTTTTCTCACCCTTGGCGGACGAGAAGCCTTACTGAAACCCACCTTTCCCGTATTCTGTCATCTAGGTAGCCGTGGGAATGTTAGAACAAAGGAAAGGTGGCATTGTATAGCTTGCATAAAACTGCATCAGATTGATGCGATTGATCAGTTGTACATGCGACCTGTGATGAACCTATCAGTGCTGAAGCTGAGATACAATGGTGATGGGTTAAAATTAGTAATATACGTCTTCATTGTGTTTAAAGAGTCATGATCACCATAACAGCATAAAAAGCTCATTGTTTTGCTTTCGGCACACTACCTGATAACCGGTACAAACACGTCAGTTTATGTAACGTGTGACCTGCAACGCTACGTAATAACGGTAGAAAAGATAATGCACGGATCAGATTGTGCTAGCCTCCTGCTGCTTCATGCTGCGGTAGTAAAACGAACGACACCAAATAGCGTTTGTTTAACAGAATCAAACATCGGCCACATTCGTATGCATTCCGTTCGATTGGTTCACGAAAAGGGCATTAATCTGATGCCTACATTATTATTATATATGAATACACATTATATATTAATCATACCTACACATTCCTCCTACTTCCATCGACGTTCGTTCATCTCCTAATGACCTTGGGTGGCCCAACTTCTGCGTTTGTTTCTGTAGAATCACACTAATATCCGGATGGCGAGACAGAACAAATGCATGCAGACAGACGCCTCAATATATATATATATATATATATATATATATATATATATATATATATATATATGTCCAATAAAACATGCACATGATCGCGGGTCTGAAGGTGAGACGCAGTCGACATGACCTGTCTAACAGCCCACCAGTCATAGCATGGCCTGCTAAGACCTGCCGAACAACTAATCACTCGTAACCTATCAATGTGAAAATTGTCAACATCTCACATCATACCAGACATACTTGCTCTAGTTACCTTAAGTTTAATCTATCGGTTTTAATCGTTCAAAGATTACTCAAGATTTTTTAAAAAAATATCCAGTCGATGGACTTTTGAGAATCTCCTGCCGGTCGAGGCTTTAGCTCTCGTCCCGGTAGTGACGGTATCGGTGACCACCGACACCCATCTGACCAGATGACGGCTCCAGTGACCACCGACACCCATCTGACCTGATGACGGCTCCAGTAACCACCGACACCCATCTGACCAGATGACGGCTCCAGTGATCACTGACACCCATCTGACCAGATGACGGCTCCAGTGACCACCGACACCCATCTGACCAGATGGCGGCTCCAGTGACCACCGACGCCCATCTGACCAGATGACGGCTCCAGTGATCACCGACGCCTATCTGACCAGATGACGGCTCCAGTGGCAACCGACACCCTACTGCCCAAATGACGGCTCCAGTGATCACCGACACCCTACTACCCAGATGAGCGTTCCAGTGACCACCAAATCTATCCGACCAGATGAATGCTCCAGTGACCACCGACACATTACTGCCCAGATGAGCGCCCCAGTGACCACCGACATCTGACCAGATGACGGTTCCAGTGACCACCGACACCCATCTGACCAGATGACGGCTCCAGTAACCACCGACGCCCATCTGATCAGATGACGGCTCCAGTGATCACCGACACCCATCCGGCCACAGACGCACCGGTTTTCTTTAATGTCGTGAAAGCGATCATATTCCATCTCATCCCGCATCTCACACCGAATGAGACGTCTTTTTGGTACGTTTGGCTATTGGACAGGCATCATTCTTGATTTCTCTCTTCTAAATGCCCGAGTGGTTCGCACATCTTCGTAAGAATAACTCACCCAGCATTAAAATACCCCTGATTGACCTCGCTTCATCGGAATTCCTCGCGTGCCGCTCCGCTCATTCGAACGATGTAAGTGGTATCCGAACAGTAGTCTGCTAATGCCTGCGGCGACAATTAGTCTACCTTGGTGGTTCCTGATCGAGGCCAACTGACCCACCGTTTTGGCTCCGTCTGCCCGGGGACGCTGCCATTGTTCAGACGTAACTGCTTCTTTCCTCACGAATCTGTCTCAGCCTGTTTGAATATGCTTTAGTGCCTACGTCCTGCTTTTGGCATTCTGACCTTTATTTTGGAAGCATTATAACTGTTGTAATGCGCTTATTTGAATCCGCAATGCTAATGTGTCCTTAAGTGTGCTTCCATCTTTCCTTGCCGACTACATTTCTTTAAGAGCGTGGTACTTGATGTGTATGGCGTCCTTCAGGTAACTACATTAGGACTAAGTGGAACATAAGACTACAGTAGGACTAAGGTGCCAAGTTCGAGTAAAAGTAATCTGCTCCAGAAAAAGGTCAAGTGAATGCCGCTATGATTCGCAATGAGAGCTTTTAGAACAGCATGAAAACAAAAAAAACATTGCGGCACAGATAAAGACGTTTATGTATTCGTGTGTCGTGTAGATTCTATCCATTGTTCCGTAATTGGAAGGAAAAAGAGAACGGCAAACTCCGGTAGTATGTCCAGCATTTAGTGCTGTTTAAACACTAATCAAATACCCACAACTTAATGGTCAGCCGAGTACAGTCACGTCAGAGCTCCAGCACTATTACTACTTCCAAACATCCCAAATGGCCAGCACATACATACAGCGTTCTGTTCATCTTCACCAGACGATGCTGTTGACAGGAGAGCATATATCAACAAAACCCAATGAAATCCCATTATGGTGCTTCATTTTTCAGGCGAGCCCTTCGTCTGGCAAATGTATTACGCCTGCCGCTCAGATGTATCAATGACCTGGCTCCCAACTGAAACGTGAGGTCCGAGGATTTTCATTTTCATATCAAGATATACATTTGGCTTAAATAAGTTATTGACCTAAACCTATTAAACCTAAAAAACCTACTAAAAACCTTATATTTTCTATTTGTCATGGTTTCCAGAGGCACTCCAGCGATATTACTAATGTTTGATATAATGTTTCACATTATGTGACATATGGTATCCATAGGTGTCGCACAGTACGTAATATCATATTAGCCCCATGCTGCGGGTTTGAGGGCCGTCCTTATCACAAGGTCTTTCTCTGCCTTTACGAGCATTGTCAGCCGCCTGCAATTTGTTGAGCTGACGTTCCTTCCGCCTGATCCTGGGGCCCGGCCGGGGGCTGCCGAGTCAATATTGGAGTGTATTGTAAGTGTAGAGTGTAATAATAATAACCGGAGTCAATATTGCGAGTGTGCACCTTTGTGGGCATGAAGAGTCATGAAGTTTTCAGACCTACCGAAAACGGATTTTTGGTTCAAAGTTCCTGAAGCTTTGACAGAGCATCGAAAGAAAAGCTGGCGTGTTACTCGTAGTCTCCTGTATCTAAATATATCCGGTTTTTTGGTTCCAGGTCAATAGCTAGCCTTCCAGGTCACGATAATGACCTTTAATGAACCCTATCAAACTTGGACCAAATGATTTCGTCAGTATAGTTTCCAAATTAAAGAAGCTTGTTCTTTAGGCAACAATGCGTTTGAAGTAGCAGTGTGGTTGATGATGCTCAGCTCAGATGATAGCTCACGATTGGTGGCCAGCTCAGGCTGGCCACCAATCGATTCAAAGTATATTAGCTTGACAAACTAATTTCACAAGGCGCCAATGACAAAAAAATGTGTAACATGCATACCACAATTCACAGGACGCTTGCATCGTCAATAATTGCAGTTCCTTAAACTGGTGATCAAGAACACAACTACAAAATATGGTTTACTTGTCCATAGGCTGAATGCATGGCTCTGCTGACCGACAAACACGCGCTCAAATGGGAATCAAATTTGCCCGTCCAGAGGTTTTTCCAGAATGATTTCCGAACGGCGAGACACAGTCCCACCATATTGTGCATAGTTGTAGAGAATTAAATAGCGAATCTTTTGACGAAAAGATTGGATGTACGTTGTAAGGTCGCTGACCTATGGCAGGTTAAAGCCAGGCCATAGCTGTCAGGTTTGCTTTTAATGTCTCCTTCACGCTTGTGTGCCTGCTCGGGGCATATTAGCGCCACCCTCTGCCCTGCTTCACAACTTCTGATCAAATCCATCGTTCGTCCCTCCGCTACAAACCATGGCCGATGCTGCACGGGGGTCCACGTCTTCTTCAAAGGGGAGACCTTGCGTAATTTTCCTGCATCTCAGCTACACGTGTCGAAGAGATGAACAGCTATTGTTGTGTCGGCCGCTGAGACGCGCCCGGAATATGGCCTTAAAAATATTCTTCTTGAGATTTTCAACACTGTCAGTAAGCTAAGGTTTCAGATTATGATACAATACGACGCCAGATATTCTTAGATGCGAAATTACAATGCCGACTTTTATCCCAACTATGAAAATTATTTCGCTGTCGTAGTCACCGGGCTAAGCGCACATACACGCCTAAAACCAATGTGCCTTCAAAGTCACACAAATGTGTCGTATCTGCACTTGTACGTGCTCACGCCCCCTTTAACACGCTTACTAGCCAAACATCTCCGTTAGCGAAAGTCTGCCCTCACCATGCGTGCTCCCGCAGTAGCCTGCCGGTACGGGCTCGGCCGCCCCATTACCGTGGAAACGGAACGGGCTGGCGCCCGGCGCTTCCGGGCCGGACCAGGGAGCCCGCGGCGCCACCCCGGCCGGGCTCGGAGCCGGGGCTGCCGTACCATGGGAGCCGGCTCCCATCCCGGGTCAGAGTTGAATCAGTGACCCAATAGCAAACAGGGCGCCGGCCGTTGGCTTCCGTTCGCGTCAGTTCGAACACGCCGCCGGCGCCGGCTACGGTCCAGATCGGCCTCGTTGTGACCCAGCCGCCGGCTACGGCCTAGGCGGCCCTCGTCATGACCCAGCTGCCGGCTGCGGTCCAGGTCGGCCTCGTTGTGACCCGGCTGCCGGCTACGGTCCAGATAAGCCTCGTTGTGACCCGGCCGTCGGCTATGGTCCAGATCGCCCTCGTCTTGACCCAGCCGCCGGTTACAGTCCAGATCGGCCTCGTTGTGACCCAACCGCCGGCTACGGGGCACTCTCCGCCGTTCTGCGGCGCTGAGCGGTGCCTGCCCGGTCCGTCCGCAGGTACGCCATGACACGGTCGCAGAGCTATGTAAAGCAGCGGGGCGAGGCGCGAGGCAGCCCGCAGAAGCGCTCACCGCCGTCGCAGCCGCAGCCGAAGGCGGCGCCGGCGGCGGCCGGCAATCTCATCAGTCGGCAGGCGCGCACCGAGAAGATCCGCTTCGTCCTCTACCTGAAGCTGGCCCTGCTGATGGGCCTTGGATGGGTGAGCCCACCGACCAGCGATCAGGCAGCTGGCCCGGAGCAAACGCGGGGCAAATTCCCTTTGATTTTTTTATCCGCCGTGGCTAACAGTGGGGGCGATAGTGTTTCTTCGCCTAGCCCGCTGTTTGATTCTTTTCCCGTGGGAAAAGATATCATTTTGAAAGAGCTGTTTGGCTGGAAGAGTCAAAAGTGCCTGACAACCTTTGATGCTGAACACCTTACTTTGCCATCTGCTTTGTCCGAGCAGTAGCGCACTTTTACCATGCTTTTAAACTCAGCCGTCTTAGACTTAGGTGTCCAAAAGTGTGACACACTCTGCACGGAGCGAACTGCCTCCCACCCTCCAGTGTCTAAATTAAGACGTCATCTCTCCCGCCGGACGCAGGGATGCCACAGGAGTCCCAATTAGCTTCACTAATGTATTCCTAGCCGAAGGCGTCCAGAAAATGGCCTCTGCCATGGTGAACTACATGATGAATGAATATGTGAGTGAATATATGAATGACCGACCTGCCAAATGAAGCGGCACGGCGCGTTAAACTCTGGCGAATGTCGATGTAATTCGCCGCAGCCAGTGGGGGACTCTGTATCATTTGCGCCTCTCGCCGGCAGATTTTCGGCTTCATCGCCTGCTTCGGCGGCCCCGACTGGCTCTGGTACCCGTTCCTCATCTTCAACGGCCTGCAGGGCACCTTCATCTTCATCGCGTTCGACGTGAAGCGCAAGGTGTTGGCGGCGGCGGTGGAGCGACTGACCGGCCACCGCCCCCGCTGGGCCTCGCTCAGCAAGGACAGCGCCCAGAGCTCCGCAACGTCCGGCCGCACTGCCGTCTTCAAGCTCTCGCAGACCAGCCAGGACAGCCTGGACGCGCGCCTGCGCAAGCTGCCCTCGGCGCTTCGCAGCCGCTTCTCCTCGACCGACTCGGCGAGGCAGCGACGCGGCGCGAAACAGGAGCCCCCGCCGCAACGTCCGACGGGCCAGGATTCTTCCCCGAAGCACCAGCCGAAGCAGGACTCGCCGCCGAAGCGCCACCCCGCGAAGCAAGACTCGCCCCATCAACGTCGCGACCGCCTGGTGCGAAGCGCGGCCGGCGCCAGCGACGACCCGCGTCTGCTCCGCCTCACCTCGCACGCCGCTCCGCCGGCGCCGCTGCCCGGCGCCGCGGTGCGATCCAGCACACCGAGAGCGTGCCGCCCCCGCGCTGACCCCGCCCGCGCCCACGGCAGCCAGAGCAGGACCCTCGACAGGGGCGCCGGCAGGGCCCAGGGGACCCTCGACAGGGGCGCCGGCAGGACCCAGGGGACTCGTGGCAGCCGGCGCCGCGCGCGAGACGACCTGCACGTGGTCGACCGCACTCCGTCCTCGGCGCGAGCCGCCTGCCGCCGCGCCAGCAGTCTCGAGTCGCTGCCCAGCAGCGAGCGGCTCGAGCACAAGATCGCGGAGGCGAAGCGGCTGCTTCGCGAACTGGCCGAGCATCAGGGCGGCGCGGACCGGCGCCGCGAGCGAGGCGAGGCGCCGCAGGGCGAGCGCAGGGGGCGCCTCTCGCTCCGCGGCCGGCAGGAGGCCAGGGTCGAGGCGGAGAAGGCGACGGCTCGCAACAGAGGACTGCGCAGGTTCAGGTAACTGAATGGTGTCTCGAGATGAAGCGGAAGGGAGGGTGGACAACGCAGTGCTGACGGACACCGATGTGGAGTTCGTGCCGGTCTGCTAAGAATGCGTCAACGCATGGGCCACGTCGGAGCCGAAGATCAGGCGTTTTTGATGGCTACGTCACGGTGCTAGCCGTGGGACCGGGTGAGCCTCAAGGTGAAGGCAGCTCTTGCTTGTTTTGATTAGTCGTATTTGAGGTGACACGCGGCCTGTCTTGGGCGTCCGAAACCGGCCACATAGCAACCGAAATCGACTACGGGGTAACTTCCACACGGTAGTCCTGACAGCGGCGGTGTTAAGACTGCCATGACTGGCATGATCTGTTCGCTTCGATGCTGTGTGCGAGTCGCGAACAAAAGCATTTATCTGATAAGACCGAAAAATAATTGGTTTGATGGTAATGCTTGCGATGAAAATGGTGAAAAGGCTGTTCTAAAGCCACGCAAACAGCCTCTTATGCCACACAACAATCAAAGACGGGGGATAGAACCGAACCCAGCAGTGCGTTGCCAGCTGTAACATCTACCGATGAGAACGATAAACATTGACACGACCGTACTTAATTGTCGCACCCCAGGGACTCATGCTTCGGGCGTGGACAAACATGAGCAACTGCGGAGTTGGAATTTTGCCACTACCCTTGATACAACATCCCCATGGTACGTACGCGGACGGCTCCGTCCGTACAGTTGCTGTCTCTGCCCGCGCTGTGTGTGGAGACAGCAGCTGCCGGCTGTTCACAGTCATGAGTGGCTGGAAGCCGCTAATAAGTGCCAGTTCCCGGGCCTGGCCGCAGGCCGGGTCAAAACCGACAAGTAGTCCTCCCTGGTCACCGACAGCTGCCGGGCTGGTTCTGACCCAGTTGGGGCTGACTACCGCCAGACGGCCGGCAGCGCCTCCCCAGATCGGCCGCACTGTCCTGGCGCTCCCACATTGTGACAAACGAGCCTCGTTGTGTGTCGTTCATTCCGGCTGTCGTCCGGCCAGCGAGACACTCTGTCCACGTGTTTTCCCACAAGGCAGCTCGTGATTGTTATAATGCATTATTCAGGTGATGGCTGGCGGCTATCTTTCATCGCCGGAAATCGGCAGGAGTGGAGCCAGGAGGACGATCAGGACGGCATATGATAACCGAACGTGCCACAGGAGCTTGGGCACCTCCTGCTCAGCTTCCTCGAGGCTTCGTTATCGTCCGCTACGGCTCATTACCTTTCCTTCTTCGGGATTTTCCTCCACAAGCTTTTGACGGAATGATGCAAGTGGGGGACAGTGTTCAAATGTGGAGTTGTGGGGTGCATCTTACCTTGTCAGCTGTCCCTGACGTGGGAACCCTCCGGGTGTCGGCTGTTGACAGCCCCCGTTGAGATTATCTACTGACACATCTGCTAGTATGAATGCCTCTAGCAAGGGCGTAGATCGCTGGAGTATGGCTAGTTTTCGCTGAAAAATGACTTATTAATTACATGTGGGGTATGTTTCGCTGTGCACTTGTCTAATTTACGTTATCCAGGTTTTATGCCTTCCCAAGACTTTGCTATATATGTATATATATATACATATATATATATATATATATATAATATTATATATCTATATATATATATATATATATATATACCTAGCATATTTATACTTATTTATTTATGTTCACATCTATTTGTCGTGTTGCTATAATGCCAATATTATACATTTACATGTATTTATTTATATTGATGTATATATATATATATATATATATATATTATATATATATATATGATTTTTTTCTATCCTCTCCTTTTCACCTCGCTCTTCCCTGACTCTCCCTCTTCTCTCTTCTCCCTTCCTCACTTCTTCCTCCTCTCCCATTCTACCTCCCTCTCTCCCCACACCTCCCGCTCGCTCGCCCTACGTCCCCTTCTCCCTATATCCCTCCCTCCTTCCCTCACTCCTTCTCTCTTCGGTCACATTTCCCGGACCTCTATTCACGCTCACTCTCCCTCACCTCTTGTTAGTGATTCTCCCCTCGGTCTCTGCGTTAAATATGATGGGAAAATAACCACTGTTGTTTGCCGTCTGTTTGTACAACGGGCATAGCTCTTGCCGTCTGACCATTATTATTATCATTTTTAGCACGGCTACAGGGTACTTGCGCTATCGGAACAGAGCCACCATGTGGCAGATGCCATATGTCTTGTTAAGAAAGATATGTTATGCAGGGCATGGGGATTAAATGCGATCTGAATCATTTCGGCGAGAACAAATGCAAGTTTGATGCCCATTCCACTACATTTGCTGGCTGAAAATTTATTGGTCCTTTGGCGTATGAAAGCAGCCAAACAATCACCCATAGACAGAAAAAACAACGTTGGGTAAAAAGTCGTATCCATGAAAGCTCACCAAAGCTTATCAGGTTAAAATCTTCGGGAGACGGCTGAATAACGTAAGTGACAACTGGGCCCTCTTAAAGAGAGTGTTCCGCATTTGTACGAGGTTTTGAACTAACATGACTATCTTGAATATCATTTGGCGCAGTTCGGAGCCTTGCTCGTCTTCAGACATAAACCTTCCTAGTTTCTGAGCTATACGTCCGCGAAGATGTGCAATTTTTTTTCGTGCAGACTATTCCAAGGTCACCCAGGCATTATCAGGCCATAATAATGCAATCCAAATCCAGCCATTCCATTGGCCAGGCGGCGAACGAGGCCAAGGAACACATACATGTCGAGTCGCTCATATCTGGCGTTCGTGAGCACGATTTCCAGATATCACGGCCGTTAACTGGCTCTCAAACAAGGTTGCGCAAGGCACGATGACGCAATCAAACAATGACGTACTGAAGAGTATTTTTACTAAACAAAGAAATTAGGTCGTCTAGAACACTCTTTTGTACTCGAAAGCATATCAATAGTTACAAGTGAGCTCATGTCATCATAGCTGATGCTTGCTTCAATTCCTTCAAATGTGGAACTTACCCTTTAAGCAGATGGGTAGCCTACAGTATTACCTGGAAGAACTTTCATGTGAGGGTGACAGAGATCCCACTGCCTGTCAGGTGTTCTGGCCTCAGTTCCTAAAGTGTGTTGCCTTAGTCGGCTTGGTGCTTCTTTCATGTTCGCGACACATCGTGGCAGGTACCGACATTGTGGGCACACTGTCGCTTAATGGACACGAGGAGCTTCGCTGGAGCGCCGCCACTCCAGGAGCAGCGCGCCTCTCGCAGCGTCATTCCTAGTGGGCCAGGCACGCGGGGGGGGGGGGGGGGCAGCAGTGTAGCTGCCTGTGGCTCAGCTCCATGGGGAAAGTGGGGTGGCAGGCTGCCTCCGTGGAGCGTGTCCGCCCCACCGAACACTTCTGTACGCCTCTCGGGAGTGACCGGAAGCTCTGGAAGCAACTTGCCGTCTTATAGGCGTATGATGAATGTGTCGCCACAACGCGCATCGTCTCCATTTTAGTGAATGTCATTAGCCTAGACTCCGCTCGCTTGAGAACGAGATGGTGGTAACGTTGCCGACCACGTTGCAGTTGTAATGAAAATACTGAGTATAACGTGAGCTCAGTTTCGCTGCATCTGCGAGTAACGTAGCCCTCCTGGAAGACGATGCGCATAAGCGGGAAAATTGAAGCCTGAACCGTCGTCTTTTTGTCTTTTTTTTTTGTTATTTTGAATATAATAATTATTGAGTGCAACTAAATTAAGTGTTTCAGAAGGCCTTGAAGGAAACCGCGCTGTAGCGGAATTTCTCCGCTACGAGGCTAGTTTGCTTTCCATAGATAGATGCCGGTCAGTTGTTTCTCCGATAATTCCTATGCTTTCTGAGTGGGCCAGTTGCGCACCCCGAAATAGACAGTAAGGCTGGCAGCTCGAACACTATTGGTAGGAGAAGCTGCAGGCAAGGCGTCTTTTTCGGCTTGCATCCACTTTGAGATTGTCTCTCTTGAGAGGGCGACCTCAGGTTACCTTAAATGGTAAACTCGTGAAGTCTTGTGTAATGTGGCTGAGTTTGGCTGCCAGTCAGCCATACCAACTGACGGATGTTAGATGCTGGCACTTTGCCGAACTTACTTAACGCACTTTGTAAATTACCGCTGAAACCCCGTAGGAGGATACCCTGACCCTTCCTCCCCCCCCCCCTCCCCTCTCCTCTGGCGCTCGCTGGATGAGCATTGTCTGACAACTTTGTCTCGTCGCCATGTTCAAGAACTTAGTGCAGATCGTGTGTAGTCAACTCTAGCACCAGACTGGGCTTACCTTGGTATAACTAATTCGACTTTCTATAGATGATCGTAACGGTTAGTTCTTGTCGATTAGGGAACAGAATAACGGGTAGGAAGTTTGACTGCTGTGAAGTAATTAGGTTCATGTGATGCACTGTGACAGGTATGAACACCATATGATCATGGCAAGGTTCTTCGAAGAAAAATGAGGTGACACCGTCTTTATTTAAAGCGTAAAAAATTTGAACAGTACAGTTAAGTTTACTTGCCTTCATGCTTTTGGTATCAATGCACTTAAACGTTCTTCGGATAGCAGAAGCCCTGCTGTACGCAGGGCATCTTTAGATGAAGACGAACACTGAGGCAAAATGGAAAAAAAACAGAGATTCCAGAATTTCGCCGTAGGTCATCTTGAGGCGTAAGAGGGGAGGGGAAAGTTAATTTGGAGAAAATGTAATTGAGCTATCACAGAAGCATTGGTGCCAGAAGTAGGCTCAGTATATGTCCTCAGTCTTTCGAGTCGCAAAGTGAAATGAAAACACCCCACGCCTGTTCACTGAGGCGACTATCTTCTTCACCCTCTGACCCAGCTTTATCCTCACCCCCACCTCGATAGCCTATGATTGGAAATCGTGAGTCTCTGATCTTCATTCTGCTCAGCTTTCGTTGCCGTCGTTTTTTCGTCGACATCACTTTTCATCCGGTTAGGGTTCAGACCAAGCATGCCGACATCCCTTTCCGTAGGCTTAAACGGCCACCTTTCACTAAAATATTAAGGATTTTTCGGCGCTTTATTAATTACTTTCTTTCTTCTAGCAAAAATGGTTGTTAAGTTGAGAAGATGGTGCCAATCTAAAATATCACCTAACAGAGATATTTTGCGTCAATACGACTTGCCAATGCTGTGCTCAATTTTCAGTCGCGGCATGTTACAAACTGAGCATTACTATTACTATACGAATTATGTTGTTTTACATACTTTCCAATCCATCGGATATACGCTGATATATATATATATATATATATATATCAAGGTACAGAAAGATTTTCTCACCGGGCAGGTCACCGGGAACCTTGCAGGAAAGGAAACATATTGGGCACGGCTCTGTGAAGCAGCCATATTTATTGGCAGACCTCGCTGCTAGACTCTGGGAGACATACAAGCGGAAGTAGAAGCTCAGGTGATCGCGATGTGCACTCGTATCACGTGACCTGCTGTCGGAGGACGCTGCCTGATGTCTGTGACGGCCGTGTACGATGGACGGGAGAGGACCCTGTGCCCTGTGTGGTGCTTGTGCTCTGGACTGTGC
>NW_023597055.1:12238828-12246328 GCF_011947565.3 Pollicipes pollicipes
TGGGATGCGGCGGCTAACAGGCTGTCCCATATCTCGTCTGGGCTGAGGAGCACGCCACAAGCGGCTGTGAGCCAGTGGCGTCAGATTTGCACTGGGATGCAGCGGCTAAACAGGCTGTCCCATATCTCGTCTGGGCTGGGGAGCACGCCACAAGCGGCTGTGAGCCAGTGACGTCAGATCTGCACTGGGAAGCAACGACTGCACTAGGGAGCACACTACAAACAGCTGTGAGCCAGTGACGTCAGATCTACACTGAGAAGCAGTGACTGAATAGGCCTGTCCCATATCGCGTCTGGGATGGGGAGCATACGACAAACGGCTGTGGGCCAGTGGCGTCATATCTGCCGCCACGTACAAGCAGTGCCTTCAGGGTGGAATTGAATGCATCAGTTACCTATGCAACAGTCTTTGCGTCCTTCCCCTACTATCCACCAGTTCTGTTTGGGTAATTGGCTATTCTTATCTAAAGCGATCCAAAGTCCAGCAACAGCGATGATGTTCTCATATCACGCCCCGCTGTCTCTGCGCACCCTCTTTACACCGAGATCAGAGGCGAGCCAGAGACAGATCAGAGCTAAACACAGCGCACTGGGCTTGCCAGCAGTGAGAGCGAAGGCGGCCAAACGCCCTCTGCAGCACCGAGCCGCTACTGTCTGGAATGATCTTCCTGAAAAAGGGACCAGCACGGGGCGTAGGAGTGATTTTACAGCCAGCGTAAGGTTTCAGCAATGATCAGCTTCTTTTCTCTGGTCGAGGTGCCTTTGCTGTTGCTGCTTGTCTATGCTATATCGCGTGCAAATGTTTAGTTTTGATCGCATGAACTTTGCCATATCCCCTGCCTGCATGTCTCATATACCCTGACGATTGTCCTTGACTGCCTTTTGAACAATCTCTGAACAGGGTGATGACATGATTTCTAACATATGCCTTTCTTCTCTATCTTCACGACCAACCAGCCTGCTGGTCATCTATCGCGCCCTGGCTCATCCGCTGACATGCCAGCAGGGGTCGGTCGGCTTACCAAGCCAATTCCTTCCGCCTATAAGCTGGTCTAGCTTGCCGCAGGGCCCTCACCTTCCTGGTGACAGCGGACCGTACCGCAGCCCCGCAGCCATGCTCACCCGTCCCTCACCCTCCCGGTGTACTGGCAGCGGACCATGCCGCTTTCCCCTGCAGCCGCGCTCACCCGTCCCTCACTCTCCTGGTGTGTTGGCAGCGGACCGTGCTCTCTCCACCCTCCCCGCAGCCGTGCTCACCCACCCCTCAACCTCCTGGTGTGTTGGCAGCAGACCGTGCCGCCTCCCCGCCCTGTAGCCGTGCTCACCCACCCATCACCCTCCCGGTGTACTGGCAGAGGACCATGCCGCTTCCCCCTGCAGCCGTGCTCACCCACCCATCACCCTCCCGGTGTACTGGCAGAGGATCATGCCGCTTCCCCCTGCAGCCGTGCTCACCCACAAGCGCGCTCCACGCCGACTTGCTCGCCGTAGAAGTCGAAGAGCACGGCGGCGGAGACGGCGTAACGGACGGGCCGCGGTGGCGTAGTGGTGAACGGCTGCACGTTGCACTCGCTGGTGTTGCGGTGGTTGCAGAGGGCACAGTGCGGGTTCTTGTACCGCACTGGTTTGTCGTTGGCTGCCTGCGGCGGGGCGGCGGCACGTGTGAGCGTTTCGGAAAGACGGTCTAGCCGGCGCCCTCTTCTTCGTACTACTTCTAAGAGTTTAAGAGTGCCTAGTAAGAGTAAGAGGAAGTAGGAATGCTTCGCATCAAATACAGCCTTTCTGACATAGTAGCGTGACAACGCAGGTCCAGCTTCGTTGGCCTGAGCATTTGGATACCAAAGTATGCCGTACTCCG
The DNA here is from genome assembly GCF_011947565.3 of Pollicipes pollicipes. Lineage (NCBI taxonomy): Eukaryota > Metazoa > Arthropoda > Thecostraca > Pollicipedomorpha > Pollicipedidae > Pollicipes > Pollicipes pollicipes. Next base: position 12,240,686 of record NW_023597055.1, read on the forward strand.
TCTGACTGAGTGTTTGCGCACTTGTATACCAATGTGTACAGTGCGCTGTTCCGATCTTTCACAAATGGCGACAGCCACCACGAGCCATCCCGCCACGACATGTCCGTCATGAAGCAGACAGCGACCTTTGCGGTCTGACCGCGGCTGCGGGGGAGGGGGGGGGGGGGGTGGGCAGGAGGTGTCAGATCGGTCGGTGCGCCACGAGCAGCCGTCGGGGCTCCGAGCTGGTAGAGACGCTCACATAATGGAAAAGTACCGGATTCGCTCAGACAAGCGGTTAATGATGGTTAAGCCCAAGGTTGGTGGTTGATGGAAGCGAGGAAATTTGTCACCGCACGATGTGCAGCACGTGGCCCACACGCGCCAGTGTGCGAGATGTTCGAGCTTTTGCGTGGGCCGGTCGCACGTCAGGCGCACCAGCTGTTGCACTAATTCGTGGCGACTGAGTTATAGAGCGATGTTCAGTGAACGCGTTCGCGGCAGTGCATTCCGGACGGGTCAACCGAGGGTAGCTTGCAAGAGTCATGTGACAGTTCATTACCAGGGCGACATTAGAAGGAACGGGCAATTTTGCAACACAGAGCAGTGACTTGCTTGCGGGCGGGATTGCGTTTTGAATTCATACGCTGGCTTGTGATGTGTTTTGTTGCTTACAGGGATATTTAAATGTGCGAAAAATAGCTTGGGTAGCCTGCGAGACTGGGTTCATGGGTCAACGACGGCAGATGCTGGTGCTGTTGCCGAGGCGCAGGCGAACACAACAGCGTGGCGCCACAGCATGCTGGGCGCGGCAATAACGCAACGGCGGAAGGATTCCGGTGTTGATCCGGGAAATACTACAACTCATGTGAAGTGGTCATGAGACGACTGCAGAGCAGCTGGACCGTCAGATGAAGACAAGGTTCCCACCTTTGCAAGCCACGTGTCAAATGCCAATCTCGCCAAATGTAAAATAATATTCTATGCTGTTGTCTGCATAGCGGGCAAAGCAAGTGTCGCCGCAGTTCACATAGTCAAACACTAGTTCATGAGTTTAATTTTCTTTTTTTAAAAATATGGTGCAATAGCCCAAACAAAAAAAAGTGCAGCATCGCCGCCCTTGGAACCCATCGTTAAACGTTCCTTTTTCGCTGGCTTTTCAGAATTCAAATATTCAGTCACTGTTCTTTGCAGCTGGCCTTAATTAGCACGCATGGCAAGTTTCCAACAACCCTGCCTCACGGCGGTCAGAACACTCTTTACGCCGGGGCTCGAAGCAAGTTCGAGCCGATTTGACTCGATCTGGTTATATACGTGTTTATTTACATACATCAAAAACCCTTAAAAACGCTTGACTTTAGGACACGCAAGACAACCTTTTGGATTTCTTCTGCTCCTTTATAGACGTCGTACTAATCTGCTCTAGAGTATGCCAGTCTTTAAATTCATGGCACATTTTGCAACAAAATAACGCAGACAAAGCGGTAAAAAGCCAGGCACCTAAAAAAAACACGGCTACCGTGGAGTTGTAAGGAATGAAGGGGTCTTGAAATCACGTCAAGTGGAGCCTAGGCCTTAATTGCATTTCAGTTTCGTCATACACTGCTGCAGTAACAAATTCTGATCAGGTAGCTTCCCGTCCGCATCAATTGCAATTATTTCGGGAGATAGGGCGTCCATACTTCTCGGAGCGTGGGGCGACTAGAACGGTATACAGGTTCGCAAGCCTGCTGCCACTTACAAACGCAATTTCGCATGCCTGCAAGCTGCATCTTTATCATTTTCTAAAGAATTCCAGCTCTCATATTAGGGCGGACTCGCCTAGTCCAAGGACGGTTCCCGTGGGAAGCTTGATTGGATATTCTATTCTCTATTCTCGTTCGTTATTCTCTATTCTGTTCTCTATTCGCGTGTTCTATTCTCGTACATACCATACATACCATGCATACAATAATCTGCACACTCCTATGATGTCCTCAGGCTTTGCTCCCGGTGCGTCCGCGAATCTCTAGTGATCAGTGCTAAAAACGCTACAAAATTTCATTGGTTGGACTGCTGTCTCCATCTCAAGGGCAAGCGAACAACAGTCTGTTCCAGGGACAGCGACACGTGAGTTCGATGACCATCAAGAGAGAGCGTGTTTCACACACAGAGTAGGTATAACTATACTACATGCTACTATGTCGAACTGTGAACCACAGGGCACGGCTTTCAGTGGCAGCTCTAACTGGTATAGCATGTCGCACTATACAATAACTTACTGGCTCAAAAATGGCTCATTTGATAACAAATCTTAGAAATATTAGAATCACGACGAGGAAGGCACTGGCAACACATGACACAACGAATCCGAACCCGCCTAACAGTGCTCTCACTCACCGGCTCGGAGTATTTCACGATCCAGGTATAGGCGGAACACTTGACTCGGTCCGAGAGCACGGGCCAGGCCGGGTCGCAGGTGCGGATCAGGTTCTGGCGGCAGCGCCTCAGCCCCATGTTCCCGCCGCCCAGCGTGCTGCCGACCACCACCACCACCGGTGAGTGACGTCATGGTGACGACACAGCCGCATGTCCGCGCCGCCCAGCGTGCTGCCGACCACCACCATCACCGGTGAGTGACGTCATGGTGACGACACAGCCGCATGTCCCCGCCGCCCAGCGTGCTGTCGACGACCACCATCACCAGTGAGTGACGTCATGGTGACGACACAGCTGCATGTCCCCGCCGCCCAGCGTGCTGCCGACTACCACCACCACCGGTGAGTGACGTCATGGTGACGACACCGGGCGCCGTGATAGTTCTCAGGTGCTTCTGGCACGTGAACTGTGCGTGGCACGATGGTATGGACGATTTACAATTATTTGTGAGCATTCTGCAGCTATGGGACTTGCGTTTTCTCACAAAAATTGCATCGCACTTATTAACCAGTAGCAAAAGTGAGCTTCCACAACGGCTACGGCTGTCCGGTTGCAATCCATTAACGGTGAAATCGTGGGGTCACCAGCCCCGTGAGACTGGCATAGTGGTAGGAAGACACATCTGTCTATGTTAGGGTCATGAGCACTTTGCTTGGTTGTGGATGGGAACAGCTGACAAAGGATTAAACCAGGATGGCGGAGTTGGATCGCACTGAGAATGATACTGAACAGCTTTCGTAGCATGAAAGATGAGAGAGATTGATGAGAGATTCGTAGCGTGCACACTGCTCACCTTCCCCGAAATACCCTGTATGTATACGAGTGACGGGGATTCCCTGAAAATGCAGCTAAACATTGGCGAGGTTACAGCAGAATGGCGGAAGCGCGGCGTTTATGTTGGATACTGTGGTCTGCTCAATAGCAGCTCAAACTCTTTCACGTCGACATTCGGTGAAAGCACGCCTACTCCGGACTATATACAAACCACACCTGCATGACCGAATCGGTGTCGATGCCCAGAATTTCCACATTCCTAGTCATCACCTCGGTATCAATTGTGGTTTACCACGCTGAGCGCAATCAATGAGCCACAGATTACAGATCAAGAGCGCTGGTCCTTTCAGTGTCCAACACTTGAGGCAAAACCATTAAAGACGCTATACGAGTGGCAGATGCATCACTCACACTTACCGCACGGTCAGTTACACCGTACTGTGTAATTCCGATGGTCTCGGTAGCTGAAGGGATTCAAGTGAACGCAATGGGACAGCTGCTGTATGTTTTAGTCAGGGCGCAGGTCACGCTTGGTCCCCAAGTCGCGAAAGAAGGGTGAATACCACGTGCACCAAAAGACGCAGAGGTATTCAAATTCGAGAAACTCGCACGATTGTGACCCAAACTTATTGCCCCACTCATACAGCCTTGGATCTCTGCCGTCTGCAACCTCGCGAGACCACCCTATAACTCTTGGGCAAGAGGTTCATGTATCTTAGAGCCTAAAGTCCACGCGGTGTCGACGGAATGGCGATGGACTACGCACCTGAACTCCTCGAAGTACAGGTAACAGTTGACGGGCGTCTCCCAGCCGGTGGCGGTCTGACCGATGAGCGCGTGCCACCTCCGTTCGCCGGCCACGTAGCTGGAGCAAACAAACAGCAGCTGAAGCGCGGAAACGCCGACACGAAAACAAAGCGGTCGGGAAGCCGTGAATGCAGTTCCTGACGACTGCTGGATATAATAGCTTGGTTTATTCACGTTGTGAGGTTCCTGTGCTGGGTATGCTCAGAGGTAAACAAACTGCAGGCATGGTAGCTGAAGACGGTGGCCAACACCTGCATCTCTGCCTGCGAATGAGTGACGACGATGCATGATTTCGCCCGGCTCGCTAGACATCGTATACCCAGGAGGTCATAACGTCGTGCAGGCTTCGCCATTTCCACAGCTATTTGTCTCTTCTCAAATTAGTTAGCAGGCTTAACAAGTCTTCAACTTTTTTACGAAGGCCACGAGCTGCCAGTTACCAGGGTTATAGACTGCATGATTTACAGCACAGCTGAGCTTTTGGGAGCAGCCTTCGACGCAATATACCGAGCGACCATTTAACACCCACTCACAAGGCCGGCTAAATACGACGCCGCTCGAGTGAAAGGCAGGGCAATTTGACCCCATCCCCTCTAAGATCTCAAAAACTAAGACAGCTAGATACATCAAAGCAACAAGATAACTAAGTCCCCATGTTAAATTCGTTGCGTCAAATTTCAAGGTCCCTAGGTCATGACCTTCGGGTTAAGAAAGATCAAACATCAAACTCCAAATCGGCATCGAATGCTCCCTCAGACTTCATTATACAATTATATTTAAACTAGATGTATGGTCGCAAAAGCAAAATGTTACTGGTGGTAATTTCAGGTCAGTGACCTTGTGTGCCCTCCAGAAGGTAACGGTGATCAACAGTCTACGAGATTTTTTTACTTTTAAAATGCAATAAGTGTCGAGGATTACGCTAGGGGGCATGTTCCTAATGTGATCAAGGAATTTGAAATGAGTGTTAAAAAGCGTACCACAAAGTAAGGTTCTCGTAAAACAGACATTGTAGTTTACTTCGACCTGATCCTCACACTTGGCCCAGGGTCATTGGAACCGGTTGTTAATATAAATTCACCTGTCTAGTTGTCAAAGAAACTGTCTCAAAAGATTCGTCTCCCACTCCGATGCCGCATCAGATTGAAAGATTCCTAAGGCATTGCCTTTGCTAGCAGCATTGGCCTGACTTTGATCTGCCATAAATCAGTGACCTGACAAGGTATATCTAATTTTTCTCACACAAACACATTTTTGTAATGGCTTGGCTGCATCTTTGCACAGTTTGACGTGACTACGTAGCAGTGTTTCAAATGGATTTTGGAAAACAATTCGGAAACCAAATTGACCCCCACGCGAGTGCGTGTTAAGGTCCGATCACGCATTGCGGCCTGGCTCTAGGCTCCGCAGCAGATTCTACAGTCGCCAGCAGTTGCGGACTAGAGATGGTTCCACAGTCGCCAGCAGTTGCGGACTAGAGATGGTTCTGCAGTTGCCAGCAGTTGCGGACTAGATATATCAATTTCAAGCTTCTCTTACCTGCACTTTGCGGGTCTGCACGCTCACAAGTGATACATCCGGCCCCATCAGCTGACCACCGCAAAATCAGCAGCGGATTTTGCACACAGCCCGCAAGCTGTGCACGGGCCTTTATTGCTAGGCGAC
>NW_023597055.1:12248989-12262459 GCF_011947565.3 Pollicipes pollicipes
CGCCCGCCGTTCGTTGGTGGAGCCAACTGGCGGCGCAGTCTGTCCTTGGAGCTGGCGCTGGAACCCCGGCGGACGCAGTCTGTCCCTGGAGCTGGCGCTGGAGCCCCAACGGACGCGGTAGGTGTCTGGAGCTGGCGCTGGAGCTGGCGCTGGAGCCCCGGCGGACGCGGTCTATCCCTGGAGCTAGTGCTGGAGCCCCGACGGGCGCAGTAGGTATCTGGAGCTGGCGCTGGAGCTGGCGCTGGAGCTGGCGTTGGAGTCGGCGCGCGCGTGACAGCGCCCGTGACGCCCGCAGACGTAGGTGAGGTGTTGGGGTGCGAGCTGGAATTGCACCGCGGAGTTTGTGGGCGGCGGGGGAGGGTTCCTACGCTTCTCGGAAAGGAGATCGCGTGGAATTAACATGGATTTTTTCACCTCAGTACACCTGTGGTCAATAATTACGCCAGTTGGAGGAACCAAAAGCCACTAGATGTGTTCGGCTTCTATGTGCCCACTGCAAAAAAATACATCAAATACAGAATGCATCGAAGCTTTGGCACCCACCACTAGGTCTCGAAGGTCTATCCGGTTGATGCATGCGCAGTTTTGGGCCCGTCGACTGTGAGGAGAGAGACCTAATTTCGACATCTAAATTTCGAAAGAGGTACTCCTACACATCGTCCTAACTCTGCCAACTCCGTGGGTATCATTGACTGAGTGGATAAGTGGTGGCTTAACTCGGCTTGTCCCGGGATTAACGATTGAGGAAAGAAATGTAGCGTGGTTTTTTAATCAAAACCACTGGCTTCCTCGTGTGTTTCACAGAATATAATTAGGCCATAACCAGAACCATGAAGCCTAGTTAACGTATCAACGATTCTGGTAAATAAGTTAGATTCAAATCACAGTCCCACACACTACTATTGTGCAATAAACTGATCCCACCTTGGCCTGGGGTTTGTCTCATTCGGAGACGTTTTGACTGCATGTCGACTAGGCCAACACGGTGATTCGTTCGGCAAGTTCAACGGCGCAAGCTATGCCATCTAGCGACCTCTCTTGCTAATATCACTCCCACCCTGGCCCGAACCATACGCACATCGTATTTCTCCGGCCCTAAAGCGACAGCGTGCTTGTTGTGATAAGGCGCCGGTGAGCGTTTTTTGATAATTGCTTCCCCTGAGGCGACTGAGAGTGCACATTCACGGCCGCGGTTGTCGGCTGGATTTTCCAGCTGCGTTCTTCAGCTGTTCTATATCAAGTCCTTCGGGCATTTCCTGGCGTTCTTCTGACTCAGATCTGCAGAAATTTTAAACCCTATTGTATTGAAAACCGCCTCCACAAGGAGTATGTTCCAAAAATACTGTGAACCTTCATAAATTGGAGTTTTAGTGAAGTAGATGATGTATTTTGGGCCAGCACGTTGTCAATCTTCAAGCGGTGTCTTCAGATCGAAATGCGACCCCATGATGCAGTTTCGCCACATCCCAGGGTGCCAATCTCACCAACGGTGGTGAACTCAACGCATTGATGTCATAGCGATGTTTGAAACGGCGCCAAGCCTACGGCTTACTTTGACTCGTCCTGAGAAGAAATCGCTGCTTATAGCGCACAGTCCCAGCCACACCTTCACTCTCTTTCTAATTCAATCATTTGGACAGGCGCTAGCAAGTCATCGAATCACTTATCCGGTTCTTGACGACATATATTTGCGCCCAGTGATTCATGCTGGCTTCCAGACTGTAATACGGTCAGAACTCTGCCGCCGAGTCTGCCGCGGTCAAACGAACACGTTTGCTCGCCATTTACGTTATTGTCGCTGGTTACGCATCGTTATCGTGGTTATCGTCGTTATCGTCACTGCGTCACGTAACATCTTTTAAGAGGCACTGCTTGTATCGGCAATATAGTGAACTTTCTTGTTTTAACGGCCGTATCTTTCCCCTCAGCTTGTTCTTTGAAATGAGCAGAGCTCGTCGAGAGAAACGGATCCCACAATGGAGAACAAGCTCACTTACACCACATTACGGGAAGGTCACCGTCCAGCAATTGGGCGGTGATAGCCAGATGGTCCGAGTCGGTCTGAAGTCATGTGGACGGCTGTCGGAAACGACAAGAACCAATCTCACCGCCGCTGGTACCAATCAATTACCCCTCACCAAATAGGATAACCACCAATCAGAATATTGGGTGATAAATCAACGCATGCTGAGCTAGTGTAACAACAGCGGCCGACCAGGCTTGTTTTTTTAGAGCTTCGGTGTTTAAGTGAATTTAACACCCATCACGTGTCAGAGGTCGGAGCAAACGCCAAACAAGCTCTCATTGACATCACCGAAAGTAACCAATGCCGTCAGCCAATTATCGCTGCCAGTGCCAGACTATCCCTGAGCGCGTGACAGATCAAGTATACAGTAATAAGCTGTTGTGAAGAAGCCGAAGGTCAAAAGGGGACATACCTATGTTACCAAGTGATGTATGGCGACACTTAACAGTCTTATCTGGATGACAGAGACAGATCCAGGGAAGAAGGTGGCGCCGCTGCGTCAATTCTATAACGCAATGCCGGTTAAATCACGGATGACAATGCTCATGCCGCGTATGCCTGAATCTACCTGTATTATCTAGGTTGGTTGCTTCTAAAAAAGTAGTTCAGGGTAATGCAAATCAATATTTCTCACCGATGAAACGTTGTGATCGTTATGGTCGGACATATTACAATCCCGGTTGTGGCCTTTTGTGAAAAAACCCCTTTTGTCAAAATATTCATGTTAACAGTTAGGCTACGCCTTTAAATTACATAATTTGAACTGGAAAGGCGCCTAGTGCTATCATTAGATGAAAGCTCTGCATATCCGTAAAATTGCACGTAGTCTGGTCTTTCTTGACGTTTCCCTTACCCTTGCCAAAAGGCAGCACTCGAAATTTCAAAGTTGAAAACTAATAGAGGAGACGACAATTTTCAAAATCGCTTACGAAGCTATTTTTTAAGTAGATCCTGACTTCGCAGAGAACGGGACGGTGGCCGAAAGGGATATGTGCGAATTTACGAGTGCAGTTCGGTCACGGTCAAACGCGTCCGTGCAAGTGAGCCGTAACTGCCGTCTGTTCTCCCCGTGCTCGACTTTGCTTTACTGTAGCTTGCATCCAGTCGCTCGCTGGCCCGATTTATTTCCACAGTCATTATTGTTACTCAGTCATTTGCCTTACGTTCCTGTCCTCTTTCTGCGTCTCTTCTTGTCGCTGTTCTTTCTCAGCCATTGTCTGCCGCCTTGTCAAGCCATCTGATCTGGGGTGCCTCCTCGGCTTTCTGCGCGACGGTTCCTCCCCGTGGGTCCATCAGCACAATCAGCCTGCATGCGGGCTGTCGCCCCTAAAAAACGATGGCATCTTCGCCCCGGCCAGAGCACACACTAGTAAGCCGACCTGAGCCCCAGCCCACTCTTAAGATAAATCAAACGACGTCCGAAGCCGGGGGATGGGTCAGAGGACGCACTCAGATGGTATCTGTAAAGACTGCTTTGGAGATTAGGCGCCTCACCCACCGCTGGTGCATGATTGTGCACTTCCTCACGCGCTTGCTAGGTGTGATTTATTGGACGGATAGTACTAATGATAGAACTATAAGTACATTTTATCAAGTGCAGGCTCTTCAGATCCTGATGATCCCACCTCATGGTACCTACTTCCGAATGGATGGTCAGTTCAGTGATGCTGCTGGATAAATTGAGGCCGCATTAATTAAGTTATGTATGTGCTTGGTCGGTAGAGTTTGTAAGGATGTATCGAAGCTGAAAGCAGTTGACGCTCATGACGAAATTTGAAATTTGGGATTTAACCAAATTCACATCCCGTTTGGTGCTCATCATTTCTAGCCCATTCTGGCAGTGCGTTGTCAGATTTCTAACGGCAGGTATTGAATTCTGACCCGCTCCAGCCGTGCCTCGATCACCGCCGGCCTGTGCACATTTCGGTACAAACCTGTGCACATTAAGGCCATTGCACATTTGGGTACAGACCGATCACTCCACTGTGCTCTCTACTCACTCTACTGTACACTCTACTTACTCTGCTGTACTCTGTACTCACTCTACTGTACACTCTACTTACTCTACTGTACTCTGTACTCACTTTACTGTACACTCTACTCACTCTGCTGTACTCTGTACTCACTTTACTGTACACTCTACTTACTCTGCTGTACTCTGTACTCACTTTACTGTACACTCTACTCACTCTGCTGTACTCTGTACTCACTCTACTGTACACTCTACTTACTCTGCTGTACTCTGTACTCACTCTACTGTACACTCTACTTACTCTACTGTACTTTGTACTCACTTTACTGTACACTCTACTTACTCTGCTGTACTCTGTACTCAACTGTACTTTCTACTCACTCTACTGTACACTCTACTTACTCTACTGTACTCTGTACTCACTTTACTGTACACTCTACTTACTCTGCTGTACTCTGTACTCAACTGTACTTTCTACCCACTCTACTGTACACTCTACTCACTCTACTGTACTCTCTACCCACTCTACTGTGCACTCTACTCTACTGCCTTCGATCATATGCCGCGGTGCCCAGTTCCATTTGAATTACTCATCAACAGGACTTCACTACTGCCCCTGCCAAACACAACGGCGGACAGATGGTGTTTGTCCAGCGGTCCGTCGTGGCGCGGTATTTCCAATGCCAGATGTATCGGCTCCGGCTTGCTGGCACCTGACTTGCCTGCGATCACCAGCGACCGTTCCAGGAGGCGAACCCTGAGGGCCGCATCCAAGCGTCGTCCCCCAGAACGCGCTAAGCGGCTTGTGTTCGTGAGAAGTCCCGGTTCATTAATTATAAAAAATCTTCCCGACATGAGTACGGTCGATGCTAAGTGCATGTAGGCCCCTGAGCCTGGCCCTGACCTTACTTATGCAGGCCCATGACCCTGACCCTGACCTCAGTCATGTAGGTCCCTGGCCCTGACCCCACTTATGTAGGCCCCTGGCCCCGGCCCCACTAATGTAGACCCCTGACTCTGACCCTGACCCCAATCATGCAGGTCCCTGGCTCTGACCCACTCATGTGGGGTCAGGATCAGGGACCCCTGACTCACCTGACCCCCTGATCCCGACCTTGGCGCTTTTCATGTAGGCTCCGACTCTGACACTGTCTTAACACTGTAGACACTGTATACTGACACTGTAGACACTGGTCTTAATTTGTGGGTTGCGGGGCTGATTTGAAGGTCATTTGTAACATAGCGCGGATTCAATGTATTTTTTTATTGCATGCAAGTGAGAATCCAGCTTGCAGGCAAGTATGTTGGGAAAAATCTCGGATATATGCTTGGCTTAGACGACTGGGTTTTGTGGAGGGACCACCAGATTTTGATGGTGGTGGTCATGTTTTTACTCTGGGATGGTAGCTGGGTGCGCGCCCAAGCAATATCACGGCCTCAAGTGACATCACAGCCGGTGATATTGCTCAGGTAAACACCAGCCAGTCCAGCCATCCAATCAAGAGTGCTCGCTCAGTGGTGACACCCCAGGCCAAAGGAAAACCACCGAATGCCTTTCAGCCTGCCGCATTTCCGGCCATGCCTGATTGCTCCCCTGAGCTGGAAGCCCCAGTAATCACCTAGTAATCTCCCTGCAATTTCATTGACCATTCGTAATCTCACCGTAGTCTCCGGAAATGCCCCGGCACCAAAGCACTTGTGATGTCGCAAATAGGCGACTTACGAATGGGCTCTGGGCATGCACTGAGGTATTGAGGCATATGCATTGATGGCACCAATACTTCTTTCATCTCCTGATATTTTTGTTTTGCTGGGAAATGGTCACCAAAAATTTGATGCTGGGATGTCGTGACACCTATGCTGTCAATGAAGGGAGCAATGCTATAAATAACGCAAAGATGAGAAAAAATCGTTCGTTCAAAGTGGGATATATCTGACGAGAAGCACACTTTCGGCTAGGGTTTAAATGAGGTATCGGCGGCGGCTCGTCCCAAGCTCGTCTTCTTAGCCAAGTTGTCACCCACCGCACAATTATGTGATGAATGATGCCAAAGATTAGAAACAGCAATTGTCTTTCGTTAAAGTCCACATTATTAAATTTGCTGAGAATTGCACATCAGGGGAGAGGGTAGGCTACACCGCCGGACACTTGGGTCGGTCTTTCGATCAGTTGCTCAAATCGATGACCCTGCTTCGGCGTGTTCAGGCCTGTGCAGTTCGCGCGGGTCAGAAACAGCACCTCTTTGTGTCGCCCAGAGTCGGCGCGGCCGTCCGAAGACCTCTAGTCGTCAGTGGAGCCCCGTATCAGTCTTGGGTCCTGTGTTCGACCCCTGACCCTGTAGCTACCATGAGGCATGCACCGCTATAGGGCTCGGCAGTTGGGAGCTACGGGACTGCCTCAGTGACATCTGGCTGTCCTGGGGTTCTGTAGCTTTCTTCGGGCCCTGGCTTATTCAAGCAGCGCGTGACGGGGCTGGACCCCGTAGTCATGCGGAAACCCTGTGGAGATCTCTGGGTCACATAGCCACCCAACGGCCTCGAGACTGGCTCGGGAACACTTGACCATTGCCGCCCAACTATGCTGTAGGGCGACCATCCCGTGATGTCGTGGCGGGTTTATTTCTCCTTCCCCCGCCCCCCCCCCCCCCCCCCCCCCCACCGCGCATTGTGTGATCTGTTTCTCTCGAGGAGCTACGTTCATTTTCACGCACAAGTCGAAGGGAAGGAGATGGGCGTCGAAAAAGGAAGTCCGCTATGCTGCTTGATGCATGCAGTGTTTAAAAAAAAAAACAGATAAAAGCATCAAAAGAAGAGCACAACTGTAATCTGAATGAACAAAGGAAAAAAGTGAACTTTTGCAGAACCGGCGAGAAGACCTCCAAGAAAGCCCCCGCCAAGACAAGCCATGAAAGAATAGCAGCTTGAAAGAAAATGGCTTGCAATGTTCACCGCAAACCAGACACCAACTAGACGGTTTCTGGCAAACAATCAAAACAAAAACGAAAAAAACATTGCGCAGCAGTATGCTAAGGCAGCTCGCGGGACCAGCAAGTCTGATGAACTGTGTGTGAAATTCGGCGGGAGAAGATGTCTGAGGTAGACCCATTTGGAGAGTGCCTCCGACGAGCTCTACTCCGGACGACTCAAGTGGCTAAAGAGATCTGAATCGATACTTTCGGTTGCTTGCTGCTTCCCGTTGTTTCGTTAACACGCGCTCGGGTGGGGGTTAAATTGACACCCCGAAGGTTTTTCCCAGAATGGCTTCCGAACGTCGCGGTGTAGCTGCGCCAAATTTTGCGTAGCTATAGACAATTGAATAGCAAATCGTTAGGATAAACAATTTAGACGTACCTTGTAAGGTCGCTGACCTATGGCAGGTCAAAGTCAGGTCATGGTTTCAGCGACGGCAATTTCTAAGGAATCGTTCAATCTGATACAACAACTGAGTGCTTGACGAAGCCATACATCTCTGACATGCTTTCTTAGGCACCAAAAATATTGAATAAGCAAATTAAGTTGACCTAAGGTCAGGTGTGGAGGTCATACCAAGGTCAAAACCAACCTGATTTATGACTCTAGGGCTTGCTGCATGGGATAGCTTCCGGTGCTCATTTCCAATTCATTGACAGCAGGAACCGCGTTATACATCTTTCATTGACTTGTTAGAGGTTAGAAAAGGTCATTGACCTAAGATGACCTGGGTTGGCATTTTGTTTTAGGAACAAAATGCCTAGTGTAACTTTTGTCGCTTATTCAAATGCAAAACTCAAAGCAGCCGTGTATGATTTTGGTCACCATGACTTTTAAAAGGACAAAAAAGTTCACTGACCTCAAATGGCTTCTGACCTTTTGCTTAGAAACAGTTGGGGTTCCGGGAGCACATTGGAGACCAACATGGAATTTGACCCTGTTTGACTTTATTTGGCCTGAAGTTCATGACCTGGGAATCTCAAACTTTGGCCTAAGTGATTTCACGTACAGGTCAAGACACCCTGTAAATTTGGTATCTCTAGCTTTCTTAGTTCCCGAGATCCCAGGGGGTTAAATTGACCCCCTCCACTCGAGCGAAGGTATCTAGCCGGCCATGTTAAATAAGGGGCATGTTAGATAAGATTTGATGACCGTCTTCAACCCTAATTATTGCGGTACAACATACCCCATAGGATAGTTCAACACTACCACAGGACCTGCAACACTAAAATAAATATTTTAATTCGAGTCGCGCAGCAAACGATGACAATGCCAAGAGAAATTAATAATGCAAAAAAAATGCAGGCAAAGACTCCGAGTTTGTATATACGCATTAAGCTTTCCAAAATCCCGGACGGCAGGGCAACGAGGGCCGCATTTGTAAAGAAAATGAAATACATTTAGCCATGGGCTCCCCTGCTACTCTTATGTATGTGTAATGCTCCTCGCGTCTGCAACAAACAGGCTACGGGTATTGACCAAGTTGAATGGAAGTCTTGCATTGTGTTGATGACTGCATCAGCTCGGTTCGTACGCCGGGGTGTTGCTTTCGAGATTAGTTCCGGAAAATGCTACATTTGTCCCTTTCCGATCGACTGCTGGCCTTGCTATGAATCGAACAGTGTTGAGATGTGGATGTGATTTATAGACGGCACACGGGTCTACACAGTGCAACTGAGTCATTATCCCTTAATGGGCTTAATGGGCTTAATGGGCTGCCGAGATCTGACATCAATCCCAAAATAGCTCTAAACCAGTTGCATGGTTTTCGCACGAGCACACACAATCGATCACTCACATCGATGCGCACTTTTTCCAGTGCGGTTGCCCGTCCCTTTTCCAGTGTGATCGCCCGTTCTTTTTCTAGTGCGATTGCCCGTCCTTTTTCCAGCGCGATTGTCCGTTCTTTTCCAGTGTGATCGCCCGTTCTTTTTCCATCGCGATTGCCCGTTCTTTTCCAGTGGGATTGCTCGCTTTTTCAGGGTGATTTTCCGAACTTATTTCTTCACGATTGTCCGTTTTTTTCTGAAATACGTTGAAATACGTTGATATCGTCTCACTACGGCACCTGGTCGCCAAAATCCGGGACCGGTTTCCACTTACCAATTGGCTGTGTCTGTCAAGCTGACAGTTTTGCCCATCCCATGTTACGCCGACGGCTTCTGCGTGTACATGCCACGCGTGCCACGTGTTGGTCAGCAGCGTCACATTCGTGGAACGAGCACGGTGCGCTGCGGCGCCAGATCTGAAAGGTCAATGACCTTTATGTTTGAAAAACACACAGCTCGCACCGGTTGGTGATGTTGACCTTTGCGATGTTTGCGATGTTGACCTTTGCCGACGGCGATGAGACGTTCCAGTTTTTCTGAGGGTGGATTGGAACAATAGTAAAGGAGCTACAGCCTTGGGTGCTTCTGAAGGGTTAGTTAACGGGGCGCCGGCAGTGTAGTGGTTAACTGCGTTAACCACTGCGCGTCTGGGAAACTAGAGGCACAGGGTTCGATTCCCCGCGGTGCCCGCCTTTCCTGCCAGGGTGAGAGGCAGGCGACACCGTATAGCCTCAGTAGCTGAGTGCGTCGTGAAGCCCCAATGACACACAGCGGTTAGCTTACTTGGGTGCTTTGGGGATATGCATGAATGAAGAGCATTGGCGTGGGTAACTCAGTGAACAGCTTCACGAATGGTTTAAACTTTTGTATCGCTGAGGTCACCGTAAACCACTGTATCTTTTGACCTTTTGAAAACCTGCTTCACATGCTTTTAAAATTGTGACCTGGTGACCTACAGTCTCGTGCCTATCCTCTCCCTTGGAATACGCGCAACTGTATCTCGAGGATCAAAAAAGCATTCAGGGTGATCCTTTTTTTTTTGCTAATTAAAAACCCAAAGGGTACAGTTACCTTTGAATGCTAATAACTTGTATCCCCTTTTTGGCGCGACCGGCTTATGTGATTGATGTACGGGAAATAAAAATTGTAACCTTCAACCAACTAGTGGAAACAGCTGATAAAATTTCATCAAGATTTCATGCAGCCAACCAGTTTTTGGGTTGACAGAAAACCGATACGGAGCCGGCGGCTGGCCGGCTAGCCGATCATGTGAACATGTGATGCCTGACGACTATTGAAGGGTTTCAGAATTTGTTTTCCGTCTAGGGTGTAAATGTTTGTATAACTTAAAATATTATCAAATCAATTTAGATTTATCCCAAAATCTCCAAAACGTGGTCAATTTTCCAGCATGACTGTAATATCATAACGATTTCTTTACAGAAAGACCTATAACTAGCTACTTTAATTCCATTTTGTATTCTAGATACTTCCGTTACATCTGGTAATTTTCCGAAAAGCTAAGTGAAAACGTGGACATGGTTTGGCTTTACATGGCAGTTAAGGTACGATTACAAAATCTGAAAGTTGGAAGTAACCAACCCAAAAGGGTGCCTCTTTTATTACAAATTTTGGCTTAGAGGCGAGTCAGTTATGTCGATCATTTTGCGCTCGCAAGAAATGGTCATATCAAGCAGCTGGTCAAATCATACGATATCCACGCAGGTTGACATTGACTCAGTTTAAAAAATACTACGATGATTTGTATATAAAAAATCAGGGCCTTCTTGCGTAAATGCAGCTGTATGTGCCTGTGTAGTTATATGGTTAATGATGCTGGATGCCTGTCATTATGCTCAAGTAAGCGTTGGCCAAAAAATGCTATGAGAATTTGCACAATATGCCTTAGAGTTTCTCCAACCAGCTGTGCAAGAGTCACTACCGAAGAATGTGCAACTCTCACTGCATCGCACTTCGGCAAGGAACCAGTCTGTGCTCAGCCATAAGCTGTTCGCCGCATCTGTCACACATTGGTGCGCTGGCTGGCCAGGAGAAACGAGCGGGTTGCGTGTGTGTGGCCCAGCCTCAGCCTACAAGGAAAGACCTACATCCGCCTGTTATTACGGTGTGACATCTCCCACTGATAGATGAGGCGTTCCAGCTCCTTGAGGGAGCTACTGGTGGCACCTCATCATCCCTGCCATTCTCTACGCTCGCATTCCCTAAGAGTTTGATGCAAGTTGTGCGCGATGTAGAAATAGAAAGTGGGGAGGGGGGGGGGGGGGCACTGGCTAGCCGTCACCTTTTCTACCCGGTCTGCACGTTTATTTTCGGAAATTCCAACACGGCTGGGAATCCACTTAAACGCAACACAATGGCCCTGACCGTTCACAAGCAAGACCCCGTCCCAGATTGGGCAGACCAAGAGATCGTGGCCGCTCGAACTCGAGACTGGGTCAGGAGATAAAGTGAGCTCATAAAATCAGGCGGGATCAGAGCATCTTTTTCAAAACAATATCGCGAGAGGGGCAGCGCTGTGAGGATGACTAACAATTCAGCCGAAAACACAGTCATTTGAGGCGGAAAACGATTGTCCGAGTGACCTTGCCACCACAGACAAAAGCACACCCAGTCCCAGCAGCTCCCTTTGAGATCTATCCGTAAGAATCTTGAGAGAGCCGCCATACAGGGCCATTCGCGTCGTACCATGCTGCAGGAATTTCAACTCGAATGCGGATCCTTTCTCGTGCTGGTGGGGGCGCGGGTCACACGTCGGGGATGATAATTCCCGCGATGAGTGAAGCTGATACGTTGACATTGTCATGATCCTATGAATCAGTGCACGTCAGTCTTCCTCATGAAAGCTCTGATGCGCAGACATATTGGCCTTGAAGAGCTTTCCCGCCCATTCAAAAAGGAGTGAGTGAGCGACCGCGAGAACAAGTCTTGTGCTGGGTGAGTCGAAAACTGCGCTTCTTTGACCGCGTTATTCAACGCAAGCCTGATGCCTGAAATCCAGAGGTGGCTTCTTAGCTTCCACTAACATGTTGGCAGAACGTGACGTCCGTAACCCTCCAGCTGCGATATGAACACAGGGGTGGTGCACAGAATCCGGTCAGGATTTTTCAAGGTCAGAGTTCGTGCACTGTTACCTACGCAACCGGAAGTTCATACAGCTGCTTTTTGCGTTGGGAAAATGGATACGATTCGTCAAGCCCCATTGTGCTATCCTGCCCATACACACCTGCAGCTGTCTCACTGCAGATGCTGTTGATGACGTCGAACACCAGACGGCAAAGTCATCGACAAGTAGCGATCGATCGATATTCGTTGGCACGCAGTCAAGCGTATCATTTATCAGTATACCAAAAATGGATACACTGATGATGTCACCTTAAAGAGTATCATTCAACAACTCAAAAATCTCAGACATGGCTCCGCCTGCTCGAACGAAACGCAATCTCTCTGCAGAAAGATGACAACGAAGAGTCTCATCGCCACGCAGGCCATGGGACTCGATGGTCACGCAGGCCACACCTGAGAACCTTAAACAACTAAACGTGTGGCCTGCCAGGGTATGTTGTTCAAAGTTCTCCAGTGTGACCCGCATGGCCATATTGCACGTGTGGGCACATATAATCGTGACTGAGCGGCCAACGGAGTGAGCTTGTATGTATTCCAAAATCACAGTTACAATCTGTGCGCATGTATTTTAAACAGCTTTTTAGCCTCTCACGGGCTGCCAGCCGGGTCGGCTGATGGCTTCCTGAGGCTTGCCGATTCGTCGGTAGCTAGCTAGTTGGCCGCCTGACCGGAAACCAACATTGACTGCATCATGGCTCTAAGCCATTTTGAGCTTGCAAGCACTGCGGTTGCAATTTTTCAAGTCGGTCCTGACGAAGCCAGGCGGTAAAAGATATTCACTCGTTATTTCAGGTTGATGTCATTTGACAGAGAGTATGATAAGTTTTGAATGCATATATTAATACATTTGATGATAGTACATCATATGTCATTATTGATAACATAGTGATATATATTATACATAACATAACGTATAAAATACAAAAATGATACACAATAAATAACTTAGTAATGAAATGAAAAATGTTGGATGGTGAAAACATATATAAGCTATCTAGTTACCTCACAACTACCGTACTGGATTGACGCTCCGTGCATCGAACAAAAGACCGCGGTCCCGCGGACAAACTTCCGAAGCCAGACGACGGCTCGCCCTGTCCTCCCCGGCGCAGTCCCCGACCGTGTTTGGCTACGACGTCAGTCCTGTCAACACAGTGCGTCACATCCATTGTGTATTCATGGGTGGGGTTGATGAGAAGAGCTTTAACAGTTGTCCTGGACCTTGCACTAGCCTGGACCTGGACCTGGCCGTCCAACAAGCCCGTTGCTAGCACAGTTCCTCGGTTTTGTTTCAGTAGAATAGAACTCCATTTGCTGCAGATGTCTGCATCTGGTCGTGGAATAGTAATCTGAGATCAAGAAATTGAAGAGACGGTAAGGATAACATGTATAGAAAACTTTCGAGAACTGAGAGCAGCAGCGACAGAGGCCAGGTGTGTGACTTTGAGCATCGTTCAGGACGTGAATTCTTGATCTGCACGTGGGTTTGACATTTGCCCGCCTCGTTGCAGCCACACCATACCAAACAT
>NW_023597055.1:12263295-12267077 GCF_011947565.3 Pollicipes pollicipes
CCAAGTTGAATGGAAGTCTTGCATTGTGTTGATGACTGCATCAGCTCGGTTCGTACGCCGGGGTGTTGCTTTCGAGATTAGTTCCGGAAAATGCTACATTTGTCCCTTTCCGATCGACTGCTGGCCTTGCTATGAATCGAACAGTGTTGAGATGTGGATGTTATTTATAGACGGCACACGGGTCTACACAGTGCAACTGAGTCATTATCCCTTAATGGGCTTAATGGGCTTAATGGGCTGCCGAGATCTGACATCAATCCCAACATAGCTCTAAACTAGTTGCATGGTTTTCGCACGAGCACACACAATCGATCACTCACATCGATGCGCACTTTTTCCAGTGCGATTGCCCGTCCCTTTTCCAGTGTGATCGCCCGTTCTTTTTCTAGTGCGATTGCCCGTCCTTTTTCCAGTGCGATTGTCCGTTCTTTTCCAGTGTGATCGCCCGTTCTTTTTCCAGCGCGATTGCCCGTTCTTTTCCAGTGCGATTGCTCGCTTTTTCAGTGTGATTTTCCGAACTTATTTCTTCACGATTGTCCGTTGTTTTCTGAAATACGTTGAAATACGTTGATATCGTCTCACTACGGCACCTGGTCGCCAAAATCCGGGACCGGTTTCCACTTACCAATTGGCTGTGTCTGTCAAGCTGACGGTTTTGCCCACCCCATGTTACGCCGACGGCTTCTGTGTGTACATGCCACGCGTGCCACGTGTTGGTCAGCAGCGTCACATTCGTGGAACGAGCACGGTGCGCTGCGGCGCCAGATCTGAAAGGTCGATGACCTTTATGTTTGAAAAACACACAGCTCGCAGCGGTTGGTGATGTTGACCTTTGCGCCGACGGCGATGAGACGTTGCCGTTTTTCTGAGGGTGGATTGGAGCAATAGTAAAGGAGCTACAGCCTTGGGTGCTTCTGAATGGCTAGTTAACGGGGCGCCGGCAATGTAGTGGTTAACTGCGTTAACCATTGCGTGTCTGGGAAACTAGAGGCACAGGGTTCGATTCCCCGCGGTGCCCGCCTTTCCTGCCAGGGTGAGAGGCAGGCGACACCGTATAGCCTCAGTAGCTGAGTCGTAAAGTCGCAAGGTAAAACGTCGTAAAGCCCCAATGACACACAAGGGTTAGTTAACATGGTGTTTTGGGGATATGCATATATGAAGAGCATTGGCATGGGTAACTCAGTGAACAGTTGCACGAATATTCTAAACCTTTATATCGCTAAGTTCACAGCTAACCACTGTATCTTTTGGGCTTTTGAAATCTGATTCAAACGCTTTTAAAATCGTGGCCTGGTGACCTAAAGTTTCGTACCTATCCTCTCCTTTGGAAGACACCCACCGTATCTCGTAGATGAACAAAGCATTCGACGTGATTCGTTTCTTATTTTTTTGCTAAGGAAAAACTACAACGTTTAAGTTATTTTTTAATGCTAATAGCTTTTCTCTCTGGTCCGGCGTGACCGGTCTATGTGATCGATTCACGGGAAATACAAATTGTAGCCTTCAACCAACTAGCAGAAACAGCTGATAAAATTTCATCAAGATTTGATGCAGCCAGCCAGTTTTTGGGTTGGCAGAAAGCCGACACGGAACCGGCGGCTGGCCAGCTAGCCGATTATGTGAACATGTGATGCCTTACAACTATTGCAAGGTTTCAAAAGTTGTTTTCTGTTTAAGAGTGTAAGTGTTTGTATATCCTAGAATATTTCCAAATCAAGTTAGATTTATCCCAGAATCCCCATAACGTGATCAATTTCCCAGCATGACTGTTATATCATAACGATTTTTTTACAGAAAGGCCTATAACTAGCTGCTTTAATTCCAATTTGTATTCCAGATACTTCCCTTACGTCTGGTAATTTTCCGAAAAGCTAAGCTACATGGACATGTTTTGGTTTAAGTGGCAGTTAAGGTGCGATATCAAGCAGTTAGTTAAATCATACGATATCCACGCAGCTTGACATGACCTCATTTTTTAAAAATACTACGATTAACTTTTATTTGAAAATTATGGCCTTCATGCACGAATACAGCTGCGTGTGCCTGTGGGGTTATGCAGGTAATGATGCTGGATGCCTGTCATCATGCTGAAGTAAGCTTTGGCCAAAAATGCTATGAGAGTTTGCACAATATGCCTTACAGTTTCTCCAACCAGCTGTGCAAGAATCACTACCAGAGAATATGCAACTCTCACTGCATCTCACTTTGGCAAGGAACCAGTCTGTGCTCGGCCATAAGCTGCTCGCCGCATCTGTCACACATTGGTGCGTTGGCTGGCCAGGAGAAACGAGCGGGTTGCGTGTGTGTGGCCCAGCCTCAGCCTACAGGGAAAGACCTACATCCATCTGTTATTACGGTGTGACATCTCCCACTGACAGATGAGGCGTTCCAGCTCCTTGAGGGAGCTACTGGTGGCACCTCATCGTCCCTGCCATTCTCTACGCTTGCAATCGCTGTGAGTTTGATGAAAGTTACGCGCTGATGTAGAAATAAAAAGTGGGGAGGGGGGACAGGCTTACCGTTACAATTGCTACCCGGTTTGCACGTTTGTTTCCGGAAATTCCAACACGACTGGGAATCCACATAAACGCAATACAAGGGCCCTGACAGTTCGCAAGCAAGACCCAGCCCCAGATTGAGCAGACCAAGAGATCGTGGCCGCTCGAACTCGAGACTAGGTCTGGAGATAAAGTGAGCTCATAAAATCAGGCGGGATCAGAGCGTCTTTTTCGCAACGATATCGCGAGAGCTGCAGTACTGTGAGGATGACTAACAACTCAGCCGAAAACACAGTCATTTGAGGCGGAAAATGATTGTCCGAGTGACCTTGCCACCACAGACAAAAGCACACCCAGTCCCAGCAGCTCCCTTTGAGATCCATCCGCGAGAATCTTGAAAGAACCGCCGTACAAGGCCACTCGCGACGTACCATGCTGCACGGACTTCAACTCGGATATGGATCCTTTCTCGTGCTGGTGCGGGCGCGGGTCACACGTCGGAGATGATGATTCCCGCGATGAGTGATGCTGATACGTTGGCATTGTCATGATCCTGTGAATCAGTGCACGGCAGCCTTCCGCATGAAAGCTCTGATGCGCAGACATATTGGCCCTGAAGAGCTTTCCCTCCCCTTCAAAAAGGAACGAGTGAGCGACCGCGAGAACCAGTCTTGCGCCGGATGAGTCGAGAACTGCGTTGTTTTTTTTTTTACCGCGTTATTCAACGGAAGCCTGATGCCTGAAATCCAGAGGTGGCTTCTTAGCTTCCACAAACATGTTGGCAGAACGTGACGTCCGTAACCCTCCAGCTGCGATATGAACACAGGGGTGGTGCACAGAATCCGGTCAGGATTTTTCAAGGTCAGAGTTCGTGCACTGTTACCTACGCAACCGGAAGTTCATACAGCTGCTTTTTGCGTTGGGAAAATGGATACGATTCGTCAAGCCCCATTGTGCTATCCTGCCCATACACCTGCAGCTGTCTCACTGCGATGCTGTTGATGACGTCGAACACCAGACGGCAAAGTCATCGACAAGTAGCGATCGATCGATATTCGTTGGCACGCAGTCAAGCGTATCATTTATCAGTATACCAAAAATGGATACACTGATGATGTCACCTTAAAGAGTATCATTCAACAACTCAAAAATCTCAGACATGGCTCCGCCTGTTCGAACGAAACGCAATCTCTCTGCAGAAAGATGACAACGAAGAGTCTCATCGCCACGCAGGCCATGGGACTCGATGGTCACGCAGGCCACACCTGAGAACCTTAAACAACT
>NW_023597055.1:12267136-12281190 GCF_011947565.3 Pollicipes pollicipes
GCTTGGCGAAAGCTGTTATAAGGATCACAGCCAGCAAATCCCTAAGTGGTGGCACTGGGAGGGAAGACCCCCTTAGGGGAGGGGGGGGACAAGGGCGTTACCTGGGCAACGCTAAGGATGAGAGCAATCCTGTATTGCAGACCAGAGCTATACATTATCGCCTCTCACCCTGAATGAATACGAACTCCTTTTGTGAAGGAGCCTGACGTAAGGAGGACTAGCATGGTAAACATGCGTTCAAGGTCACTAAAAAATCAACTTGACAGTATCGCAGGCAACGGTACCCCACCTCGACCCTGTGTGCCACTGGAGGGGATTAGAGGTGTGGGGTCGAAGTTGATAAGCGTATGACGAATGAATACAGCGTGTGGTGATAGTGCGACAAATGCGTGAAATGTAATGAAATTCGGTAAATTAGATGGGAACCAGTGAAAGACCAGTGGAAGCAGCGGCAGCTCAGCATTGGAAAGTGAGGAACGCATTACAATTCAATTATAATTACACTGAAGTCGACTTATGTCGAAACCCAAGACATGCTGGAAATAGATTAGGTGAGATGTCCGGCAGGGCGTATGGTAACCCAAATCTTGTCAGGTGGTGCAGCAGGGGAAGAACCAGTCCGCGGACTCCACCCAATCTCATTATGGTCTCGCTCTCAACCTGACCCTCCACCTGCGCAGTAAAGTTGTCTGTGTGTTTCACGGTGGATTGGCCAGACCCACACTGGTACATAGTTCTGAAATTTGCACAGAGTGGAGCGCATTACTCAGGAAAGTATTATTTTTGTTTTGCAAGACAACCA
Source organism: Pollicipes pollicipes (assembly GCF_011947565.3). Taxonomy (NCBI): domain Eukaryota; kingdom Metazoa; phylum Arthropoda; class Thecostraca; order Pollicipedomorpha; family Pollicipedidae; genus Pollicipes; species Pollicipes pollicipes. Next base: position 12,267,939 of record NW_023597055.1, read on the forward strand.
GGCTGCATGAACACACGGGACACTACTAGTATTGAATGAAATTGGTATTAATGACCTGAACGACGTCATCACCGACCTTGCAAGATTTTAAAGCTCTAGAATTCAACTTTAAAATTGGCACAAAATGCCGCAGAACGCTGTAGGCATTCATGGGTGTGATATGAGCGCCAAAGAATCCTGTGATTTTCACTAATGATTCCTTGCAACCCTTCATTGTCGAAATGGTAAGTGTTGAAAGGTAGGAGAATGTTCCAAAGTTGGCTTAGGTCAAACAAAGCAATGTGACACCCTAGAACACCCTTCTTTGTTGTCACAAGGAACAAAGCTTCAAAAACGCATAGCGGAAATTTTTGCAAAAGTTCGCGGAATGTTGCAAAAGTTGTTTTATGGCCAAACGAAACAAAGAAGCGCCATGGAACCCCCTTTAGTGTTCTCACAAGGCACAAGTGCTCCTAGATAGAAGTTTGAAATATTGTTGCATAGGCTTGCAGAAAGTTTCAAAAGCAAACACTAAAAAAAGCTAAGTGGCGCCGAGGATCATGTCCATTGTATTCAAGAAGTGAAGAGCACCCTAAGAAGCATAAAAACAAAGAATTCGCAAAATTTGCAAGAATTGCACAGCACGCATCCGCTGCAATGCCACAAACGCCGAAAAAGCATGCCCTCAACTAGACATCTGATATTCAGTCATCCACCAGCGTATTCAAGTCTTAATCAGCAAACAGGTCAGATCATGTAGGGATTAAGGTCTTCTGTCTACGCGGAATAGAACTGGTCGTCTTATACGCAGATAGTTGACGTTGGCGACATCGGAAAGACAAGCATGCCGAATCAAAGGAGGCAGCACCTTCCAAAAAGGATGGCAACCTGGTTTGTTTACCACAAAGGAACAGCAGCTTGATATGTTAACCACAAGGTTCAAAGGGGCAGCACCTTGGTACGTTTACCACTGAGGAACAGCAGCTTGATATGCTTACCACAAAGTTAAAAGGGACAGCACTTTGGTATGTGTACCACAGAGGAACAGCAGCTTGATATGCTTACCACAAAGCTCAAAGGGGCAGCACCTGGTTTGTTTACCACAAAGGGACAGCAGCCTGGCATGTTTTCCTCGAAGGGTCAGAAGCCCGGAATGTTCATCGCAACGCATTCTCAAATACTTGAGAGAAATAATGTCATTTTGTTTTACGTCAACATTAGGGAGCATATGGAACGGCACGGGATATACGTAAAGGCGCTTAAGAGGAATATGGAGCGCCTCTGCTAAGACACTGGCACATTCCTCCGCAAACGTTGGTGCCAATGGAAGTGATAAATGCATGATTGGGCTTTGGGATTTTGATCAGTCAGTCAGAGATAAATTCGTGATTGATCAGCCTGCTATTGCGCATTGAGGATCGTTCCCAGCATCCATCGTGCCAGCTCTTCTCTGCTGTCCCCTGCTTCTTACTACCAGACAGAATGCCATTAAGGCTAGAATTATTGCACTTTGAGACCTTAAACACACATTCCTGACCATCGCTAAAGCCGCCACGATATGCAAAAGCATATGTGTCGCGTTCATCGCTGGACTCGTGGTTTATGTAGCCGACAGCGCACAAGCAGCCGACCAGCACATAAGCAGCCGTCGGCACACAAACAGCTGGCAACACAGAAGTAGCCGGCAGCGCACTGGAAAGGGATCTGGTGTCAGCTGTGTGTTAGTCGAGTGGCTCAACACTGGCATGCGTCTCGAATATTTAAGTTAGTCGTCCCGATGCCACTTGGTAATGATACACCTCGCTCAACTCTCTGCCAACGTGGGGCTAGGCACCAACAGCTGACAGCAACAGGTTCTGACAGCTAACAGCTGAGACGAAGGGTTACATTGTCACGGACTTTCAACCTGCTGCTGAATGGGAAACGACAATGTGCAGTCAATTCAAAATTGGCTGTCAATCCTACTTGATTTGTCAGGATTTTTAGCAGCGAGTTACAGTTTTCACAGGCTACGAACATACAGAGGTCTCTGGAGATATGTAGCACGTAGCAAGTAGCACGTCTCTGGGATGCTGTTTTACTATAACGTTTAGTAAGGGCTGAATCTACAATTTTTTAGTTGGGGGCACAGCTCGAAGGTTTCACTGAAAACCTAGTTCAGTGCGCCGCAGGCACGCGAAATTTGTTGCATTTCGTAGAACAACGTCGTGTGCCCTTGGTACACTTATTTTTACGTGTCTACTCCGAGTTTCTTAATGCCAGCATGTATTACTGCACATGCAAATACAAGTAATGCATTTGATAACCGGCGGTGGCATACGCACGCAATGTGAGACCACTTCTGGGCGTATGTTTTGTAAGCTACGCAACTGCCTCACCAATGTGTCATCGCATTTGTCGGTCCCCACCGATCGGATCCCACCGATCGGATCGGGTCCACAGGACAGCCGGATAGCGCTGGCGACTGAAGCCCAGTTGACCCGAAGCCTCAGGTGACCCCCCCCCGCCCCCGCGCTCGTTCCCCCCCCCCCCCCCCCCCCTCCTCCTCCTATCATGCGCGCCCCCTGGCTGCCGACGACCAGACCGTTTTTGAAAAGGCCAGTCGTGTCACCGCCCGTCAGTTCCTGTTAGACCGGCGCAGGTCACGTACGCCAACTGACGGGTACGAGGCAGGCGCCGTCGGACACGAGCCGAGAGGGGAGGGCACGGCAAAGGTCGCTGACGAGGATGCCGTGTTCTGGCTGGAGACGTGCAGCACGCTGGGAGCGCATGGCCGGCTGCCGTTCTACAGATGCATTGAGGCGAGGTAATTAGTCAGGTTGTCCTTGTCTGACGTGATGGCATAGACACAGCGTTTCCAGCAGCTAATTCCTCGGGCATCTACAGATCATGTTGAGCCTTGAAAACTTGGTAGTGCTTGGTTTTGAGCCATGTGCGCTTAACAACCAGATTTTTCTTCTTGCGTTGGGCGGCACTCGACCCGAGGTCTTCTGATTATGGTTCGAATGTTTTACCCTTATGGTTAGCAGGACGAACAATCTGTTGGCGAATTTGGTGTTTTGGATTTCCAGGCTATTTAGAGATATCCCCGCAAATTGAAAGCGACGTCGGGCTAATATCTAGGACTCAGGCTGGCACCTAGCTGGTCGCCGGCGACAGAGGTGATCCCATCAATATTCCTTCAGCTTGCTGCTGGTGTTTTCGTTCAGCTGTTCCGAGGTTGCGGTGACACAAACGTGAGGCAGCTGCATATTGAAGTTGATTTCGACGCCCGCTCCTTCTACAAGTGGGCCATCATTCTCAAACCTGTTCCGCGCAACGATTAAGGGCTTAATGTGTTGATACGTTGGCTAACACACTCCCACATCCAGGCTGATCATGTGTGCGCCCATTGCTGCGCGGCATATAGAATACCAATGGGACCAATTGGGCTTATGTTCGCCTACTATCTACTATCGGGCTGATGTTCGCCTCGCTGGCACAGCTAGCTGGGCACAGCTAGCTGGGCGTCCGGTCCGTCCGCCCGATAGCGCGGTGAGTTCGAGTCGCTTTAGGTGATCGCTTTTTTGCCCTTGACTGGTGTGGATTGCGGTCAGTGGCAGCGGTCGCGTGAAGGTCAGCTGGCGTGAAGGGAAGGTGGCGTGGCGCTGGCGTGGCGTGAAGGTCAATCAGAAGATATCGACTCGAGCCTCAGCTATTCCAAGGACAAACTTCGGCTCCTGATGTGTACATGGCTGAATGACGAACACCACTTGATTTTTTTTCTCAGGGCTCAACATTATAAGACCCAACTACGGGTGAGCATTAACAAGCTGGTGTGCATAAGAATGCATCAAAGCAGTACGTCGATGTGAACAATTATTTAAGCTGTATTGGGGAGCAGCATGTTGAGTCATACCTTTTAGCATTCCATTCAGGGGATCTTATCTACAGTTTCTAACGAGTGATGAGTCAACTTAGGCTAATATCGGTTGGATGCAATGAAGATCTTGTTTGCCAGCACCGCTGGGTTAATGATAAATTCAATTGAGGTAGGGTCCCCTACTCTCCTGTTTTTATACCACTCGAGAAAGCATTCTTACCTTTGTGCTTGCGCTCAGATAGTTGTGAGTGTATATAGTAATGAAAACGGATTTGGTATAAGTAGCCAAGTTGTAAACAAGCACAAACGGCCTTTTAAAGCAGGCGATCGTCAAGCATTGACACACGATACCAATAAAAAATGACTTTTTCAAAGAGCCGCAAGAAAAATAGGCATCTGATGTATAGGCAGGCAGCCGCATAGTTTTTCTAAGAACATAACTGAATGCAACGCGAGTGGCAATGCAACAAAAGCATAACTGTTGGCAAACGCGCAACAGGCCTGCTCTTGTATGGTGCATGCCTGGAAAACTAAAAACTTGGGAGAAGCTTGCATCCTATTTCCTACAAAGCCACCCATGATAGAACACCGGCAACCCGGCGGTGACGACCTATGAACGACCGACGCCCAAACTCCGTTCGGACACACAACAGCCGCAGCGACTTGAGAGCCGTTGCCCGCGTGACAGGAGTGGACACATCAGAGCGGCGTACTACACGCTCTCGTAGCATCTCCGGCGTCTGGATGGTTGTGAAGATATTACGCATGATTATTACGTCACGTGCACAGGTAAGTTTGTCGATTGCGTCATTCTAGTTCGCGATGCGTGGGTGTCATTTAGTCTCGGCGCATGGCATTGAATGCGACACGGGCGTCGCATTTCAAAACCTTTGGATTTCGTCGCTCCTGAGGCACGTTACAGCTCCCATAACGACAAACGGCATCGCACATGAGATGGACAAGTGTCTCGATCAGCAGTGGTTTAGCTTCTTTAGGAGGACGGTGCGTATCATAGCGAGTCCCCAGGGAATACCATAGCAGCGGCGCATAATGATTGAGATGCGTTCTTCCCATGAAATGCGTGAATCGAAACCGCGCATGGAGGGCGCGCCGATGCGCACGCACGGCAGGGTTGTAGCGAGGGGGTCTTCCCAGCGTGGAAGGCGGTCACGGCGGCCGCTTCGCCGTGGTCCATGGATGGGAAACGGGTGCAGTTTGTTGGTTCCAGTGCGAATTTCGCTACGTCGGGTTGGCGATATTTGACTCGGTTGTTTTGGAAGATGCCAGGAAACCACGGAGGTCTCTCCGTGCTGTAGATCGTGACTCGTTCAACGTTCTGAATTAGTTTGAAAAGTACGTGCGATTTAATGCGCTCTTGACTGCGTCTCAGCAAAGCCAAAACTTCTGCTCGGTCCCCTAGCATGGAGTTTGCTCCTTGTCGGCGCGTGCCCTATCATGTTCCTCTACGAGAGCTTCTAACGTCATCATCTTGAAGCCCCAGATAGGACGGACACTTCAGCTTTACACTGCGTAGTGGCATTTGAATTTGGTGACATTAAATTTGAAATGATCGGATCCCAAACCGACAGCCAAGCGTCCCATTTCTTGGCCGCGGATGCTGCCTCACAGATTGAGATATAATAAGCATGTAGGAGATCGAGACCCAGGGCATCTCGGATGAAGCGCCGTGCGGACCGGGCTCGTATTTTCGACGGCTCTTGTTGGATCTTGGCAGCAGTCATCGCCACTTAGATCAGATCGTGACCACTTTGTTGCAGGCTTGTGCTTCCACATCGGATGTCAGGTCCGGTTTGCTGGTAATGATATGATCAATCCAGACTGGGTTGGATCCCGGGTCAGAAGGAGAGGTAAAGAACGTAACTTACTGAGAGGTCACTGATCAGGCTGTGTGTGCCACTCCAGATTTCTGGGAACGTGTAACATCGAAGCTGGTGCCGCCCAGGATAGGCTTGGCTAGGTTGTTGACAAGATGGGTGCAGGCTGACTGCAGATCATCGGTGGCTGGAGCCGTCGCCCCACCATGGAGCAGTAGATCACGCAGACCATGAGAGGCCAGTGGCGATTTAACATAAGCCAGAGTGCCGTCTGTGAAGTACTTATGGCTAGCGCCGACAGAGACTTCAGCTGCAGTGTGGCACGGTGTATGATGGGGACACCTCCGATCTTTCAGATCCCCCAGTTTGTCGGTCTTTCCTGCAAAGTACACATCCCTGGAACAGGAGCATGCGGTCATCGATCCTCCCGGTGAGCTACGTTTTTCCAATGTTGAGTATTTCCAGTTGCTCAGCGACAAGCAGATGGCTCACCTCATTCAGAGATTTGACGACGGATCTCACCTTCAGGAGACTCGTTTTCAGCGCGGTTTCAGTGGGTGCGAAAGCACGTCGCATCTCTGCTTGTCGGGTTTGACGAATTTTAACGCGAAGCGCGCGAGACAGGTAACGCGCTTTACCCCCGTTCGGCATTGACTGCGCAGTGCCCGCCCTTGCTACCAGGGTGACAGGCAGGCGACGCCATACAGCCTCAGCTGCTGAGCGCGTCGTAAAGCCTCGATGACTCGCTCCCCCCGGCGGTGACGGACGCGGTGGGGAGCGAGCTCCGGGGTCTTGGTGGCGTGGCGGATCTGGAGGCACGATCCGTGCGGGTAACACGCACCCGGATGGGCCGATGTGATATGCGTTCAGCTCGAGAACCCCCCCCCCCCCCCCCTTCCTCGATGGCGGCGGCGTCTTTGCAGCCAGAGTCGCTGCAGCAAAGCTATCACCGAGTTGCTCAGTTGCGTCGTGGCGGCGCCCTGAAGTTGAAGCGGAGCTTATGAATAGATGGCGCTACTGACCAGCCCGTCCGACCTCGCTGGGTCACGTGGGGGAACGCTGAGAAGCGCCATCGGCTGCGCAACAGGTGACTGAGAGCTCAAGGCCTCCCCGAGTGTCTCCGGTTGGTGGTCGAGGCGAGTCGAAATGTCAACAAAGGTGAGGCAAGACGAATGAAGCGAACAGCAACACAACCGCTGCACGTTACTTTTCCCGCAAGGCACAGAGATGTCCCCATAGGGCTTAACACCACCTCCACAAATTACAGGGAGACATAAAAACGACAATTACATAGGCAAATCAATGCTAAGAAGTAGACAATAGAGTGTCAGCGCACCCATGCGCAGTAGAGGTAGAGTCAGATTTTCTGCTTTTTTAGTCAACTCGAGTTTGTCGGATAAAACTATCGTGCAGACTAATGATAACACTGCCCAACTATAGGAGCTAGTCACATATTCCACCATGAAAAGGTGTGCAAAATTTGGGCGTAGGCTAAATCTTTGTCTATTCCGTTGATTCCAGTTGATGAAATGAGATGATGTGACATTTGTTTTCACAAGCTAAATAAAACCGATCTATTACCGATCCCAATCGAACCTATGACGCTTGCCTTATAAACGCTCAACATTTCGTTCACTGTTAGTTTCAAAGCGCAAAATCGCGCGATTCTTTGTGTTGTTATTTAATCCAAGCGTATTGAACTATTCGAAAAGCGGCGTTGTGGGTGTGCTTTTCATCTAACGTAGTCAGCGTTGCACACCAATTAGAGAAAGAGCATTACCATATCCTGCCAATTAGAGATTATGAGCAGTCAGAAAGGAACGCCACCGGCGAGATACTCCTCAGTCGCAAGAGGGGTCATCCACAGCCAGAAGGAGCTCGGTTACCTAAAACGGCCATGAACGGCTCTAAAAACCATGATTGGTTCTGCGGCTCCTTTTCGTCCAGAAAATACTTTGAAATGCAATGGTGGCCGACATAACTGACGCACAGCCCACTGATTCCAACAACTAGCCAGGATATTTACCCGACCATCCAGCCATACTATTGTGAGACTGTTCGAAGAAATATCTTAAGATAACCCAGCACCACGGCCGTAGATTCGACATTGGCGGCGCTCCTACCGTCGGCCGGCGTCAGCCAGAGGTTGGCGCCACCAAATGTCGCGATGCTGACACTGACACGTGTCAGAGCTGCCACCACCGCCGGTTTAAAGCCGTCCGCTCGCCCGCTCCACCCAGGTGGCGGCCAGAAGCCAGCGCCGGCGGCGTCGGCCGCGCGGATCCACAGCCATGGGTCGCATCAGCTGGCTGACGCTGCTGACGCTGATGATCAGCTTGAGCTTCACCTCATCTGGGCCCGTCGGTGAGCGCTCCTGTCTATCCTCTGCTTGCTTGCGGTGGGGCCGGTTGCTGAGTCCGCTATCTTCTCGTGCGTTCGTGGCTTGACATCCGAGACTGGTAAAGTAGTTCGCCCCGCGAATACTAGTCAGCTTGCTTTTTCGTTAAATGACGAGAACTGTGATATGGTCGAAAGCTTAAGAGCAATTACAATAACCTTATTTCTTGCCGATGTATGCCAACCATGTAGAAAATAGAGATATGGAAACATATTTTACGTCACATTTACAACAGGATGCATAATGTTTTACCTTTTCTTTATCCATCAAGGAGGATATATTAAAAATGAACTACTGTCAGGTGTATGTGCAGTCCTCTGCAGCTGCATTGAACATCTCATACCAAAAGCTGCATAAAAATCAGGATGTGGTACACGCATTGCCACCCCCCGACAGGTGAACGTGTCAAGACTATAAAGAGCTTGAGATAAGTATAATTACAACAATCCATAGGAGAATTGTCCACACTTTGGACATTCAACATAGTCCAAACTTCGGACTTGCCCTGTCGCATTCAGCAACCTCCTGACAAATATTTTCAAATGGGAAAGTTTTTCGCTCAGCCTGATCTCTCATCTATACATGAGAAGTTACTCGCCTGTGATGCTTCAGTGTCGACGTCTATCGCGTTCTTGGGAATCTTAGCGTCGTGTATATTCTTATAAACTGCTATGAAGTACAGGTGATGATATGTGTTGTGGTGTAACGCAAAAGTTATGTATAGATGTTTAAATATTTGTATATATGTTTACACATTTATATATAAACACACACACACACACACACACACACACACACACACACACACACACACACACACACACACACACACACACACACACACACACACACACACACACACCACACACACACACACACACACACACACACACACACGCACACACACACACACACACACGCCACACACACGCACACACACACACACACACACACACACACACACACACACACACACACACGCACACACACGCACACACACACACACACAACACACACACACACACACACACACACACACATATATATATATATATATATATATATATATATATATATATATATACTATATATATATACATCTAATATTACGTGGCATCAGATAGTCACAAATTGGTCAATGCAACGAACGAGGGTATAAAACGTTTTCCTTGTGAAGGGATATATGTACATTCTTGAGATATCATGATATCATTATATCGTTATATCATCAAATAATTCTTGTAGGTACCTTCTTGAGATATCTTAAATGTTAGCTATCGCTTAAATTGCTATTGATTCGTTTTATATCAGACATGGTTTTAATTGTGAGTGCTGGTATGCCTTTTAAGTGTAAACAATTGCTCTAGACAGCACAATTCTCTGTTAACTAAATATGCCTCTCAACGCGTCATGGTTTGATTAGGTCATGGGACCTTGCACAACATTGCTTGAGAGCCAACTGACGGCCGTTAGATCTGAAAATTACGCTTACGAACACCCAATATGAACGCCTCGACAACTAGGTTTTCAATGGCCTTGATCGTCGGGTGGCTTATGGATTGGCAGGATTTGAATGACGTTATTATGACGTCATGATTGCCAGGGTGACTTCGAAAAACTATCCTCGATACACCTCTCCCCATTTTCGTGGGCGTGTAGCTCAGAAACTAGCGGGGCTTAGGCCTTGAGAAGGGCAGGATTGTGAACAACGCTAAAAGGCATTCACGATGGCTATTTCATTTCGAAATTCCGTATATAAATGGAACGCTCTCTTTTAACATTTTCAAATGTACGGGCTGTGCTTTGTCATCAAATGCTTCGCATTTGGACGGTAAAGCCACCAGTTTTGCCAGCCCGCGTCAGACTGAGCGGAAAAGCATCAAAGCCTGGTGACACAGTGGCCTGGATGCCCCTCTCCGCTGGTCTCCCACTAACATTGCCCTGACGTTTGACTTCCCTTTTACGTCTCTCTGGTCGTTTTTCCCTTGCTAGGGTTTCTTTCTAAGCCTTATCTGACCCCCATCTCTCATCTCCTTCTGATCTCCCTCTGACTGCTCTACATCCACTCCCTGGGCCTTCATATGACTGGCCACTGGCTTTACTCTGGCCCCACTTCCTTACACTGCTCTGAACCCCCGGCGCGTCTGTTTCAGCTGGCGTCGCTCGGTTCCGCTCACGACCGCCGCCGACCTGTGACGACTACTGTCCACGTCAGAGGTGCACGGTCAGTACGAACGGCCGAATCCGCTGCCTCGGCGTCCCTCCCCGCCTCGACGACGACGATCGTGGACCATGCCGGTGCCGTACCAGAAGTGGTAAGCGCTGCAAGCGCTCCAAGTCCAAGCGCAAGTCGAAGTCCAAGTCGAAGTGCCGCTGCACAGGAGACTGCGGCTTCCGCGGCCGGGAGCGAGTTCGGACTGTGTTTGTCACTAACCCTGCCCCAGCCGTGCCCGTGCCCGTGCCCGTGCCCGTGCCTGTGCCCGTGCCCGTTTTTCATCGGCCCCCGCCCCCGCCCCCGCCTCCGCCTTCACCTCCGCTTCCGGTAGTGCCCGATCCTAATCCGGTTCATTTGCAGCCGGTGCCGGTGCAACCGGTGCACGTGGTGCCGGTGCCGGTGCCGGTGCCGGTCGCACCCCGCGTGACCTGTAGTGACCTCTGCCCCGGCCGACCGTGCACGGTGACCGCAGACGGCCGGCCGCACTGCCTCGGAACACAGCCGTCGGACAGACGGGGACGCCGCCGCTGTCGTCACGGCAGGAAACGCAACGGACGTTGCAGGAAACGCTCCGGCTCTGACTCCAGCTCTGGCTCCCGTTCTCGCTCCGGCTCTCGCTCCGGCTCTCGCTCCGGCTCCAAATCACGCTCTCGCTCCGGCTCCAGAAAGAAACACTACCGCTGCAAGTACAAGGGCAGGTGCTGAGGGGCGCCAAGCTTCGCCGTAGTTCTGGCTCTTCTGTTCGCATGTCTGCTCTGAAACGACGCGGCGCTTTCCTGACGGCGTTCTCATTCATCGAGAGGTGGTCTGACGGTTATCTTGCAGCCCAAAAGAATGAAGCATTGCGCGAATTTTTGCGTCGAAACACTTCTGTTTTCTCCCTAAAACCGTGCAGGCATGAATATAAACCCTTATTTCCGGCGTCAGAACGTTATGGAAGATGCAATATTAACCTGCTAAGATGTCAACGCTTTGCTGCCATCAGATTTGGATCATTATTATCTTGGCTGCTAGTTGATGCAGAGCATGGACGATAGAACAAAGTTGTTGGCTGATGGTTTACAACGGCGGGTAATAGGAGATTTACCCCTACAGAGAGCATGCTTGCTGAATTATTACTCTGCAAACTGTTTCGTGGCGGCCTGGTCTTCTGTCTTTCTGTCTGTCTCATGGCCATGAAGTGAAACCATTGCTGCATTTCAGAACAAAAGCCCAAGACAAGCGGATTCCGCTTGCTTCACTACGCGAAGAGATCGCGTTGTTGGTGCCGGTCACGCATCTCTTTGGATTGCGGGATTAAAACATATTGCGAGTAACGTATTGACTGCCCGACATTAGCTGTGTTCAGCGACCACTTTGAGCCTGCACAACCGCAGCAGCAGTTCACCAACACTGCAGTCAGCCAACTGGGGTCACAACCAACACGGTACCAGAGCGGAGGCCGAGTGGTACCCTGACGCGCGTGGCCGGGCCGCCACACGAGGCAGCGTTTACCAGAGCTGAGGCCGAGTGGTACCTGACGCACGTGTGCGGCCGACCCACGTCCTCGACCTTGAATTGCCCTTAGCATATCAGGCTCGCTGTGTATGCATCACATTATGAGCCAGGGTGGCCACTTGAAGCTCTACCACGTGTCGAGGCGACGCCAGTCAAAGTGTCTTACGCAGGCCAGACGCATGGCCAAATCTACGTTGGCCAACAATCGATCTGGTAGCAAAGTTTAGAATCTTTTCGATTTCTATCAAATTTGTTCTGCGTGCCATTGTCATAAGCCTTCAGACAGCTATCTGACCTGCGTGAGCTCCAACGCCGTCACTAGAGTTTTGATGACGTCATCTTGCAAGGCAGTGCAGCGCGAAGGACGGGCTTATCAGCACGCCCATGCACCGGCGGCTGAGCTCGGACACGTGCTGAATCCCATGACAGGCGCTGTCAAAGACGACACCTAAGTTCATCATCTCCGCACAGGATCGCAACACGACGTAGCGAAAAGTTACGGTGAAGTTTAGAAGAGCGAGTAAATTTGACGAATGCCGAAAGTGATAAGTTACGTTTTGGTTGCGCTTGCATCTGGTACCATATGCACGATGAAAAACATGTGCGCTTTGTGCGTACAAAGGCAGATCACTCGAGAAAGCTGTCAAAAGAATTAGGTCTCTTACTGAACCCTGGAATGCACAACGCCCCAGGCGGTATGACATCACAGGTCAAGGTCGGCGGAGCGCGGCCCGGCGGCACGGTCTAGCTGCAGGGTCTCTCGTCGGGTGGTGTTTTCACGCGGCAGGCAATGATCAGGTTCTTACAGGCCTCGCACGCGGTTGAAGATGGAGCTGACTGGGTGAGGGGTGCACACAAGCACCAGTACACGGACGACGGCCCGCGAAGTGCAAAATTGGGCCAGGTTTCGACGCAATGCTGCTGTCGGCGGACACGTCAAACACTCGAGTGGCGGTGGAAGGCAGCAGGTCCGTGACGAATCAATTGTACATCACGATCTAGTCGAGAAGGGTGCGTTGGGCGGAGACAAATCGGGTACACACCCGAACACCCTTCTCCATACACGCACGCGCTTGCGCGCAAGAAAGAACCGTGAGGTTACCCCGTGAAGAGACAAGCAGCGCCCGCGTCCGCGCGTGGCGACGCGCTCAGGGGAACTGATAAACACTATAAATAAATGAATATGCGAGAAAACATTAGAAAAGGTCAAACATGAGCATATAACGACATTTTGGTACTGAAAACAGAGCACCGACCCATAAGACACCTTTTGAGAAGTTGGAGTACTTCAAGTGAGTCAGCTCGTTTGCTAGGTGGAAAATTCGCACTGCCAGTCCAAAGCGGGGCATCGCGAGGATTCAGGACGAGGCAAGAACGTTGGCAAGAGGGTCGGGTGACTAACACAAGTTAGGCTTTGTGCTACAAAAGGCAGGTTTTGCGCTAAATTTTTCACACACATTACTGAA
>NW_023597055.1:12281290-12289081 GCF_011947565.3 Pollicipes pollicipes
TATATATATATATATAGGAATATCTATATACCATATTACGTGGCATCAGATAGTCTTACATTGACCATTGCAACAACCAAGGGTATAAAACGTTTTCCTTCTAAAGGGATATATGTACATTCTTGAGATATCATGATATCATTATATCGTTATTCATCACATCATTCTTGTATGAACCTTCTTGAGATAACATAAGCGTCAGATATCGTTTAAATTGTGATGTATTCGTTTTATATCAGACATCGTCTTAACTGTAACTGCTGGTATGTCTTTTAAGCGTAAACAATTCCTCTAGACTGCACATTTCTCTGTTTACTAAATATGTCGCTCAACGCGCCGTGGTTTAATTATGTCATCGTACCTTGCACAACATTGGTTGCGAGCGAACTGAGGGCCGTTAGATCTGGAAATTGCGCTTACGAACACCAATATGAACGCCTCGACAACTAGGTTTTCAATGGCCTTGATCGTCGGGTGGCTTATGGGATGGCAGGATTTGAATGACGTTATATGACGTCATGATTGCCAGGGTGACTTCGAAAACTATCCTCGATACACCTCTCCCCATTTTCGTGGGCGTGTAGCTCAGAAACTAGCGGGCTTAGGCCTTTGAGAAGGGCAGGATTGTGACAACGTCTAAAAGGCATTCACGATGGCTATTTCATTTCGAAATTCCGTATATAAATGGAAACGCTCTCTTTTAAACATTTTTCAAATGTACGGGCTGCGCTTTGTCATCAAATGTTCGCATTTGGACGTAAAGCCACCAGTTTTGCCAGCCCCAGCGTCAGACTGAGCGGAAACGCATCAAAGCCTGGTGACCCAGCGGGCTGGATGCCTCTTCTCCCTGCTCTCCCACTAACATTGCCCTGACGTTTACTTCCATTTTACGTCTCTCTGATCGTTTTTTCCCTTGCAGGGCTTCTTTCTGAGCCTTATCTGACCCCCATCTCCTCACCTCCTTCTGATCTCCCTCTGACTGCTCTACATCCACTCCCTGGGCTTCATATGACTGGCCACTGGCTTTACTCTGGCCCCCCTTCCTTACACTGCTCTGAACCCCCCGGCGCGTCTGTTTCAGCTGGCGTCGCTCGGTTCCGCTCACGACCGCCGCCGACCTGTGACGACTACTGTCCGCGTCAGAGGTGCACGGTCAGTACGAACGGCCGAATCCGCTGCCTCGGCGTCCCTCCCCGCCTCGACGACGACGATCGTGGACCATGCCGGTGCCGTACCAGAAGTGGTAAGCGCTGCAAGCGCTCCAAGTCCAAGCGCAAGTCGAAATCCAAGTCGAAGTGCCGCTGCACAGGAGACTGCGGCTTCCGCGGCTCTGGGCGAGATCGGACTGTGTTTGTCCGTGACCCTGCCCCGGCAGTGTCCCGTTGCCCGTGCCCGTGCCCGTGCCCGTGCCCGTACCCGTTTTTCATCGGCCCCCGCCCCCGCCCCCGGCCTCCGCCTTCACCTCCGCTTCCGGTAGTGCCCGATCCTAATCCGGTTCATTTGCAGCCGGTGCCGGTGCAACCGGTGCACGTGGTGCCGGTGCCGGTGCCGGTGCGGGTCGCATCCCGGGTGACCTGTAATGACCTCTGCCCCGGCCAGAAGTGCACGGTGACCGCAGACGGCCGGCCGCACTGCCTCGGAACACAGCCGTCGGACGGACGGGGACGCCGCCGCTGTCGTCACGGCAGGAAACGCAACGGACGTTGCAGGAAACGCTCCGGCTCTGACTCCAGCTCTGGCTCCCGTTCTCGCTCCGGCTCTCGCTCCGGCTCTCGCTCCGGCTCTCGCTCCGGCTCCAAATCACGCTCCCGCTCCGGCTCCAGAAAGAAACACTACCGCTGCAAGTACAAGGGCAGGTGCTGAGGGGCGCCAAGCTTCGCCGTAGTTCTTCGGCTCTTCTGTTCGCATGTCTGCTCTGAAACGACGCGGCGCTTTTCCTGACGGCGTTCTCATTCATCGAGAGGTGGTCTGACGGTTATCTTGCAGCCCAAAAGAATGAAGCATTGCGCGAATTTTTGCGTCGAAACACTTCTGTTTTCTCCCTAAAACCGTGCAGGCATGAATATAAACCCTTATTTCCGGTGTCAGAACGTTATGGAAGATGCAATATTAACCTGCTAAGATGTCAACGCTTTGCTGCCATCAGATTTGGATCATTATTATCTTGGCTGCTAGTTGATGCAGAGCATGAACGATAGAACAAAGTTGTTGGCTGATGGTTTACAACGGCGGTAATAGGAGATTTACCCCTACAGAGAGCATGCTTGCTGAATTATTACTCTGCAAACTGTTTCGTGACGGCCTGGTCTTCTGTCTTTCTATCTGTCTCAATGGCCATGAAGTGAAACCATTGCTGCATTTCAGAACAACAGCCCAAGGACAAGCGGATTCCGCTTGCTTCACTACGCGAAGAGATCGCGTTGTTGGTGCCGGTCACGCATCTCTTTGGATTGCGGGATTAAAACATATTGCGAGTAAGGTATTGACTGCCCGACATTAGCTGTGTTCTGCGACCACTTTGAGCCTGCACAACCGCAGCAGCAGTTCACCAACACTGCAGTCAGCCAACTGGGGTCACAACCAACACGGTACCAGAGCGGAGGCCGAGTGGTACCCGACGCGCGTGGACGGGCCGCCACACGAGGCAGCGTTTACCAGAGCTGAGGCCGAGTGGTACCTGACGCACGTGTGCGGCCGACCCACGTCCTCGACCTTGAATTGCCCTTAGCATATCAGGCTCGCTGTGTAGCATCACATTATGAGCCAGGGTGGCCACTTGAAGCTCTACCACGTGTCGAGGCGACGCCATCAAAGTGTCTTACGCAGGCCAGACGCACTGGCCAAATCTACGTTGGCCAACAATCGATCTGGTAGCAAAGTTTAGAATCTTTTCGATTCTATCAAATTGTTCTGCGTGCCATTGTCATAAACCTCCAGACGGTATCTGACCTGCGTGAGCTCCAACTCCGTCGCTAGACTTTTGATGACGTCATCTGCAAGGCAGTGCAGCGAGTAGGACGGGCTTATCAGCACGCCCACACACCGGCGGCTGAGCCCGGACACGTGTGAATCCCAAGACAGGACGCTGTCAAAGACGACACCTAA
This sequence comes from Pollicipes pollicipes, assembly GCF_011947565.3. Classification (NCBI taxonomy): domain Eukaryota; kingdom Metazoa; phylum Arthropoda; class Thecostraca; order Pollicipedomorpha; family Pollicipedidae; genus Pollicipes; species Pollicipes pollicipes. Next base: position 12,284,396 of record NW_023597055.1, read on the forward strand.
GTTCATCATCTCCGCACAGGATCGCAACACGACGTAGCGAAAAGTTACGGTGAAGTTTAGAAGAGCGAGTAAATTTTGACGAATGCCGAAAGTGATAAGTTACGTTTTGGTTGCGCTTGCATCTGGTACCATATGCACGATGAAAAACATGTGCGCTTTGTGCGTACAAAGGCAGATCACTCGAGAAAGCTGTCAAAAGAATTAGGTCTCTTACTGAACCCTGGAATGCACAACGCCCCAGGCGGTATGACGTCACAGGTCAAGGTCGGCGGAGCGCGGCCCGGCGGCACGGTCTAGCTGCAGGGTCTCTCGTCGGGTGGTGATTTTCACGCGGCAGGCAATGGCCAGGTTCTTGCAGGCCTCGCACGCGGTTGAAGGTAGAGCTGACTGGGTGGGGGTGCCAACAAGCACCAGTACACGGACGATGGCCCGCGAAGTGCAAAATTGGGCCAGGTTTCGACGCCAATGCTGCTGTCGGCGGACACGTCAAACACACTCGAGTGGCGGTTGGAAGGCCAGGTCCGTGACGACTCAACTTGTACAATCACGATCTAGTCGAGAAGGGTGCTGTTGGGCGGAGACAAATCGGGTACACACCCGAACACCCCTTCTCCATACACGCACGCGCTTGCGCGCAAGAAAGAACGTGAGGTACCCCGTGAAGAGACAAGCAGCGCCCCGCGTCCGCGCGTGGGCGACGCGCTCAGGGAACTGATAACACTATAAATAATGAATATGCGAGAAACAATTAGAAAAGGTCAACACATGAGCATATAACGACATTTTGGTACTGAAAACAGAGCACCGACCTCATAAGACACCTCTTCGAGAAGTGGAAGTACTTCAAGTGAGCGAGCTCGTTTGCTAGGTGGAAAAATTCGCACTGCCAGTCCGAAACGAGGGCATCGCGAGGATCAGGACTGAGGCAGAGAACTTTGACAAGAGGGTCGGGTGACTAAAACGAGTAAAGCTTTGCGCTACAAAGGACAGGTTTTGCGCTAAATTCTTCCTACCTATTACTGAATTCAGACTTGTAATCGAATTACTTAATGAAAGCGCTATAACCGAGTATGTGAATGCAGGTAAACACCTTAAACTCACGGATAAGGATAAGAGAACATCATGGGAAAGGTGCAAAAGGCGAGCACCTACCACGTCGACCATTATATCTATCCAGCACTTGAGCTTAAGCCAGAATGTCTTCTGTGAAGAGCCTGTGAATGGCACTGACAGAAACTCCAGTTACAGCGTGTCACGGCATATGATGGCAAAACCGCGGTCAGATATTCCAGTCTGTTGATTTGTTTCCAACGTACATGTCCCGGACACAGAAGCATGCGGTCCTCGATTATCTCACTCAGTCACGTTTTTCCGCGGTAGAAGATTTCCAGTCTCTCACGACAGGCAGATTGTTCACATCATTCACGTGCTTGACGAGGGACCCCCTCTGGGTGACGGATTTTTTCAGCGTGGTGATGTCTGCAGGTTATGCCGCATCTCTGCGTGCCGGGTTTGACAGGTCATAATGCGAGGTGGACGAGACAGGTGTCGCCCTCTGCCTTGGTCTGGCGTTGTCAGACGTGGCAGGGAGCGGGCTTCTGCGTCTTGGTGGCGTGTACCGATCTTGAAGAAAGTCCGTTAGGTAACACGCACCCTGATCTGCCGATGGGATATGCGTTCAGCTCGAGCGCCTCGATGGCGGCGGTGCCTTTGCAGGCCGAGTTGCTGCAGCAAAGCTACCACCGAGTCGCTCAGCTGCGTTGTGGTGGTGCCCTGAAGCTGAGGTTGGGCTTGTGAATAGGTGGCGCTAGTAACCAGCCCGTCCGACCTCGCTGGGGTACGTGAGGGGCCGCTGAGAAGCACAGTCGGCTGCGCAAACATGGCTGAGAGTTAAAGGTCACCGTGAGTTCCGCCGGTTCGTGGTCCGACCGACCTGAAATGTCAACAAAGGTGACGCGGAACAAACGCACGCGGTAATAGCAATATCTGGGTGTTGGTTCTCCCGTAAGGATAACTACTCATATGACCTGACATAACGTCACCTCTAGAAGTCACTAGGGAACATCTTAATGCTAATTACATGGGCAGATCAGGGCTAGATACACAAAAATGCCTATAAACAATGGAGCGTAACTCAGCGTTTCAAGACGCAGCAGAGCCAGTGCTAGATTTAGTCCTTTTCTTTTGTTTAGTTAACTCCAGTGTGTCTGGCAAAACCATCCTGCAGGCCAGGTGTAAAACCGTCCAATGGTGGAGGCCAGTTGCATATTTTAACGTGCAAAAGGCGCACAAAACTTATGTTGAAGCTTAAAGGTTTGTCATTGTTGATGACACGGCTATCGCCTGACTTGTGTTTACGCTAGCTAGAAAGACAATCATTTGCCGATCCCAACTGACGTCATCACCTTTGTCACACAGAAACTAAATATGTCGTTCCTTGCAGGAGTTATGCCTAGAAATGGTGGGATTATATATGTGGATATATATACATATATATATATATATATATATATATATATATATATTTAAATGAACGTCTTCCGCCATTTCAGCATTAGCGTACGAAAACGGTTTTGAGTTTCATTCATCAAACGCCGCACACAAATTCAATTATAAACATTGACTTGCGCCAGCCATTTCAGCATCATTCAGGAATCTTTCCAAGACGTAGGTGTGAGCAAGTTAAGCCAAAGGAAATGTCCTGACATTGGTGCATGTTACAACATACTCTAATGAAGCCCCATGAATAGTTACGTCTAATAATAACATGATTACTGCCCCTACGCACGGCCAAGTTATAATGAGGAGTGAAATTTTAATTATTTAGAGTCTAACTTGTGCTGTCAACGCTTGATAACAGCATTACGCCTCTTCTCTGCAGATGCGGCGACCGTAGGCATGACAACTACCGTGCGCACCTTTTATTCGCACCTTTACTTGTGGAAATAAAGTAACGTTTGTGTTTGACACAGCGAGCAATGGTCTGCTACCAAGGAGTTAAATTGTTGAAGTTTGAGTAAGTGCGTCACGTGATGCTACAATTCCCAAAGATAAACTGCGCCCCGAAAAGAGCCAATGTCGTGAATGCCCTATCAGGCAAGGACGCTCTAAATGTGAAAATCCCACTGGACTTCAAACACTATACGATCATATTCTGGACTCATCGCCAGAAGTTAGATAAATTAATCCAGCAACGAAAGTTTGCTCAGGTGCTCTCCCACTAAAAGTATGGTTCAATCCGGCCCCTTCCAGCGTCTTTTCAAACACAAAATAGACCAACTCACAATAAAGCTGTCTCTATAATGAGGCCTACCACTGAAATTCTTCTATCAGTTGTAAATCACAGTGAACTGAGAACTTTCACGTAATGAAGGAAAATGTCCACATTCTAGATATTCGGTGTCATGCCATATCTTTCGCCGTACACACTAAACGTGTGTTGAATAAGCGCCAATACAAAGTAGGGTTTGCCCTATCTTCATGCGTGGACCGAGGTTCCTGGGTAGTAGGCGCTTCTTCTCACAACTCACAATAACCACCCACTGGATGTTTACAATCCAAGTATTCCTTGTTACCAGCTCCTCACCGCTCGGACAAAACACACACCGAGGACACGAACCCAGATGATTGGCAACGCTCGATAACGTATATGGTTGCGTTTTAATGCAAACGGTGTCAATCGGACTTAAACAAAGTTATGCACACATATGATGATGATATGCTTAGCTAACTATGTAAGCGGAATTAAGTTACTTACCTGACTTCCTCCAATAGCCAAAGCTGATGCATAACCTCAGCTTGAAGACAGCATGTTGTCATATTGACTTCATATGACGACCTAGCGTATTTAAATGAGCGGCCAAGTATTTAGCCGGCCGAGGCAGCGCAGGAGGATGTTGAGCGCACCGGAAACTTAACTAAATGATCCTTTAAAACAATAGAAGACAGTGAAGTGATCCCAGGCACCTAAATTGGTTCACCAACCCTGTCTCCACACACAGTGGTGCTGAAAAAGGTCTAACCCAATGAAACATAGTTTCCCATTTCACTGATCTAATGCTCGTAATTTATCGCGACAGACATTTCGTACAGAATATGCTGAACAGAATTCTGAACGATACGAGCATTTCAGTCTCTTCTTATGGGGGGAAATATATTGCGATAAGTCTCCCATGCTCGTAGGCGAGCAGATGCCTTTTTACCTCTAGGTAAAAGCCAGAGGGGATAGACCAAAAACCGTATGAAGCGTTCGCTTTAATCAGCGTCATTACCAACCTCATGTTAGCATATATCTATATGTAAACAGGGTACTTCAAGCTTAATAGCAATAGAGTAATAAGTAATAGATAAGAAATACGAGATTTACCCCTACAGACGCATGCTTGCTGGATTGTTACCTTGCAAACGGTTTTGGCGACGGCCTGGGCTTTTGTCTTGTAATCTGTCCCATGGCCATGAAAGTGAAGCCAAAGCTGCATTTCAGACACAATAACCCAAAACAAGCGGAGTCCCTTGCTTTCACCTACGCAGAAGAGGGTCACGTTTGTGGTGCCGGTTACGACATCTCTTTGAATTGCGGGGAGTAAAACATATTGCAAGTAAGGTATTGGCTGCCCGACAATAGCCACGTTTCTACGACCACGTTTGACTCTGCACAATCGCAGGAGGTAGTTCACCAACACCACA
>NW_023597055.1:12289150-12401604 GCF_011947565.3 Pollicipes pollicipes
GGCGGGCGGGGCCTGGCTCAGCCAACGTCGCGTCTTAATACATGCTGGCTGTTAAAGATGACCGGAGTCCGCCAATGTCCCTACGGTCTCAGGCCTAAGGTCCTCCTGGCAAACGTACGCAGTGGAATGCACAATGTGCGATGCGTGAGCGGAGACGTCAATCATTATGTTAACATAGCAGGGCACGTAGGCTGTTAGCTGTGGTGGCTAATGCAACGCTACTGCAATCTGCAGTGGAGCAATGACACGAGATGGAATCAATAAGGGTTGGAATACAGAGCGCCGAGGCTCGTCGCTGGCTCATTCATATCCGACCCCTATTCATTTCATCCCCAGCGACCTACTGAATGGCAGCAAGACCCAAATCCCATCCGAAAACGAGCCGGGCTAAGAATGTCTGGAACCGATCAGAACGGAGCGGACGCATGCTCAAAAGCAACAGGCATGGCAACCCCTTCGGTTTGCACAGCTTCTAACACACTCCGGCCGCTGCGCCCGACACTGACACACGTTCAAATACGGCATAGTCAATTACACGTCGCGCCGCACGACCTTACTCCGGTCTGTCAACAGCCGCCAGTCGTCCGCGTCAGAGCGATCTGCGTTCCCCCGTCAGCGACTGTATGACGTCACAGCAAACGCATCAGGCGCACGGGGCTCCGGCGAGCACCGGAAGCGTGCTCACACGAACACATCCGGCACTCGGCGCCAGAGGCGCACTCGCACGAACACACCCGGCACACGGCACCAGAGACGTGCTCGCACGAACACACCCGCACACGGCACAGGGGCGTGCTCGCCCGAACACACCCCGCACACGGCACCAGAGGCGTGCTCGCACGAACACGTCAGGCACACGGTGCCAGAGGCGTGCTCGCACTAACACACCCGGCACACAGCACCAGTGCTCGCCCGAACACACCCCGCACACGGCACCAGAGGCGTACTTGCACGAACACACCCCGCACACGGCACCAGAGGCGTGCTCGTTACGAACACACCCGGCACACAGCACAGTGCTCGTCCGAACACACCCCGCACACGGCACCAGAGGCGTACTTGCACGAACACACTCCGCACACGGCACCAGAGGCGTGCTCGTACGAACACACCCGGCACACAGCACCAGTGCTCGTCCGAACACACCCCGCACACGGCACAGAGGCGTGCTCGTACGAAACACACCCGGAACACAGCACCAGTGCTCGTCCGAACACACCCCGCACTCGCACCAGGCGTGCTCGCCGAACACATCAGGCACACGGCGCCAGAGGCGTGCTCGAACACACAACCGGAACCTGAGCGAACACACCGGCACACAGCACCAGTGCTCGCCCGAACACACCCGCACATGGCACCAGAGGCGTGCTCGCACGAACACGTCAGGCGCCGGTGCCAGAGGCGTACTCGCACTAACACACCCGGCACTCGGAACCAGAGGCGTGCTCGCATAACACACCCGGCACACAGCACCAGAGGCGGGCTCGCCCGAACACACCCGGCACACGGCGCCAGAGGCGTGCTCGCACTAACACACCCGCATCGGCACCAGAGGCGTGCTCGCCCGAACACATCAGGCACAGGTGCCAGAGGCGTGCTCGCCCGAACACACCCGCACTCGGCACCAGAGGCGTGTTCTCACGAACACACCCGCACACGGCACCAGAGGCGTGCTCGAACACACCCCGCACACGGCACCAGAGGCGTGCTCGCCCGAACACCCCGCACACGGCCCACGGCACAGGCGTGCTCGCCCGAACACACCCCGCACACGGCACCAGAGGCGGTTCTCACGAACACATCCGCACACGGCACCAGAGGCGTGCTCGCACGAACACACCCGCACACGGCACCAGGGGCGTGCTCGCACAAACACACCCGCACACGGCACCAGAGGCGTGTTCTCACGAAACACACCCGCACACGGCACCAGAGGCGTGTTCTCACGAACACACCCCGCACACGGCACCAGGCGTGTTCTCACGAACACACCCGCACACGGCGCCAGGGCGTGCTCGCACGAACACACCCCGCACACGGCACCAGGGCGTGCTCGCACGAACACACCCCGCACACGGCACCAGGGCGTGCTGCACGAACACACCCGCACACGGCCAGAGGCGTGTTCTCACGAACACACCCCGCACACGGCACCAGGGCGTGCTCGCACGAAACACAGGCACACGGGCAGAGGGGCGTGCTCGCACGAACACCCCGCACACGGCACCAGGCGTGTTCTCACGAACACACCCGCACACGGCACCAGAGGCGTGCTCGCACCCGCACACGGCACCAGAGGCGTGCTCGCACGAACACACCCCGCACACGGCACCAGGCGTGTTCTCACGAACACACCCCGCACACGGCCAGAGGCGTGTTCTCACGAACACACCCCGCACACGGCACCAGAGGCGTGTTCTCACGAACACACCCCGCACACGGCACCAGAGGCGTGTCTCACGAACACACCCCGCACACGGCACCAGAGGCGTGTTCTCACGAACACACCCCGCACACGGCACGAGAGGCGTGTTCTCACGAACACACCCCGCACACGGCACCAGAGGCGTGCTCGTACGAATTCAGACGGACTGGTTTGACCAAGAGCACCGAAGCCGTATGCGTTGCAGAAGACCTGAATTGGAATCCAAGAGGCTGGAGCCTCATTTGCGGAAATCGTGCAATACAATGCGCATAAAAGCCGTTTAAACGATACAATCTGGCGCACGTCCTCATCCTCAACTGGCAGCTGTCGCGATCCGACCACAGTAACAGCGGGGCGAGCCAATGACATGTGTGTGGCCGATTGCTGGCCACGAATGTCGGCCAGCCTGTGCGACCCCTGCTGGAGATGGGGATGGAGACTCTCCGGCACCGTGAGCACGGAAAACAGGCGCTCCGTGATCTCTTTCCGGCCGCACGCTGCAAGTAACACCATCATGGAACTTGCACTTGGACACGTATTTACATGTAAAAGTACCGTGGAGAAACTTGATGTTAAGACACTTTCGTCGGCTGCACATCAGAATGCACATGATCTTCAACAATAACGATTTGTGCATACAACTGAAATGTCCATTTTTGTGGATAACATTACTGACACATTTCAGAACAAACAAGAATGAACCGTGCTACGCTCACATTTTACGGAGCGGCAAACCTCCACAAGAATGCCGAGTAGACCAGTTAATTGTCTTGCACTCTCCCAACTTGACGAACATTTGAGCCGCTTCACATGAGGATTTCCATGCATGGACATGGACATGGACATGGACATGGACATGCATGGACATGGACTACTCTCGACATCTTCATTTCACCAACGCCTCCTGATATACTGACGGCCGGATATTTCCGACACAAAAACTTCGAGTCCCGTTCAAACAACGACCCAACAATTCGCACACCATCAATTTGCCAGCCTCGCCGTTTGTCACACCTCGCCCCGAAGACAAAAAACAACATCAAAGCGTCCTGACCCGGACATAACCACAAAGGCCGTGGCCGTACCGACCGCGACCGAGCCGCTAGAGCCTGGGAGCGAGGCAGCGGCGCGGCGGGAAAGTCCCGGAGCCGGCATACCTCAGCGGCGAGATCAATGCTATCAACGCAGCGGGCCGGCCGATGCCGCGCCATTTGTCACCGCGTGACCGCGTCGCGACGCAGCAATGTCACGGTCGAGGGCCGCGACACAGCGCCGGCCCGCGCAGCCGCCGACAGCGGTCCTCTGCTGCGGAGAACGGTCCTCTGCTGCCGACAGCGGGTCTCTGCTGCGGAGAACAGACCTCTGCTGCCGACAGCGGGTCTCTGCTGCGGAAAACAGACCGCTGCTGCGGAGAACGGACCGCTGCTGCGGAGAACGGACCTCTGCTGCCGACAGCGGACTTTTGCTGCAGAAAACGGTCCTCTACTGTGGAGAACGGACCTCTGCTCCAAAGAACGGACCTCTGCTCCAAAGAACGGACCGCTGCTGCGGGGAACGGACCTCTGCTGCGGGGAACGGTCTGCGCTGCTGCCGATAACGGCTCTCACCGCGGAGAGCGAATCTCTGTTGCGGACAACACACCTATACGGTGAACCGAAGCGAGGTCACGGCGGAGCCAGAGGTCGCAGCACCCCCACAGAGCTGCAGCAAGCATAGCATAGCGACAACGTTGTGAATAAACCAGCTCAGCGGGGGAGCTCCAAATAACACAGCAGTATAACAGAACTTTGCAAAGCATATCTCAAGGAAGGTAAATAACGAAGCAGCTTCGTGGAGCGCATATTACGGTTCATAATCAAATGTATACAAATTTCCGGAGGCGCCAACCGATACAGTTTCCACATTTTGGGTCGGGACATTCTGCTCCTTCTATTGCCAATCACTAGCCACCAACGAAAGTCGCTACCGAAACAACACAAACAAAAATGGCCGTACGTGTTTGGGATAAATCTGACGAACGCTAAGATGCACGCAGCCCTACTCGCGCCACCAGACTTATGTTCTTAAGGCATGTCGTCAAGACGGCTGTGGGCAGGCTCGACCTCGGTGCCTCAAGCCTAAGGACTCTCTCCCTCTATGCAGACACTCACCGCCAGCTCGTGTTCGACGTGAACAAAATTGTTTACTGGGCGCATACGTGAGCATACCGATCAAAAATCGTGAAGATCTGGGTCCCTGACGACGTCGTTTCCTTTATAAACGGCAGTCCCGGCCCCCGCACCACACCCCCAGACATAGGTTTGGACAACACATTAGTTTTAGATCCCAACGTTCAGAAGAAAGCGGGCCAATGCCGTTTGTTGGCACATCTTTAAAGCATGTCCCGTCCTTTAATTCCATACCCCAACGTTCAGAAGAAAGCGGGCCAACGCCGTTTGTTGGTACATCTTTAAAGTATGTCCCGTCCTTTCTCGCGGCTATGTGCGAAACTATACCCTTGGTAGCGAAACATAAAGCGGTGGCTGAAAGCCGAGTGCGAGGCGACACATGCGGGCCGAACGCTAGGACGACGAATGCGAGGAATATTATGCACGTAGATGAGACGGTAGTAATAGCCTTATTGTTCGGAGAAAAGAAAATTTCGGCAACACGCTTTTATCGAAACGAATAGCAGAATTGAGTTCAAAGGTGCCTCCCTATGATCCTACTTGGTTTTTCAGGCTTTGTTTTGAAACAGCGAGCCAAACTTTTACGGAACACCAACAAGAGGCTTCAAAGCGCCCTCAATAAACCGCGGGACTAAGCTCTCCTTCTGGCAGACAATTAAAAATGCAATGCGTAGCTGAGTTTTAGCCAGTGTTTTATTCTGGCTTCTTGAGAGCTCCGGCTAGCATGTTCTGACGGCTGCTATTCGGTTCAAAATTATGCAAGTTGTTACGTGCATTTGCGAGGAGCATTACGCGCATAAATAATATAGCATGCCGCAGGACTAAGTACCTAATGTGCTGCAGCCGAACGACCATATAATGGTAAGTGAACCTGCATCGCAAGAGTCTGATGCATCATAATATATCTAGGTTTCATTCTCCAGGTTTTTCTCCAAGGAATAAGGCTGTTCCTTCCGTCTTATTTCACGTAAAAAAGTCACGAGTCTTTACATTTCGTGCGTTACGTCGCTGCCACGTACCAACCAAAACGTCACCGAACAACTGTAGAAGCATACATGATCGCCCAGACATGCTCCGAAATTCCGCAAAGTACTGCCACCTTTGGATGACACGGGGACAACAGCAGCATCAGCGTGTAATGCGTGTGTCATTGGGGCTTTACGACGCACTCAGTTGCTGAGGCTATATGGCGTCGCCTGCCTCTCACCCTGGCAGGAAGGGTGGGCACCGCGGGGAATCGAACCCCGTACCTCTGGTTTCCCAGGAGCGCAGTAGTTCACGCAGACGCGCTAACCACTTCACTACCGGCACCCCATCAGCGCGTACTGATGCGGATTGGAATCGACTCACCGCACTACAGCAAGACCACTAATAAAATATGCGTGGGGATGAGAAGAGTCAGCTGATGACCACGATCGACCAGTGTGCTTTTTGCACAAGCGTGACGAACCGCAATACACCAGACGAGACGATCATGTTAATTGCTGCCAGCGGTTTGCGGTTCCCTCCCCCTTCCTCCCTCCTCCGTCTGATTGGTCCCGAGTAAGGACCAGCGGTCTGTAGCCCAGCGAATCAAGCGCTCCGCCCTTCAGCGGTGAGGGTCTTCACTCGCAGTGGCATGTCACGGACACCGGCGCCGTCACGTTCGCATGCGGAATATCGCCATAATAGACGCCCCCCCCCCCCCCCCTCCTCCCCCCCCCCCCCACCACTACCACCAGTCGTCACCTGCGCACATTAGTCCAGGTTGTGCCCAAAACCATTTTCAATAAACTTTTGCACGCTAACGCAATTAGGAAAATAGACGGTACATCAGATGGTGCTAATAGTTGTCTGCAGCGATACCTAATCGACGAAAATTGCCTCTAAAGCTAACCAATATCGTGCCTTAAAAAACGGCGCTCAACGCCGCGACGCGCACCAGCTCAGCTGGCAGGGGCGAAGTTTCGCAAAACGAGGTGGGGGCGAGCAGCGGAAAATGACGCAGCCTTATCCAAAATACGCCAACGCACGGACCATCTTGGAATTAGACCTACTTTCTTCTTTAAGTTGGGGGGAGGGGACCACAGCCCAGCCTCGGGGAGCGGGGCTGAAGCCCCATCTGAATCGAAATTTATGCCTCACTTACGTCGGTGAAGCTGGACGCCCGGAAAACGCCGTTGCATCGCCAGCATAAGCTATTCATGAACTTCTCTAGTTAGCTGCCCATTAAAGCTACCACAAGAAAAATGACAGTAGCTGTTTTTAGTCTGCTTGATATAATGCATGTCAGCATGGTAAACTGATCGAAAACCTTACACCGGTAAGTGAAGAGCTACAAAACAGATCCATCAAGTCCCGCGGATATTTTTACGTTTAACGACACCCACGGTCCCTGAATGGCAGATTTGAACAGAATAATGACGCAAGCTTGCGCCAATTCCATACTTCCAGCGTGCTAGCGTCGTATAGAGGGCGCTGCGCCGACCCGCAGTCTACTGAACCGATTGTCAACCTGTCCGGGTACGTCGGGTGTCCAATCATTAGACGGCGGGGTGCTCACTTGATATGGCAGAATCCCGGTGACGAGGGAGCAGGTGAGCTGTGCGTCAGTGGGTGTCGTCAGTCCGTGGCCAGTCGTGGGTATAACATTGCGTACTTCTGGCAGCGGCGCCTCGAACGCGCGTCGACCGTGTCGATTTGCGAGCACGTGGGTGATAATAATTGCTGAAAGCTAGTAGTTACTAGCATTTGCTGATTCACCAATACGTTAAAATTGTGCGAGACATTCATTCCATGCATCATAATGAAAAGAGCATGCATCATTTTGAAACTTCTTCGAGCTTGTTCAACAAGTTTATTTCGTCACCAAGACCGCGGCTTAACGTTTTTGGATACAGAGGGAACCGTCGTTTTCCGGCCACCAACGGAGACAAACACAAAATAGCCACGCCGGGAAAATGGATGCTGAGGACGAGAGGTGAACGTTGGATATAACGGCTTCCCTGGTTGTCTCGTGTAACAATGAACACGCGGGGTGACGTCAGCCGAAATAACGTGACGTCGCATGTTGGTGTATAACTGGCAGCCCAACGGCACTAGGTACGATCCTCAGACGCGTCTTCCTCTGGCAACCCAACACGCCGGTCCGCTCGGTCGGCATTTCTGTGTTGTGGACTTACGATAGTCATGCCGCTTTATACTGCTGACTGAACCTGGCTGAACCTGACTGAACCTGGGCTGAATCCGTGAGTCTTCAGCGGACAGAGTCTTTGTCGGGAGCTGAGGTGCGTTCATATTTGAAGGCCCCTTGCAGCGCTGCAGATGCATAGCCTGGTGGGTGAGTCGCAAAGGGGACACCTCGCCATCGGCGTCCTGCCGCAGAGGTTGTACAAGCGAGGACCGAGGCATACCAGGAGCCGAGACACTACCTGGAGACAGCCTAAGGGCGCCTGACCAGAAGCGTATGCGTGAAATGCTTCCTTAAGCCTACATTAACAGTGCTCATGCTCATTCGCGGAGGGTGTAACGACAACTTCCTCCTTCAGCAGCGCTGTCTCAAGGCAGCGTTGCCGTATTTCTTCGTGGCAGGTCGCCACAAATATGTGCGCTAAATGAGCAGACGTGTGAGAAAAACGAAGCACCTTCATCAGCGTGCCAGAGAGGAGTCACTGACGGGCGGGTACACCTGGTGGCACTCGTACAGCAAGACCGCAGCGCCAGCAGGTCAGACGTTGGTTGACCTCGGTCAGCTGCTGTGCCGCGTCGTCAGGCCATTCCCTAGGACCGCAGGACGCCTGGCTGAAAGTTTGGAGACTTGACTGGCCCACTAGAGTGCTAGTGGCTGGCCCACAACGGGGGCGGCCGCCATCTCGAATTCCAAGAAATGCCCAAGGTTGCACAGATAGCGACCAAGCTAGTTTGGGTTTTCCTATAATACAGAAAACAATTCCGTGAAAAGGTTTGCAGTAGTCAACAATGCAGGGTCAACATTTTAGAAACTTGACGAAATGCAGATAATACCACTACAGGTCACCATTGTTGTAATCAGACATTTGGCTGAAACATACTATTTTGTCAACAAAGGTGTAACCTCTTCTAAATCAACCAAGGTCGCAGACTCCTGTTGCCCACGGATGACTTTCGAGATTGTGCCATATCTGGGTGGGAGTAAACGTAAGACGCTGATTCTAAGCTCCAGGTGCGTTTGGTAGTGTACTCTGCCCCGCTAGAACACTCAAAATGTAATTTCATTGAAAAAGGTGCATGCGAATCAGTATTCATATTGAATTAGCCAGCCGAACCAGATCTATTCGCAATTCGGAATGCCTGTTGCGTATAACATTGGGGTAGCAGCGACGGAAGTCCTTCCCAATTGGGGGATTGGGCTATTCGATTGATAAATGTGCACACTATGGCGGAAAACAAGCTAACAACTTTTACAACTTTCACCATGTTTGAGGCTTTCTTATCAAAAATGTACAACTGGTCGGGATAAATCGGACGTCACCTCGCTTATGGCAATCGGCCAAATGCTTCTCTTGGATACTCTCACTATAATGTCATAAGCTTTCGATCGATGCAATCCTACGTGGCAAAGGAATGTCCACATTTACTTGGCAACAGTGTGAAGCCGCGCCAGCCGGGGACGCCCTGTTCAGCGGCACCCACCCGGGGCGCTCTGTCCAGCGGCGCCAGCCGGGGGCGCCCTGTCCAGCGGCGCCAGCCAGGGGCGCCCTGTCCATCGATACCAGCCGGGGACGCCCTGTCCAGCGGCGCTAGCCCGGGGGTGCCCTGTCCAGCGGCGTCGGCCGCGGGTGTCTTGTCCAGCGGTGCCAGTCGGGGGCAACCTGGCCGGCAGTGCCGGTCGGGGGCGGGTGCCTGTCCAGCCCCGCCGTCACCTCGTTGGACGACTGACCGCACCTTAGCCGGCGGCGGCGCTCGGCGTCGGGCGAGCGGGCAGCCGTCTCTCGGGACCGCTGCCGCCGGCCGGCCACATGCGACAGCCAGACCGATGCGTCGCACGCGCCCCAGAGCCGACGCAATATCCGCCAGCTCTGCCGAGCCGCACCCATTTACCGGATGGGGCTGACACCTTGCATACATTACTGGGTGCAATAGCTGGACAGAGACTCGGCCATTTCAGTCGCCGGGCAGTCTGGTGGTAGGGGTAAACGATAGGCAGGGAGCGGGCGCCTGCCACCTCCGCAATGGCGTCTGTCAGCGTGGGATGACCGTCACGGAGCTCGCGGTGCTTGACCTTTGGGCTTTCAAGAAGCGTGAAATGTAACCCCGCACAATGCCGTGACTCGGCCCTGATGCAGCGGGGATTTAACAAGCTGCACGCTCCTTGCATCGTGACGCGTTTTCTGCTGACTGTCCACCCCGACCAGAGTCGTGTGGAGCCAGCCGGGTTAACAAGCGCGAGCCGGCCTTTCTGCGATGGAGATGTTTCTCCTCGCAGTGCGATCGGGCGCGAGGAAATCTCCCCGACCCAGCGTCGCGAGGCAACTCTCATCACTTAAGTACATGTTTTCAGTGCTTACGTAAGGACAGACGAGTCGAAACCCTCTTTGGCGGAGGCTGAAACGGCCCGAGCCACTGTTCGCGATGGGGACCATTCACACAGCGTCAAGCACAGGAGGAGGAAACCTAGACAAGTTTGCGTGCCAAACTGTCAAAACGAGCATACTTCAGTGGCCAAATGTGAAAAGTTCAAGCTGACCGCATTCCAAATTGTCGGCAATATGGCCCTGAGGGTCCCAGCAGTGACAGCCGTCTGGTGCCGGTGACGAGGCCGGCGCGGGGGACGGCGGTGCTGAGGGTCCCAGCAGTGGCATCCGTCTGGTGCCAGTGGCGAGGCCGGCGCGGGGGACGGCGGTGCTGAGGGTCCCAGCAGTGACAGCCGTCCGGTGCCGGTGACGAGGCCGGCGCGCCAAAAAAAAGCCAGCTGAGGCCACCTGGCGGTCCAGCCCAGTCCAGCCGGCCAGGTTCTCCGACCCCGCCTGACAGGCAGCAAACGTCGGCTCGCTGCCGAGCCCGAGCCAGCTCCCGGAGCGTGGATGACGAACTCCGTGTCATAACAGCGCCGCTGGCCGAGCGCCATTAATGACCACGTTCCAACTAACAGCCGTAATGGACGGTAGGCGGCCTCACGTTGGGTGAAGAAGTGACAGCGCATGTTCTTTGCCAGCATCTACGACGCAGTCGCTTGTTGCGACAGCAGTCTGATCAGGTCCAAAGCACCTTTGCTATTCTACCTGGCAAAAGCGTTGAGTACCGAGGAGGTGCCCAACAAGCAAACTGGCAGGCTTCGCTGTACCTGGCAAAGGCGCTGGGCACCGGGGAGGCAGTGAAACGGTGTAGAACACTTCGACGGGGCGTCGTCCCGCGACCTTACAGGGAACAGTGTCAACACCACGTGACCGGCGGGTCAACGTTGACGGCAGACCGAACACAGTCTGCAGCTGCAGCCTTTGAGTGCATGACAAATATGCCGCAATGGCTGAGTCGCCACCGCTGACGTCACGGGCCGTGCTACATTAAAGGCTCAAGTGTCTTCGACCACAACGAACTGAAATAAAAAATCGCGGACATGTAAAGTTTGGACTCACGCCAATTTATGGGAGGGGGAGGGCATCCCGTTAATGTTTTTTCCGAAATACTTTCCGAACCCCTCAATGGTTTCAGTTCTCGGTACCTTCCAGTGCATCCCTTTCCCAGCCCCATTGTCCACGTGGGACATCTGTCAAAGCTTTTCAACTTACATACACCAGACGAATGAAAGGATTTAGACAAGCGACAAGCAAACAATAACCACAGCACGGAAACCTGACAGACTGCCTATCGATTCGCACAGTGTAGCTTTGTTTGGCGGCCGTCAATGCCTGCACAGCATTTGCGCAGCGTCCGGCAGAGTCCTGAGGAGTGCGGTACGCCGCTGCAGCTCCGTTTCTCCGGGCAGCATACCGCGGCGACTGTTCACCCGGCGTGCATCGAGGCATTCTGTTCACGCCGTGGTATCTCGATGCAGCGAGCCGATGCCCAAATTCCACAGAGATTGTACTGGTGTCCCACGAAAGCTTAACGGTTAAAAGGATCCACCATGATCACTAAAATATCAGGTAGTCTGAATGGGTTACATAGCGTAGAAGGCATTGCTAAGCAAAAGTCGCTACATATACACTTAACCCTCGCCTTGACTCGCCGTGTCTCATAACGCGGATTGATAGGGGCGGTGGGGGGGGGGGGGGGGGGGGTTCAATGCGACCCCCCTAACATTTCCAAACTAATGAACATAAAACTTAGCGTAAAACACAAGTGAATTCCTCTTAACCAGATCTCGAGAATGACAATAGTCTTTATGTTGTTGGGTCCGTAATTGACCCCATGACTCCAGGACAAAATTCAAATTTTCGTGAAAACTGCGTTTTTCAGCTTTCCCCCACACATATGAGACGACACCTCACGGCGACACAAGCCTAAACCGCCTCGTCACTTGTTCAACATGGAGTCCTATATGGCTCCATTCATGTAAAAATGTCTGCCCGTTCAGCGGCACTGTCTATTGGCGCCAGTCACCCGCGACGGGCTATCGCCATGAGATGCTCCCCAAAAACCGTCGCTGCTCAGAAACCAGAAAACACTAGCACAGTTTTGGGTCAAAACATGCGCAGTGGATGTCCCATAGGGTGATACCTAAAATGCGCGACTGCACGACGTTCCGGAGAGGTGTCCTCAAATAACCTGAGGAAGTTGGTCGCATTGACCTCTCCTTTATTAGGACGACAGTTAACTCCCAATTAAAGGACGGCCGACCTGATTCCCCCCCAGTTTTTCCCCGGTTTTGCTTCCATCTTGCTTTTTCGCTCAGTGTTTCTGTTCGACATGGCTGTGGAGGATCTGCGTACTGAATAATGCTTCGAAAACGAGATGCAGTGGGGACCCGTCCGTGACTGCGCATCGTCCTCCCTTGCTAGGGACTGTGACAACATATGTTGTGTTATAGCACGACGCAAAGCGCGATCGGCACAACAGGGCAGTGGTTCGGATTTATTCGAAATGACAAGCTCCTTTTATGAATCTAAATATTCTTCTCGTGCTCGGAGAGCTGGGCTAGAAACGTCTCTGTTTAGCCCAAACCAAGTAATTCAACAGTGAGAAGCTCCACGATATGTATATACGTATAGCTTTGTCTTGCATTATAAGCATCATTAGCTGGTAAGACTCATCTGCTTCTGTCATATATTTAAAACTTCCAAAGGCCAGCTGCACCTCTTCCAGCCAACCCACAGAAAACAGCCCTTGTTATCAGCAAAAAATAACATTTTTGTCTATACACGCCCTGACGTTCATATTGAGTCGTTACATCACATATCAAATTGGTTTGCAATGTGAACGGTACCACGAAATCACGCCATCATCTGAACCGCTAACTTACACGTATAGGCGAGTTTCGGCACGGTCTTTTTGGTTGCACACATAGAGTGCCTGGCTTTCGGCCTCCTTTGCGGAGGTGATGTCTGGCGCTGGGACCAAGCTGGCCAATGCCAGCCCTGTCCTTTGAAGTGCCGTTCACGCAGCCACATACAATAGGCACGAGATATGAGTCGTCTTCTTGCGAGAGAGTTGTAGCGACCAACTTGGTGAAGTGAGCCCCAAAATGTCGTGGCTGTATGGCCGGAAAGGAATGAATGATAACGCCTAAAAAATGAGCCGCACGATATAGCGGAGGGAAGGGCGGATGCTAATTACCATGTCGAGAACCAGAGGTATGCTTTTTACCGCGGTGCCCGCCCTTCATGTCAGGGTGAAGGCAAACGATGTCATACCACTTCAGCAGTCAATTGCGTCGTAAAGTACCAATGACATGGCAATAAGCATGTGAGCAACCAGCATTTCCAGTGCTGAAATGGTCCGCATGACCGTTGGTCTAATGGTCCAAGGCACTTAGACCATCTAAATGGCCTAAAGCATGGTTCGCACCATTGTCGAACATAATGTCTACTGCTGTCTGTGGGAAAAATCAGCTCAAATTAGGGCCGGAAACCACTAAAAGGTACAAAAAAATCACAGTAGAACTGCTAACACCGGAAAAAGTGTGAACGAAACACGCGGACCGCGAAACCCGTGCGAAACATACCAAGTGCACGAACAAATGGACTTCAAACACCTGACAGAAGGTGTCGTGGCTGAGACAAGCCACCTCTCGAGACAGTTCATCCACGAAGTTATCGAGAAGTTCGGGAGCGGCGGCCGTCACAACCGTCAGACGTCCAGCCGAAGCCCAAACCTCCAGCATGACGAGGCGTCGAGCGCTCCTAAAACCGCAAGTAGCTCCCTTAACGTCACGCTGAATGGTCCATATCTAAATGACATCACAGTGGAGCCAAATATTTCGCCAAAGCTATCGGCGGGGAAGATGAAAGGGAGCTCATGTTCAGCGCAGACTGCTTGGAATGCTGGCCGGGCCATCCATCCGCTTGCAAGACAAGCCTCTCTCACATTTTACCAAAACGGCCGTGGACGCTGCAAAAAACCATCAGCTATTTCTGGGATAGAATGGGTTCGAGCCGGTCCGGACCTGCTCCGTTCTGTTCCGTTCTGTTATGTTATGCTCTGTTCAACTGTTCAAATGAGGGCCATCACGTGTCTGGATAGCAGTGTATGATGATGATGATTTGGGGATTTAGGGCGCAACGACTGCTAAAGGTCATGCAGCGCCCATAACTATCGATTCACGCAGAGCCGTCAATCAGAGAAGTGCATCAATCAGGTCACCCTATAGAGCCATGATGATCGGCCCTAGCATCATGATGAGAAGATTACAGGAAAATCTATAGCGCGAAGGAACTGGAGCACTTTACCAAACCCGACGATGTTCGAAGAATCCCCTAAAAAGTCGCATAGCGTGCGACTCTGGGCGTGGCGTACGAAAAACTGCGCTCTCGTTGCAGTAAGGTGGCGGCAAGCGACCAGTACGTGATGCACGGTCAGTGGATCAGAGCATCGACCGCAGCATGGTCTGTCGCCAGCCAATAGCAGGTGACGGTGCGTAGCATATGTGTGACCTATGCGTAACCGGCAAAGGGCAACTTCTTCCACCCTTTGTCCCGAAAGCACGACTGCCATAATCCAATGCGGGGTTTCACCGACTGCAGCTTGTTGGCGCTCAGCGAGTTCCAGCGGAACTGCCATCGCTTCTGCATAAACAGCGACACTGCAGGGTACATGTCTTGAGCAGGTAGTGGTGTTACAGGAATTCTAGTCCCTGTCGTAGCGCGCTTTGCTGCCGCGTCAGCAAGATCATTTCCGCATATCCCCACGTGACTTGGGATCCAGCATAGAACGACCGTTTTTCCTGCTCGATCCAGTGAGCTAAGACGAGATTGAATGTCCTGATCCAGTGGATTCGACGGGGAGAAGCCGCTAACAGCCAGCAGGCTGCTCAAGGAGTCGGAAAGAATTAAATGCAGATTGCTATCGTCCACTTCAATAAAACAGAGAGCTTTGCTAATGGCTATAAGCTCGGAAGTGTAGACCGACGCGTGTGAAGGCAGTGTGAATGACCGTGTGGTCGATCCGCACACAAAAGCGCACCCTACACCTGCATTCGTCTTCGAACCATCTGTATAAGTCATCTTGTACCCGTCAAAGGAGGTCATGTGCTCTAAAGCTGCGCCTTTGAGTTCCGCCATGAGGACATGTTGCTTTTGCATATTTGATAGAGAGACATCCACTCTTGGCGATGCTAGCTCCCAAGGAGCAGTCTCCGTGGGTTTAGGTCTGATGACACGCCGTAGGTTCAGGCCGCTCGCATCTAAAAGCTCTCTCATTCGTACACAGAAGGGAGAAGTTTTAGGTGACCGTTGACGTAGGAAAAGCCTTCGTAAGCTACGCGAAAACACTGCTTTGTAGGTGGGATGATCTGGGAACTGCGCCAGCTTGCACGTGTAGCGCAGTCCCAGCATCTGCCTTCGCAATGCTAGTGGGGGCTCGTGAGCCTCCACCAGAAGACTGTCTATGGGCGATGTCCGAAAAGCCCCTGTGGCGATACGGAGTGCGGCGTGATGCACCGTGTTCAGAGTACGTTTGATCAGGTCTGATGAGCTGTCGTAGACAAAACAGCCGTAGTCAAGTTTTGAACGAATCAGGGAGCGGTATAGGAGTAAGAGTGTCCTCCTATCAGCACCGTATGACGTACGTCCCACGCACCTTAGGATGTTAAGAGATTTTAAACATTTGTCGCGGAGATTTCTGATGTGCTCACGGTATGTTAGGCGTCGGTCAAAGCGTATACCGAGAAATTTCGCGGTATTCTCATTGGCGACGCGTTCCCCATACAGCCTGATTTCCATATCAGGACAGTGACGGCGACGACGACAGAAATGAACTGCAGTTGTCTTCGATGTAGAAAACCGGAAACCGTTGAGCACACTCCACTTCTCCAGACGTGTGACAGCCAGCTGCAGCTGTCGCTCCATCGTGCGAGTGGTCGATGAGCTACACCAAATAGCAAAGTCGTCTACAAACAGAGAACGGCTGATCCCATGTGGAAGCGTGTCCCCTATGTCGTTTATCATCACTGCGAAAAGAATGACACTTAATACGCTGCCCTGAGGCACACCATTGTCCTGTGGATACCTGTCGGATTGATAAGAACCAACACGCACCCGAAAGAATCTGTCAGTCAGAGGATACCAGTGTAGTACGGTAAGCGTCACGACTCCACACCTGTTTGCGTCACCGACCAGTCGGTACACGTCCAAGTGGCATGGAATCTGATCCCCGACTAAATTGGATAGCCCGGTGAACGAAATGCCTCAAATAGCGCACTTAAAACTTGCTTAGAAAAGTTGTTAGACAAAACCAAAACCGTTAGCTTATACTACTGCGAACTTTCAAACTGATTTTTATAGGTTTATATTATATCTATATTGATAACTAGAACACAAACTTTAGTAGAAAATGGAATGTATACAATTCAATAATTTTAACATTAAAATATTGCACCCATTTTTCAGGATTACCTGTCTGGAAAAATTATCAACTATATCAACACAACAACGCACAATCAACAATCTGTATCACGATCTTACACAATCTGTATCCTTGACTTGGTAAGCTTATAAATGCATCTTCACATACATCTGGCATATATAAATTACGTGCCTCTGTTGCAAATTGAAAATGAGGTTTGACCGATACGACAGCTGGTCTCCTCTCAATTCAAAATTGAATAAACACTGCCCACGCCTTTGATTTTGACCACCCACCCACCTAAAGTCACCTTTCGCTATCAGGCGCAAGAGCGATACATTTAGTGACAACGCAGTTCTGTTGAATGGCTTAACATGAACGGTCATCCACTTACACACAGGAGTATTGGCCTTCCCATAGCAGCACACAGCACCATAGCTACTGACAAAATGTCATGAATCGTGCATTCGCCAGGGCCGACGAAAATGCGACAGGCACAACGGACAGAACGAAACCAGCGCCGAGTAATCTCAACGGGGCTTTTCCTGTCCTTTCCAGTCAAGTGCTGCTAATGGATGCAGCGAATCCCCCTCCCCTCACACACACCCATACTGATGATCGCCGACCCCTGCAACAGCCATTAGTCAATATATGTTTCCCTTCAGCCCCTCAAACATCGCTTCTGGCCCTGTCGAGGCTCCTTGCCGAAGCACGACTCCCTGTTGGGCACTGTGTGTTCGTGACCGACAAAGGGGCCTCTCACGGTGTCAGGGACCCAGACCAAAATTGCAGGCTTCGGTTTTGCTCGTGCTTGGGAAATGAGCCCCCTACCCCGGGTTCAGAACTTCAGATCAACATGGGGCCAACTGTTCGGTGCTGGTGGTCTTTGACCGACATAGAGGCCCGTTGTGTGTCTGGGGTCCCCAAACGGTGCAAGAACCCTGAAACATTTCGGTTTCTTTCAAACCTCTGAATGATATCTCAGGTCATGCCGATACCAGCCGGGGCTGTATGTGACCTACAGCTAACCCTTTGGGTCATTAAGCTATCCAGTCGGGCTCTTGATAGTCGGTCCTGGCAGGCCGCTCCAGGCTCCCTTCGAACCTGCTCAAACACTGCCTCTGGCCGACTCGGGGCCCTTCGCCAACACAGGTTGGGCAATACGAGCCCTTGACAGACGCTGGGGCCCCGACCGATGGCAGCCACTAGCCCCGGCCTTTTCTCTGCTTGGAGAATGAGCCCTCAGGCACATGCCAGCACGGTACCGCCTGCACCATACATACATACAGGTACATACATACCATACATACCATACATACATAACATACATACACGTGGTGTATGGCCGACATATGCATATGTCCGGCTGACATCTGATCGACATAGAACTTTATCGACTCAGGGGCCCTGGGTGGCGCAAAACGCCCTCTGAATGGCGGTGGAGTGTCCGACCCTGCGGGCCGAGCCCCCGAATACGACCTCCGGCTGACCTTCCGGGTCCTTTGGAACTTCCGTTTCGGACCTGGGGGGAGGGGCACGTGCCCCCTATCTGCGCCTCTGTGCCCGTCCCAGCCCTGCGGGTAACGGGGCACCCACAGAGAGATGAAGAACAAAGCTCTGACAATGGCATAATCGTCTAACAATTATTGATATGTCGATCGCGTTCTTGTGCCGAGCCCAGTAACACTTCTAGCCAGAAATAATACCAGAAATAATACCAGAAATCGTACCAGAAAGCAAAATGTCCAGCACCACTGGGTGACGTTACACTGAAATAAATGGGCCAAGAGGAAAAGCCGGTGATACTGAGCCTAGAAGCTTAACTCAACATGATGCCACTT
The DNA here is from genome assembly GCF_011947565.3 of Pollicipes pollicipes. Lineage (NCBI taxonomy): Eukaryota > Metazoa > Arthropoda > Thecostraca > Pollicipedomorpha > Pollicipedidae > Pollicipes > Pollicipes pollicipes. The sequence goes on from NW_023597055.1 coordinate 12,307,543, forward strand.
CTAAAGCCACGTAACCATGTGCGAGCGCCGAATGCTCTTATTGATCAATGTATGCTCGCATTTCATTACTTATGCACACACATCCGTGTCTCCGAAAACCCTCCGGTACACCGAGGCCGTCTAAAACATTCGACCAACGGGCCAACCCAATCAACGAGTAAACATGTTGCTTCCGATGACGCGCTGAACAAGCGACCCCAAAGCAGGGCAGTTTGGCCGAAGCGCGCATCTGATTGGTTGAGGCCGTGACGTCACTCCTCATTTGCAGACATTTTCACGGCCCCAGCCCAAATGTGCAAACTTTATGAGATCCAACACTGCGCAGACAAATCAGCATCACCCGGCTAGATGGCTCCTGAGTGCGAGCTCTGCCGGTGCCACGCGCTACACCTCCCTGTGTCTGTGCCTCGACCGGATGTATCTCTTCCATAGGCATGGCTCTTCCAGAAGCATGTCTTGTTGCTTATTGGTACGTTAAGGCGTGCTGACTGCACGGGGAATCTGCGCCCATAATGATGTTTTACTGAACCAGTGAGGTGTGAAAGTGACCTGCTCATTTATTACGAGGCGTGAAGGTGACACGTTGGTCTCAGGAAGTCGATATCTTATAGAAACAAGAGCATCTGCTTATATTCTAGAGAGCAAAAGCTATTTCCAAGCACACCGCTGATCGTCGGGGACGAAGCCTGCTGCCCAGAGTGACGCGGACGTTCTTCGACGAGGCTCGGACGTCATACAATCACATGGTGGAGAAGGGCACCGCAGAGGAACATGGAGCATGTCGGCTCCAGAGGAACATGACAGATGACATGACATGACAGATTACAGATGACAGAGGAACATGTCGGCTCCACGTAACTCCCCGGGTGGCATGCGTGTGCCAGATACGCAGTCGGCATCGTGCTACTTCTTCTCGCCGCACACTGCAAGAGCAAGATAGCCGCAATCCCGCTGGGCTTTTATCGCACCAAGTTTATTGCCGCCTGCTTGATCCCAGCAAGACCACAGTTTGCTCTTCAGGGAAGTATCGACTGTCGGGTAAAAGTCTCTAGCGGGGATTGACGAAGACCGGGTGCATGCCACCGCCGCTCGTTTGGCGGCGGCATCAGCCGACTCGCTTCCCAACGATCACGACGTGCATGGGGATCCAACACAGGACAACTGTCTTTGCAACCAGCTGCGTCAGAGTTGATAAAACGCCCCGTATAAGGGGAAATGACGGACACAAAGATCTAAGAGCAGAAAGACTGCTCAGGAAATCCGTTAAAACGGCGTGCACAACTTTGTGACCGGCTCCTACGAGGTATGCCGCCGTGTGAACCGCAATCAATTCCGATGTGAAAACTGACGCGCGGGCCGGTAACAAAAACGACCGGGTGCATCTGTTCGTTTGTCCGGGGATCACGTACGCTCACCAGCTGCTGCGTGCCGCTGATGTACGCTGTGCACTGACTGTGTGCTCTGTGCTCTGTGCTACCGTGCTGACATTGGTATACTCGCTCTGCCCAGGCGGCTCCCTACATTACTATAAGGTCCCCTTAACCTGCACCGCACCTCCTAACGAGGTTTTTCTTGCTCGTCGCCTGCGTCTGCTTTGGTGAGGTGTTCATGCCATATTCCCTTAGCCGAGTATCCTTGCATCGCCCCGCGCCTTCCAAAAGCCGCATGCGTGCTCCGGACACCTTCCTCACGGGGACTGTGCGACCGCTCTACCCATGTTCTTTACCCGGCTTTGCCTCTCACCTCCACCCCTCCACCACACAAACTCGCGCCGTCTCTGCGCGTTCCTTAGAAAGTTTTTGATCTGGCCGGTCGGCACCAATCAGCTATGGCCTCCGCGCGCCCGCGTCCGACCAATCACGCGCGAGTGTTCCGGCCTTGCGTCACCTGGCGGTGGCGCGTGCTTCTGCTTCCGCGCGCCTGTCACGTGAGTCGCCACGTGACCGAACGTCCCCCGGATTGCTTTAAATTCCGCGGAAAGTTAAACAGCAATGTGCACTATGATCATAGCCCATGCTAAAAGACGGCTGTAAAACGGTGAACGCTGACTCAGCGAGCTGAACACGCGGTCCTTGCGTACAGTAGTTGGACGCGTCATAAAATAGTCGCCGGCGTCGTAAAAATGTCGTCTGCTGAAATTGAGCTCGCCGCCGCGACAGGACGCAGTTATGACGGACGTGCGGCCCGGTTCATTTGTGAAATGAACGTCGCATGAATTGCTCCATGAGGCAACGCTGGTACCAGAGACCCCGGAGGGCGTGAAACTGGCCCAGAGTATCAGGCCGCTCATCACCAGTGGAATCGTAAAATGCCCGATTCGCTTCAGAGCAAAATCGCAAAAACAGCGCGCTGCTGCACTTCCAAGTGGCTGGGGCTAGGAACGCGACCGTCTGATTCGGCAACGGCTGGGACCAGGGACGCGTTTATCTTATTCGGCGATGGGGACATCTGAATCATGTGACGAATGGCAAGTGTGAAGATACGGACCAAGCACTTGACCTAGATATGGGACTGCACAGTCCGTTTTAACATAATGCGCAGGCGAGATCCAGCGAACGACGTCCGATCATGGTCAAGGTCAGGAGACAGCCGAGGAGAAGACGAGGAGAGAGGAAAGAACGACCGGAGACAGAATGGATGGGCATACCCGACACCGGTATCCAGCTTTACGGCGGCTGCATGGGGATATATGACGGCACTTGAGACACCAATCTGGAGTCTGACCCTGTCTGACCTTATCTGATCTGAATGTCATGGCCTAGGGACTTCAAATTTTGACACAAGTGAGTTCACGTACAGGCCAATCCATCCTGTAAACTTGGTGTGTCTAGCCATCTCGTTTTTCGGGATCTCAGGAGGTCAAACTGACCCCCACTCCCACCCGTATGAAAGGTATTAAACCGGCCATCCGGGCGCGTGCTAATTACCGGAATAACTATGGGATGACCGCATGGCCGTCGTACACGTCGGGGATAGGTAACAGTCACTGTGGCTGTACCGAGCGGCGCCGCGTCACGTGTAGCAGTTAGTGTGGCTTAAGCGGAACAGGAGCATTGTCAACATTCCGCTCTGCTGAGAATGGCTTGTGCGCGCCAGACACGTCTCGCCGCATCATACACGCGCCAGACATATACACGCGCCAGACATATACACGCGCCAGACATACACGCGCCAGACACGCCTCATACACGCGCCAGACACGCCTCGCAGCCTCCGCGTTTGCTGTCGGGAGAAGTGGCATTGTGGCGCAAATTTCTTACTTCTTGGGTAATAGACTAGTGACGACCTAGCTCGTGCCAGCGCCACTCGCAAGTCCGGCAAAGATCGATGTTGTCCGGCTACAGCCTATTTTAGTCAGTGCCTCACATTCACCAACACTCACTCCACACCGCAACGTCCACCTGCACAACTAACAGCAGCTTCGCGTCTTCTAGTCTGAGCATATGAGCATGCCTTGTAACAAATGGTTACCTTATGTACCAGCTCTAATTGGAAACCAGTCATGATCACAAGCTACGAACGGTAATGATGTGATTATTGATTACTGAGAAGCGGGCACGACATGGCACGATGAACGGCTAAGCAAGTCACAGGGAGCAAGATCGCCTTGCTTTCTTGGAAACATCTGATGCAACAGAAGGCTGATGCATCTGATGCAACAAAGGTGAGGCGCCGAGGATGGCTTTTTACGGGGGGATCAAGTCACGTTACGGACGGTATGCATGGCTCAGGTGTCGACCAAACGGATGAAATGCGGTGAGTGATCAGTTTTCCACAGTGTCCTAGAACTGCCGACTTTGGGTGTAAATCAACATCCTACGAGGAGGAATTTTTCGCTCCTTTTTATGTGAATATTTTACTCCTGCCTGACATTGTCTAATCGCGCATGCCAAACCCTATTTTCACTTTCTGAGGTTTTCAGATCATTGTAATCAGCTGATTTCAAAATTTTGCGCAAAAAGCACCAGTCTTTATATTTATTTAGGTACTTTGTTTTTCTTGGTACCATACCAGTGTGATACCACTTTATTCTTCCTTCCTTTTCGATTGCCTTTAGAGGTACCATCTGCTGCTTAAAATGTTGACCAATTTATTTGCAAGATGCTCCAATTGCAACCTTGTACGTATTTCATATGTAAATTGGATAAATTCGCCAGCCGCCCAAACATGTTTGATATCCACTCATGCGTGAACAATCCACAGGGAATGAAGGAGATAATTTGAATCCCGGAACTTAATTTTACCGCCATTTATTCCCTCTTAAACCTTCGGTTAACTGTTTTCCTGGTTCATGGCGGTGCTCAATAAAGATAAATCCAAGCTTTTCGAGTGTCTCACTTACCAGGCTACCTGGCAAGGCTTAAAATAGTCTTGCCTAATGCTGCCTCTGTATGGCAGCATTAGAATATGCTGTCATACCGAGCCTTGGGACAGACCTGACGCAGCTAATACAGAAGTGTTTGATGGCGAAATACTGCCCTGTGGAGATGTTTATCACGCGCACCTCTTGCTTGTTTCGCATTTTAATCTCGAAGGTTGGTGGGCATGATTTATATTTATATTTGGGGGGGGGGGGGGGGGTGAGTCGGATGACTCTGTCTGCCAGTAGGCCATGCAAAAGGTACTGATTTTTTTGTTTCTGGGGGAGCAGGAAGAAGCCGGTAAGTCTCCTGTGGACCAAGTAATTGCTTACCTTACCTGCTTTCAACACATGATTGGAAACCAGAGCTAGCCATTTTCTGTTTTAATGCATTGAGTTTTACCACAGGACAAATTATGATGCCTCAAGACATGTAATTGGCTTATTTTGTTACATATTCTTGGTTATTTGCCCCAAATTTCTTAAAGTGGTCCGTCATGGCTGCTTTAACCAGATGTTTTCTATAGTTGTCATAGTTTGCTGACCGGCGAATGGCTGTACTGCATATATGCACTATGTTTTTGACACAAGGATACTCTAAGTTGTACAGCAATTATAACATGAGTTAAATATTCCTATGTAACAAATAGTCAGACCACCCCATTTAAAATGTGAAGCCAACATCTCAAACTTTGTCATTAAATATGAATAAACAAGCCTAAATGGATGCATTTGCCGCAGCTGAAAAGGCAAGCAGCAATACTGGCATGGTCATCTAAAAGTCATGCTATTTTTGGAGGAGAGAGATTGTTTTGTGGAGCATACCCATTATTGCCCTTCACATAGGCTAACCATGACAATCAAAATAAGTTGTTTAAAGTGATTCAAAGTGTTTTGATTTGCGTGTTGTCAGCTTTGTCTGATGTCAACAAGCACCCACAAATGAACTGAATAAAAATGCAAGCTGAAACCAGCCAAAAACTAGCTTTAAATGCCATGTTTTTACCACAAGTGCTGCTGTCAACAGATAGGTGAGTTGAGATGATGTTCATCATATGGGCTACTCTACGTTAGGTTAAGTTGGTCAAGTGCACGGCAAGTGGCAATAGGAATAATGCAAGAATCGGTAACTCACAACTGCCGCTGTGATACAAACAGATTATACAGGATGAGATGATGTAAGGCCTCTTTAGGTTAGGCATAGGCTACTTTCATGGGAAAAAACATTGGTATTTTATAAGAAACAGTGATAAAATGCTTTTTTTCCTGACCCAACCTAAACAGAAGCCAGAAGTATGTCTATTGTGTTGGACTTGGTGATGGGCTGATGCGTAGGAGTCCAATGTTTTTGTTTGTTTTTTTAGTGTTTTAGGCTTGTTGAATTTTATGTTGTTACATTGTTATTGAATTCCTGTGCTTTGTTTTGTTTGAAAAGTGCTGTGGAAGGGAACTGAAAAGTGCAGCATTAAATTACTGGTGTTAGTATTTGTTCTGCTCATAGTACTGTCATGCAATTACTATGCTTTAACACGCGCCCGGTTGGCCGGCTAGATACCCTTCGCTCGGGTGTCGGGGGAGGGAAAGCTAGAGACACCAAATTTACAGGGTGTCTCGACCTACACGTGAACTCACTTAGGCTAGGGTTTCAGCTTCCTAGGTCATGACCTTCAGGTCGAATAAGGTCAAACAAGGTCATATTCCAGGTTGGTCTCCAAAGCGCCCCCGGAAGCTAGGCAACTTTCTCTAAGCAAAAGGTCACAAGCCCATTTGAGGTCATTGACCTTGTTTGACCCTTTGAAGGTCATGGTGACCAAAATGATACAAGACCGCTCTGTGTTTTCATTTGAAAAAGCGACAAAGATTACACTAGGCAGTATGTTCCTCAAACAAAACGTTCGGCCCGGGTCGTCTTAGGTCAATGGCCTGTTCTGACCTCTAATAACTTAATGGAAAATGTATAATGCGGTTCCTGCTGTCAATAAATTCGAAATGAGCACCAGAAACTATCCCATATACAGCAAGCCCTACAGTAATATATCAGGTTGGTTTTGAACTTGGTCTGACCATCATACCTGACCTTAGGTCAACGTAATTTGCTCATTCAATATTTGTGGTGCCTAAGAAAGCATCTCAGAGTTGTGTCTTCGTCAAACACTCCGTTGTTGTATCAGATTGACGATCCCCTAGAAAATGCCTTCGCTGAAACCATGTGCTGACTTTGACCCGCCATAGGTCAGCGACATTACATGATACATCTGAAATTGGTATGTCAAACGATCCGCTATGCAATTTTCACAGCTATGCAAAATTTGGCCCAGCTACGCCGCGCCGTGCAAAAAACATTCGGGAAAAGTCCTGGGGGGTCAATTTGCCCCCCCCCCTCACCCGAGCGCGTGTTAATGTATTCTGTTTCACTTTAATGGCCTAAGATGTCAAAAAACCAAATGGTTTTGTCAGGTTTCTGATACTACGTCCATGCCAACTTGAAATGGATGTCTTTGTTTGCTGAAGGATCCGTCACGAGCTCATAAGTTCCGTCTTTTGTGAATGGATTTTTTCACTCCTGCACGGTCTTTTTGCGATGGAATGTTTTACTCCCACCCTAGTTCAAAAGCGATTCTAGCTCCCTGATTTTCCAGGAGGTTTACATGTCTGACGCATTTCTTGTCCTACAGACTTCTGAATATTCTAGGGATTATATATATATATATATATATATATATATATATATATATATATATATATATATATATGAGAACGTCTGGAGGTTTTTGCGGATTCTGGGGATTGTACAGCCGTGAAAAGTACGTTGCAAAACGGTGCACGCGTTCCAAGCAGCCTTGAGAGCGTGGGGGAGTGTCCCCACAAACTCAGAGGCCCCAAATTGTCGACTGCTTACATGCGTGTTCTGAAGAGGCCAGCACGAGCACAAAATGCCACACAGAAAGCTAGACGTATCTGACACGACTGCTACAATGTCGCGCAGCCAGCGGGCCGACCACACCATGTGTAAATCTTCCCATATGTGCAAATCTTCCCATATGTGTTAATCTTCCCATATGTGTACATCTTGCCATATGTGTAAATCTTCCTACACTATGTGTAAATCTTCCCAAACTCCTCGCACCGCGAACAACGAAGCCCGCGGTCGTCAGTCTGGTTCCCCAGGACCATTACCACGCTTTTCACATTTGTCGGCAGAGGTGGAACATTGCGCGTCTTTGCTGGGGTCATATATCCACCATATTGTCGAGCTGTCCTTCCCCAATGCCGAGTTGCCTCCCGTCCTGTGGCGTTTGGACTCCGATAATAGGTATGTTCATTGAAATCATAGGAGCTCAATGTTGTGCAGAAGGAACAGAAACAAGAACGGTGCATATATTATGCAGCTTAAACATACGACGCAACGGGATTTGCTTCACTTGCATCCCGATAAGGCTATTGTGCCTGTCTGATGTTGGGGACAAACGCCCCTTTTCCAACAGAGGTGAGCGGGCGCACCGTCACCTGAGCGATGTTGATACTTCCTGAAACATCCCTGAAAATCCCTGAAACAGCCTTGCTTGTAGCCAGTGTCCGCCCCGCGCTGTTTGTCCGCCCCGGTGGCTCAGTTGGTTAGAGCGCCTGCATTCCGATCCGCCCACCCGTGGCGGGGGGTTTCGAGTCTAACGCGCTCACTATTTGCTCTTGGCAGGTATGGCCTGCGGCTGGTGGCGGCGGTCGCGCTAAAGGTCAGTTGACGTCAGAAGGCAGGACGGACTGTGCCGAGCATTGCGGCACGTTAAGCTTTCGCCACCAAAGTCTGCCGTTGCTTGGAATTGCGCGATCGGATGGTGGGGGCCAGGGCTCACACAACAAGCACTGCTTAGCGTGAGCGCTGATCCCAGAAACCCATCCATTCAAAGGGTTCGGATCAAATTTATAAGAAAGTCACGCGTTGCCTCGTGCTGCGACGGTCACTGGCGAGGACTGCGGCATACGGCAAGAACTAAACAAGCTCGATAGCTTGTTCGGGCGCGCCTGTGACAGACAAAATGAAATGGATTTCCTCTTCAAGATGACGGAACAAGGCAGGAGGGGTAGTACAAGCAAGAGTTAAGTGATATTACCAAAACCCGGTTCAAATCCAGCCACGGTGAATCCATTTCATCGCTGTTACCCGATTGCCTTCATTTTTAAGCCTTGCGTACTATTCTTGACTCCGCCACTTGAAGTCTAGAGATCATGTCTTAATGACACGATATGACGTCATGGGGATGACGCCAGCTCTGACTTTCAAATTGTTGTCAGCTGAATGCTTGCCACCTGAAACTTTCAAATTATTTGGAATATCTTTTTTCAATGCGTATGCTATCACATCTGAACAATAGCAAAAACACGGGTGCCATTCAAGCCACGGCCAAATTAATTCATATGATGAATTCGCTCCCAATATTTTGTAGTTAGTTACGGGACTCCACAATTTTGTTTTCAATATATTGCTTTTACTTGTGGCGGCCCAACATCTAAACACATACCAACCATTAGAATGAAAGGGAGAAATGGGCGCATTGCTGTGGGCAGAAGAAAGTGTAAGGTTGCGTACTTAAAAATGGTCAAACTTATATCACGCTTATAAACCATTACTCACCATTCAGTTACGCTTAAACAGACTTACGCAGTTGAGGTCAGACTTACATGTTTCGCTAGTCTGTTATGACTTTATTATACTCAGAGGAACAACTAGCCCAAACGATATAAATATGTCAAACATAATGCTGTAGGCATTCATTTAACGAGCGTTTTTGAGCACCTTCGGCGCGCAAAAACAAAAATTTACAATGAAGTACACATATACAAGGCACTTTTCTATCACATCCATTTCCTTCGGCACGAGTAAAACCAGCTCGTCGTCGCTGTTGTTCCGCCAGGCATTCTTATTTTTCTCACTGAAGCAGTTTGCCTTCGGCCTCAATCCTTTTCAAATAGCAGTTAGCAACTTGTGGATGTCATAACAGACTAGCAGTAGCAACTTGTGGATGTGACATAAAGCTGCGTTGAAATAGGTAGTGTGATGTTAAAATTTGGATAAAAATACCAGCCGTTAAAACGCATTTTACGCGATGAAACGTACCTTCCATACAGCAGCAATGCTTTAAACGGTGGATTTGAGACTTAAATCAAAAGAAAATCGAAAATTGGTGGTAGGTTATGCAACGCCTGCAGCAATACATTCATCAAGACTAGGGCAACCCGTCTCCTGGTAACAGTCGTGTCTGCTCACACCGCCAACTAAAAATCGTAACAGCTGAGAGCATAAATGAGGCAATAAACATAAAAGGAGTGTTCCATATTTGTGTGTGATTTTGGGCTGAGATATCCATTTTGAACATCATTCGGTGCAGTTTACAGCCCTGTCCTTCTTACGTTCTAATACAAGCCAGTTTATGAGCTACACACCCGCGAAGATGTACAGGCTATACCGTGCAAATTATTCCAAAGACATTCCGGCGCGCATGACGCCATGACAACGCTATTCAAATCCTGTCACCCCAAGGGCCAGGGGGCGTTCAAGGGCAGGAATAATAATATCATCGTCCAACAATTTAGATCTGGCGTCTGTGAAAGCAGTTTCCATACATAATGAATGTCACATGGCTCTCAAGCAATGTTGAGCAGGCTGTGCAAGCTTCAATAACGAATCACGTTTTGTGCTACATATGATAAGAAGTTGGACGTGATTCTTCCACTAACCAGTTATTACGAAAAGAAGACATGTAATCGAATAACTTACGAATGACGTCATAGCCAAGTATGTGAGCACAGGCAAGCACATTAAACTCACTGAAAAATACGCAAGAACACCACGAGAAAGGGCCTGACACGAGCAAATAACATTTGACTCCGCAAACACTTCCGGTACCGTGCTGCCATCTTTCGATCAGTTCGGAGCACTACAAGTGGCACTTACGCACGGGTAGTTCGGCAGTACCTTAACATAGAAGCATCCAATGACGGAATCAAATAATGACGCGTTGAAGACCACACTTAAAAAACACAGAAACGCTGTCGTCGAGAGCAGTCTTTCTACTTAAACGCGCACCAATGGTCATAAGTGAGTCTATTGCATCAAATCTGATCCCTGCTTCAATATTTTCAAATGCGTGACATCCATTTAACACCCTCCGCGCGCCTGATGGAGCGCAGAGGTTTCGGAAGCTAAACTCTGAGCTGGGCTGGCCCAGCTCCTTCACGACTGAGCCCGGTCATCCATGTCCCCCACAATACCAATTACGGGCCGCCGACCACGGGCCTGAGTGATCGTTTGCTTCCGGTGTGATGCTGTGGATCGGGGGTGGGAGCGCCTGGCCAGTTCATTTGTGGGCAGTGACCTATTGGACAGGCATTCAACAAACAAAACTAAGCTAATGACGCAACGGAACAATGACCTATGGTGTCATTTACTACAGATATTATGGGAAAACCGATGGACAGCTCATAACTGCAGCGACGTTCCGGCGGGGGATAGCTCGCTTTACGACAGACGGTACTGGACGGTCCGACGGTCTCGAGATCAAGAGACGCCCGCACAAATGCGTGACCTGGGCCTTATTGACGCCCCTCCAACAGACAGGTTGGACGGGCTGCGTCACTGCCGGCCGATGCAGTGGTACGCGCCGATGTACTGTCAGACCGGAGCCGCCGCTGCCTGGCCCAGTAGCTCCAGAGGCCCCCCTCGCCGCAGTTGTGACGCGCACTGGCACACCCCCTAAGTGGTGGCCCCGCGCCGCAGCAGCAGTAACCCACGTTAGCCCACCCCTGGCCGGCCCCGCGCCGCAGCAAGCAGTGACCCACGTTAACACGCCCCTGACTGACCCCCGCGCAGCAGCAGCAGTGACCCACGTCAGCACACTCCCTGAGCGGCGGCCTAGCGCCGCAACAGCAGTGACCCACGTCAGCACACCCCTGGCCGGCCCCGCGCCGCGGCAGCTGTGCCACGCAGTGATGCACTCTCACCGTCTGAGCCGCATGTTCCGCAGGCAGGCGGCCGGGGGCTCGGGCTCGCACGTGAAGAGCGGACGCGGCGCCGCCCTGTGCGGCTGGTGCGGCACGCTGCGGGTGGTCCGCACCTGGCAACAGGTCACACCGTGTCAGCTCTCACGGTCACACGAGCGGCGAGCGCCGGCGAGGGGAGTGTTTGACACCTGGCCACAGGTCACACCGTGTCAGCTGTCACAGTCACACGAGCGGCAAGTGCCGGCGAGGGGAGTGTTTCACACCTGGCCGCAGGTCACGCCGTGTCAGCTGTCACAGTCACACGAGCGGCAAGTGCCGGCGAGGGGAGTGTTTGACACCTGGCCACAGGTCACACCGTGTCAGCTCTCACGGTCACACGAGCGGCGAGCGCCGGCGAGGGGAGTGTTTCACACCTGGCCGCAGGTCACACCGTGTCAGCTCTCACGGTCACACGAGCGGCGAGCGCCGGCGAGGGGAGTGGTCCGCACCTGGCCGCAGGTCACACGCGTCGGCGGGAGCGGCGATGCGCCACGGGGGGCAAGGGGGGGGGGGGGCAATGGCCGGGCCTCAAGGACAGCAGGGGCGGGCAGCACGCCTGGCCATTGGTGACCCGATGTCAGGTCACAGCCACACACAGACAGGAGAAGGGCGCATGTGGAGCTGGCTGACCTCGGGTGAAGACACCGTTCGCAGGCAGCCAAATGAGGAGAGAGGGGCGGGAGACCAAGCCAGCGACCAGACATCACAAGATACTCGAAGGAGGAGGACCGTAGCGGTGTAATGTCACTAAACGGTCATACCTTGACGTTTTGGGAGCTTCCTGGCGCCCCGAAGGTGCGAAGCGCATGCAAATCGCGGCGTTGTCCAAACCCCGTGTCCGTGGTTGTTGCTAAAGGGCAAGTTCAGAAACCTAATGACCTTCCACTCGTTGCTGCCACTTCCCAGAAAGGGAACACCATATGCTTTAAGTGAAGAGAAAGTTCTGGCGTGGCAGGTGACAAGTCTATTGGCTCGAATCAGTGACAGCGCACCATGCAAATGACAAGAGCTCCATTTGACAGCCATTTATGGTGTCAAAATGCTGGATTCAGATCACATATCCACACTTGATGCGAGCTGGTAGACTTCCACCCGACAACGTCCGGCAAAACAAGCCTCGGAATCGCTCGCGCCATTGGGGCTTGCGTTCCTTACTGCCCTAAAATGTCCATATGGCACAAGTTCGAACAGTGAGAGAAGGGTGTGAGGGGGGGAGGGGGGTGCCGAGCATCCACGGTGGAAGAGAACGCTGGGAAGAGGCGGCAGATCAGGTACTGCTGTTGTTCGGCTGGCGTTGTTGCACTGGTTCCCAGCACACACAGAACTTCCAGTGCGTGAAATCATAGCTACCGCTTTCAACGGTCTGCGCAGTAGCGGCATCTGATAAGCCAGATGCATAGATCAACGGCAGATGCAGTACGTCATGCCAATGCACATCTGATGTTCAAGCCAACTACAGAGCTTAAGCCATAGCTCTAATTTACGTGCCATGGTTCTGGCGTTACCTCACAGTGAGTTATTGGTTCCCGACAGTGGGTGAGTAACGACGACCGTTTCCCAGCCTTTAATCATCCCCGGCGCAGAAGTGTCACCGAGGACCGCCGGTCGGCCCGCTCAGCGCGGATCCAACAGCGCGCAGAAGGTGGCGCCGACACGCGCTCCCGTCCACACCGCTGGGGCTACCGGGGCCGCCCACACTTCGACACGCCTCACTGCGGGGTCCGAGCCCAGCGTCGGCAGCCAGAGGAAGCTGGGGAGTTCTATGAGCTGGGACACGGCCCAGTGGGAGGGGGGCGAGGCACGGTTGAGGGGTTCTGTGAGCTGGGACACGGCCCGATGGGAGGGGGACGAGGCACGGTTGGGGCCAGCGCCTGGCCACAGTGACATCGAACACAGATTGGCGGCGTGGCAGCTCGACCCACGCACGCACCGCGCAGAATACACCCCACGTGCCGCACCGAGCTCGGGCGATTGCGGACTGATGCTTGGCAAGTCACCATCCCAGTCTCAAGAAACCGGCTTGTTCTCGTTTGAGAACGAGCCATTCTTGTGTACTCTCCAACGGAAAGGTGGGCGAGTCCTCCCCCCCCCCCCCCCCTCCCCCGCCATGAGTATTTCCTACTAAATATCATGCAAGGCAGCCATTCTACGGGCTCCTTCCCTCAGTCACCTGTGCAGCCCACAGAGCACCTTGCTATTCCGCTCGCTGGTGCCGTCCCTGGGCTCCCGTCATCGACCGTCCTCACCTCTGGCTCAGCCGTCCGCGGCAAGGCGTCACACGAGAGCCGGGTGTCGCCGGCGGCCGTCGACGCCGACCGGCCGACGTGTCCCAGAGTCGGCAGGCAGCGGCAGAGCGCCGGCTCCGGCTGATCCTCTGCCGGCCGGCGCCGGCCGTCCCGGCACCGGCCACAGCCCTCCGGCGACGGCCGGACGCTGGGCGGCGCCACCGGCTGCGCCGACGGAGGGCGCCGGCAGCGCGCGGCAGGAGCTGGTGGCGCCCCCTCCGTCGCGCGGCCAGCGGCGCTGTCTGGGCGGCTCTTCCGAGTCGGCGCCAGGGCCAGCGGCCCTGGTGAGCCGTCGCCTCCCCGTTCGGAGGGCGGCTGGTGGCCGCGGCCGGCGCCGCCCGCTCCGCGGGCCGGTCGGGCGCGTCGGGCCGCGCAGGCGGCGCCACCGTCGCGCCCGGGCCGGTCCCGTTCTCTGGCAGAGTGCCCTCCTCCCCGGCCGGTAGCAGCAGGTGCGGGTACAGTCGGGAGACCAGCTCATGTAGCCGCCGGTTCGTCTCGATCGTCTTCAACACCTGCTCCAGGGGGCAGAGGCGGTGAGACGGTCAGAAGGGCCCGTCGAGCCGTCGGCTACAGTCTCGGGCCACCAGTGACAGACAGTCTCAAGCACAGCCTGAAGACGCACTACCGGCTGTGTTTCGATTTCCTCCACGCCACTGGCGGCGAAACCGGATCTCAGAGATCGCATCACCGACGACTGTATGGAAGCTGCATGGAGTGCACCGTAAATAATCGCAAAGTGAAGACGTCGATCGAACAAAGCGGGACAACGTGCGACAGGTTCCACTTGTGCTAGCGTGCTACGTGTATTCATCACGCGAATTATTATGACTGAGAGGGCCTATAACACGCCACACGTCCTGCAAACGACAAAGTATTCTTAGCGTTAAAGCTGATGAACTTTGAATGGCTCGAAATGACGACACACGATTGCGAACAAAACAACAGCCGAAGCGGAAACAGCTATGGCAGGTAGACCTACGGCCAGCACACAAAACACACAAACAAGTTGCGCCGCCCAGCAGCGTCAGCACACCCACCTCTGGCGGCGCGTCGGCGTCCGCCAGCCAGGTGGGCAGCTGCAAAGCCGAGCTGTGCAGCCGCTCCAGCTGCTCACTGCTGACCGGCCGGCCCAGCAGCGCGCTGACGTCACCTGGTGACGCGCATGATGACGTCAGGCAAGTCACCTGGCCATAGGTAGGGGCAACGCCAGGACACAGCCCAGCGGCCACTGATGTCAATTGGTGACACGTCATAGTGACGTCAGGCAAGTCACCTGGCCATAGGTGGGAGCTATGCCAGGAGACAGCCCAGTAGTCACTGACGTCACCTAGTGACGTCAGTTAAATCACCTGCCCATAGGTGGGGACTACACCACGACACAGCCCAGTGGTCACTGACGTCACCTGGTGACGCGTCAGAGTGACGTCAGGCAAGTCACCTCGCCACAGGTGGGGGCTACATCAGGAGACAACCCAGCAGCGCGCTGGCACCGCCTGTTGAAGAGCAGTAGCGTGATGGGAAGGGCCAGGCATGGCACGTAGGTTGCTTCAGGATATATCGAATGATGTCATACTGTCTAGCACGGCCTCCACGTCATCTGATGAGGCAAAATAGCGCCACAAATGCTCACAAAAAGAAAGCGACAGGCTGAAAGCCAAAATCATCACAGAGGGTGTCAATTTTCACTGAAATCCCATCAGTTTGGGCCAAATTCCCGGGCCATTGTCCAGCATGAAGTATAAACATCTTGGCTTGGATTGACCTTTGCTACATCCCAGTGTGGAATGTGCACCAATACGTTTCGTTATCGCAGTGTTCAAGTGTTTTGGAAGTTTGTTTCCGTAGTTGTTCAGCCGCCTAGCGGAAGTTAGAGGAACCTGTGTTTGGTCATGTCACCGCTGAGGAGTCTGCGAGTGGGGCGACGGCTTTTTATGCGAGTTCTAGTCTGTGTGGTGCGCTGTGGTTAGCTGTGTGGCTGTGGTGGGCTGTGTGCCGAGCTTCTTGGGTTGACGTCATTGCAAGTAATTGTCTGATTTAATTATGAAGTAATAAGCCTGTGTTAGAGAACGGAGCATTACTGTTATACACCGAAAGCAGGACACATCAACTTGTTGCAGGCCAGAGTAAGGCTAGCCGAGAAATCACCCGCATTTTCGCCATTTCTGCCGCCACAGCGGACTCCCATTGAAGCTCAGCCGGCAGCATACATCCGGCGCCCCTCCATACGCACAAGCCGGTGTATTTCAATACCACTAATCTACAAACGCACAATGTCATATTGACGCGACCAAAAACGAACCCATGACAAAAGCGCGGTCGTTGATCGTGTGCCACCGACCAAACAGGAGGACCGCATGATTCGCGGGCTACACAGTTAGAAATACCCCGCAGTTCGACGCCTCAAAGAGCTAACCCGCCGCTGAGCGCGACTAACGAACACATCACTGTTTGACGTGACGCACGCCGGCACAAACACGGCCGACCATTGCGCTGTGTACAGCCCTGCGATGCCGTGCTATAGCGGCGGGGGGGGGGGGGCGTCTATTTCACACAGTCAACGACGAGTGTCAACTAGCAACCGTGTTGGTTGTGTTATCGACTCTGGACGCCACCGGTCACGATAATGACTGTCACAAGACGCATCGCACACCAAAACGGCCGACTGATTGTCAATAGCAAAGCGGATTAAGCGAACTACACTGTCACCAGGCACCGACGTCACGTCAGAACCTTTCCACGTGCAAAAGTTTAAGGAAAAAGTTTCTGATGAAGCTGAGCGGGCTTCGTCCGCCGTTTGTTGGGTATACGTCCAAGGGCGAGACATGCTGCATCCAGTCAATAGAAACAGGCAAGCGTAATGACCACCGTAATGACCACAGCATGAAAAGCTGCTGTGCGCGTGCATGTGAGTGCACGTGCAGATATCCCAGGCGAGCTGAGCTGAGTTACGTGGAGCGACCTCTTCGCCTGGTATCAGCACCGCCCGACGGTGCGGCGGCCATGGAACGGCACGCGGCAACGCGCTGACACGGTACCGCCGCATGCTTGCAATAATCAGCTGTAAAGCTATCCAACACGCGTGTAATAATCAGCTGCCCAGCTATCCAACACACTTGCAATAATCAGCTGTAAAGCTATCCAACACACGTGTAATAATCAGCTGCCCAGCTATCCAACACACTTGTAATAGTCAGCTGTCCAGCTATCCAACACACTTGTAATAGTCAGCTGTCCAGCTATCCAACACACTTGTAATAGTCAGCTGTCCAGCTACCCAACACACTTGAAACAGTCAGCTGCCCAGCTATCCAGCACACTTGTAATAGTCAGCTGTCCAGCTATCTAACAAACTTGTAATGGTCAGCTGCCCACCTACCCAACACACTTGTAATAGTCAGCTGTCCAGCCATCCAATAAACTTGTAATAGTCAGCTGCCCAGCTATCCAACACACTTGTAATAATCAGCTGTCCAGCTATCCAACACACTTGTAATAATCAGCTGCTCAGCTACCCAACACACTTGTAATAGTCAGCTGTCCAGCCATCCAACGAACTTGTAATAGTCAGCTGTCCAGCTATCCAACACACTTGTAATAGTCAGCTGTCCAGCTACCCAACACACTTGTAATAGTCAGCTGTCCAGCTATCCAACATACTTGTAATAGTCAGCTGCCCAGCTATCCGACAAACTTGTAATGGTCAGCTGCCCAGCTACCCAACACACTTGTAATAGTCAGCTGTCCAGCCATCCAACAAACTTGTAATAGTGAGCTGCCCAGCTATCCAACACACTTGTAATAATCAGCTGTCCAGCTATCCAACACACTTGTAATAATCAGCTGCTCAGCTACCCAACATACTTGTAATAGTCAGCTGTCCAGCCATCCAACAAACTTGTAATAGTCAGCTGCCCAGCTATCCAACACACTTGTAATAGTCAGCTGCCCGGCTATCCAATACCCTTGTAATAGTCAACTGTCCAGCTATTTAACACACTTGTAATAGTCAGCTGTCCAGCTATCCAGTATCGACGTGTAATAGGTAGCTGTCCAGCTACCCAGCACATGCTAATAATAGTCAGCTGTCCAGTCATCCAGTCCAGTCTTGTAATAGTCAGCCGTTCAATTTTCCAGCACGTGCTTGTAATAGTCAGATGTCCAGCTAACCAGTATTGACGTGTAATAGTCAGCTGTCCAGCTAACCAGTGTCGACGCGTTATTGCCGGCTGTTCAGTTATCCAGCATATACTTGTAATAGTCGGGTGACCAGTTATCCAGTCCAGTCTTGTCATAGCCAGTTGTCCAATTATCCAGCACATCCTTGTAATAGTCAGCTGTCTAGCTAACCAGTATAGACGTGTAATAGCTTTCCAATTATCCAGCACAGGCTTGTAATAGTCAGCTGTCCAGCTAACCAGTATCGACGTGTGATAGTCACCTGTTCAGTTATCCAGCACATGTTTGTCGTAGTCAGCTGTCCAGCTACCCATTCGGGAGAAGAAATGGGCATATATTAAGCTATCCAGCACATATTCGTAACAACTTTCCAGCTGGGCGGTGCAATTATCAGCATTGCACGCGCTTGACGTTTACCCAAACGCATCGTGCACCGTTCTTAATGGCCGGACTGACCCGAGCGTGCATTGTGATCTGCTGTCGCAGGTGCCGTGGGCAGAACGCCACAACACTGCTGTCCGGAGAGGTGTCTCCATATGTCTGAGTAATGCACCACCACACAGGAGTGCGGCACCGCCACACGGGGGCACTGCACTACCACACGGGAGTGCGGCACCGCCACACGGGAGTACCGCACCACCATACAGAAGTGCGGCACCACGGCACATAAGGACGGCACCACCACGCGGGAGTACGGCACCAGCACTGAGGAGTGCGGCACCACCACACAGGAGTACTGTACCACCACACAGGAGAACTGCACCATCACAGAAGAGTGCGGCACCACCACACGGGAGTACGGCACCACCACACAGGAGTAATGCACCGCTACACAGGAGTACTGCACCACCACACGGGAGTAAAGCACCACCACGCGGGAGTACTACACCACCCCACACGAGTACTGCACCACCACAAAGGAGCACGGCACCACCACACAGGAGTACGGCACCACCACAGAGGAGAGTTGCACCACCACGCAAGAGTACGGCAGATAAACACACCCGGTTACCTCGTGTTAAATCAAGGACATTTTGCTTTTTAAAAAACGTCAAAAACACCCCAGAGATGAGCGGTTACACACAGACACACACACCGGGTACCTGCATGTTATGCAAGCCTTCAGGGGTAGTACGGGGCTAGCTAGTCCTGGACACATGACTGAATAGGCCAGCGACGACAGGAACACACATCTAACCGGAATCAACAAACAAACGGTAACAGTGGGCAACGACGACAAGGTCAACGATCATATTGTACTGAATTAGGTTCGTATGAATCAAATATGGACATAAAGATCCACAGCATACTTAGGCGGTCGTGGAGGCGGTATCGCTGCCCACCCAGCTGGGGTCAGTATTCCCCACCGGCAGCTGGCAGGCCGGCGCCGCCCACTGACCCGAGTGGAGGGCGGTATCGCTGCCCACCCAGCTGGGGGGTCAGTATCCCCCACCGGCAGCTGGCAGGCCGGCGTCCGCCCACTGACCCGAGTGGAGGGCGGTATCGCTGCCCACCCAGTTGGGGGGTCAGTATCCCCCACCGGCAGCTGGCCGGCCGGCGTCCGCCCACTGACCCGAGTGGAGGGCGATATTGCTGCCCACCCAGCTCGGGTCGCTATCCCCTCCGGCAGCTGTCCGGCCGGCGTCCGCCCACTGACCTGAGTGGAGGGCGGTGCGCAGCTGCTCGATGTCCGGCAGCGACTCCGCCTCCGACCGCAAGCTGTCTGAGTCGCCGTCGGCCGAGAGCGTACACTGGCTGGAGCGCTCCCTGTACGCAGAGTGGCCGTTCATGGCGGCGGCTGGTACCATAGCCCCAACTCCACCCGGCCGGGACCAGAACACCACCTCCAACAAGCCGGGACCATAGCCCCAACTCCACCCGGCCGGGACCAGAGCCCCACCTCCAACTAGCCGTGACCACAGCCCCACCTCCACCCGGCCGAGACCAGAGCCTTCCTCACCCAGCCGGCACCAGAGTTCCACCTCCACCCGGCCGAGACTAAAGCCCTCCCCCACTCAGCCGGGAAAAGTCCTCCTCCCCCTCGCCCACCCGGCCGGCACCAGAGACCCTGCCCCACGCTGCATTTTCCATCCGGCCGCGGCGGGTGCGTAAGACAACGGCTGAGGATGGTCGCGCAGCAGTGATAGCACGTGATACGTCTGGAGGTGCCAAGAAAGAATACTATGGAGCGTTTTGGAAAAGTATGAATCCGTTTTCTTCGAGTGTGGTTCTAAGACTTTTGTGTGACTCTTTCCCGGCCACAAACGCCCGCCCTGAAGATGCATGCAACACGTCGTCCGTCACATGCAATTAGACTGAAACCCAAGAAGGACGTTAAGCATTACGAGGGCATGACTGGCAACATTTTCTTAACCACTCGTGTGCTTGAGTTCAGACATAGCTATCCATTCGCGACCGAAGAAGGACGCTACGCATCCCAACAGCATGATTGGCAACGTTTTCTTAACCACTCGTGTGTTTGGGTTCGGACATAGCTATCCATTCGCGCACGCCGCCCATGCCGAGCGAGCAGACAAGCGGCTGAGCCAACGGATCTGACACGGCAGCGGAGCCACCTCGGCCGGGCCGGAGCGTCAATACGAAGACCAACGAGACACGGTGCAGACCAGTGACGCCAACGGTCAATTTAGCCGGAAATGCTGAAATGGCCGTTAATAGCGCTCACAATCGCGTACAAACGGCGCCACAGATCGACCTTGGCGTGGCCGGTGATGGAGGCAAACATGTGTACACAGACGTCGAGCAGTTTCATATTAGGTCAACACTGTACAGTGAAATGACAAACACCGAGCGGGCGCCAGCAAACAGCACTTCGAGGGTCGCAAAAAACGACATGTCGGAAGAAAGGGTATTGACTCAAAAGAGCACATAAACATGCGCTCGCTCGGTCAGACAGGCACAACAAATTAAGAAAGCGGCAAAAAGACATGGCCATGAGACCGATATACGTGCTGGAACGGATTCACAGGACGGTGGCGACAAGCACGCATTCCACTGTACGTTATTCATGAAATTATATGGAAATCCTGCAACGCCATCTATGAAGAGCACGGTGAGCGCACTTGGGCTTTCGTTTGCTCCCACGTTTTAACACGCACGAACAGCATGAAACGACTCCGAATGGCCACCACGGGTGACAGCGTCTCACCTGTTTTTGTGTTTTGTCCAGTCGAGGTCACGCATCAGCATGCCACAAACGGCGATGTTGAGAAATATGCCGGACAGGACCAGCAGCGCGCCCCGCCACCCGTATTCCTGCAATGACAGACGGACAGCAGGAAAAGACCAGCAGCGTGCCCCCGCGACCCGTACTCCTGCAATGACAGATGGACAGCAAGAAAAGACCAGCAGCGCGCCCCGCCAGCCGTACTCCTGCAATGACAGATGACTAACAGGAAAAGACCAGCAGCGCGGCCCGCCACCCGTACTCCTGCAATGACAGATGACTAACAGGAAAAGACCAGCAGCGCGCCCCGCCATTCGTATGCCTGCAATGGCAGACGGACAACAGGAAAAGACCAGCAGCGCACCTCGCCACCCTCGCCACCTCGCACCGACAACTGGTCCGTGTTCACTAATACTCGTCTAACGCTGACCAAAGTGTTGAAAAACGTGTCTAACAACGATAATTATACGGATGTGTCCACAGCACCCACACATGCCCGCATGCACGCACGCACGCCCCACTCCCACAGTCACAGAGACGAGACACGTACCCATATACACGAAATATACGTGCGTGTGTGCGTGCGTGCGTGTGTGCGTGCGTGCACGCGTGCACGCGTGTGTGCGTGCGTGCGTGCGTGCGTGCGTGCGTGCGTGCGTGCGTGCGTGCATGCATGCATGCATGCATGCATGCATACGTGTGTGTATGCGCGTTCGTGCATTTAGACAATAGATTTCCTTTAAGCATGTTTCATGGAGCATCAAGAATCTCTGGGCTTTAGCAAGCTATCTGTCAAGCCGTTCAGTGTTTCTAATACACTTGTTTATATCCGGCTGAGGTCCAACGATTCAGCTACACTCGTATAACAGGCCGCATTGGTCGCATAATCCTCACAAACGCTTCGTTTCGGTTCATCTTTGAACCATCACCAGACAGAAATGATACGTTGTACTCAAAAGAACGTTTCATACATATCCAATGATTTGAATGAATACGCAATGTAGCTCGTGAAATTCGGTACACCTCAGTCAAGCATGTCCAGCTGAACATGTTTCAATGCACGGACAACACCCTGCGGAAAACATCCACATACTTCACATACATCTAACGTGCCTCACAACTGAGCAAACGCCCACTCCTATCCGTCGACAGTTCTAGTGTGATGTTTCCATGAGCAAATGGGGCTTCTTATGGCATCAGGCGTGCTTTTTACGTTGTATTTTGATGATTTTTGTGTTTTCGGTAAGTTGTGTGCGTGTCGATGTTGTTGATGACACTGTGGCATGTGTTTTGGAGCACTGTCTCGAAGATGCAAAGAAAGTCGCCTGGAAAGAAAAATTGCTGTGATGCCAGTGTAGTTTACACCACGAAGCCTATGCACAACCTCCGCACGGATAGGAGAATTGATATCCTACATCGGTACACTTCAAAATAGCATGCGCTGCTGTCATATCGTTTTGGAACAAAAAGTTGCTTGTTTTATCTGTTCTCTGATTAACAGGAAGTTTGCTAAACCCCACAGCTCCTCGGTGTCGAATCAAAGATGCTTAAAAATGTGTAAATACATTTATTAGTATAGGGTAGGAAGCAAATTGTCGTTTAAGCATTGATAAAACGAACTAAGAGCTACGGCTGGCCGCTTATCTAGCCCGTTTATTTAGTACAAAGCATGGATGACAAAGGAAACGGCGGGCGAGGCACACTGCTACCGATACTGATATTGTAGTCGTCCACTCCCCTGCTGCTATGCTTGGCATGTGTGTCGTGCACCTGATGGGCTTGTTGACTTTACAAGCATTACGTTCAAAACAACACATCCAAGTAAACTGTTGTTTTCGTATTGTCAATATTGACGTGAAACGTATTGACGCAATTTGGCGTGTTGACGTGAAATTGTGTGCGATCAGGGATGTGATAGGGAAGCCGCAAGCAAAGAACAGCACTGACAGTGGCAGCATAGGCGTACGTTGTTGAACCGTTCGGTATACCGGGATGATGCGGCACAGGGCGACCGGTCACGCTCAGGCTTTAGTCACCAAAATCAAAATCAAGAGTTTTTGATTTATGTAAATGGTTTAATCGAGGTGGCCCATTGGTAAAAAAGGCCAAAAACATTTCAAAGGCAAAACATTTGTTTTGTCAGCGTCACGACAAAATCGCAGTTCTGCCTTACCACAGATCTGTAATTGTCTATCTAAAAATAATGACATGTTAATCAAAACATTAATATTGAGCAGTGATCAACTTTGCTAAAATTTGGTCTGTGAATAACTCGACTTTTTCAAAACACTTTTGAAGAGTTGTGATAGGATAAAAGACATGTATATCTCTAAAAAAAATTGCAGTAAAACGTCGATCCATATAATTTTATAAATGAGCTCCTGTCAGAAAAAAAAAACATGATGAACATGAACATGAACAAAACACTTCACTGCCCGATTTGAATTGATTGGAAGAGCCCCCAGTCTGATGTGAGCCGATTGGACGAGCTCTCGGGCTGAGTTCGCACACCACGCTGATTGGTAGAGCGCGTCCCGTTCTGACGTGCCTCGCAAACACACGACACCCGGAGTCAAGCGCTTGGGACTACATGGCCCGGGCGTCCCAGGCGTGCCGGCCGGCCAACCCCGACAGCCCACCTGGATCAGCAGCTCCACCAGCGGCGGGAACAGGAAGGTGCCGACGCCGGTGCCGCAGACGCTGATGCCCGTGGCCAGCGAGCGGCGTCGCTCGAAGTAATAGGCCACGATCACCACGGCTGAGACGTAACACAGCGACAGACCTGCCGGCCGAGACACCAGACGGTAACCTGTGATGCCAACACAGCGACAGACCTGCCGGCGGCGTCAATGGGGACGTGCACGCGTAACACAGCGCCAGATCTGCCGAGCTCTCAGCAGCATCGCAATCAGCGCGTTACACAGACCTCGGCAGGGCATGCAAAGAGCGCGTCGCCAGCCTACGTACCGCGTCCCTCACTGAGGAGTGCGTGGATCTCTCTGCTGCCATAAAGGAATGCGCGGATCTCTCTGCAGACTATCATAAAGGAGTATGTGGATCTCTATAAAGTCGCTCATGGAAGAGTGCGTTGTTCTTTCCGCGTGAGTGGGAGTGCGTCGTCCTCTCTTCAGTCTCTAGCAGAGGTGTGTGTGGATCTCTCTGCAGTCTCTCATAGAGGAGTGTGTGTTTATCCCTGCAGTCCATCGTAGAAAAGTGTGTTGTTTCCTCTGCAGCCTTCCATAGAGAGTGTGGTTAACTCTGCATTCTCTGATAAATGAGTGTGCGGTTCACTCTGCAGTATTTCACAGAGGAATGAGTGGTTCACTCTGCAGCATCTCATAGATGAGTGTGTGGTTCACTCCGCAGTAGCTCCAAGAGGAGTGAGTGGTTCACTCTGCAGCATGTCATAGATGAGTGTTTCGTTCACTCTGCAGTCTCGCACTGATATGTGTGTGGTCTACTCTGCATTGATGAGTGGGTGGTTCAGTCCGCAGTCTCTCATTGATGAGTGTGTGGTTCACTCTGCAGTATCTCATAATAGATGCTCTCTCTCAGAATACACTCTACACTCACAATACTTTACACACTACACACAACACAATACTACACTCTACACTACACAATACACTCAGATACACTATCTCAGAAATAGGGGAGTGTGTGGTTCACTCTGTAATCCTTCATCTCGACTTCATCTACGGCAGTTCATGACACGCTTGACGAAGTTGACAACAATAAGACCGTAAACAATTTTGAATTAACTTCTGTTACTCGTTTCAACAAAGGCATGCTGCTGAAATGTCAACGTATCTATATCTTCATTCTCCCGATTTTCCCCGAAAAATAAGGCCATTTCTACCGTGTTATCTATGTGCATAATGCTCCCCGCAAATGCGCTTAACAACTGACGTAAATTGAAGATGGCATGGGTATTTGACATCCTGGCCCATCTTCAATAACCGGAACATGTTCAACATCATATATCATCGCATACAACGGTTTGACCTCTCAAGAATCGCAGCACAGCGACACAAGCTAAGCTTTCCCAACGACATGAACTAACGTCATCCAGCGGCAGATCTCACCAGAACGCGCGGGACTTTGGCTCTGTAACTGACCTTTGAGGCACGACTAGGGAACGGCCGGGTTTGGCGACATATTTCCGCATGACCCTGCCTGCGACATCGACTAACTCGAGAACATCGACGAACTCGAGAATATCGACGAGCTCGACAACATCGACAAACTCGAGAACATCGACGAACTCGAGAACATCGACGAACTCGAGAACATCGATGAACTCGAGAACATCACCGAACTCGAGAACATCGACGAACTCGAGAATATGGACGAACTCGAGAACATCGACGAACTCGAGAACATCGACGAACTCGAGAATATGGACGAACTCGAGAACATCGACAAACTCGAGAACATCGACGAACTCGAGAATATCGACGAACTCGAGAACATCGACGAACTCGAGACCAGCGATGGAGGCATTTTCGAGTCTATGGTTTTAAGATATGATGCGTCAAATATCTTTCTTCAGCAGAACTGAGGCAGTTGTGTAGAAAACATATTGATATCGTGTTCGCATTAGTAGAAATAAAGGTGACAAAACGAGTCAACAGATGTCGTCGCGCAGTTTCATCACGACCGTTATCAACAGGACAAGCAAAAGTTGTGAAACGGGGTCACGCATTGGATTCATTTTCTCCGAAGAGTTTGCATTTGGAAGACGGTGATTACATGAAACCTTTACCAATTAAACATATAGAATCGTTCTGACGTGAGACGCAGTCCAATCAAGATCTTGATGACCTGGACGGAGCAGAAGCACACCCCTCTTGCATGTGGCGGGTGGCTTGACATCCCAGTCAACGTCCGGCCAATGGCCGCTCCCAACGGGGAAGAATTTGCTAGGTTTGCCTTTTCGCCGTCAACATAGCCCCACTGTTTGGTTGATTGCCAGAGGGAGCTTCAATGACAGCTTGCAGCATTACATTATCCGTTGCAATCGGCAATAAATAGCAATGCTAAATAAAAAAAATAATTTTGTTTACGAGGGGTACGTTTATCAACAGCTATTCGCAGACCGACTGGAGCGGCTCAGTCAATGTCCCAATCGCAAAAAACGTGAAAAGGGAATTGTTACCAATATAAAGCCACGAAGCATGAAAAACGTCGCCCGGCGTTAGGCAATGTTGCCGTTCCATCACAGGAGACGCTGCCGTTCCGTTCGTTCCGCCACGGCAGCCAACAATGTCGATATATATCACCATCCCGCGCGAAATGGAACGAGACCTAACTGAGTCGTAGAACGTCAGCCAGCCGTCCAATCTGAACGTCAATGACATTTCTGGTCAGCTGGCGCCAGCCTACCGACGCTGCACAAAAAGCAGGAGGACGCCGGCGGACAGACTGGCTGCAATGACCGACGCGTGGCTGAATCAAGCGCGGCGACAAGCGGCCAGGTGTGTGCCTCGACCGTCTCGCCCTCCGCGGCCAAGGCAACCGTTGTAATACACCCGTTGAGAAGCAGGTGTGTGGGACAGGTGTGTGCCTCAGCGAGAAACGACAGCCGAGCTAACTGTCAGCTACAGATTTTGCTACTCCACTGCGCTATTGAGCTGCAGAGATATGCGCAGTGCGACTAAATTCTGCAACGGTCTTGCTCGTGTTGCTCTCGTTGCTTTCTCGTGTTGCGGCAACGGTCTTTCTCGTCTTGCAACCTGTCATGCATCCATATTTTGAGGTGGACACTACCTGCACCAAATGTCATCGAAATCGCAGGTCAGGGACAAGCTTGATGAAGTTGACACAGGCTGTCCCATAAACAAAATGTTGGGTCATGTTTTGAGATCCCTGCGAAAATGTGACTTGCAAGAAGGCATCGCATTGTATATCCACCGAGGCACGTAGCGGTACCCGTGACCTGCCATGACCTCATCTGGCCTCGAGTCGGTATCATCAAGAAAACACACTTCGGTGGCATGTATCCTCTGCATATATGTGTGTGCATGCTTCACACGCAATGGCGCTCTTAAGGGAAGCTATTCACGACATGAATATGTTTTGTCGGAACCAATGGCATGTGTTCTCTCTCCCTTTTTCTGGCAGTGGCGTCTTTGCTGACCCCAAGGTCACCCCAAATTAATCCAAATACTCGCAAGCATGTGGAAGCGCAGGTACCTGCCATGAAACCGCCCTCCTCCGGTCCCGTCTCGGAGCGAGCGGTCGGCCGGCGCCCCAGGGGCCGTGACGTGTAGGTCACGTGACCTCGCCCAGGCGGGGATGCGGACCGGTGGCCGGCAGAATGGTCTCAACCGAGGACTGACTGGACGTGGCCGACCCGTCAAAATGACGAGTTACCAGGTGAAAGTGACACCAAAGTTCAAGTGCTTGTGTTAAGTGTTACGGTCTGTGACTGGAGACAGTCTACACATACACATAGCAAAACATGCACCAATTCACTCGATCGCAATCCTAGTTAAACTATTCGTAGAATTTCACAATAATTGATGTCGTATGAAGAGATCTTAGTCATCCAAGGTGTTTTATGCTGTTCGGTAAATACCTAACAAGCTGTTCGAGAGGTCACCTTTCGCCCCGATTCATCCTTTGTCTTGACGCGGTTTGATGGGGGAAGGGGATGACCACGCTCACTCCCGGTCCTAAAATACGACAATAAGAGTTTCGCGGAAGAAATCAATAGAGTAGTCGCGGCGTGATTTCCCGATTGGTAATACATCCCATGTTGCTAGATCAATAATGGGGGCAGGTTGCATGTCAATGCTTCCCGAACATAGCTATAACTTTTTCAGCTTTGCGTGCTCCTATTTACGAAACCACGTGACGATAACAGCAGCGAAAACTTGCACAGGCGTTTGTCTTGTCCCGTTCTGACCACAATGATAAGATGTTGATGCAATTTGAGAAAATATCCATGATGTTAATCGCCGTGCAGTGAGCTTAAAGAATCGTCCCTGCTCGAAGGCCAAACATGCTATAGACACAATTGCTGATTATGTGCAAACATGCGCAATGATGGTCCCAAAGACTACAGAAAATTTGAGCACAGATACATCACGTGCCGGCGATATCGTCAGAAAGCTTTCGGAAGGGTTTTCCTGACCTAGCATCCACCCCCCTCCTCCTCCATACCCACCACAGGGAGAGGTCCACATCGTCGTTCACACAATCTACCGTTGTGTGGACGATCCTGGCTGTGAGTGAAAGTGGCCTGACCTGTGTCGTAGAACTGAAGAAAGATCATATTTGATGCGCTTTAACTTGATGTTTCGGATGAGTTTCCAAGCTTCGCATTTTTTAATACTATGCGCATGGCGATGGTGAACGTGATATCATGCATTGTTGGTGTATAGGTATCGGACTCCCCATCAGCGGGCGGTAACAGCACAGCCTGGAGGTATCCTGGAGCGTTTTGCGTGAAACTATTCGACCTCATCGATAAGGTTGGCGGGGCTCCTAAAACCATACGGCATGCATGGGTATGCATAGGGGATCCACGGGGATGCAACACATGTAATCCGTTATTAAGGCGCGAACGCCAGCTAATATATCAGTAGCTCACAACTTGCTGAGCTCCGCCGGGCTCTGGCGTTTTGTTACTTGGGCTCCGCCGTTTCGTATTTGCTGAAACAACCCACGCGGAAAATATTCCAATCAGAAGGCCATCCACGAGTGGAACAACGGCAGAGCCCATCAGAAAATTACATCAACAGCATTATAGCTTACCCGGCATCACAAGGCAAACGCGAAATGAAAATGCCCGACGTAATGGGAACATAATGACAGAAAGGTAAGCAATGCTGCTTCGCGGGGCGATGACCAGCGGCGTGCGTCAGAGGGCGCCCACAAGACCAAAATACTGCGCGCAAAGCGACCAAGTGTGCTCAGCAAACTCTGCTACGCGCCTCGCTCAATCAAAACAATAAATATCATTTATCAATACCCGTGTCTTAGAGTGGATCCCCGCAGCCACATTCCAAGTGCACTCTGAATGTGTGCATGCGATGTATGCATTCGCGTTTCGGGGGACATCTTCAACAGGAGTGGCCATTAGGCGCCGAGTCAAACGGTACGTGGGTAAAAAGTTTATGGATACGTGGTCAATACAGGCAAGGTCACTCGCGAATGAATCAGACATTGTCGTCACGTCTGGTGGGGAGGGGTTCACCTCAACGCTGTCAGCTTTGCCGATAGGCTGGGTCTGCCGCAAACGTACCTATATCCAGGCGCGAGTCAGAGACCAGGGGTCACACACAGCCCGACGGGGCACGCAGAGCGATGTCAGTGGCAGACGGCGCGAGTCAGAGACCAGGGGTCACACACAGCCCGACGGGGCACGCAGAGCGATGTCAGTGGCAGACGGCGCGAGTCAGAGACCAGGGGTCACACACAGCCTGACGGGGCACGCAGAGCGATGTCAGTGGCAGACGGCGCGAGTCAGAGACCAGGGGTCACACACAGCCTGACGGGGCACGCAGAGCGATGTCAGTGGCAGACGGCGCGAGTCAGAGACCAGGGGTCACACACGGCCTGACGGGGCACGCAGAGCGATGTCAGTGGCAGACGGCGCGAGTCAGAGACCAGGGGTCACACACGGCCTGACGGGGCACGCAGAGCGATGTCGGTGGCAGACGGCGCGAGTCAGAGACCAGGGGTCACACACAGCCTGACGAGGCACGCAGAGCGATGTCAGTGGCGGGCAGCAGGGGTCAGAGACCAGACAGGAATGAGGTCAGATAGTTCAGTGAGGGCAGATAGGAAAGGACTGAGGTGAGAGGTATTATCTGTCCGGCTGTTGGCGTCGTGCAGAACCTATGCGAGAACCCCATGCCTGCTCGCCCCCTTGATGACCAGATTTTTAGACCAGATTTTAGGCCAGATTTTAGGCCAGATTTTTTGACCAGTTTGAAGCAAAGGCTCTAGGCAGCAGCCCATTCAAATAAACTCTCTTAGTTAGGTACGGCGATGATCATGCTGAGGCACAGACGCACGGGCAGCGTACCACTGAGGAATGTTCATATTACATGAACAACCAGCATTGCAAACCTAGTTGGTACTATGAACCATACGAGGGAGCGGAAAGAGAGCGCCATATTTGGGTACACTAGTGACGGTGGAAGTAACAAACAACCGCACAACGCTAGAAACGAAGCCCTGCATCTAGCCGACCCAACATGAATATAACTCTGCAGTGTAAATCTGCGCATTTCACCCGCACTATGCAGAATTAAACTGTACATATGCTCCATAGGATTTTTTTAGCTAGGTAAAGGAGGTAAAGAAACGTAGACCACGTGCGAGGAGGAGCGGTAGGAAACGGAACGACACTGTTGGACAACGACTCCTTAACATTGTCTTACATCGAAGAACACTTGCTTGGGAAGATGAAACATAGCGTTAGAAAATGAAAACGGCACAAACGGATGGCTTGCAAGAATGAAAACCTCAAAAAAGTCCGGCTTCTCAAAGTCAGCGTAAGTCCGAAGCGCTGACATCTCGAAGCTGAATTGCCGTTGGGAAGTCTGCGCAATTTATACAGGTCGGATTTTCGAATTGATTGCACGCAAAAAGTGGCTTACAAATGTGGTTGTGAACTGCTGAAAATATGAAAGGAAAAGAACATGAGTCGAGGAGTAAACGCGCTCCATTAGTCTGAGATTTAAAGAAGGCGTTTCATATTTCTATGGGGTTTTGAACTGAAAGAGCCATCTCGAGGACCTTTTCGGTATAGTTCACAGCCCTGTCCTCTCTAAGACCCCTTTAGTTTCTGAGCTATACGCCCGCGAAAATGGGGAGACTTTCTGGCGGAGTATTTCAAGGTCACCTTGACATTTCTGACATCATAATGACGTCATTAAAATCCCGCCATTCAATAAGCCATGTGGCAATTAAGGCCAAGAAGAATAAAGTGATTGAATCGTTCATAACTGGCGTACGTTGGCACCATTTCCCGACACAATGGCCGTCAATTGGCTCTCAATCAATGTTGTGCAAGTGCGATGACGTAATCAAACAATGACTGGAGCGACCATATGCACTAAAGAGGCTAGCTGTGTTATTTATAGCAGTCTTCCCCTTAGAAGCATGCTAGTAGTTATAAGTGAGCTTGTTTCGTCAGATCTGATGCTTGCTTCAAAGTCTTCAAGCGCGAAAAATACCCTTTGGCACCTGCGTGACGCTGAAAAATCCACAACTGAATACTGAAAAACCCAATGCGATCGACCAGCAGGTTTGAATTCACTATTTAACGACGTTTCGACGGAGGCTTGTAGGCGAAATATCAATAGAGCCCCCATTACTTACCTAGTCTTCACTGAACGGGGAACAAGGCCAAAAGCACTACTCCGTCATTCATCGGATCCTTAAAACCTACGACAAAACCGACCCATCCACGTTCTACTTCTAGAACCAGCACATCCGTCATTCTCAAAACCGCGGAGAAGATTTATCTGCGACAGATTTACCACTGCTTCTCTTCTGAACATATCCTTGCATCTAATCAGGACGGTTTCCATCCGTGTCACTCGACAGAAAGCACGCTGGTGACAGTCGTCTATCATATCCTCGCCATGCCATATCCTCACAGCCGTCGGCAGCGGCAAAATTTCCCCTGCATGCTTAATTGATCTCCGCAAATGTTTTGATGCCTTTGACCACCGCAAAGTGTTACGAAGCTTGCGCCTCCACGGGACTGACACTATTGGGTTTACCAGTTGACACTATTGGGTTTACACTATTGACACTATTGGGTTTACCAGTTTCCTCCATAGTCAGCCCCAGAGTGACAGTTCCGGTCGCTGAGTGTCACTGTCCTTGTCCCTGCGTGTCTCTGAGCGACAGTTTGGGCGTGTCCCGGCCCTCATGACCACTCCCGAGTGGTGTGTGTGTTCCAAGGCTCCGTCATGGGGCCTTTGCTGTTAAGCGTGTTTGCTAACGATCTGGTGTTGTAGATCGCGGGGGGAAAACGGGGGCCAGTGCGCAGACGGCCCGTGGTTATCTCTGGCGAAAAGAGTAAACTCCCAGCGATCATTGCAGAAATGAAAACCTGTTAACGAACCTTCAAAATCTGCGCAACATTCAAATTCGGAGCCTACTTCCGCACCGCAACCGTCGAACCTTTGCAACGAGGGAATATCGGGTATATTTATTTATCGAACCCTCTTGCGGGACAACCACGCAAGTGACATCAGTCGCAGCTGCAGGAGTGTACGCTGCTTGATCTCTCTCACGCAAGTCAATCTGATCCACAGGACGAGCTCACGACGCTAGCGGCAGCTCTCGTTCCCACACAGGCTCGTAACTGTATCTCAGCTTAGGGAGGTTGATGCAAAGAACACGAAAAATCCAGAATATTCCCAACTTATGAACAGCAGCTATTCTCGGGCGTAGTGAATAAGGGTGGGATTGCGATATGCAACAGTAATTGCATCGGCACCCTTCCTAACAGTTCGTCGATTTTCACGCAATGAGTCCCGACTGAAAAGGCGTTCGAGAACGTTTCATCTGTCTGAACGGGAAATACGCCAGTATACTACCCGGCATGGCGGTATAGTGCACGACACACGGTCCAAAACTGAGGCGTTTCTAGTTAGAGGTGTTTCTGCTCCAGAGCGCTCTAGCAGTGCAACCGGCTACCGAGCAAACTACATCGCAGAGACATCAGCATTTCCAGCCAACATTGAAGCGGTGCACGGCGCCCCGCAAGCTGATAGCATCGGTGCACAATGGTTTGCAGAGTGAACGATTGCCGAGCACGGTACTCTATCAACAGTACGAAAGAGACGCCACTCAACGCCACTGCAATGGTGGCCCTTTCTCCGAAATGCCGACCATAGAAATGACCACAGCTATCGTGGTCATTTCATTAGCGTCATAACAAGCTGGCTTCTGCTCCGTGAGCGCATCGATCGCGTGTTGGCACACATACATACATACACACACATAAGCACACATACACACACACATGCACACACACATACACACACCTGCCGACGTATATAAGCGCTGAGCCCAGGCCGACGCAGTGCGCACCGGCCGGGCGGCGAGCGGACGGGGACCTCCAAAAGGGGCACCGCCGCAGCAGCATCAGACGACCAGCGGTCAAGGTCAGGCCACGGTCACGTACTGACCTCATACGTCAGATACCGTACGTAATTCTCTCGGAGACGTCCGATGGTTGTCGTCACAAAACCGAGATATCGGGTGGACGTGCATAAATTGGCCGGAGGCGTCAAGTTAATCGAATTAGCACGGTGCAATGCCACTGCATGGAGATAAGTCAACGAACGGCTGTACTGAGAGGCGCCTAGCTCCCGGTCAATTACAACTGCCAGACTATATCCGCCCACCCATTGTAAATGTTACGTCCGAGGCAGTGTGTGCGCGCAGGTATAGGTGCAGGTACGTCTCAAAACCAAGCGGGTGGGACGTCTCCAGAGCCTCCTCACTGACGTCTACCACGCATCTTCTTCCACGCTTCCACGCATCGGCACACGGCTGATGCGGTACTTTCACGGACCGCGGGTGGACTCCCGCACCTTACCTGTCTGTGTTGTCCGCGGTACCAATCCCTCGGGCCCGGGTGGAGACAGGGGTGTGTCCGTCCAGGCCAAAGTGCCTGCATTGTTTAATGTTGAGAAGCTCATCACTTAGAAATTGATCTATACTTAATTTTGTATTATCAATGGGTTGTGCAATACCCTCCTTCTACACTGTCTGTGAGAGGTGAAACGTTGCCTATACGTTTACGTGCAAAGAGGACGGGCATTCATGTGGAGTTCTCAGCATGCACAGTGCTCAAAAAGTATAAGCACAAGTTTAGTTTCATGCATTCATCCCCCTCCAGAAAGCCGTTTTCGCGCCGCACATTTCACCGCGTTGCTTTTTTTTTTGCTGCACAAGGCTTAGACACATCACAACGGTAGACCACGGGAGCAGAGAAGTTAAATGGGGCAACCAAGTCAATAAAACGTAAATTGGAAAAAGCATTTCGGCATGGATATTTCGGCGTCTGATGCCACCGCTGCGAAGAGACGAAATCTAGAAAAGAAAGACGATCTGGTGAGGTATATTGTCCATGCTCATTTAGGCATCACATTGATGAAGGAAACACTGTGAAGCCATGAAACGTACTTACGTAAAGTGCAGTGTTAAGAGTAAGTAATCGCAGTTTCTCCTGGCGGGAAAAATGACACTTGCTTAATTTTTTATCATAAAACGTGACACAAAAAAACAGATTTGTAGTGTATGTTTTTAAGCCACATTCCTGAATTATGAGCATATGAGCATATTTCGTCCGTAGTTTAGATACAAGCGCATGCGGAGTGAGTTGAACGAAGAGTAGCAGACGACTAATAACCTTCAGGGTTTCCTGCTGATGCTTACGTTGTCCTAACTCACGGTAGAGATAATGCTTCATTGTTTTCAGAACGGCGCAGCACATGGTACGTCCTGCCCCTAACTCAAAGAAGAGCACGGAATTTCACCAGAGATGTTTTTCTCCTCGAAGGGAAAACATATCTGAAGAGGAAAGCCAGGAGATCGTTTCGTTTTACGAATCACACGCAGTTAGTAGGATATGCCTCGGGAGGTCCTCAGTCAGTCCTCATAGGACTGACCCTTTAACCTGTCAATTTATCGTGAAATGGCCCAGATAGTCACGCTCGCCGCCTCCCAACACACACATCTTTTTGAGTGTGACCTTTACCCAACACCGCCTCTGAGTTCCCCGGTGCCAACTACGACCCCTCCCCACCTACCTTTATCCAGCTTACGACCTTCGCCGCTGTTTTACTTGGGTTGGACGGATGTTCGCCAACACACCGCGTCCCATCCTAGCATTAACCCATCCCCTCGCAGTAGCAGGCAAGCTTGCCGGAAGCCCACTGCCACCTGTTTCTCGACACAGCCTCCGCCATGATACACACCTGAGCACTGTCCGCCCGTCGCAGCAGGTCGGCTCCCGCGCCGCCGGCCAACACATCCCCCAAGCATGACCTCCCACGCCGCTGCGAGGGCCAGGGGCGGGCCACCGCCGCAGCGTATCCCTCCCCAGTCTGGCCTCTCCCGCCACTGCAAAGGGGTTCGCCCGACGCCTACTGATGCATCACACCCCTCTGAGTCCAATCTCTCGCCGAAGCAGGTGAACTAACTCGAAACATAGCAACGCACTGCATTCTCCACGCGTGCGGCCTTCCTTCCGTCGCAGACGGGCCCGCCTGGCTCCCGCAAGAAAACCACATGCTTCCCTGGAGGCACAATGACCGCTGCAGTCCAAGCACCGTTAAACTTTAGCATTCTCAGGGGTCTGAACTATCCGTTCATGCAGATGGGCTCGCCCTTCATTCACCAACGAAATGCCACCTTCTGGTATTACCCGGCCGTTTCAGATGGGCTCGGCCTGCTGTAGCGCAGTCCAACACCACATCGCCCCTCAGTCTGACCCCCCCCCCCCCGTTTCAAATGGAATTGGCCTGCTGTAGTGCCGCCCGCCATCCCATCGTCCTCGGGTCTGACCTCCCCGCCGTTGCAGATGGACTCGGCCTGTTGTAGTGCCGCCCACCATCCTATCGCCCTCGGGTCTGACCTCCCCGCCGTTGCAGATGGACTCGGCCTGTTGTAGTGCCGCCCACCATCCTATCGCCCTCGGGCCTGATCTCCCCGCCGTTGCAGATGGACTCGGCCTGTTGTAGTGCCGCCCACCATCCTATCGCCCTCGGGCCTGACCTCCCCCGCCGTTGCAGATGGACTCGGCCTGTTGTAGTGCCGCCCACCATCCTATCGCCCTCGGGCCTGACCTCCCCCGCCGTTGCAGATGGACTCGGCCTGTTGTAGTGCCGCCCACCATCCTATCGCCCTCGGGCCTGACCTCCCCGCCATTGCAGATGGACTCGGCCTGTTGTAGTGCCGCCCACCATCCTATCGCCCTCGGGCCTGACCTCCCCGCCGTTGCAGATGGACTCGGCCTGTTGTAGTGCCGCCCACCATCCTATCGCCCTCGGGCCTGACCTCCCCGCCGTTGCAGATGGACTCGGCCTGTTGTAGTGCCGCCCACCATCCTATCGCCCTCGGGCCTGACCTCCCCCGCCGTTGCAGATGGACTCGCCGGACGCCGCGCCGCCCGCGGACGGACTGGGCAGCACGTTCCGTGACTTCTGCAGCCAGACCACGGCACATGGCCTGGGTCACATCTCAGGCAGCCGCTCGCGGCGCGTGCGCACCATCTGGCTGTGCATCGTGGTCAGTCTGCTGGTCGCCCTCCTGTACAACGTGGGCGTGACCCTGCACAGCGCCGCACTGGAGCAGCCCATCAAGACGGAGAATACCTGGGTCAGTGGATCGGCGGCGGTGTCGGCCCCGGGCGCGCCCCACGGCTGCCGCGGCCGGCACCGAACCTGAGCGGGGGGGGGGGGGGGGGCACTCCGAACGTCACCGGGGCCGCGGCTAGAGCAGACACCAAACTTCAGCGGGGGCGTTAGCTTGCAGTTTTACGCCAGTTAGTCGGAGACTGTGTCAAAAATCAAAGAAGTGCTTTTGAAATGCCTTGAAAGGAACAATGGTCAGGCCACAAGGCTATCGGGTCCTTTGGCTCATGGAGGCATTGTTTGGCTTGGTTGGGATAAGACCGTTTGCAGCCAGTGGTAACCATTTCAGGGTTATGGGATGGAGGAAAGTGAACAATGATTGCGCAAAACGGCATGCACCTGAGGGTCCACCCATCAAGCCTTGGCCCGCCCAGGGGCCCCTCCACGGGGTGGACTCGGCGCTCGAACGGACCCGCACCAGGCGCCGTTTCAGCCCACTCATGCCTGGCGCGTACAGCTTCTCCAGGACAAACGGGGCGTCGCGAGGATGCAAGATTGAGCGAGAATAATGGTGGGAGGGTGGATGGTACTGGAGGAGTTTGCGAGATAAATGGGTGTCGTCAGCCGGTGCTACGCTTTCCCTCGGTAGCGGATGTACAGCAAGTCACCAAAGTTGTGCTCGATTTAATTTAAATACAGATACGGAAGCATAGATAATGCAATAATAATAGCCCAATTCCTCAGGGGAAAACCAGGAGAATGGAGATATAGATGGGTTGACATTTAGGCAACATGCCTTTATCGAAACAATCACCGAAGTGCATACATCTGCTCTTGTTTCGATAAACGCATATTGCCGAAATATAACCCATCTATATCTTCATTCTCCTGGTTTTTCTCCGAGGAATAAGGAAATTACTACTGTCTTATCTATGTGAATAGTGTTCCTCGCAAATTTACTGACAACTTACTGATACAGAATCCAGTGAAGGGTCGATCCGGTTTCTCGCGGATGAAGGCTAATTCTAATCCGTAGCATTTGGTGAGCTTCATGATTGAAAATATGCAATTATTGATATTTGAATAAGTTGAATCATCACAGGCAAGAATAAGCATGAGGTCGCGTGTGTTCATGCAGCTTAAAAGAACGGAAGCTTTAATGACTGACCATATGTATAATTACAATAAGTCGAAACAAGTTCGATTATCGGTTTTGATGATCACAGACAGTTTAATCTGAACCAGTGCGTTATGGAGGAAGTACGATGGGCACGGGCGGCATTTGATACAAGATAATTGAGATACCTTTGATACATATGAAACACCACTTTAAAATATATTTATCTAAAAAATCTACAAATAATAGAGAAGTGTTATATGTCATGTCATTTTATATCTCTATTTTGGTTCAAATCATGCTATTTCGGTTGATGCCATCATTTGCACATTTCTTGCTTGTTTCAGAATCAGAGTTAAATTTAACAGCAAGCTTCAATCGGACTATGATTTAATTTTACATTATTATGGTTCTGAACCAATTCGACTCGCGAAGAGTTCAGTAGAGTACAAGTTCAATTTCCACTGTGGCCATAAAACGGAGAATTCCCTTGCGAAGCGACTGACAGATGCTTGTGTTGCTGATGAATGGGCTGAGATCGGCCAAGAACGGCACATCACTCAACACAGCGAGCCGTCCAATACAAATCCAATGGCCCCAGCTTGGACTCAGGATTTTAGTGTGTCGCTCAACAGTCGGCCACTAAACAACACTGCCATCATGCGATTTGTGCTGACGTTGCCATGCTGAAGGCCGCAACAAGCACATGCGTAACCACATTTCATGATCATATCGCCGACTAAAACGCATCGCACCAACCGCATTTCACAAATCTGCACGATGACCCAAGTTTCATCCGTGTCGTCAGTTGCCTCGAGCGTCCACGTCGCTCACAAAACGCGCGATGTAACACAGCGCTGGCCCGGCGGTGACCAGCGCTGGCCCGGCGGTGACCGGTGGCGTGCACCTGTGCCCGCAGCGACTGGACAGCGACGGCATGGAGCTGCCCCAGACCGTGTTCTGCGACCTGTCCGTCTTCAGGCAGTCCAAGCTTGACGCCCGCAACATCAGCGAAGAGATGGCTGCCTACCTGGCCAGCTCGATGGGCGGAACCACCTTCACCTTCTCCGGCTTCGCGCAGGACGCCGACAAGCAGGTCAGCGAACTGCATGGAATGCGTGCGTGCGCGCGGGCGAGCGTGCGTGTATGTGAATACCTCGGACTGGCCGGCCCATAGTCAACCGCGTCTAAAAAGCGAAGTTGTTTGTATGTCCTTCCAAGTGGCGTGGACTGGCATCGCTTGAATATCTAGCCGTTTGGTTGACGTCCAACTAAGACGAGTGATGCGAGGGCACGTTGTCGAAGCTTACCATGCCGATATTCAAGATTATCGGGTCAGAACGCGTCTGGGTGAGCCGTCAGCTGCCGCCGTCCTTTTGTCATCCAAACGTGCTGTCCCTGGAGTACCTAAGGCCGTCGCTCCAGCGTCGTCGCCGCGATCCGCGCTCTCAGCGTGCGATCCCGGGTCAGGACCATCCCGGCCTCCCTGCAGGCGCGGTTGTACCAGGAGTACCAGGCCCTCCTCCGGCCAGGAGAAACCTACCTCGAGCTGATCGATTCGCTGTCGCCGGTCTGCACTGAAGTCTTCATATTCGCCGTCATAGGAGACGAGTCTATGGACGGCGAGCGGTTCTGCAACGACTTCGTAACGCTCGTCTACACAATACGCGGCCGGTGCTTCAAGGTGGCCGGTGAGTGGCAGGAGCGGGAGCAGCGCCTCCAATCGGGGTGTTCTCAGTCGAGGCAGACGGGTCATAGCCAGATTGTGCGTGCGTGCGTGCGTGCGTGCGTGCGTGCGTGCGTGCGTGCGTGCGTGCGTGCGTGCGTGCGTGCGCATGTGCGAGTGTGAGTGTGAGTGTGAGTGTGTGTGTGAGTGTTGTGAGAATTGTGAGTGTGAGTGTTGCGAGTGTGTGCGTGTGCGTGTGCGTGTGCGTGTGCGTGCATGCGTGTGTTCGAAAGACACCACGCACCGACCCTTGCGAACCTCCACAGACAGCAGACTGGCCTTCCCCAGCCTGCAGACTGTCACCCAGCCTACTGACTGACACTCCTCCGGGCGGCAGACGCGCGTCAGGGGGCTGACGGCAAGCAGTTCGGCTTGGAGTTCATGCTGTCGCTGCCCCCCTCCGAGTTTCCAATGCTCGACCGCACCGTCATCACCGGCTGCATGGGGACGCGCATCGGCGTCGAGGCGTTGCTGGACGACCGCGGCGCGCTGCCGCACCTGCGCGTCTACACGCACTCGGTGGCCATGTCGCCGGAGGCGTCCTTCGAGATGCGCGTGACGCGCGAGGTGACCGACCGGCGCGGCCTGCGCGACACCGTCTTCCCGGCCCTTCACCTCTGCGCGGAGGCCAACGGCAGCCGGCCGGCAGCGTCGGCCGCCAACTGTCCGGTGCTGCGGCTGGCCGCGGCCGTGGCGGACGGGTGCGGCTGCCACTGGCTCAGCCTGCCGCGGGTGGAGGCCGCGCAGGACCTGCCGCTCTGCTCGCCGCGCGACGTCGTCAGCTGCGTCCGCGACGTGGAACGGCGCATGACGCCGGCCGACTGCCCGCCCGCCTGCGTCGAGAACAGCTACACCACGTCGGTGATTACGGCGAAAATGGGCCCGGCAATCACTAATCAGGCGATGACGGTCCATCCGGGGGGCGACAAGCTGTACGCACGCGTCTTCTTCACGTCGCTGCAGTATCGCCATGCGCGCCAGTGGTGTCAGACCGGCTCCGAAATGCTGGCCGAGTTCGGCGGTCACATGGGCCTCTTCCTCGGCGTGAGCGTCGTCACAATCTGCGAGGTGCTGGCCGCGCTCTTCGGCTGCCTGTGGGACCTCTGCGCGCGTCGCCAGCGCCTCGTCGGGCACCAGCCCCAGCGCCAGCCCCAACACCAGCCTCAGCACCGACTTCAGCTCCAGCTCGGCGGGCAGGGGAAGCAGCCGGTGTCGGCGAAAAAACCGCACCATGCAGATTACCTTTCACTGCACCGATCCGCCGGACGATTTCGCACCGCCGCCCGCCATCTATCGACCCCCTCCGATGCGCGGAAGTATCGCTTAGCTGACCCGCCGCCAGATGGTGCGCCAAGGCTGTAACGACCCCGGCTTTCCGCCAGCAACATGGCCACATGGTCAAGCACGTTCAGTGACGCACCTCGGAGGAATCCAGGCCGCGACACACTGCTGCCCCAATGGTAAAAGCGTTCGTGATACTGAAATGACCCTTTAAATACATGACTGCAGGCTAAGCACCCCAAAACCCTAATAGACCAGAACTACAAACATTTCGCAAAATTTGATGCACATCAAAGGCGATACTTTCAAACTTTTTAAAGCCGCACCACCGAGAAACGTTTGTGACTGATATGTACGAGCTCGACCTCGCTAGTGAACGGCACCAAAGCCGAGCAACCAAACCTTGGTAATTCGGAGAATCTTCCGCATGTCACGGATTGCCACATGTTTGAATGCTTCGCAAACGCCGCACTGGCTTCGAGATGGCCATTTCCGAGCGCGAATTGGCTCCGCTTCTGTGGTTCCGCGACCTCCTGGACCTCCTGACCGAAGCGGGCGCGTTCTCTCTGGCGCCATCGGCCCACGCCGGCTGTTTGCAACCATTTCGTTAACCACGGCCACTTTGCACCTCAACCCATAGCTACCACGCTATCTACGGTCTCCAATGCCTGTTGGCAACGTTGCGCCCCCCCCCCCCCCATCGATGCCTGGTGAAGCTGTGGTTTCTGCTGCGGATGCCGGGCCCGCAGCAACTCAGAGGCCACCGTCGCGTAATTGAAGCGGCGTTTGAAATCGGCCCGAGGCCAGTACAGACCATGGGGTGCGGCCTGGTCCCCGGTCGCAGCGTTGTTCGCAGGGCCTGGCTCCCGCACGCTGGTCGAGAAGGCGGCCAGGGTGCGCACGTCCCGTTCTAACTTCCGACACCAGCTTATCATTGCACAGACACGCCCTGGAAGACTGGCACGGTACCAGACGGCCAAGACGGTACCAGACGGCCTTTGCGGCTATCACAAAATAATGTGTTTTGTTTTGTCCAGCGCGGTGGGTTCTAGCCACCAGGAACTCTCGACGAAGTGATGGCATCATGTTAACATCGCGTGGTGGTCCAAAGTTGGTGGAAGTCAGGCAGAACCCCGCAACTTTTTCGGTCAAGCACAATGCACCGTGGTTCTCGGCATCGATGGTTCACTTGGTAAATGGCCTAACAATAAACAGACACAGCAGCTGCCGCTTTTTTTGCACGGTTAATCGATTGGCCCTTTGTTTGTTATCTCGCCTTTAGAACACGACGGTGAAGTCATAAGCCCGAAAAAGCAGCTTGTTGTTCAAGCACGCGTAAAAATTATCCGTAACGTGCTGTCGATTGGTGACCGACTACTACCAGACTATTGACCAACAAGTACCTGATAGCCAACTATTTCATCTGCAACATTATCTCCCGCAGCCATCCTTTAACATCAGATCCCGTGGCCGTCCCTTGAAATGATTCCCCGTAACCGTCACTTAAAACGATTCCCCGCGGTCGTCCCTTAAAACGATTCCCCGCGGCCGTCCCTTGAAATGATTCCCCGTGACCGTCCTTTACCATGATCTTCCGTGGCCATCCTTTAACACGATCTCCCATGGCCACCCCCTAACATTGCCCCGCGTGGCAGTCTTTTAACATAATCCGCCGTTTCACGGAGCGCATCGTTCTCATCTTGTCCTCCTGACACGGTTGCTTTCTACGAAAACTCGTTCGACCCCATGCACGCGACGCGCCCCACGGCGGGCGCAGAAGTCGTCGGCGAAGTGTGTGAGCGTGTCGGCCGGCGAAGGCAGCGAACACAGTGCAATACAGCGAAGAGCGTGACTTACCGATGCCGGGCATCACGCTGAAGGTGAAGAACAGCAGCTCCATCGAGTCTGCGAAGTAGCTGAGCATGAAGCCGGCCGCCGACAGCAGTGCACCTGAAGACGGCAAGGCAGGGTCAGGGTCGGGTAGGGGTCGTGTCAGGGTCGGGTGGGGGTTGCGTCAGGATTGGGTGGAGGTCCTGTCAGGGTCGGGTAGGGGTCGTGTCAGGGTCGGGTAGGGGTCGTGTCAGGGTCGGGTAGGGGTCGTGTCAGGGTCGGGTAGGGGTCGTGTCAGGGTCGGGTAGGGGTCGTGTCGGGGTCGGGTAGGGGTCGTGTCGGGGTCCGGTAGGGGTCGTGTCAGGGTCGGGTAGGGGTCCTGTCAGGGTCGGGTAGGGGTCGTGTCAGGGTCGGGTAGGGGTCGTGTCAGGGTCGGGTAGGGGTCGTGTCAGGGTCGGATAGGAGTCGTGTCAGGGTCGGGAAGGGGTCGTGTCAGGGTCGGGTAGGGGTCGTGTCAGGGTCGGGTAGGGGTCGGGCGGGGGACGTCTCAGGGTCGGGTAGGGGTCGTGTCAGGGTTGG
Source organism: Pollicipes pollicipes (assembly GCF_011947565.3). NCBI lineage: Eukaryota > Metazoa > Arthropoda > Thecostraca > Pollicipedomorpha > Pollicipedidae > Pollicipes > Pollicipes pollicipes. The sequence goes on from NW_023597055.1 coordinate 12,350,457, forward strand.
GTGGAGGTCGTGTCAGGGTCGGGTAGGGGTCGTGTCAGGGTCGGGTAGGGGTCGTGTCAGGGTCGGGTAGGGGTCGTGTCAGGGTCGGGTAGGGGTCGTGTCAGGGTCGGGTAGGGGTCGTGTCAGGGTCGGGTAGGGGTCGTGTCAGGGTCGGGTAGGGGTCCTGTCAGGGTCGGGTAGGGGTCCTGTCAGGGTCGGGTAGGGGTCGTGTCAGGGTCGGGTAGGGGTCGGGCGGGGGACGTCTCAGGGTCGGGTAGGGGTCGTGTCAGGGTTGGGTGGAGGTCGTGTCAGGGTCGGGTAGGGGTCCTGTCAGGGTCGGGTAGGGGTCGTGTCAGGGTCGGGTAGGGGTCGGGCGGGGACGTCTCAGGGTCGGGTAGGGGTCGTGTCGGGGTTGGGTGGAGGTCGTGTCAGGGTCGGGTAGGGGTCGTGTCAGGGTCGGGTAGGGGTCGTGTCAGGGTCGGGTAGGGGTCGTGTCAGGGTCGGGTAGGGGTCGTGTCAGGGTCGGGTAGGGGTCGTGTCAGGGTCGGGTAGGGGTCGTGTCAGGGTCGGGTAGGGGTCGTGTCAGGGTCGGGTAGGGGTCGTGTCAGGGTCGGGTAGGGGTCGTGTCAGGGTCGGGTAGGGGTCGTGTCATGGTTGGGTGGAGGTCCTGTCAGGGTCGGGTAGGGGTCGTGTCAGGGTCGGGTAGGGGTCGGGCGGGGGACGTCTCAGGGTCGGGTAGGCGTCGTGTCAAGATCGAGTCAACGCTATGTCAGGGTTAGGTCAGGCTAAGACCATGCTGAGGCTGGGTGAAACTCATTCCAGGTCAAAATCGGCTGAGGAATATATCAGCTCAAGGTCAGATCACTACAGCTGGCTGAAAAACACCTAATCTCTATGCATACGAGGCGCAAGGAATACATCGCATCTAGTTTGACAGCGACCACCAGCCGTGTGCGACCGGGGCAGCAAAACAAACAACGAATGGTCCGCGTTGTGATTACAGCACAGACGAGTCTTGTCACAGAACTGCGCGCTCGGAGCACTACGCGCCTTGCGAGCGGCGCCCAGATCAGCTGCTGGGCGTCGGTGACCTATGGCTGAGCCTGACCTTGGTTCTGACCTGACCTGACCTTGACCTGACCATGGTCCTGACCCTGACCTGACCATGGCCCTGACCCTGACCCTGACCCTGGGCCTGGCCCTGACCTGACCCTGACCCTGACCCTGGCTCTGACCCTGACCTGACCATGGCCCTGACCCTGACCCTGACCCTGACCCTGACCCTGGCCCTGACCCTGACCCTGGCACTGACCCCGACACCTGACCTGAACCTGACCCTGGCCCTGACCCTGACCTGGACACCCTGACCCTGATCCCGACACCTGAACCCGACGCCCGACCCCGCCCCTGACCCTGGTGGGCGCTGGACGTACCGGCTACGGTGGTGCGTCGACAGCCGAACCTGTCCACCAGCGAAGAGGCCACCGGTCCCAGCAGCAGCGGCAGCGCCAGGAATATGCTGCCCAGCCAGGAGGTGGTGCCTGCCGCGGCGCGCACAGTCACGCCCTGGCCGCCGGTCTGGTCAGCACGGCGCACCGAGACACACGGCGCTGACCCGGCAGGTCACTGGGCAGCTCAGACGAGCACAGTGTGAGGCGCCGGCGCTCACTGCGGACGTGTTCCCTACCCTGGTCACGAAAACACATCCGTTTTAAAATACTTGTAATAGAACACAATACAAGAGACACCTTACTTGGCATGGTGTTATTCATCGACTGATGATTACCACTTGACACAAAGGAGAACATGATTTGCATAACAGATGTGCGCGATTACCATTTGGCGAAAGACAATTCGGCAGCACACTCCACACCAAGCCATGCAACCTCTGCACACCCTTTCCGTCCAGGCTGGACAGGTTTGGTGAAGGGTTTAAATATATCACTGATCATTTTGGATTGAAGACCTTAACGTTGCGCACGCTGATACAGAGCAACGGTAAAACAATACGGAGCAAGATCAATATTGAAACATTGGCTACATTACAGAGCAACACGCATGCTACATGTGTGATTGGCGTGGCGTCACGTGTTCGGGGCGGCTAACGTACCGAGGCAGTCCACAGTGCCCAGCTGCCAGGCCGACGACGGACAAGGTTCCGCATCGCTCACTTTTGGAGGCGCCGAAATAGCGCAGAAACTCCACGAAGAACACGCCGAAGGAGAAGCAGATGCCGTCGGCGATCATGTTGATGGTGAAGGCGGCCACAACCACCACCCAGCTGTGGCCCAGAGTCGGCCGTCAGCAGAGGGAGGGGGAAGGGGTGGCTGGGCCGAGCGGCGGCGCCAAGCCAAAGACTCGCCAGCGCTCCGCGCTTGACCACCGCGCGCGACACGCACACACACAACATCCCCACTCACACCCACACCCACAACACCCACGCCACATGGAGAGCCGGCACCGCGGGTCCCGACACTTAGGAGCCCAGCAGCGGCAGGAGGCGAGCAATAGTACCACCACTGCTTTCCTCTGAGTCGATCCAGCGGGATTTGTAATGTGTCGAACAAAGATGTCTCAACACGCAAGTTTGATTCTAAGCAGGGGCAACCAAGAGGAGTGTTATGTCACCTTCGTGCAAAGAATGTGCAAGGCGCAGAAGGTGAATCATACAAAGATGGTGCACATAGGGGTAGTCAATCAGCATGCGACTGCCCACTAGCCGACCGATTTACCAAATTGCTCCGAATAATGTGAGCCGACATTTGGCGTTCACACAAGTCATTGGTGAGCCTCTGGTTACCAGTCATAGGGCTGCCAGCGCCCGCAGTCGGAACTCCAGGTGAGCAAGCGTGCTGTTTGACGAGTCTCGTGGGCCAGCGCCATGGTTAGTTGGCCAGATGCGTGTCAAGACGTCAGTATTTCATCTCGATGTGGGTGGAAGATTATTTTAGTTTATATAGTTATAAAGATTAAGTAAATGCTTGCTAGCACCCTGGCATTGCTTGTTGGGAACTTAAGAGCACAGGAGAGTCATGCAGTCAGATTCTACAAGCCACAGCGAGGCGAAACTGCAGACCATTTTGTTATTTTAGCCAAGACCCGAGATCGCTCTCGGTTGGAAAGAAGTAGTAGCAGGATGTATTTCGTACAACTGGGACAGCTAGTGTCGTTGTGAACCGCGTATAATGTTGGGTACAAATGGTTCACAAAGTACTCTTTTTCCACATAATTCGTCCACGTGGCCTTTCAAGTGATAAAGTTACTGGAATGTTAGGGGAAGGTTCTCAATGTGGAATTTATGTACACCAATTGTTTGATGGAAGTCAGCTACATCTTGGAGATTGATAACCTTCTACCTTAAAAAACTGATTCTCAGCTGGTTGAGATATTCGAGATCATGCATGTCTCAGTCTTTTATCTTTTCTGGAAGGCGAAGACCCAATGCAGTTTTGCCGTCCGAAGGCGAAAAGGCCTCAGAGCCATCGGTTAACATCGCACTTTGCCTTCGGACGGCGAAATTGAGACGCATGAATTTCCCGCAAACAAGGCTAGAAAAGTCTTGACACGGAATAACTGGGGCGTTTTAGAGCTTGTAAGCAGTTTTCTGGCGAACGTGACACATTGATGATGATGATTTGGGGTTTTAGGGCGCATCGACTGCTAAAGGTCATGCAGCGCCCATAACGTGACACATTGCTCCACCTTTGGTATGTTTCGTCTGATAATATCCGCTGCGTTAATGATGTGTGTGGCGTGCTTTATGGTGCTATCCATCCTCACTCATAGGCGCTCCCAATTAATTTTAGATGTATTGCAAATTGTTCCATATCGCCCGTAAACGTGTTTGGTGCAATGAGACCCTGAAAACTAACGGAGATCCACACTGAAATTCGGGATATCATTTCACTGGCAATGTTTTGAAACTCAATACAATATTTCACTTTGTCACAATGGCTATGACGTCGGCATAGAAGGCACAGAATTGTTGACCTCATGTCGGGAGCATTATTAACATATGAGATGAAATAACTGTGCCCAGTATGAAGCACTGTGAGACACCCTATCACAACACTGGGCTCCTACCGCCTAATATCATTTATTTTGAAACAATGACTTCAGCTTTTCAGACGAGATCTGAAAGATAGCCATGGTTTACCTAGCATTCTACAATTGTAATATTAATTTGGAAGAATGTTAGACAATACAGTACCACTTATTCGCCGCACGCCCAAATTGTTCCTCGCAAACTACTTCATCCAAGGACATATATCGTCGTGAAAATGGCCAACCTCCTATCTGAGATTGGTGGCCTAAGGCCAATCTCCTATCCAAACACCGTTAGCTCACGGCAGCCACTGGCGCTTGAGCTCGGCCAGGCCACCTCTGACGGGACGGTCAACAGCCGTGACCTGGCGTGTGCTGTGTTGTTGGGCTGTCGGTGCCTCCCCTCTGGGTACGTCACCAGGCGGGCCTGCCAGCTGGCAGCGGCACGTGGGCGGCGCCCAGCGCGGCCGGAGCCGGTGTCGAGCCGACCCAAAACGGACACAGACAACGCCGTCATGACATCGCGTGATGCGAATAGGCTGCCTTGAGCCAGCGGCACAGCTGATTTCGACCGCGGTTCAGTGGCACACCTGACCTTGACCGTGGGCCAGCGGCACGCCTGATCTCGGCCGTGGGCCAGTGGCGCGCCTGACCTTGATTGTGGTCCAGTGACACCTGGCCTCGGCCGTGGGCCAGTGGCACACCCGACCTTGACCGCGGACCAGTGACACCTGACCTCGGCCGTGGGCCAGTGGCACACCTGACCTTGACCGTGGACCAGTGGCACGCCTGACCTTGACCGTGGGTAAGTGGCATACCTGACCTTGACCGTGGGGCAGTGGCACACCTGATCTTGACCGTGGGCCAGCAGCACACCTGAGCTCGGCAGTGGGCCAGTGGCACACCTGACCTTGATCGTGGGCCAGTGGCACACCTGACCTCGCCATGGACCAGTGGCACACCTGACTTTGGCCGTGGACCAGTAGCACAACTGACCTTGACCGTGGGGCAGTGGCATACCTGACCTTGACCGTGGGCCAGTGGCACACCTGACCTTGACCGTGGGCCGGTGGCACACCTGACCTTGACCATGGGCCAGCGGCACACCTGACCTTGACCGTGGGCTAGCGGGCACGCTCACTGGGCAGCCTTCGGTTCGCCGTGCCTTGATAATGTACGCTGGCCCGACCCAGCAGACGCTACATGATAATGCTGGATCTTTCGTGCGCAAACCCTGCGTTTGCTTGTACGCGCAGTTCTAATCCTTACTTCCATATACACTGTATTGTAACAACGGATGACAACTGCTCCCTATATAATCACCTCAAAACAAATGACCAGTTATAGCCGTGGCTCACTGTGAAAAGGGAACACGAAAAATCGAGAAGGACCAGGAGCCAATTTTGAACTATGTTCAACGATTTCATTGTATTCTCGTTACACGGCTTCATTTTACACCATACAGTGCACAGTTTCAGAGGTTTCCACGCATCCTTGTAGTGCATCTGAGGCGGTTCTCGCCGCAGCGAGATCAGAACGAAGGTAAGCTGAGTAGCATTATCAACGTCTCCGCCAGTGGTCTGGATCTGTCGCCATACTCTGCCGTACAGGGGGCCAGCAAGTCATCCGGTACAGCGTGACCTTTAAGTTTGGAGTTACGTATCGCGCTCAGGCCGCGCAACACTGTCAACTGTAAACACCGCCTTTTGAGAGCGGGGTACGAGCATAATAACTGTCGAGTCCATCCCTTCCGCATGCGCCGCGTCAACAGCTGTGAACAACGCGTGTCGTTATAAGGCTTCTCCGTGTTGGGCGCCGCGCTCTGCGTGTCCCCAGCTGGGCGGGCGCCCAGCCGTGCACGAGCGGCGCCGCCGCGGCCGGCCACCTGTGTGACCCGGGGGCGGTCGCGGGACAGGTGCGGAACAGCCGGCCGGCAGTGTCGGGCGGCCGGGCGCCGGCGCGGCGCGGTCACGCGCGCCTCCTGACCAGATGATTGGGCGTCGGGGAGGGGTACGCCGGCCTGCGCGGGGCGACTGACCGCAGCGCAGCCGGTGAGAGGTGCTCCTCTCCTTCCACCGGGAGGTGCTCCTTTCCCTCGAACGAGAGGTGCTCCTTTCCCTCCGTCGGAAGGTACCTCTTGTCTTCCACCGGGCGGTCCCCTCCCCTCCACCGAAAGGTGCTCCTCTCCCTCCACCGAGAGGTGCTCCTCTCCCTCCACCGAGAGGCGCTCCTCTCCCTTCACCAAGAGGTGCTCTTCTCCATACACCGAGAGGTGTTCCTCTCCGTCCACCGAGAGGCGCTCCTTTCCCTTCACCGAGAGGTGCTCCTCTCCCTCCACCGAGACGTGCTCCTCTCCTTCACCGAGAGATGCTCATCTCCGTACACAGAAGTCCTTTCTCTCCAACGATAGATCCTCGTCTTCCATTCCCAGAGCTCTTCTCCCCTCTATCGAGTGTTTTGACATTTTGCAGGTAATCTTTAGTTTTAATCATCATTTATCATTTACCATTACGTCATACCATCGTATCATACCATAATTTACCCAAGACTGTTTTACCTTTTTCAGCAGCATATTAGGAAATCGCATGATTGCAACGAAAAGGCTAAAAGTAAAATGCAACATCACAATAGGGGCATAAACATTTATTAACTTTGGTGCAAGCTAATTTCTTTTTGTGTGCAACATACTTCAGCGTTCACCTAATGCTTAGTGGCAATGCAACACACTAGCAATAGATGAGCGCGTAAGCGAAGACTTCTAAACCTTGCATGTCTCCGGCCAACTTTCATCACTGGCCTACAAAGTCGATTTTTATACACTTTTTATGCAATGTCGATGTCCATTCGCAGCTCTGTTAATGCACATCAAACATGTTTTATCAGCGGGAGCATGTGCCCCTGTGTCTCCTCCATGAATGAACGACTGGCAATTGGCATTCCGGTGGCAAGCATTTCAAGAGAGAAAACAAAATTACATCGGCCGAGGTATTTTTGAAAAAAGAAATGTGTTAGAAGACGATATGTGCTCACTCTGTAATTTAGAACTTGAAAATATCGTGTATTCGGGTTGGGATGTCCCAAAGTTCAAAGATTCATGCAACGAACAAACGACGAATCGTTTAGAACTTTCATAATTAGAAACAACAGCGTGCCATAACTGCTTCAACGTCGTTTTTCCAAGAGGTCTGGCGCGCCTGGGAGCCATGGTGACTGCCTTAGCCAAACTTGTACTATACAAATATCAACTGAAAAGAATTAAATCATTTATTTGCCACCTTATCAAACAGATCACGGCGGCAGAGGTGGAACACCTTAAGCGCGATGAAATGTAAATGCATAAATCATATCACTGCATTTTCAAATGCATAAGGACGTAAAACATAATGCACGAGGACGTAAAATATAATGAACGAAAACGCAACGATATAAGCACAGACACCAAGGCACAAAAACACAAAACAGCAGAATACACGCGCACGTCACAGCAAATCCCACGCTAACAAAGGCGTTTAAACACATACTGCAGCAAGCTTCATCCTTGTAAAATCAAACAGTGCGAGCTTATGCAGATTGTTTACACGCAGAATGTAGTGTGTGTGCTTGCATGCTTATGTGATGGGTAAATGCGCTCTCATAATAAAATAGCCCTTCAGCTTCCGGACCCACTTCGCTCAGTCCTTGGTGCCTGTGAGGGCCAACGTACGCTGTTGGTTCAGTGCGTCCAGCGGCAGTGTGATGGGGCTGTGATGAGTGCCCAACGCCCGCCGCCCGCCGGCTGCTCCGGCCGGCAGCGAGTATTCCCGCGCGGCCCTCCCGAGCAGCGGGCACTCACCCCCAGCCGCCGTCGGGCGCGTGCCGCTCCAGCGTCACGCACTCGTCGTCGGGCGAGGTGGAGTCGCTCAGGTGGGAGGAGGACGAGGCGGTCCGGCGCCGACCTGGAACAGGTCAGGTCGGCGCGGGTCACCGGTGACGTCACAGCACCCGTGGGTAGCCCGCCGGCCCCAGACCGCACCTCGCCAGTCGGCTCCGGTCGCAGCCAGGCCGCATCACTGTGCACGCACGACGTGTACTTCCCCCAGATGGCAGGATGGGCTCATGTGCTCCTCGTCTCTGTGTGTAGCGTTCAAGGGGCCGCGCTAATGTGAGCGCAACAGCTTACAGTGATAAGCTCCGCCACGGTGCGCGTTGAGCTGGTCGCGGCGCGCGCCACGGTGGACAGAGAACGGCATACACCACCGGCAGCCTCGCGCCACACGTCATGCGGGGTTCCGTACCCCGTCACACGACAGTGACACGGGGTCCCGTCACACGACAGTGACACGCGGGTCCCGTGTCCCGTCTCGTGTCCCGTCATACGGCAGTGACACGCGCGTCCCGTACCCCGTCACACGACAGTGATACGGGGGTCCCGTCACACGACACTGACACGGGGTCCCGTACCCCGTCACACGACAGTGACACGCGGGTCACCGTGTCCCGTCACATAACAGTGATACCGGGGTCCCGTCACGACAGTGACACGCGGATCCGTATCCCGTCACACGGCAGCGACACGCGGATCCGTACCCCGTCACACGGCATTGACACGCAGATCCGTACCCCGTCACACGGCAGTGACACGCGGATCCGTACCCCGTCACACGGCAGTGACACACAGATCCGTACCCCGTCGCACGGCAGTGAAACGCGGATCCGTACCCCGTCACACGGCAGTGACGCGCGGATCCGCACCCCGTCACACGACAGTGACACGCGGATCCGTACCCCGTCACACGGCAGTGACACGGGGGTCCGTACCCCGTCACACGACAGTGACACGCGGATCCGTACCCCGTCACACGGCAGTGACACGGGGGTCCCGTGTCCCGTCACACGGCGGTGACACGGGGTCCCGTCACACGGCAGTGACACGCGGGTCCCGTGTCCCGTCTCGTGTCCAGTCACACGACAGTGACACGCGCGTCCCGTGCTCCGTCACACGGCGGTGACACGGGGTCCCGTGTCCCGCCACACGACAATGACGGGCTTCAATCGTCACAGGCGAAATCGATACAGTTGTGATTCCGGCTATACTGTTATGCATCCAGCCAAAGATAGACGACCCGACCGGCCCAGGGAGTGGCTGATGCAATGCTTTGGAATCCGCGCAAAACTGCGGTGCAGAACCATCGGCATGGCGTGCCAGGCCTGTTAGAAATGTTACTGGTCGAATGAAGCAGGTTGGACATATATTTAAGGAGTGACAAGGAAATCATGGACGCCCAATATAGTCTATGACGAAGGCGTCAAGAGGATCAATGCGTCTGGCTTTTTCTTTTGCGACTTCAACTTGAGCATTTCACAGCAATTTAACGTCATTACTGTCGTTAGAAATTGTGGTAAGGAGCACATGTCATTGCAAAAGTACATCGAAAGCTTCCATTTGACAACTTGTCGCCCTCATGTCCTGTACAGCCAACACGATGCATTCAGGAAAGAACGTCTCACACATGGACGACAAAGCGGCCGCATCTAGTTCCCAAGGCTGGCTGTCCCACTTGACTACATTTCAACGCAAATTAACAGATGTTATATGATGAAAGTTTGCGATGTAATGATTCCCCAGCTACGATCTTTTACTTTCTCATAGCCTGTTCTGCCGTCCAAAGACAAAAACCCTAAGAGTCTTTAGTTAACGTAGCACATAAGCCTTTTAGCCTTTCGGACGCCAGTATTCATCAGGGAAAACAGCCAGGGCCATTCCATTTGGCTTGGACCAGTGACGTCAACCCTGGAGCTCGGCTCCAAACTGCATTTGGGTACCGTCACCAGCGTCGCCCTGCGACTGACCTCGCTTGGGTCGGGCGGGCGCAGCGGCGGCGATCTTGAACCTGACCTGCGGCGTGCCGCCGGGGCGGGCCGCGCGCGCGGCCGGACTCGGCGGTGCCAACGGTCCGGGCCACGCTGCGGCACGCGCGCAGCCTTGTGAGGAGACAGCGCAGCACGAACAGTGCAGACGGCGGGGAGGACTGAAAACACCGTTCGGCCGGACTCCGCGCTGCCAACGGTCCGGGCCACGCTGCGGCACGCGCGCAGCCGTGCGAGGGGACAGCGCAGCACGAACAACAGTGCGGGGAGGACTGGGACACATGTGGAGAGCAGGCCCGTACACCGACAAGGGGTGGCATGTCAACTGAGGGTTTGGAGTACTGGAACACCGACATAGGGTTGGTAGGACAGACTGGCACGAGGCAATACGCACACACCACCACACACACACACACAGAGACTAACAATGGGGAGGCTGCGAGCGAGACCGCAAACTACTCACGCAGGTACACCAGAGGTGTAAGGGAGCACGGTCAACGAGCGAAACAGGGGATCCGAGCAACCGACCGACATGGGCCTGAATTACTGCAGCGGGGTGAGAGGAGAGAACAGAGCACCAACAGCGGATGAAGGAGAACACAAAGGTGTGTAAGAAAGCGACTGGACAATCAGCAGACACATGCAAGAGGGGGTAATCGGGACCAGTAGTCGCATACGGAAGGCTGAAACGTTCAACGGATGCCCGAGGGAGAGGCAACTGTGACGACAGCAGAGGGACGAAGGATTAATCGGTGCGCAAAGGCGCAAACCTCTGACTGTGAAACGCACAAGAAAAGAGCCGACACATGTCAGCATGAGACGATGCATGCAAATCATCACGCATGAAGCACAACCGACGAGAACACAATGGCACTTTGCTCCATCCGGATGTCTGTGTCTTGTCTGCCTGTGCGACTGGCCGCCCCCGGGCGCTGAGGACAAGGAGGACACCTACCCTTGAGCGAGCTCTTGGCGCCCCCGTTGGCGGCGGCCTGCACCGGAGAGTCCGGGCACTGCTCCATGGCGCGCCGGCGCGGCTCACGAGCCGGGCAGGTACCAGCGGGGCCAGCAGGTTAGCAGGGATGAGCAAGGCCTGCAGCAGGTCAGCAGGGCCTCCAACAGGTCGGCAGCAGGACCTCCAGCGGGTCAGCAGGGCCTCCAGAAGGTTAACAGCAGTGCCTCCAGAGGGCCAGCAGGGCCTCCAGAAGGTCACGCAGACCTTCAAAGGGTCAGGAAAGCCTCCAGCAGGTCTGTAGGGCCTCCAGCAGGCCGGACGGACCTCCAGCAGCAGGTCTTCTGAGGCTGACAGCGGCGACCGTCAGCGGACGCTCCCGAGGGCAACGCGGCGTTCACACGTCATCACGGACTGGCCTTCAGGGCCGTGCGGCCCGGCGGCCGTAGGCGCCCGGCGGGGGTCAGCCGCCGCCGCCCGCTCCCACCCCGCTGCGCTCCGAGGGCGCCGCGCTCACCGACACCGGTGCGCGTCACACGCGCGCCGCTCGCGAGACCACCGACCGTGGCACTTGCTTATCACCGGAGCTGCCATTCGCCATGGCCAACGCGCCCGTCGGGCGCCACGGCCGCGGAAACTGCGCTCTAAAGGCCACGTCGGTGCGGCGGCCGGGCCGCCCGGTCTCCGTCGGCGCCACAGCTGCACTCTAAAAACCCTAAACAGCCAGCCGTAGGTGCCAGCTTGTCCGGACCTGGCCCAGCAGCGCCGTCGGACGGTGTCCCTGCCGCCCCGGCTCTGGCGAGTACTGGCGCTGGCTGGATGAGACGCGCGGCCGGCTGCGTGTGACGTCACTCAGTGGGCGGGGCGAGATGACGGTCGCAGCAGACGTCACCATACTCGGGTCACGGCATCAGAGGTCACCACCTGCAGGGCAACCGCATAGGTGTGAGGGGCGTGCATGCATACACAACATGCCCATGTACTGCACGTGTTATACAAGGTTGTCGATATATGTACATCTGCATGTATATCAAACGTAATGCCAACACAATACATGGTTCATCGCTGGCTCGTGCCCGAAAAAGTCGGCGCCCCAATAACACAAATATGTCCACTTCAGCACTCATATATCAGATTGGCTTAAATCGGATACAACTGCACACAAGGTTTGGCATACGCCAAAGCGCGGGGGGCTGCCAACTCAGCGAGCAGAAAACGCCTGATAGGCAAACCCTTGCGCTGCCCGCCCCGCGACCAGTCTCTTTGTGGTGATCGGTCATTCAAGTCGGGTCACCGCTTCATTCAGAACCGACGAGGTCGGATGGCTGTAACCAGCCGTGCGCACGTGCCAGTGACCCGCGGTCAGCGACTCGCCATCAGCGACTCGCCATCAGCGACTCACCGTCAGCGACTCGCCATCAGCGACTCGCCATCAGTGACTCGCCATCAGCGACTCACCGTCAGCGACTCGCCATCAGCGACTCACCGTCAGCGACTCGCCGTCAGCGGCTCAGTACACGGCAGCGCCCTGATCTCGCTGGGGAGTCCCCGCGTTCCACAATCGGCGTGACGTCAGCGAATGCTTGCCCAATCAGCGAATGCTTGCCCCCCCCCCCCCCCCCCCCATCCCCTCTTCGCCAGACGCGGCGGGACTCGCCCGGGGCCGCGCGCCCGCTCCCTCGTGTGGGGGGCGGCGAATACTGCGGATGTCGCACAGCAGTTTCGCAGCACGACGGCGGCGAGACGCTATCACTACCGGCTGCGAGCCGGACACACCTGTCGCTGGGATCGGCCGGGACGCGTCCATAGACCGGGCTGACTGTGCCGCTGGAAGGGCCTGACTGCGCCCCCTGGCCGGGCTGACTGTACCCCCGAATTGGGTTGACTGCGTCCCAGTACCGGGCTGACTGTGCCCCTCAGTCAAGCTGACTGTGCCCCTCAGTCAAGCTGACTGTGCCCTTCAGTCAAGCTGACTGTGCCCTTCAGTCAAGCTGACTGCACCCCTCGGCCGGTCCAGCCGCGCCCCTCGGTCGGGCTGGCTGCACCCCTCGGCCGGTCCAGCCGCGCCCCTCGGTCGGGCTGGCTGCGCCCCTCGGTCACGCTAGCTGCGCCCCTCGGTCGGGCTGGCTGCGCCCCTCGGTCGGGCTCACTGCGCCCTTCGGCCGGTCTGACTGCCACTCGGCCGTGACTGCGCCCCTCGGCCCGCCCCGCTCCATACAACACGGCTATCGGTCGGACTTTGAGCCGGCCGACGCAATCAAGTCCGCCGGGCCCAGCGCAGCCAGTTCAGTACTGTCGGAGCGACTCCGTGTGCCAGCCCCTCGGTGCGCGGCTGCCTGTGAGCGAACAGCGCACCCGACAACAGCTGCTTGCCGACGACGGACAGCAGCTGGTCGCTGACGGCAGATAGCAGCTACTCGCTGACGGCGGACAACAGCTGCTCGTTGACGGCACACAACAGCTACTCGCTGACGGCGGACGGCATATTCTCCCTGGACACCAGCCTCCAGTGGACAAGCCGCCAGGTGGATAACCGCCCCGGGCGAGCCGGGCGTGCACGGCCGCGCGTGCAGACGAGCCTCTGTCGGAGGACGGGCGCCAAGTGGCGCCATCAGCTGCAGACTAACTGCCCAACCCTTCGGTCGCCATGCTGTGGCAGGCGGCGGCGGCGGCGGCGGCGGCAGCGCTGCTGTTGCTCTGCCGGTGGATCGTGGCTTTCAGCCGTCGAACACCGCAGCGCATGTTCGCCGTGTACACGCAGCCGGACGCCTCCTTCTACCCGAAGATGGCCGCGTTCTGGCTGCTGCTGCGCCTGCGCCGACTGTGGGGGTCTCCCGGCGGCGGCGGCGAGCAGGCCGGCTACGGCGTGGGCTCGCGCGCCTCCGCCGCCGACATGGAGCGCGTGCAGCCGCTGGCCGAGGCGCCCCAGAGCCTGGACGCCGTGCTGATCCAGGGCGCCGACGGCGCCGGCGCCTGGCTGGTGGCGGCGATGGCGCGCCGGCCCCACGGGGTGCTGAACGTGATCGGCATCGTCTCGCTGCCAGGCGTGGGCACGCTGCTGCTGCCCCGCCACCCGGACACCACGCTGTTCGGCGGCGAGACGGCCCACGCCGGCGGCGGCTTCTCCTTCCGCCGTATGGAGCCGATGCGCCGCTGGAAGCTCGACTTCACCGGCCAGATGCGCGTCAGCGAGAGCGGCGCGCTGGTGGACGTGACGCTCGACCTGACGTACACCTCTGACCTGGCGCACTTCGACTTCGACACGGACATGGCGCCGCTGGCGGTGGCGCGCGCCATGGCGCGCGAGCCTTGGAGCCGCGAGTTCTTCGCGCGGCTGCGCGACGCCCACCAGACGCACTACGAGCAGATCGGCACGACGGAGGGCACAGTGACCGTCGACGGCCGGCCGCACGCGCTGCGCGTCACCGGCATGCGCGACCATAGCTACGCACGCTGCCGCGACTGGACGCGCCTCCACCGCTACGGCCTGCACACGCTGATCGTGGAGGACGGCACCCGCGCGCAGGTCGGCGTCGTCTCGCAGCCGTACTCGTTCTCGCGGATCGAGCTCGGGTACGTGTACCGGCCGGACGGCTCGCTGCACGCGCTGGAGTGGTGCGACCTCGAGCTGGGCTACCACGGCGAGCAGGGCGCCGAGCCGCGCGACTACGGCTTCAGCTTCGGCGCCGGCGGCCGCACCTACCGCGTGCTGGTCAAGGTGGAGGAGAGCCACACGGTGTTCATCGGCTGGAGGTGGGAGGCGCGCGTGCTGGAGCGCCGCTGCACGTACCGGGTCAACGGGGTGGCGGCGCACGGCGTGTCCGAGTGGTACTACCGGCACCGGGGCGGTAGGCCGGCGGAGTACGCAGCCGATGACCCCGCCTGGGCGCGGGACATCGAGAAGTGATCCTAACCCCGACCCCAAGATATCGAGAAGTGATGCTGACTTGAACGCACTACAGTTTATCTATCTACAGTTAGAACGCACTACAGTTTATCTATCATATTGCGAAGCAGCGTGACGCAGCGAAGCGCCGCGCATGCGCAGGAGCCACCGCCGTGTAGCCTTGGTGGGACGATCGTCTTAAGGTCCGGAGATTAATGCCGCATTTAAGACGCAGGCGGCTGTTTACGCGAACGCGATAGGCGTAACCCCGATGTCAATAAAGCGAGCGTTGCCAAGACCCACAACATTCGTTGCTCTGCCACTTGGGTGTTTCGTGTAAGTAGCCGATGTACCGAAACCTTACACCGCCACGAAGGCTCAGCTGTCACAGACAAATCGGGAAAGTCGAATGTTTGACTTCTGGTGCATTTAGGCGAAAGTCTTGGTGGAACCATGTCGCACCACGCGCTGATACTTATCTGCATGAAGAAAGCTGAAAGAAGCTTCTAGTTGAAAAAAACAGTAGTTTTCACTTCAAATCTTCTGTTCGATCGACCTGTTTGCAGAGCATCCTTCAGACAGAGCCAATCACAGCGATAGGCGCAACTCCGATGTCAATAAAGCGACCGATCAAGGCTGGTCGCTTGACCCATCCCCCCAACCCCCCCTCCTGCTAAAACATCACCCACAAACGCCAGGAGTGTAGCTGGGGAAGATAGCGGCACGGCCTCTTGTCCCCCACACCCATCCCCACACGCACGCAACGTATGTTCATTGAATTGGCGGATATTGTGACCAGTGTTCCACCCTGCGTCCGTGCATGACTGCGCCCTGGCCGATCCGTACCGGCGGTGCGAGGGTGCCCGCCCGGTCCGCCCATCCGGCTGTTGCCAGCCGGGGTCGCGCCCAGCGCTCCGCCCTGCGTCCGCGCGTGTGCGCACCCTGGCCGATCCGTACCGACGGCGCGAGGGTGCCCGCCCGCTCCGCCCATCCGGCCGTTGCCAGCCGGAACGGTGCGGCGCCCGCACGACACAAGCCTGCCGCCACACGACACCGGGTCCGTGACCTCCGCCAAACCAGCTGAGCGCCCGGCCGGCCCGGATCGCTGCACGGTCCGCCGGCCGTGCTGCAGCCTCCCTCAGCACGGCCGCCGCCGACGCCGGTCCTGAGCCATGGGGATGGGCGGCGGCAGGCCCCAGATTAGGGTCTGCGCTCGGGAGAGGACTGTGCATCTCAAGGGCGTCCGCTGTCAGCGTCACAGCCTCTCACAAGACGCAGGCTGCTCTGGCGGCGGGCACATAAGCAGCTTCACAAGGTTACACTTGCCAGCGGTGCAGCGCCGGCACTGCCGTCAGACACCGCTGACGTTGCGTGTGGAAGACCGCGCGTCATATCCCACAGCCTGCAGCCGGCTTCACGAGACTGAGGCGTCTGCCTGGGCGGACGGTCTGAGGGTCCGTGACCCCTTGCCTGGACGGATGGTCAGAGGGTCTGTGTCCCCCCCCCCCCGCCTAGCCGGACACTCAGAGGGTCCGTGACCCCCTGCCTGACCGGACCGTCAGAGGGTCCGTGACTCTCCTGCCTGGGCGGATGGTCAGACGGTCCGTGACTTCCTGCCTGACCGGACCGTCAGAGGGTCCGTGACCCTCCTGCCTGGGCGGATGGTCAGACGGTCCGTGACTTCCTGCCTGACCGGACCGTCAGAGGGTCCGTGAGCCCCTGTCTAGGTGGATGGTCAGAGGGTCCGTGTCTCCCTCCCTGGCGGACAGTCAGAGGGTCCGTGACCCCCCGGCCCCGGCGAACGGTCAGGGGGTCCGTGGCCCCTGGCTGGCCGAACGGTCACAGGGTATGTGACCCCCTGTCTGACCGGGCGGCCGTAGTCCATGACCCTCTGCATGGATGGGGGGGGGGGGGCGTGCCGTCGGGACCGGCACATAACCGGTCACCAGACCAGCTGGCCTCGGCTGCCGTCGCTGCAGAACGGCCCCATCTTCACCACCCTGTATACGTCAATAAATCGGTCACCGCGCCAACAGAGCCGACACGAACACGAAGCCGTGCACCCGCTGAAGAATAACAACAGAGCGCAGGCGGTGAAGAATTCCAACGTGAGCGGCCTCACATGGACCGGTCACCTGGCCATCCGCCAGACCAATGGCGACTCGTGTCAGCAGTTGCCATGGCGACGGTAGCCAGCCGGGCACGGGCCCAGTCCCTCCCAGCGGGGTTGCCGGCCAGCCGTCAGAACAGCCACACTGGCAACGAGCTGGCGGTCGTTCACGGTGGTCTCCCGTGGCGGGCTATTGCCGGCCGTGAAAGGGGTTGGAGTGTCGCGCGCAAGGCGAGGGGGACGCCAGGAGCACGAGCGCAGGGAACACCGGGGAACACCGAGGAACACCGGGGAACGCAGCTATCAATCGGCGGCTTTCACGGGATTTCTCATCCAGTGAAATTGGAGGCCGGAGAGGACAGCGAAGGTGCGATGCGTGGGTTGAACTGAGGCGTACGGGGAGTATAAACACCAATCTTACCGATCCGTCCGGGTCTACCGTCTGGATCAGCCCGATGGTTCTTGCGGCATGATCGTGACTTCATACAAATGACGGATATACCGAACTACAAGCCAGATACGCGCGATATGCTGGATCCGAGTGCTATAAAACAAATAGCGCAGCTCAAGGCGATCGTCAGCTGACGAGTGCATAAGCCGTGCTTGCGAGGCACAACGGCCGTTGAAAGGCGACGGTATGGCAACATCAAGCGGACGGATTGCCAACACAGTACGAAAGCCAGCCAGCACAATGCGGTGCAGCAGAGCCCAGGTGTGGCGAGGTCATGTAGTGTGTACCCGGGACCGGCGGCGCCCAGGCCTCCCTGACGGCCGGCCGTCGTCACGTGCCGTTTGTTGTGTTTGGCCGGTCCGTGCTCAGCACGCCGCCAGTGGAGCGGCAGCAGCGCTCCGGGCCGCTCGCTGGGCGCGGAAAGCGCGGCACAGCCGGCAGCGGCGGTATCGCCGCACAGAGGCCCTTGTATTGGCACGCGCCCCGTGGCAGGTTAAATGCGTGCTTCTGTCGAGGACATTCTGACCCCCCCCCCCCCCCCCCCACCCTTCCTCAGATATCAAACGCTAGCAGACCTAGAGACCACAAATGCACGAGTTAGACTAGGCAGGACTCTATGTGAACTGGTTGGGTGCAATTGTTATGTCGGTGTGTCGTGACCTTCAGATCAGCTGCAGTAAAACAAGGCCAAACTCAAAATCAGTGTCGGAAGTACCCTCAGAGCTTCTCATGCAGCCACTTTTAACTTCGATAACTTTTCCAAGCAAAGGACAGCCAGGATCATTTCACATTAAACCTTATTTCACCTCTTGGTGAATGTTTCAAAAAACCGGACCACTTGTATTTTAAATTTTACGTTAGAATTTGCATTAAAATCTTAGGATCAAGAGCTTTCCGATATGGTAAGTTCCCCAAATGAAAAGGCTCATTAAGGTACCTTCAGGTCAGTGAACTCCAATGATCATCGTAAGACAAACTTAAGGAAGGTGGTGACTTGTTAGTGATCCTGCACGTTGGTAATGAACATAAAACAACACAGGAGACAAGTTTTACAGCAAAACAACTGTCTGTTTCGCCTTTGACCCGACTGACCCTCACTGGTGACCCAAAGGCGATAGAATTACTAGTAATACCTCTCAATTGTTAAGCCGCCAAAAAAGCTATCTTAAAAATGTATGTATTCATCTGAAGTCATGGTGTAGGATTAGTTTAAAGGTCGTCCACAAAATTGGCTTTGCTGGCTGTCCTAGCTTGACACTGACCCACTATTGATCACAGAGGTGGAAATGCGTACAGGCGTAACAGGCATTTTTGCGTAACAGACATTTTTAATCGTCCACAGCTGAGCAGTTTTGGATCTCACTGCGCCGCGCCGTTCAGAACTCATTTGGGAAAACAGTCAGAGGAATGGCATTGGCCCCCATCTCCACAGCTGCACACCATCACACACCACACCATCACACACCACACCATCACAAGTCACCATTCATCGTCATGGGCCGGAGCGCGATAACAGGTGCTGCATAAGGTTACGCTCCGGGACGTGGGAGCTCAAGTGGGATTGAGTGGGATTGAGCAGGGGCTTAAGGTGCAGCTAAGAGCCCTCCTCAGTGCACGAGCAAGCGCCTCAGCCAGCCGACGGGGAGCGTGACGGTACGACACGGACCGCCCTCCCAGCCGGCCGTCTGCCCGCACATATCCAACAGCTCGCGTAAAGTGCGGACGCGGAAACCCCCTACAGAAGCGACCGGAACTCAGCAGCTTATTCACGTTCCACCGGAGCAGCCTTTTCCACCGGAGCCGGTCCCGGTCCGCCCTAACACCACTTTGCCCTGGTCCCAGTCTGCCTAGCACTAGTCTGTCCCAGTCCAAGCCTGCCCCGGCACCAGTCTGTTCCGGTCCCAGTCTGTCAAGCATCAGCCTGACCCGGTCCCAGTCTACCCAAGCACCAGTCTATCCCAGCCCTAGTCTGCCCGATCCCAGTCTGTCCGGTCCCAGACTGGCCCAGTCCCAGTTTGTCCAGTCCCAGTCTGGCGCCGTCCAGTCTGGCCCGGCCCCAGTCTGTCCAGCCCCAGTCTAGCCCCGTCCCAGTCTGGCACGGCCTCAGTCTGGCACCGCCTCAGTCTGGCCTGGTCCCAGTCTGGCTCGGCTCCAGTCTGGCCCGGTCCCAGCCTGGCCGACCCCACACGGTGTCGTGCGCGTCGGGACGAGTGGCCGCTGTGTGGCGACACGGCGCGCCCGTCCGTCCGGTACCCGTCGGCACGCGGGCGGCCGCCCGCTGACGGCGGCGCGCGGGCTGCACGGGACGACGACCGGCCGCACGGCCACAGCTGGCACCCGGCCGCTCTCCCCCTCTCCCTCCCTCTCGTGGACCCGCACAGGGGATCAATGAGAGACGTGTTGGTGATCGTGCATTGCTCGCCTGGTCGTGGTCTTTAACCATGCTTAACACCACACTTATTCCTACATGCTTGCAAGTTACCGTGCTTTCTTGCCCCGCCACCTGTTTTCTCCGCATCTCCACGACAACGTGACAGATGCATTACTGGCCACCAAAATATGCAGTGGCGCCATCTAGCCAGTGCATTATAAGGATTATGTTTGTGATAAGACTGTCATGACTCTGAACCAGGATGGAGGGGGGAGGGGGGGGGGGGGGCATTAAAGCGTGCAGTGGCGTGGAGCAACGCGGGGTATTCAGCGACTCTGCGACGGCTCGGACGACCATACGTCAAAATTCACCCGCTGACCCGGTTACCGGGTCAGCGGATGTGCCTATAGGTGAGAAAGCATAGATGCAACGGGAATGGAGGCACATAGAAGGACAGGTGAACTTTTAGTATGCAGAGCTGATTAAGGGAGCTGGCGGGGCACAAAGCGTCTCTCCTCTCCACCAGCTTAGTTCGCAAAACCACATTAGCGCTGCCCCGATTATGGGCTGTGGTAACAGCGAAATACAGTCTAGATCCTTTGGAGACTGTCGATCAGGATTCTACGGGCGCAGTAGTTCCGGTAGGACGCTACTCGCATAAACACGTCTATACTCTATACAGTCAGCTTTGCAAGAATAAATGCAGTTAGGAAGTATCCACATGAAATTTGAAGAAACCACCCTTAAATGCATGCGGTTGCCACGTCGTTGAGGTCCAGTCCAGCGCCAGTTTCAACACAGCTTCGGCTTGCCACCTCGGTCGCCAGAGCGCCCCTGATCCAGGTTGGCCGGCAATCGACTGGTCTCCTTTTAACACAACCAGGCCCAGTGAGCCGAAGGATACAATAGATGTCATGGGTAAATGGATGGCGCAGACGGTAGCTGCGATTTCCACCGTCTGTTGCGGGAGCCGCTGCTGTAGGGACCACTGTGGGGACCGCCGTGGGGATGGTAGCTGCTGTGAGGACCGCTGTGGGGACGGCAGCTGCTGTGGGGACCGCTGTGGGGACGGCAACTGCTGCGGGGATCGCTGTGCGGACGACAGCTACTGTGGGGGCCGCTTTGGGGACGGCAGCTGCTGTGGGGGCCGCTGTGGGGATGGCAGCTGCTGTGGGTACCGCTGTGGGGACCACCGTGGGATGGCAGCTGCTGTGAGGACCGCTGTGGGGACGGCAGCTGCTGTGGGGACCGCTGCGGGGATGGCAGCTGCTGTGGGGACTGCTGTGGGGACGGCAGCTGCTGCGGGGGCCGCTGTGGGGATGGCAGCTGCTGTGGGGGCTGCTGTGGGGACCGCTGTGGGGATGGCAGCTGTTGTGGGAACCACTGTGTGGACCACTACTGTGGGGACCGTTGCGGGAACCGTTGTGGAGACCACTTGAGTGTGTCGAGGAGGTGTCTGCATTAACAGCCATCTACTGTCCGTCTCTGCTGCGCGCCGGGTCGGGCCCCGAGGGTGCTGGTACACGACCAGCAGCGCAGCAGCAGCACGTCTACAGTGCTGAAAGTGGTATCAGCAGAGGAGAATTGGAAAAAGGCTGCAAGATTGATCAGCTGCAGGGATCTGTAGAATAAGTCAGCTGCAGATAAGGGCGTGCATAGAGATGTACCATTTGGAAGCAAGGCTGAGCACTGAAGCATGACTGGAACTAGGTAATGATTTCCATCAGAACAATGAGTAGTGACAGGCCAAAAATAGCTTACATCCAGATTACATGTGAACCAAGAATGTATGACATAAATTCAAACCACACCATAAATGGTAGGTTTTAGAGGTAGAAACAAGTAATGTGACATGGTTATGTATACACTAAAGAGCCGGCCCCATCTTTGAGTTAACATACATAGACAGGGGCATGACAAGATGCATAGATATCAGTCAATACATTGCACTGTGGTCAATGCCACACCTGGTTTTTAAGCACAGCATATGCTAGGAAATGAAAAAACATGCTAGCAATGATGGCCATTGAGTTGCAATGCAATAATTTCATATCCAGCAAAAAATGGTCCAGCATAATAATCCAACACTTAAATAATGTTAGTAGACCTTCTCTGCCCTAAATCTATCCGAATGCATGTCACAATGCAGCTCCATTGTTCATAGCCTAAAGAGAAGATGTTGCAGACTTTATCAATCATACAGCTTTGATTACCTGTCTCCAGGGTTTTTACTTCCTCAAAGGCATAGCCTGCAGCTTCAATTCATTGATTTGACCCTAAATCTGACAGCATTTTGCTCCTTTATCTCAGACCTTTGCACTCCAACAGACAGGAAAGTTTCCAACACCAAAGAACT
The DNA here is from genome assembly GCF_011947565.3 of Pollicipes pollicipes. Classification (NCBI taxonomy): domain Eukaryota; kingdom Metazoa; phylum Arthropoda; class Thecostraca; order Pollicipedomorpha; family Pollicipedidae; genus Pollicipes; species Pollicipes pollicipes. The sequence goes on from NW_023597055.1 coordinate 12,372,453, forward strand.
GAGGCACTTGCTTGAGCTCAGCAAGAGTAACAGTAGCTTTTATGAAACTGTGTGCAGTTTGGCCTAATCTCCCTTGTGGTGTGGAATGGATCATCTCTGTTTAAATTACAAGTCATGCAAATACTTTACACAATATTTTATGTTGACATCATCTGGCATGACACTTTTGAGAATCTCCAGTAATTTCTCTGATGTGGCCATTGTAAAGTGCATTAAGATTTGTCATCTAACTTGAATGCAACCTTGAATGCCAAGTGTGGGTCAACCCATGAATGAAAAGAAGTGTTTAAGTCCAAGGAACTGGTCAATGACATTCAGTCAGCCCAAAACAGCACTTTGAGTTAATGCTTACACATCTGTATCATGCCCTCCCAATATGCATCATGTCATTTTTGCCTGGAGCATTCTCTCTACACTGCAATTGTGTTGCCATATTTGCATCCAACACAGCACAAACATAAAGTACAATATGGTGGTGCCATAAGGGCACCATTTTAGTCCAAACAACCATAAACTAAAGACAATGTCACAGGCTGTAGCTCTCTTAAATATGTTCTAGTGTTGAACTTGTAAGATTTTGTGTTCCTTTGTTTATTGGTGCTTCAGCACATGCCAAACACAGCTGTTTTTATCAGTTTTCTAATTACATGAAGGTAAACAAATCCAGGAAAAGTAGATTAAGTTCTCTATAGCTAAACTAGACTTTCTCACGCTTACCACCTAAGACACTCAACCATGTAACATTTTGTGGTTCAGATGAGTACCAAAAAGCCATGCATTCCTTTTCATAACGAATGCGGAAGCCATGGAAAGCATAACAGACAATCAGTCACTGAAGGCACCAAAACTGTTCTAAGAACCGCACCTTTGCTCCCAGGACCCCAGCACCTCGCCAGCCTTGAGCTCACCGCTGCATCATCCCTGACATCAGCAACTGGCAATCGCCGCGCACAATGCAAACTTTAAGTGATTGCTTTTGAGCCTCGGCCAATCTTGCAAATCTGGCGCACAACAAAACTTCACGGGGAAGCGGCGCAGCAGACGATGCGCAATCCCTTGTCATAGGTGGCAGCATGCGTTCACAAAATATAATATAGGTGGCGATACATTCTAGGAGTGAAGTGGTGTGTAGCCTGGTCTCCCATACCTCCATCCCATTGCACATCGGAATAATACATGGCACCGTTACCGTCATAATATCGGTCTGTCGCGCGCGCTCCGTGGTATCGTCCGTTATCGCCCGCCGCCCAGCGCCCGCGCCGGTCGTAAATCGCCGTGCCATGTTCCTCGACCCATAAAACAGCCGTTGTTCCGAAACCAGAAAAGTTAGTGCCAAAGTTAAAGTTAGTTCGTGTGTACAGCTTTGGCGTCAAAGCACGTCTAATAGATGCCACCAAAGGCCATTGAAAATTTGGGCGTGATAACATAACATGCCGGAGAGGTTTTCTCAAAATACCTTAGGGGTTGTATCAAACTCCTATCAGGGCGGGGAATTAATTAGAATAGTATTAAATGCAAAGCGGAGGTTTGCTTATCAAAACTAAGAGAGATTTCGAAAAGAGACGTAAGCTATCTGGTCTGGGCACACTGAGGTGTTGCCACACTTGCTGAGGGCTAGCCTCAAGTTTGTACCTGGTGAATAGTGTTAAAGCATTCGGTGTTGTCAGTAGTACAGTCGAGAGCATAGAGGGTGCGTTCAGCGATTTTGTTACATGTTCGTGGGGACCGAGGACCAGGCCTGAAGGGGCGGAGGCCGGGCCTCAGGGACCGGGGGCCGGACCTGAGTGGCCGGGGGCCGGGCCTGAGGGGCTGGGGACCAGGCCGAGGATCGGACCCGGGACCGGGGACCGAGACAGTGCTGAGGCGCACCTCGGAGCGGCTGGCTCCGACCCGCGCCGGGGTTCAGTGCGTGGGGTAGTTGGAAGCCCACTCTCCGCGTCGGGGACGGGGGGGGGGGGCAGGGCGTGTCAGGCGTGTGCCTCCGCCGCTGTGGGTCAAGCGCAGGCCTCTACGAGAGTAGGAGGAGCTCTTTCCCGCGTGTTGGGCAGGGTAGCGCGCTGCCTGTCGCGCAATTTGGCCTGCTGCGCACGCCAGACAGGGCAAGCCTTGCGGTCACATGTCGGATGGGGCCCACCGCACGTGGCGCCGCGCGGCATGACAGCAGTGCGGTCACGTGGAGCGGGTTGTTCCGCGCACACACTGCACAGTGGGGTGCGACTACGGCAGGCCCCGGGCCGACTGCCTGAGCCTTTGGCACCCCCGGAAGTGCTGAGGTCCCAAGATCTATAGTTTTAAAGGGACCCGGGTGCATCACCAGATGATATGCAGCGGCAGCTGGGTACAACAACGCTTGATTCTTAGGAGGGGTTTGGTCCAAGCTCGGAGCGGCGGAACGGCCGACGGGTATTCTTCACGAAGCATATCCGCTTCCTCCATAGCCGGATGGCGTGGCGAGTACGCTACAGCCCACCCAGCGCTGAAGTCTATCCGCCAGAACACCCCGCGCACTATCAATAAATCTCTGGACTCCTAGGAGCACTCGGGCCTGGTGCGCCGAACGCACTTGGAACAGAAGGCCGTCAAATGGTTTGGTGCCCGCCACCTCACCCAACGACCCAGCAACCCTCAATATCACGCCTTATTGCGAAGAGTATAAAGTGATTCACGTGATTTTCCGTAGACGTGGCGGAAGAGCAAAAAGCTGGGGCCGTCCGGGGACTCCGTCGATGGAGGGTGGGGGGGGGGGGGATCGGACTCTACGACAGCCCGGGCTCGCATCAGGAAAAATGGGAGGGGGCTACACGCTTCTCCAACGGCGAGGGTCAGGAGGGTCAGGCTGGGTCAGGAGATACGTGGCTGGATGGGCTTTTGTGCTTGTGAAGCAGAAGACTGGCAAGTGTGGGCTTAAGGCCTAGCAACAGCAATGAAGCTGGAGATGTGTATGTGTGGCTTACGAAGCGGCAAAGGCGAAGGCAAACAGCACACAATGGCACAAACGTCGCTGAAAAACGTGAAAACCGACGCAAAACTGGGGCAAAGATACCGTAGTTCTCGCAGATGAACACACCAGAAAATCACCAAGGATGAAACAAATGGATTACCAAATCTCAAACTATCCCCCCCCCTCGTGAAAGACTTCTGAAGAAAGATGAATGGTGTCTCTGTGCCAGTTGTTGGCCCTCTGCGGCAATTAGGGATCTTTGTGCGTCAATGAGGGCCTCTGCGTCCATCCGGAACCAATTTCCCGGGTCAGAAGGCCTCCCACGTTAGGTACGGAAGCAATGCATGATGTATTCCTCTAAGGGCCTCCGGACCGACCAAGGAATCTCGCCTCCTTGTCGCCAGAATGGTAGTTGACAGACACTTTTCGCTAGGACAGAATGGCCCTTCAGTCACTGAGAGAGCATGGTGCTATGCCTCTAGCGTTCTACCGACGGGGCCCATTTCCCGGAAAAGGCAAGCGGTCTCCTATGTGTTGAACATGGTGGATCGAAATGGGGACAAAACTGAAAAACCTACATTCGTTTGCCTGGGAACCTCCATTCATTTTCAAAATGAGCAAGTGAGACAGAACGCATAAGCCAGTTTTGAGGCCGCGGACGCTGTCCACTGCAGATGGCATGCGCCTGACGCCTAGCGAGTGAGAATGGCCGTCGTGAAATTATGTTTCCGAAAGTCTTTTTTTTTAAATGAGCACCATTCAAATATTAGACTAGACTGCTATTTCACCTTTATAAATTTGAGGCTATCATTTGCGCAGGTTAGCTTGATTGTGACAGCCCCGGATACTGGTGGCAACGACGCAGATTTATACAGAGGCGGTGGCGAAGCAAATCTTGAAATACGCAGCGGCGAGGCAGACCCTGGCACTGCCGGTGACGACGCGGACCCTGACACGGCCAGTGATAACGCAGACAGTGACACCGCCGGTGATGACGCGGACCCTGACTCTGCCGGTGACGACACGGACTCTAGCACTGCCGGTGACTAGGCAGACCCAGACACCTCCGGTGACGAGGCGGACCCTGACACTGTCGGTGACGAGGCAGACCCTGACACTGTCGGTGACGAGGCGGACCCTGACACTGTCGGTGACGAGGCAGACCCTGACACTGCCGGTGACGAGGCGGACCCTGACTCTGCCGACGACAAGGCAGGAGGTGACCGGGCGGACCCTGACACTTCCGGTGACAAGGCTGACTCTCACACTGCCGATGACAAGGCAGGAGGTGACGAGGCGGACCCTGACACTTCGGGTGATGAGGCTGACCCGAACACTGGAGGTGGCACTGTCGCCCCGGACATTGGAGCTGGCGCAGCACGCAAACCACACAATAATGCTACCCGGACATGTGACACTGGTGACGCACGCCTTGAAACCGGACACCGATGACGTAGACAGCGGTCACTACGTGGCAGATTCGGGTGGTGATCATGACGAGGCAGACCCGGTCCTCAAAGGCGGCGTGATGGGCCCGGCACCATGGCACGTTGGGGCTGGTCCGGTTACTGTCAGTGGATTGACAGACCGGGGCCTTCGAGGCGCCCCAGTAGGCCCGGAATGTCATCTGGGGAATGGTAACCAGAGCCAGGAGATGATTTCAATCGTCCTTTTCACGCTGCCGGCCCACGCATCGCTGCTTTATTCGCAGCTGGAAACACACCTTCCTCCCTTCGAGACCTCCATACGTCACCACGGCGGGCCTGTGGTTACAGCCTGTCATCGTCCCTGAGCTGTCATTGGCGGTGTGCCAGTTACCCCCTGGTTGCCGTTGAACATGGCTATGGGCCATTGCATGTTGTCTGCTCCGAGCCTCATGTAGTGCGTCTCGTCAATTTATTGTAATCTTAGATGTATTGCAATGTAAATCACACAATTAAATTTCGAGCTTCAAACATCGTTATGTACGCTGTCGACACCACGCTCACGCGTACCGTCCTCCACATAAGCGAGGCTCTCGGGAAACGCAAATGTTGATATTTCGTCATGTATCCATTTTTATCACATAAAAAGTGTGGAAATTGTGTGGGCACTCAGATGTCATCGTATCACGCCTCGTCCCATTAGCAAACTCATGGTATGCATACCAGCAATGCCATTCGACAGAGGACGTCCTGATCGACGCTCTCGAATGTGTCACGCGCCGCATCAACGTTGAATATTCCGCCGTCCTGCGTCCATCGACCTCCATCGTGCCTTTGACAGCTTCGGGGATAGTGTCCTGATCATGTTGAAGAAGGAGCGATCCCAGGTGGTTCGGGAGGTGCCTCCTTGGCCAGCAGCAGGTGATGAGATATGGTTCCTTATCACTGCCAGTGTCTCACGGGACACTAAGGGTTTATGGCCGACCCAAATCTCTTCAGTATTTTCACAAACGGCCAAGTGTTTCACGTATGTCTTGCATCATGTGCCGATGACGCCTAACTGCTAGACTCTACTAGTCCTGACGATCTAACCATTCTAAAAAAGCAGAGAGAAGACCTTGCTGCTCAGTCTTGTTTTACATCCATCCCTATTGACATTGAGCCACGTCTATCCTATTCCTTTTCCGCACAGCCCCGAACTCCACGAAAGCGATATCCTTCCATCTTAACATATATTTCCACGAGCTAGCACCATCCTCTTCCGTGTTGATGCTATGCGTGACGATTGACCATTTATTGTCCTGAAAAGAGCAGCCATTTAAAATGACTTAAGCATACAACTTCCTCTTTCTCGTTTGGTGCGAAATTCGACACCACCTCACGCTCGCAGCCCGAAAAGTTTTGATGCAATGCTGCATTTTGTCATATCCTGGCATGCCCCTCAGTCTGCGGTTTATCAGTCTGTCATCCGCACAGGGTGCGGAGAGCGGCGACCTACGGGGCCAGGGTCGCCTCGGGTCACGTGCTGTTGACCCCATCTTGCTGACCATATGAGAGCTGGGTTAGCGCGATGTGCGTGACCTGGTGACCCACTGTGAGCTCACAGGTGGTCAGGGCGCTAGCATGAAGATTCGTGTGCTTCTGAGGCAACCCACTTATTGTTCACCATGCGTGCTGGTGCACCACACAGCGCACCTCCAGGGCGACGTTGGCATGGGGTGCTGGACCCGCCAGTCTCTCCCCTGTTGATATCGCGCCGCGTGCTTCCTTTTCGCGCTGCCTCATGATGGAACTGCCCACGTCCAGTTGTTGCTGGCTCTGAACACGCAACGAAGTCATGAACAACCCCGACCGTGCTTTTACGTCATGTCAAACACTACAAGACTACATTAAGACAACACGTGGTGTCTGTTGAGGCCAAAGTGTGCAAATGGGTGGTGTGCACTTACGTAATGACGCACCTGACGCACTGTGCCTGCGGCAGTGCGGGCTCTGGCTAGACTCGTCCTTTGTAGGTGGTCCTGCTTGACGCTCTCTCTTTAGCTACTGACAACATTGACAGAGGCATGGTGACGTCACCTGTCACAGCTGACATCTCCAAGGCGTTTGACAGCGTTGAGCATGCCTTCTCCTGGACAAGCTCGGTCGGTATGTGTATTGGTTCAGGCATGGCTGCGGGGACGTACCCAAACTGTGAGGGATAAGTTTTGATGCACTGGGTGTCACGCACGAAGCTGGCCAAGGGTCCGTCTTGGGGCTAGTCGCTTATTTCAGACCTTTACCGATAACTTGCCGCAACATAGTCGCGCATGGAAAGAGAGAGAGAGAGAGAGAGAGAGAGAGAGAGAGAGAGAGAGAGAGAGAGAGAGAGAGAGAGAGAGAGAGAGAGAGAGAGAGAGAGAGAGAGAGAGAGAGAGAGAGAGAGAGAGAGAGAGAGAGAGAGGAGAGAGAGAGAGAGAGAAATACGCACATTGTGATATGCGCAGACGCCACCCAGGTCCTTGATCTCAAACATTCAACAAGTGTCCAGGCTTTACAAGCTCGTGTCGAAAGCTCCCTCCAAATGGCGCTGCAAATTTTACCCTCACAGGAGCGTCAAGACCATTGATGTCGTCATCGACTCTCACCTGGCGCGGAATGGATTTAAAGTCTCTGTTGTCCAGCGGGGGGGGGGGGGGGGGCAAATCCACCTTCTCCCGTTGTTGTCATAGCTCCGGAGTAAATGGAAAGATTTGTATATTGACTTGTTGACGCATGCTGCTGTACGCTGTAATGTTAAGGTAATGACAGGTCCACTGAGGTCAATCCAGATCGAGCTCATCATGGGTCAATGGAATCGGTCTAGGCCAACTTCATGGCTGTAGCAGGCATAAATACTTAAAATGCATAAAGAATAAAGCATAAAATGCGCAAGCATGAATACATGAAATGCTTCATGTCATTTTGTGTAGTTTTTTCTGGTCGCACCGACATGTTGTGTCTTTTGCTCTTATGATGCAAGTCGTTTGTATATTCATTTATCACTGTGCTGTTTATTTTCATTAATTCTGCCCTCATAAAACATACCGCTTGACACGCATCGTAACTTCTGGATGCATGCGAGACCGGAAGTCACATGCTACATTCGGCTGTATCGTAAAAAGTCGTGTAAAAAAGCAAAGCTTAGTCTCAGTTCAAAATTTTTGGACAAGATCGCAGCGATTCACAGGGATTACAAGCCAAGCCATTCACAACATTCAAAATTTGACATATTTGACCTCACTTGACCCTCAGGATATCGGCTCAGGGTCATATTTCTCACGCAGCGTGGTTCCTCTGTAACACCTACCCGCCCTGGGAGTTTCGTTATTCTACCTCATAAAGTTTTTGAGATGGTAGGGTGGAGGAAGGGGACAGATTCGTCCCCTCCCTCCACCGCGCGTACTTTTCAGAGGCCCTCCACTGTGCATGCCAAGAACGCTCCACTACGTGCCCCCTCCCTCCACAAGCGCAACCATGTGCCCAGCTGTGACGGCCAGTGTGGTCAACATCTGAGAAACTGCTCACCAACTGCGATATCGTCATCATGCGGAAACTCGTCTCTCAAACTCATCTCTACCCGGGTACATCGTCACCACCGCTGTTCCCGACGATCCCAAACCGCTGCGCAAACGCTGCTCCGGCGCTCTGACGTGTCCGCCCGCCGCACGCGAGCTGCAGATGACGGCCAGCTGCAGCTACCCAGAGTATGAACAAAGGTCGCCCTAGCCTTTTGTACCGGGCCGCGAGCGTTTGGAATAGCCTGTCATCAGAAGTAAGGCAGCATACTCGCTCCGTACGGGGTCACCGAGCAGGTGAAAGAGAAATGAAGAAGAAGAAGGTGACCTGAGCCGATTTCGCACATTTCTCTGTGTCATATGTCATGATATTATAAGCGGATGACTGTAATTACTTTCGTATGAGCTTCAACTGGGCTGTCATGAAATGATGTGGTCACCATAAAACCGTTTGGATGGAGGTCCTTAATAAGATTATGTATCTGCTCTGTATAAGAACGAACCAAGGTAGACCAAAGAATCACGGAGTCAGGTACATAACCAAGGTGGACATAAACAATTACAGAATCAGCATACGTTACGGTTTCAGTGGCAAAGACAACAGCGCGCCGGGTCCAGTATTGCCATGGAACCATCGGGAACCAGAAAGTGTTCTGTTTACGCCCTTTCTATTATGTTGCACGGGCTGATAACGGACTATTCACGCAGTCGCTATAACGAAATATTCAATTCCTTGAACGTTTTCGTGCATAAACTGCGGACATAACATCCATTTAAATATGACCTCACGTGACATTATCTGGCATGTCAAGCACGTCATGAAGCCGGATGCCCCTGTCAACTCGAGGCGCAGTCACCATGGTAAAATCTACGCGACAATGCCCTCAGTGACAGGGTGAAAGCTTCTTAGCTGAAATCAAGTTTCCACACACAGGTGCAAATCTAGCAATTTTCTAGCATAGCACTGCCAATTAGGAATTGGATTTTGTTGAGCTCAGTTTATCTAACCTGCTGCTAACCCACGGTATGGCTTTTTCCGAGTTTGATTTATCATGGTGAAATTCGTGATATGACGGATAAATGGGGAATACTGATCAAATAATGTCACAAGTCACTGTACTTCAATGTCTAAGGTGTATCGGTCATAGGCTTTTGTGCGGGCATTGTGCTCCTGTCAGGGGAGATGATTTTAAAGGCAACTAAGTATTCTTTGATTTTGCATGTACTCGGCGACAGGCCGGAAAGAAAATCTGAATGGACTGCTAGCAACCTAGCCGGCGCGTGAGACCAAAGACGACTATAAACGCAGGCCTTCCATGCCCGTGATGTCTGCCGACACCGGTACCGTTGCGAAAAGAGGTGACGGGAATTTGAACCGTCAAAGCAGAAATAATCACGCAGAAGGGCTGATCTCGTCCAAGAGGGAGTGGCCGCCAGTCAGAGCAGCTCTCATTATACAGGAACGGTGCCCATAGGACTTATGAGAGGTGCGACTCAGTGAAGTCGCCACAAATACTTGCAGAGACGTTTACAAAAGATCTCATGCTTGGCGAAGCTGTTATAAGGATCACAGTCAGTAAATCCCTAAGCGGTTGGCACTGGGAGGGAAGACCCCCTTAGGGGAGGGGGGGGGGACAAGGGCGTTACCTGGGCAACGCTAAGGATGAGAGCAATCCTGTATTGCAGACCAGAGCTATACATTATCGCCTCTCACCCCGAATGAATACGAACTCCTTTTGTGAAGGAGCCTGACGTAAGGAGGACTAGCATGGTAAACATGCGTTCAAGGTCCCTAAAAAATCAACTTGACAGTATCGCAGGCAACGGTACCCCACCTCGACCCTGTGTGCCACTGGAGGGGATTAGAGGAGTAAGGCTGTGGGGTCGAAGTTGATAAGCGTATGACGAATGAATACAGCGTGTGGTGATAGTGCGACAAATGCGTGAAATGTAATGAAATTCGGTAAATTAGATGGGAACCAGTGAAAGACCAGTGGAAGCAGCGGCAGCTCAGCATTGGAAAGTGAGGAACGCATTACAATTCAATTATAATTACACTGAAGTCGACTTATGTCGAAACCCAAGACATGCTGGAAATAGATTAGGTGAGATGTCCGGCAGGGCGTATGGTAACCCAAATCTTGTCAGGTGGTGCAGCAGGGGAAGAACCAGTCCGCGGACTCCACCCAATCTCATTATGGTCTCGCTCTCAACCTGACCCTCCAACCTGCGCAGTAAAGTTGTCTGTGTGTTTCACGGTGGATTGGCCAGACCCACACTGGTACATAGTTCTGAAATTTGCACAGAGTGGAGCGCATTACTCAGGAAAGTATTATTTTTGTTTTGCAAGACAACCAGGCTGCATGAACACACGGGACACTACTAGTATTGAATGAAATTGGTATTAATGACCTGAACGACGTCATCACCGACCTTGCAAGATTTTAAAGCTCTAGAATTCAACTTTAAAATTGGCACAAAATGCCGCAGAACGCTGTAGCCATTCATGGGTGTGATATGAGCGCCAAAGAATCCTGTGATTTTCACTAACGATTCCTTGCAACCCTTCATTGTCGAAATGGTAAGTGTTGAAAGGTAGGAGAATGTTTCAAAGTTGGCTTAGGTCAAACAAAGCAATGTGACACCCTAGAACACCCTTCTTTGTTGTCACAAGGAACAAAAGCTTCAAAAACGCATAGCGGAAATATTTGCAAAAGTTCGCGGAATGTTGCAAAAGTTGTTTATGGCCAAACGAAACAAAGAAGCGCCATGGAACCCCCTTTAGTGTTCTCACAAGGCACAAGTGCTCCTAGATAGAAGTTTGAAATATTGTTGCATAGGCTTGCAGAAAGTTTCAAAAGCAAACATTAAATAAAGCTAAGTGGCGTCCGAGGATCATATCCATTGTATTCAAGAAGATGAAAAGCACCCTAAGAAGCATAAAAATAAAGAATTGCAAAATTTGCAAGAATTGCACAGCACGCACTCCGCTGCAATGCCACAAACGCCGAAAAAGCATGCCCTCAACTAGACATCTGATATTCAGTCATCCACCAGCGTATTCAAGTCTTAATCAGCAAACAGGTCAGATCATGTAGGGATTAAGGTCTTCTGTCTACGCGGAATAGAACTGGTCGTCTTATACGCAGATAGTTGACGTTGGCGACATCGGAAAGACAAGCATGCCGAATCAAAGGAGGCAGCACCTTCCAAAAAGGATGGCAACCTGGTTTGTTTACCACAAAGGAACAGCAGCTTGATATGTTAACCACAAGGTTCAAAGGGGCAGCACCTTGGTACGTTTACCACTGAGGAACAGCAGCTTGATATGCTTACCACAAAGTTAAAAGGGACAGCACTTTGGTATGTGTACCACAGAGGAACAGCAGCTTGATATGCTTACCACAAAGCTCAAAGGGGCAGCACCTTCGGTTTGTTTACCACAAAGGGACAGCAGCCTGGCATGTTTTCCTCGAAGGGTCAGAAGCCCGGAATGTTCATCGCAACGCATTCTCAAATAATTGAGAGAAATAATGTCATTTTGTTTTACGTCAACATTAGGGAGCATATGGAACGGCACGGGATATACGTAAAGCGCTTAAGAGGAATATGGAGCGCCTCTGCTAAGACACTGGCACATTCCTCCGCAAACGTGGTGCCAATGGAAGTGATAAATGCATGATTGGGCTTGGGATTTTGATCAGTCAGTCAGAGATAAATTCGTGATTGATCAGCCTGCTATTGCGCATTGAGGATCGTTCCCAGCATCCATCGTGCCAGCTCTTCTCTGCTGTCCCCTGCTTCTTACTACCAGACAGAATGCCATTAAGGCTAGAATTATTGCACTTTGAGACCTTAAACACACATTCCTGACCATCGCTAAAGCCGCCACGATATGCAAAAGCATATGTGTCGCGTTCATCGCTGGACTCGTGGTTTATGTAGCCGACAGCGCACAAGCAGCCGACAGCACATAAGCAGCCGTCGGCACACAAACAGCTGGCAACACAGAAGTAGCCGGCAGCGCACTGGAAAGGGGATCTGGTGTCAGCTGTGTGTTAGTCGAGTGGCTCAACACTGGCATGCGTCTCGAATATTTAAGTTAGTCGTCCCGATGCCACTTGGTAATGATACACCTCGCTCAACTCTCCGCTAACGTGGGGCTAGGCACCAAACAGCTGACAGCAACAGGTTCTGACAGCTAACAGCTGAGACGAAGGGTTACATTGTCACAGACTTTTAACCTGCTGCTGAATGGCAAACGACATTGTGCAGTCAGTTCAACATTGGCTCTCAATCCTACTTGATTTGTCAAGATTTTTAGCAGCGAGTTACAGTTTTCACAGGCTACGAGCATACAGAGGTCTCTGGAGATATGTAGCACGTAGCAAGTAGCACGTCTCTGGGATGCTGTTTTACTATAACGTTTAGTAAGGGCTGAATCTACAATTTTTTAGTTGGGGGCACAGCTCGAAGGTTTCACTGAAAACCTAGTTCAGTGCGCCGCAGGCACGCGAAATTTGTTGCATTTCGTAGAACAACGTCGTGTGCCCTTGGTACACTTATTTTTACGTGTCTACTCCGAGTTTCTTAATGCCAGCATGCATTAGTGCACATGCAAATACACGTAATGCATTTGATAAGCGGCGGTGGCATACGCACGCAATGTGAGATCACTTCTGGGCGTATGTTTTGTAAGCTACGCAACTGCCTCACCAATGTGTCATCGCATTTGTCGGTCCCCACCGATCGGATCCCACCGATCGGATCGGGTCCACAGGACAGCCGGATAGCGCTGGCGACTGAAGCCCAGTTGACCCGAAGCTCAGGTGACCCTCCCCCGCCCCCGCGCTCGTTCCCCCCCCCCCCCCCCCCTCCTCCTCCTACCATGCGCGCCCCCTGGCTGCCGACGACCAGACCGTTTTTGAAAAGGCCAGTCGTGTCAACCGCCCGTCAGTTCCTGTTAGACCGGCGCAGGTCACGTACGCCAACTGACGGGTACGAGGCAGGCGTCGTCGGACACGAGCCGAGAGGGAGGGGCACGGCAAAGGTCGCTGCGAGGATGCCGTGTTCTGGCTGGAGACATGCAGCACGCTGGGAGCGCATGGCCGGCTGCCGTTCTACAGATGCATTGAGGCGAGGTAATTAGTCAGGTTGTCCTTGTCTGACGTGATGGCATAGACACAGCGTTTCCAGCAGCTAATTCCTCGGGCATCTACAGATCATGTTGAGCCTTGAAAACTTGGTAGTGCTTGGTTTTGAGCCATGTGCGCTTAACAACCAGATTTTTCTCCTTGCGTTTGGCGGCACTCGACCCGAGGTCTTCTGATTATGGTTCGAATGTTTTACCCTTATGGTTAACAGGACGAACAATCTGTTGGCGAATTTGGTGTTTTTGATTTCCAGGCTATTTAGAGATATCCCCGCAAATTGAAAGCGACGTCGGGCTAATATCTAGGCTCAGGCTGGCACCTAGCTGGTCGCCGGCGACAGAGGTGATCCCATCAATATTCCTTCAGCTTGCTGCTGGTGTTTTCGTTCAGCTGTTCCGAGGTTGCGGTGACACAAACGTGAGGCAGCTGCATATTGAAGTTGATTTCGACGCCCGCTCCTTCTACAAGTGGGCCATCATTCTCAAACCTGTTCCGCGCAACGATTAAGGGCTTAATGTGTTGATACGTTGGCTAACACACTCCCCACATCCAGGCTGATCATGTGTGCGTCCATTGCTGCGCGCATATAGAATACCAATGGGACCAAATGGGCTTATGTTCGCCTACTTTCTACTATCGGGCTGATGTTTGCCTCGCTGGCACAGCTAGCTGGGCACAGCTAGCTGGGCGTCCGGTCCGTCCACCCGTAGCGCGGTGAGTTCGAGTCGCTTTAGGTGATCGCTTTTTTGCCCTTGACTGGTGTGGATTGCGGTCAGTGGCAGCGGTCGCGTGAAGGTCAGCTGGCGTGAAGGGAAGGTGGCGTGGCGCTGGCGTGGCGTGAAGGTCAAATCAGAAGATATCGACTCGAGCCTCAGCTATTCCAAGGACAAACTTCGGCTCCTGATGTGTACATGGCTGAATGACGAACACCATTGATTTTTTTTCTCAGGGCTCAACATTATAAGACCCAACGACGGGTGAAGCATTAACAAGCTGGTGTGCATAAGAATGCATCAAAGCAGTACGTCGATGTGAACAATTATTTAAGCTGTATTGGGGAGCAGCATGTTGAGTCATACCTTTTAGCATTCCACTCTGAGGATCTTATCTACAGTTTCTGACGAGTGATGAGTCAACTTAGGCTAATATCGGTTGGATGCAATGAAGATCTTGTTTGCCAGCACCGCTGGGTTAATGATAAATTCAATTGAGGTAGGGTCCCCTACTCTCCTGTTTTTATACCACTCGAGAAAGCATTCTTACCTTTGTGCTTGCGCTCAGATAGTTGTGAGTGTATATAGTAATGGAAACGGATTTGGTACAAGTAGCCAAGTTGTAAACAAGCACAAACGGCCTTTTAAATCAGGCGATCGTCAAGTATTGACATATGATACAAATAAAAAATGCCTTTCTCAAAGAACCGCAAGAAAAATAGGCATCTGATGTATAGGCAGGCAGCCGCATAGTTTTTCTATCTAAGAACATAACTGAATGCAACGCGAGTGGCAATGCAACAAAAGCATAACTGTTGACAAACGCGCAACAGGTCTGCTCTTGTCTGGTGCATGTCTGGAAAACTAAAAACTTGGGAGAAGCTTGCTTCCTATTTCCTGCAAAGCCACCCATGATAGAACACCGGCAACCCGGCGGTGACGACCTATGAACGACTGATGCCCAAACTCAGCTCGGACACACAACAGCTGCAGCGGCTCGAGAGCCGTTACTCGCGTGACAAGAGTGAGCACACCAAAGCGCCGTACTACGGGCAATCGTAGCATCTCCGGCGCGTGGGTGGTTGTGAGGATATTACGCGTGATTATTACATCACGTGCACAGGTAAGTTTGTCGATCGTGTGTCATTCTAGTTCGCTATGCGTGAGTGTCATTTGTTCACGACGCATGCCATTGTATGCGACGTAGGCGCAAAATTCCAAACCTTTTGATTTCGTCGCTCCTGTGGCACGTTACAGCTCCCCATAACGAAAAACAGCATCGCACATGAGAAGGACAAGTGTCCCCATCAGCTACTGTTTAGCTTCTTTAGGAAGACGGTGCCGTATCATAGCGAGTCCCATGGGAATACCGCAGCAGCGGCGCATAATGATGGAAATGCGTTCTTCCCATGAAATGCGCGAATCGAATCGTGCAGGGAGGGCGCGCCGCTGCGCACGCACGGCAGGTGTAGCGAGGGGGTCTTCCCAGTGTGGAAGGCGGTCACGGCGGCCGCTTCGCCGTGGTCCATGGATGGGAAAACGGGTGCAGTTTGTTGGTCCAGTGCAAATTTCGCTACGTCGGGTTGGCGATATTTGACTCGGTTGTTTTGGAAGATAACAGGAAACCGCGGAGGGCTCTCCGTGCTATAGATATTGACTTGTTGAACGTTCTGAATTAGTTTGAAAAGTACGTGCGATTTAATGCGCTCTTGACTGCGTCTCAGCAAAGCCAAAACTTCTGCTCGGTCCCCTAGTATGGAGTTTGCTCCCTGTCGGAGCGCGCCCTATCATGTTCCTCTACGAGAGCTCTAACGTCATCATCTTGAAGCCCCAGATAGGACGGACACTTCAGCTTTACACTGCGTAGTAGCATTTGAATTTGATGACATTAAATTTGAAATGATCGGATCCCAAACCGACAGCCAAGCGTCCCATTTCTTGGCCGCGGATCCTGCCTCACAGATTGAGATATAATAAGCATGTAGGAGATCGAGACCCAGGGCGTCTCGGATGAGGCGCCGTGCGGACCGGACTCGTATCTTCGACGGCTCTTGTTGGATCTTGGCAGCAGTCATCACCACTAAGATCAGATCGTGATCACTCTGTTGCAGGCTTGTGCTTGCTCATCGGATGTCAAGTCCGGTTTGCTGGTAATGATGTGATCAATCCAGGCTGGGTTGGATCCCGGGTTAGAAGGAGAGGTAAAAAACGTACTTACTGAGAGGTCGCTGATCAGCTGTATGTGCCACTCCAGATTTCTGGGAACGTGTAACATCGAAGCTGGTGCCGCCCAGGATGAGGCTTGGCTAGGTTCTTGACAAGATGAGTGCAGGCTGACTGCAGATCATCGGTGGCTGGAGCCGTCTCCCCACCAGGGAGCAGTAGATCACGCAGACCATGAGAGGCCAGTGGCGATTTAACATAAGCCGGAGTGCCGTCTGTGAAGTACTTATGGCTAGCGCCGACAGAGACTTCAGCTGCAGTGTGGCACGGTGTATGATGGGGACACCTCCGATCTTTCAGATCCCCCAGTTTGTCGGTCTTTCCTGCAAAGTACACATCCCTGGAACAGGAGCATGCGGTCATCGATCCTCCCGGTGAGCTACGTTTTTCCAATGTTGAGTATTTCCAGTTGCTCAGCGACAAGCAGATGGCTCACCTCATCCAGAGATTTGACGAAGGATCTCACCTTCAGGAGACTCGTTTTCAGCGCGATGGTGGGTGTGAAAGCACGTTGCATCTCTGCTTGTCGGGTTTGACGAATTTTACCGCGAAGCGCGCGAGACAGGTAACGCGCTTTACCCCCGTTCGGCATTGATGCGCAGTGCCCGCCCTTGCTACCAGGGTGACAGGCAGGCGACGCCATACAGCCTCAGCTGCTGAGCGCGTCGTAAAGCCTCGATGACTCGCTCCCCCCGGCGGTGACGGACGCGGTGGGGAGCGAGCTCCGGGGTCTTGGTGGCGTGGCGGATCTGGAGGCACGATCCGTGCGGTAACACGCACCCGGATGGGCCGATGTGATATGCGTCCAGCTCGAGACCCCCCCCCCCCCTTCCTCGATGGCGGCGGCGTCTTTGTAACCAGAGTCGATGCAGCAAAGCTATCACCGAGTTGTACAGCTGCGTCGTGGCGGCGCCCTGAAGTTGAAGCGGAGCTTATGAATAGATGGCGCTACTGACCAGCCCGTCCGACCTCGCTGGGTCACGTGGGGGAACGCTGAGAAGCGCCATCGGCTGCGCAACAGATGACTGAGAGCTCAAGGCCTCCCCGAGTGTCTCCGGTTGGTGGTCGAGGCGAGTCGAAATGTCAACAAAGG
The DNA here is from genome assembly GCF_011947565.3 of Pollicipes pollicipes. Classification (NCBI taxonomy): domain Eukaryota; kingdom Metazoa; phylum Arthropoda; class Thecostraca; order Pollicipedomorpha; family Pollicipedidae; genus Pollicipes; species Pollicipes pollicipes. The sequence goes on from NW_023597055.1 coordinate 12,389,536, forward strand.
TGAGGCGAGAAGAATGAAGCGAACAGCAACAACAACCGCTGTATGTTACTTTTCCCGCAAGGCAAGAGATGTCCCCATAGGGCTTAACACCACCTCCACAAATTACAGGGAGACATAAAAACGACAATTACATAGGCAAATCAATGCTAAGAAGTAGACAATAGAGTGTCAGCGCACCCATGCGCAGTAGAGGTAGAGTCAGATTTTCTGCTTTTTTAGTCAACTTGAGTTTGTCGATAAAACTATTGTGCAGACGAATGATAACACCGTCCAACTATAGGAGCTAGTCATATATTCCAACATGAAAAGGTGTGCAAAATTTGGGCGTAGGCTAAATCTTTGTCGCAGTTGATGAAATGAGATGATGTGACATTTGTTTTCACGAGCTAAATAAACCCGATCTATTACCGATCCCAATCGAACCTATGACGCTTGCCTTATAAACGCTCAATATTTCGTTCACTGTTAGTTTCAAAGCGCAAAAATCGCGCGATTCTTTCGTTGTTGTTATTTAATCCACGCGTATTGAACTATTCGAAAAACAGCGTTGTGGGTGTGCTTTTCATCTAACGTAGTCAGCGTTGCACACCAATTAGAGTAAGATCATTACCATATCCTGCCAATTAGAGATTATGAGCAGTCAGAAAGAAACGCCACCGGCCAGAGACTCCTCAGTCGCAAGGGGGGTCATCCACAGCCAGAAGGAGCTCGGTTACCTAAAACGGCCATTGAACGGCTAAAAAACCATGATTAGTTCTGCGGCTCCTTTTTGTCCAGAAAATACTTTGAAATGCAATGGTGGCCGACATAACTGACGCACAGCCCACTGATTCCAACAACTAGCCAGGATATTTACGCGACCATCCAGCCATACTATTGTGAGACTGTTCGAAGAAATATCTTAAAATAGCCCAGCACCACGGCCGTAGATTCGACATTGGCGGCACTCCTACCGTCGGCCGGCGTCAGCCAGAGGTTGGCGCCACCAAATGTCGCGATGCTGACACTGACACGTGTCAGAGCTGCCACCACCGCCGGTTTAAAGCCGTCCGCTCGCCCGCTCCACCCAGGTGGCGGCCAGAAGCCAGCGCCGGCGGCGTCGGCCGCGCGGATCCACAGCCATGGGTCGCATCAGCTGGCTGACGCTGCTGACGCTGATGATCAGCTTGAGCTTCACCTCATCTGGGCCCGTCGGTGAGCGCTCCTGTCTATCCTCTGCTTGCTTGCGGTGGGGCCGGGTGCTGAGTCCGCTATCTTCTCGTGCGTTCGTGGCTTGACATCCTAGACTGGTAAAGTAGTTCGCCCCGCGAATACTAGTCAGCTTGCTTTTTCGTTAAATGACGAGAACTGCGATATGGTCGAAAGCTTAAGAGCAATTATAACAACGATATTTTTTACCGATGCATGCCAGGCATGTAAAAGATAGAGATGTGGGAACAGATGTTACATCACATATACAACAGGATGCATAAATGTTTTACCTTTTCTTTATCCATCAAGGAGGATATATTAAAAATTAACTACCATCAGGTGTATGTGCAGTCCTTCGCAGCTACATTGAACAACTCATGCCAAAAACTGCATAAAAATCGGGATGTGTTACACGCATTGCCCCGGCCCGACAGGTGAACGTGTCAAAAGAGCTTGAGATCAGTAAAATCACGACTAAAATCCATAAGAGAATCGTCCATACTTTGGACATTCAACCTTATCTTAAATTCAGACTTGCCCTGTCACATTCATCAACCTCCAGATAAATATTTTCAAATGGGAAAGTTTTTCGTTCAGCCTGATCTCTCACCTAAACATGAGAAGTTACTCGCCTGTGATGCTTCAAGTGTCGACGTCTATCGCGTTCTTGGGAATCTTAGCGTCGTGTATATTCTTATAAACTGCTATGAAGTACAGGTGATGATATGTGTTGTGGTGTAACGCAAAAGTTATATATAGATGTTTAAATATTTGTATATATGTTTACACATTGATATATAAACACACACACACACACACACACACACACACACACACACACACACACACACACACACACACACACACACACACACACACACACACACACACACAACACACACACACACACACACACACACACACACACACACCACACACACACACACACACACACACACACACCGCACACACACGACACACACACACACACACACACACACACACACACACACACACACCACACCACACGCACACACACCACACACACACCACACACACACAACACACACACACACACACCTATATATATATATATATATATATATATATATTATATATATATATATATATTCTAATATCACGTGGCATCAGATAGTCACAATTGGTCATGCAACGAACGAGGGTATAAAAACGTTTTCCTTGTAAAGGGATATATGTACATTCTTGAGATATCATGATACCATCATATCGTTATATCATCAAATCATTCTTGTAGGTACCTTCTTGAGATATCTTAAATGTTAGCTATCGCTTAAATTGCTATTGATTCGTTTCATATCAGACATGGTTTTAATTGTGAGTGCTGGTATGCCTTTTAAGTGTAAACAATTGCTCTAGACAGCACAATTCTCTACTAAATAGTTAACTAAATATGCCCCTCAACGCGTCATGGTTTATGTCACCGTACCTTGCACAACATTGCTTGAGAGCCAACTGAGGGCCGTTAGATCTGAAAATTGCGCTTACGAACACCCAATATGAACGCCTCGACAACTAGGTTTTCAATGGCCTTGATCGTCGGGCGGCTTATGGATTGGCAGGATTTGAATGACGTTATTATGACGTCATGATTGCCAGGGTGACTTTGAAAAACTATCCTCGATACACCTCTCCCCATTTTCGTGGGCGTGTAGCTCAGAAACTAGCGGGGCTTAGGCCTTGAGAAGGACAGGATTGTGAACAACGCTAAAAGGCATTCACGATGGCTATTTCATTTCGAAATTCCGTATATAAATGGAACGCTCTCTTTTAACATTTTCAAATGTACGGGCTGTGCTTTGTCATCAAATGCTCTCATTTGGACGGTAAAGCCACCAGTTTTGCCAGCCCACGTCAGACTGAGCGGAAACGCATCAAAGCCTGGTGACCCAGCGGGCTGGATGCCCCTCTCCCGTGGTCTCCAACTGACATTGTCCTGACGTTTGACTTCCGTTTTACGTCTCTCTGATCGTTTTTCCTTTGCTAGGGCTTCTTTCTGGGCCTTAACTGACCCCATCTCTCACCTCCTTCTGACCTCCCTCTGACTGCTCTACATCCACTCCCTGGGCCCCATATGACTGGCCACTGGCTTTACTCTGGCCCCACTCCCTTACACTGCTCTGAACCCCCGGCGCGTCTGTTTCAGCTGGCGTTGCTCGGTTCCGCTCGCGACCGCCGCCGACCTGTGACGACTACTGTCCACGTCAGCGGTGCACGGTCGGGGCGAACGGCCGAATCCTCTGCCTCGGCGTCCCTCCCCGCCTCGACGACGACGATCGTGGACCATGCCGGTGCCGTACCAGAAGTGGTAAGCGCTGCAAGCGCTCCAAGTCCAAGCGCAAGTCGAAGTCCAAGTCGAAGTGCCGCTGCACAGGAGACTGCGGCTTCCGCGGCTCTGGGCGAGGTCGGACTGTGTTTGTCCGTGACCCTGCCCCGGCAGTGTCCGTGCCCGTGCCCGTGCCCGTGCCCGTGCCCGTACCCGTTTTTCATCGGCCCCCGCCCCCGCCCCCGCCTCCGCCTTCGCCTCCGCTTCCGGTAGTGCCCGATCCTAATCCGGTTCATTTGCAGCCGGTGCCGGTGCAACCGGTGCACGTGGTGCCGGTGCCGGTGCCGGTGCGGGTCGCATCCCGGGTGACCTGTAATGACCTCTGCCCCGGCCAGAAGTGCACGGTGACCGCAGACGGCCGGCCGCACTGCCTCGGAACACAGCCGTCGGACAGACGGGGACGCCGCCGCTGTCGTCACGGCAGGAAACGCAACGGACGTTGCAGGAAACGCTCCGGCTCTGACTCCAGCTCTGGCTCCCGTTCTCGCTCCGGCTCTCGCTCCGGCTCTCGCTCCGGCTCTCGCTCCGGCTCCAAATCACGCTCCCGCTCCGGCTCCAGAAAGAAACACTACCGCTGCAAGTACAAGGGCAGGTGCTGAGGGGCGCCAAGCTTCGCCGTAGTTCTTGGCTCTTCTGTTCGCATGTCTGCTCTGAAACGACGCGGCGCTTTCCTGACGGCGTTCTCATTCATCGAGAGGTGGTCTGACGGTTATCTTGCAGCCCAAAAGAATGAAGCATTGCGCGAATTTTTGCGTCGAAACACTTCTGTTTTCTCCCTAAAACCGTGCAGGCATGAATATAAACCCTTATTTCCGGCGTCAGAACGTTATGGAAGATGCAATATTAACCTGCTAAGATGTCAACGCTTTGCTGCCATCAGATTTGGATCATTATTATCTTGGCTGCTAGTTGATGCAGAGCATGGACGATAGAACAAAGTTGTTGGCTGATGGTTTACAACGGCGGTAATAGGAGATTTACCCCTACAGAGAGCATGCTTGCTGAATTATTACTCTGCAAACTGTTTCGTGGCGGCCTGGTCTTCTGTCTTTCTGTCTGTCTCATGGCCATGAAGTGAAACCATTGCTGCATTTCAGAACAAAAGCCCAAGACAAGCGGATTCCGCTTGCTTCACTACGCGAAGAGATCGCGTTGTTGGTGCCGGTCACGCATCTCTTTGGATTGCGGGATTAAAACATATTGCGAGTAACGTATTGACTGCCCGACATTAGCTGTGTTCAGCGACCACTTTGAGCCTGCACAACCGCAGCAGCAGTTCACCAACACTGCAGTCAGCCAACTGGGGTCACAACCAACACGGTACCAGAGCGGAGGCCGAGTGGTACCTGACGCACGTGGCCGGGCCGCCACACGAGGCAGCGTTACCAGAGCTGAGGCCGAGTGGTACCTGACGCACGTGGGTGGGCCGACTCACGTCCTCGACCTTGAATTGCCCTTAGCATATCAGGCTCGCTGTGATGCATCACATTATGAGCCAGGGTGATCACTTGAAGCTCTGCCACGTGTCGAGGCGACGCCATCAAATGTCTTACGCAGGTCAGACGCATGGCCAAATCCACGTTGGCCAACAATCGCTCTGGTAGCAAAGATTAGAATCTTTTCGATTCTATCTAAATTTGTTCTGCGTGCCATTGTCATAAGCCGTCAGACAGTATCTGACCTGCGTGAGCCCCAACGCCGCCACTAGAGTTCTGATGACGTCATCTGCAAGGCAGTGCAGCGCGAAGGACAGGTTTATCAGCACGCCCATGCACCGGCGGCTGAGCTCGGACACGTGTGAATCCCAGACAGGCCGCTGTCAAAGACGACACTTAAGTTCATCGTCTCCGCACAGGATCGCAGCACGGCGTTACGAAAAGTTACGGTGAGGTTTAGAAGAGCGAGTAAATTTTGACGACTACCGAAAGTGATAAGTTACGTTTTGGCTGCGCTTACACCTGGTGTCATCTGCACATTGAAAAGAAAGTCGCTTTCTGCGTACAAAGATAGATTACTCGAAAAAGCTGTGAAAAGAATACGCTCGGATGCAAAACTCTAGAAGGTACAACGCCCCAGGCGCTGTGACGTCACGGGTCAAGGCCGACGGAGCGCGGCCCGGCGGCGCGGTCTTGCTGTAGGATCTCGCGTCGGGTGGTGATTTCACGCGGCAGACAATGATCAGGCTCTTTCGTACGCAGTGTAAGGTGGAGCTGACTGGGTGGGGGTGCCGACAAGCGGCAGTACACAGACGATGGCCAGCAAAGTCCAAAATTGGGCCAAGTTTCGATGCATGCTGGCTGTCGGCGGACACGTGAAACACTGACGTGGCGGTGGAAGGCCAGGTCCGTGACGAGTCAGCTTGTACGTCACGATCTAGTCGAGAAGGGTGCTGTTAGCCGGAGACAAATCGGGCACACACCCGAACACCCGTCTTCATGCACACAAGCGCTTGCACACAAGGAGGAACCGTGAGGTAACCAGTGAAGAGACAAGTAGCGCTCGCATTCGCGCGTGGCGTCGCGCTCATCTGAACTGATAACAATGAAAACAAATGAGTGTGCAAGAGAGCATCAGAAAAGGTCAACACACGCGCATATAACGACATTCTGGCACTGAAAGCAAAGCACTGACTAATACGCTACCTCTCGAGAAGTTGAAGTACTTCAAGTGAGTCAACTCGTTTGCTAGGGGGACAATTTCGCACGGCCAGTCCGAAGCGGGGCGTCCGAGGATTCAGGATGGGGCGAGAAAGTTGACAAAAGGGTCGGATGACTAACACGAGTTAGGCTTTGTGCTACAAAAGGCAGGTTTTGCGCTACATTCTTCCTATATATTACTAAATTCGGCCTTGTAATCGAATTACTCAATAAAAGCGCTATACCTGAGTATGTAAATGCAAGCAAACACCTTAAACTCACGGATAAACATAACAGAACGTCACGTGGAAGGTGCAAAGGAAGAGCACCTACCACGTCGACCATGATATCCATCCAGCGCTTTAACTTAAGCCAGAGTGTCTTCTGTAAAGTACCCGTGAATGACACTGACAGAAACTCCAGTTACAGCGTGTTACGGTATATGATGGCAAAACCTCGGCCAGATTTTCCAGCCTGTTGATCTTTTTCCAACGTACATGTGCCAGAAACAGGAGCATGCGGTCCTCGATTATCTCAGTCACGTTTTTCCGCGGTAGAATATTTCCAGTCTCTCAACGACAAGCAGATTGTTCACATCGCTCACGTGCTTGACGAGGGACACCCCCTCTGGGTGACGGATTTTTCAGCCTGGTGATGTCTGCAGGTTATGCCGCATCTCTGCGTGCCGGGTTTGACAGGTCATAATGCGAGGTGGACGAGACAGGTGTCGCCCTCTGCCTTGGTCTGGCGTTGTCAGACGTGGCAGGGAGCGGGCTTCTGCGTCTTGGTGGCGTGTCCGATCTTGAAGAAAGTCCGTTAGGTAACACGCACCCTGATCTGCCGATTGGATATGCGTTCAGCTCGAGCGCCTCGATGGTGGCGGTGCCTTTGCAGGCCGAGATGCCGCAGCAAAGCTACCACCGAGTCGCTCAGCTGCGTTGTAGCGGTGCCCTGAAGCTGAGGTTGGGCTTGTGAATAGGTGGCGCTAGTAACCAGCCCGTCCGACCTCGCTGGGGCATGTGAGGGGCCGCTGAGAAGCACAGTCGGCTGCGCAAAACATGGCTGGGAATTAAAGGTGACCGTGAGTTCCGCCGGTTCGTGGTCCGACCGACCTGAAATGTCAACAAAGGTGACGCGGAACAAACGCACGCGGTAATAGCAATATCTGGGTGTTGGTTCTCCCGTAAGGATAACTACTCATATGACCTGACATAACGTCACCTCTAGAAGTCACTAGGGAACATCTTAATGCTAATTACATGGGCAGATCAGGGCTAGATACACAAAAATGCCTATAAACAATGGAGCGTAACTCAGCGTTTCAAGACGCAGCAGAGCCAGTGCTAGATTTAGTCCTTTTCTTTTGTTTAGTTAACTCCAGTGTGTCTGGCAAAACCATCCTGCAGGCCAGGTGTAAAACCGTCCAATGGTGGAGGCCAGTTGCATATTTTAACGTGCAAAAGGCGCACAAAACTTATGTTGAAGCTTAAAGGTTTGTCATTGTTGATGACACGGCTATCGCCTGACTTGTGTTTACGCTAGCTAGAAAGACAATCATTTGCCGATCCCAACTGACGTCATCACCTTTGTCACACAGAAACTAAATATGTCGTTCCTTGCAGGCTTGATGCCTAGAAGTCGTGGGATTATATATATATATATATATATATATATATATATATATAATATATATATATATATATATTTAAATGAACGTCTTCCGCCATTTCAGCATTAGCGTACGAAACGGTTTTGAGTTTCATTCATGAAACCTCGCACACAAATTCGATTATAAACATTGACTTGCGCCAGTCATTTCAGCAGCATTCAGGCATTTTTCCAAGACGTAGGTGTGAGCAAGTTCAGCAGAAGGGAATGTCCCGCCCTTGGTGCATGCTAAAACATAATCTAATGAAGCCCCATGAATAGTTACGTCTAATAATAACACTGATTACTGCCCCTACGGCACGGCCAAGTTATAATGAGGAGTGAAATTTTAATTATTTAGAGTCTAACTTGTGCTGTCAACGCTTGATAACAGCATTACGCCTCTTCCTCTGCAGATGCGGCGACCGTAGGCATGACAACTACCGTGCGCACCTTTTATTCGCACCTTTACTTGTGGAAATAAAGTAACGTTTGTGTTTGACACAGCGAGCAATGGTCTGCTACCAAGGAGTTAAATTGTTGAAGTTTGAGTAAGTGCGTCACGTGATGCTATAATTCTCAAAACTAAACTGCGCCTCGAAAGAGGCAATGTCGTGAATGCCCTATCAGGCAAGGACGCTCTAAATATGAAAATCCCACTGGACTTCAAACACTATACGATCATATTCTGGACTCATCGCCAGAAGTTAGATAAATTAATCCAGCAACGAAAGTTTGCTCAGGTGCTCTCCCACTAAAAGTATGGTTCAATCCGGCCCCTTCCAGCGTCTTTTCAAACACAAAATAGACCAACTTCACAATAAAGCTGTCTCTATAATGAGGCCTACCACTGAAATTCTTCTATCAGTTGTAAATCACAGTGAACTGAGAACTTTCACGTAATGAAGGAAAATGTCCACATTCTAGATATTCGGTGTCATGCCATATCTTTCGCCGTACACACTACACGTGTTGTTGAATAAGCGCCAATGCAAAGTAGGGTTTGCCCTATCTTCATGCGTGACCGAGGTTCCTGGGTAGGAGCGCTTCTTCTCACAACTCACAATAACCACCCACTGGATGTTCAAACATCCAAGTATTCCTTTGTTACCAGCTCCTCACCGCTCGGACAAAACACACACCGAGACACGAACCCAGATGATACGCGAAGAGGTCACGTTGTTGGTGCCGGTTACGTGTCTCTTTGAATTGCGGGAGTAAAACATATTGCAAGTAAGGTATTGACTGCCCGACAATAGCCACGTTATACGACCACGTTGACTATGCACAATCGCAGGAGTAGTTAACCAACACCACAGTCAGCCAACTGAGGTCACAACCAACATGGTACCAGAGCGGAGGCCGAGTGTACCTGACGCACGTGGGCGGGCCGCCACACGAGGCAGCGTTACCAGAGCTGAGGCCGAGTGGTACCTGACGCACGTGGGTGGGCCGACTCACGTCCTCGACCTTGAATTGCCCTTAGCATATCAGGCTCGCTGTGATGCATCACATTATGAGCCAGGGTGATCACTTGAAGCTCTGCCACGTGTCGAGGCGACGCCATCAAAGTGTCTTACCCAGGCCAGACGCATGGCCAAATCTACGTTGGCTAGATATCGCTCTGGTAGCAAAGTTTAGCGTCTTTTCGATTCTATCAAAGTTTGTTCTGCGTGCCATTGTCATAAGCCTTCAGACAGCATCTGACCTGCGTGAGCTCCAACGCTGTCACTAGAGTTTTGATGACGTCATTTGCAAGGCAGTGCCGCGCGAAGGACAGGCTTATCAGCACGCCCACACACCGGCGGCTGAGCTCGGACACGTGCGAATCCCATGACAGGGCGCTGTCAAAGACGACACCTAAGTTCATCGTCTCCGAACAGGATCGCAGCACGACGTCGCGAAAAGTTACGGTGAAGTTCAGAGGAGCGAGTAAATTTTGACGACTGCCGAAAGTGATAAATTACGTTTTGGTCGCGCTTGCACCTGCTGTCTTCTGCACATTGAAAAGAAAGTCGCTTTCTGCGTACAAAGACAGATTGCTCGAAAAAGCTGTGAAACAAATAAGCTCTGACACTAAACCCTAGAAGGTACAACGCCCCAGGCGCTTGTGACGTCACGGGTCAAGGCCAACGGAACGAGGCCCGGCGGCACGGTCTAGCTGCAGGGTCTCTCGTCGGGTGGTGTTTTCACGCGGCAGGCAATGGCCAGGTTCTTGCAGGCCTCGCACGCGGTTGGAGGTAGAGCTGACTGGGTGGGGGTGCCAACAAGCACCAGTACACGGACGATGGCCAGCGAAGTGCAAAATTGGGCCAGGCTTCGATGCATGCTGGCTGTCGGCGGACACGTCAAACACTCAAGTGGCGGTGGAAGGCCAGGTCCGTGACGAATCAGCTTGTACGTCACGATCTAGTCGAGAAGGGTGCTGTTGGGCGGAGACAAATCGGGTACACACCCGAACACCCTTCTCCATACACGCACGCGCTTGCGCGCAAGAAAGAACCGTGAGGTACCCCGTGAAGAGACAAGCAGCGCTCGCGTCTCGCGCGTGGCGACGCGCTCAGGGGAACTGATAACACTATAAATAAATGAATATGCGAGAAAACATCAGAAAAGGTCAAAACATGAGCATATAACGACATTTTGGTACTGAAAACAGAGCACCGACCAATAAGACACCTTTTGAGAAGTTGGAGTACTTCAAGTGAGTCAGCTCGTTTGCTAGGTGGAAAATTCGCACTGCCAGTCCAAAGCGGGGGCATCGCGAGGATTCAGGACGAGGCAAGAACGTTGGCAAGAGGGTCGGGTGACTAACACAAGTTAGGCTTTGTGCTACAAAAGGCAGATTTTGCGCTAAATTCTTCATACACACATTACTGAATTCATATTTGTAAACGAATTAGTTAATGAAATCGCTATAACTGAGTCTGTGAATGCAAGTAAACATCTTAAACTCACGGATAAGCATAACAGAATGTCACAGAAAAGGTGCAAAAGACGAGCACCTAACACGTCGACCATGATATCCATCCAGCACTTGAGCTTAAGCCAGAGTGTCTTCTGTGAAGTACCTGTGAATGGCACTGACAGAAACTCCAGTTACAGCGTGTCACAGCATATGATGGCAAAACCTCGGCCAGATATTCCAGTCTGTTGATCTTTTTCCAACGTACACGTCCCGGAAACAGGAGCATGCGGTCCTCAATTATCTCACTCAGCCACGTTTTTCCGCGGTAGAATATTTCTAGTCTCTCGACGACAAGCAGATTGTTCTCATCATTCACGTGCTTGACGAGGGACACCCCCTCTGGGTGACGGGTTTTTCAGCCTGGTGATGTCTGCAAGGTTATGCCGCATCTCTGCGTGCCGGGTTTGACAGGTCATAATGCGAGGTGGACGAGACAGGTGTCGCCCTCTGCCCTGGTCTGGCGTTGTCAGACGTGGCAGGGAGCGGGCTTCTGCGTCTTGGTGGCGTGTCCGATCTTGAAGAAAGTCCGTTAGGTAACACGCACCCTGATCTGCCGATTGGATATGCGTTCAGCTCGAGCGCCTCGATGGTGGCGGTGCCTTTGCAGGCCGAGATGCCGCAGCAAAGCTACCACCGAGTCGCTCAGCTGCGTTGTAGCGGTGCCCTGAAGCTGAGGTTGGGCTTGTGAATAGGTGGCGCTAGTAACCAGCCCGTCCGACCTCGCTGGGGCATGTGAGGGGCCGCTGAGAAGCACAGTCGGCTGCGCAAAACATGGCTGGGAATTAAAGGTGACCGTGAGTTCCGCCGGTTCGTGGTCCGACCGACCTGAAATGTCAACAAAGGTGACGCGGAACAAACGCACGCGGTAATAGCAATATCTGGGTGTTGGTTCTCCCGTAAGGATAACTACTCATATGACCTGACATAACGTCACCTCTAGAAGTCACTAGGGAACATCTTAATGCTAATTACATGGGCAGATCAGGGCTAGATACACAAAAATGCCTATAAACAATGGAGCGTAACTCAGCGTTTCAAGACGCAGCAGAGCCAGTGCTAGATTTAGTCCTTTTCTTTTGTTTAGTTAACTCCAGTGTGTCTGGCAAAACCATCCTGCAGGCCAGGTGTAAAACCGTCCAATGGTGGAGGCCAGTTGCATATTTTAACGTGCAAAAGGCGCACAAAACTTATGTTGAAGCTTAAAGGTTTGTCATTGTTGATGACACGGCTATCGCCTGACTTGTGTTTACGCTAGCTAGAAA